>NC_091062.1:48838412-50038412 GCF_000393655.2 Nicotiana sylvestris | reverse complement strand
TGAAAATGTCGAGGCAGATGCCCTAGCCAATCTCGCATCTGCGACAGACGTGGCAAACAATGAAAATGGTTCCATAATTCATTTGTTTCATTCAGTACTCGATCTAGACAAAAATGAGGTAACTTTTAATAACTTAACCTGGGATTGGAGGAACGAGATTGTTGCTTTTTTGCAGTATGATACCGTCCCTGAAGATAAGAAAAAAGCTCACGCGCTTCGAAAAAAGGCTGCTCGATATTGTTTAAAGCAAGGCAATCTTTATCGAAAAATGTTCGGTGGTGCCTTAGCAAGATGCCTCGAGCCTTCTCAGACGGAATATGTAATGAGAGAAATACACGAGGGGCATTGTGGGAATCACACTGGAGGAAGATCACTGGTAAGAACCATGATTAGGGCAGGTTATTATTGGCCTAAAATGGAAGAAGAAGCGGAAAATTTCGTGGCTAAATGTGATAAATGCCAAAGATACGGTAATAACATGCATAGACCAGCAGAGTTGTTACATCCAGTCATTGCATTGTGGCCTTTTATGAAATGGGAGATGGATATCGTGGGTTCACTACCACAAGCAAAAGGACATGTAAAATTCTTACTTGTACTCACTGATTATTTTACTAAATGGGTGGAAGCAGGAGCATTCAAACAGGTGTAAGAAAAAGAGGTCAGAGATTTCATTTGGAGAAATATCATATGTCGATTCGGTGTACCAAAGAAAATCGTGTGTGATAATGGCCCACAATTTATAGGCACACAAATCACAAAATATTTTCAAAGTTGGCAAATCAAAAGGATTACATCTATGCCTTATCGTCCGGTGGGTAACGGACAAGCTGAATCAACAAATAAAGTTATTGTTAACAATTTGAAGAAGCGATTAGAAGAAGCTAAAGGCAATGGCCAGAATTATTACCTAGTGTTTTATGGGCATACCGCACGACAATGAAAACAAGCACGGGAGAAACACCATTCCCATTAGTATATAGAGCTGAAGCTTTAATTCCAGTTGAAATAGGGGAGCCAAGCGTGAGGTATACGCAAACGTCAGAAGAATCCAATGAAGAAGAAATGCGCATAAACCTTGATTTACTTGAAGGAAAAAAGGAAGCTGCACTAATAAGAATGGCAGCACAAAAGCAAGTCATGGAACGATACTACAATCGAAGAGCACGATTAAGATACTTCAAGATTGAGGACTTCGTACTCAAGAAAGTTTTTCAATCCATGAAGGCGGCCAATGCGGGTAAATTAAGTCCAACCTAGGAAGGACCTTAAAAGATTCATGGTATTATAGGGAAAGGAGCATATGAGCTGGAAACAATGGATGACAAGATATTACCTTCACATTGGAATGTCGTTCACCTGAAGAGATACTATTTCTAAGGAGTACCCACGGTCAGGTATCCTCAATTTAAAATTCTATTTTTGAATTATTAAAATTTTACTAACGATTTTAGATGATAGGCAAAAAGCTATCCCGTACTAAATGATGAATCATGACCTGCAAGGCACGTGGAATAAATTAAAATTTTCGGTCTAGGGTTACACCTATTCTGATAGAAATTGATACGGGTTAAGCAGTCTTCATCTATTATCATACCTCCGGAGTCCCGTATGTTTTATTCCTTTACAAGAAAAGGATCAAGTAAGAGAAGTAATCAAGTGATCGAGACTTCATACTTCAAAGCTCAAACACTTGAGGACCTATATAATATACATGGACATATGTATAAAGAATGCAAAGAAGATTAGGAGATAATCAAAGTTCAAGCCTGAAAAATTTATTCATTGAATGAGTCAAGTGCAGAGCAAAGTTACGAGCTAAGATCAAAGTTACAAGCTAAGGCTAAAGAAAAACCTTATCATAGTTAGGTTAAAGGCAATGTACTGAAACGGGTTATAAATAAAAACCTGTATGTTATTTTCTTTTTTGAAATCTGTTGTAAGGAAAACAATTACGAAAAAGTTATAGAAGTTACTTAAATACATGTAAGGTAGAAATTGACAAAGTTAACTTGTCGAGGTTATTCCAAAAAATATGTGTATTCCTATTTCTTTTATCGTATATTAACACCATTATGAAGTTGAGACGTCTTCTTCATTAAGTGTCGGATATAAAGCCCTCTTTTATAAAATTCATGATTGATTTAAAACATTCATGTAATTAAGAAAGCATTTTACTAAATAAAAGTGCAAATTATCGAATAAGTCTTTAAATATAAAGGCAAGACAGAAGTTCAAAAATAGCTACGAAAACTTCTTAATATTAAAAAGTTTAGACTAAGTATGAACTTAGTCATAAACTAAGAGTTGCTTATACAAAATACCCCGAAAAAGGTCTGGGGACTTAATCTTTTCAAACCCTAAAAAAAGACCAAAGGTTGCAACCACATTCCACCAAAGAAAAAGAAAAAAAAAGTCACACATCATTGACTTGTCGTTGAGGAGTTGAAGAAGGAACCAAAGCATGGTCTTCAGCAGCAGCAGGCTCAATTTGACTTGAAGGAATTGGGGTACCCATATCATCTTCAACATCTCCAGAAACTTCAGCCAGGGGAGAAGGAAAGTTTTGGCTCTGCTGAGTCTTTTCAATAGTCTCTTTGATTTCGGCTAACTCAAATTCCAAGTTAAAATTCTCCTGGCTAACTTCAACTAGGGTATCATGGCGAGAATTTAAAAACGTCCAACTTACTTCAATTGTTGTTTTATCTTCAAGAATCTCGTAATCTCTTTCCCAGTCAGCAATTTCATTTTTTAGCTTCTCATTCTCAGCCAAGGCAGAATCATAAGAAGTTTGAAGAGAAGCATGTGAACTTTTTAAGGAACGAACTTTATCAGAAGATACCCGGAGGTCTTCTTGAGTTTGAGTCAGGGTCTGCACGAGTTCACCAGCATATGTTTCTTTCTTACCTAAGAGAGCCTTCAACTCTCTGATCTCTTCACTTGCTTTGGAGAATTGCTCGGAAAAAGAGGTTTCAAGAAGATTCTTATCTTTACCTACTTGATTTGATGAAGCCTTTTCAACCGCCAACTCTGAAGTTAAAACCCTTACATGTTGCTCTAAGGTACATTTACTCTTTTCTAATATTTTCATGTCGATTTGAAGACTTTCAAACTGTTCCTTCCAATTATCCGCCTCCACTTGGTAGTTAGCGCTAATTGCTCTGAGAGGGAAACCCTCTTCATCATCTCCGTGCCAATTAGATTGACCTAAAAAAAGGGAAAGATGAGAACCCTGAAATAAAAAAAGGTAAAGTAAAGTTTGAAAAAGGAGTACCTTTAAAGAAGCATGCACTATAACGTTCATCAAAGTCAAGGAACTGTGGCCATCAAGTTTAGATCTTTCAACTGCACCAATCAAAGGTTTCAACCACACATCAGCTCGACCTTATTTCCTCAAAAGGTTACCCTCAGCAGGAACTTCAATGGTAACTTGCCTCATAGCTTCACCTCTACTTGAGGAACCAACCTCGGTATGATGGATAGTTGAAGTAGGAACTGAAGAAGGAGGAAATGTAGAAGGAGTAAAAATAGCCTGGGGAGTAGAAACAACCCGGGGAGGAGCAGCAACAGTAACAGTCACGACTGGCAAAGAGGGTATCAAAGGAACAGGTGTAAAAAAAGAAGCAGGGGGTGATGCATCAGAAATTGGCCCAAAACTTTCACTACCAAACCCGCTGGCAAAAAATTGTTCAGCAGAAACATGAGCAATAGCGAGAGTATCATCATCAGAAATCACCAACGAGGCATCAACAGGCTCGGTGGAAGGAATAGAATGAGGGGGAGATTCTTCATCATCTGAAATAATTCTTCTTCTAGCCCTTGGCCTTTTTATCAAAGAGCCCTCATCTTGTTCTTCTTCCTCCCCCGAGTCTTGATCAACAGAAGCTTTCCTTTTTGATGAAGAACCCAAAATTATCTCTTGGGCCATTTCCATAGAAATTCTGGAAGCTGCAACGGCCTCAGCACTTACGCCTCGAAGTTATTCATAATTCCCACTTTAATAAGGTCCACTTCCCAAATATTCTATTGATGAATAAATGGCAAGTGAGGGGACTATCTGTATTGGAAAAAATTAAGTTTATATATGGAATTCATTATAAGGTGACATGTCATGACAAATGCATCCCTTCCAGAAGTCGGGGTTTGTTGCACGTATTAGCTCTAGAATTACTACGGTTATCCGAGTAGTAGATACCATCAAACAAACTATAACTGATTTAATGAGCCATTCGCAGTTTCACAGTCTGAATTTGTTCATACTTACTGTTACGCGGCGCCTTCCTGAGATTCCTTGGAAGGGCGACGTAAGGCTAAGCAACTGATGTCAGTGCAGTTGCTGTCCGCCAACTGAGGTCCCCTCCGTACGCTAGACTAGATTGTCAGTGCCGTACGGGAAAACCAATGTCAAGAGAAATTGAGAGAACAGGAATGAGAATTGAGAATGAAAGAAAGCTTGATTGCATTAATGAAAGCTATTACAGAAAGGAAATGCGGTGTCGAGGGGGAGAGACACCAGTACAGAGAATTGTTTGCTTGCTAGAAAGTTTTGATTGTTTGGTCCCCCTTAATAATGCTTAAAAAAAATAATCCAAAGCTACAAGACTAGACTTGATTAAGCTAGAGAAACATAATGAAATTACATGGAATAAAACTACTCTATATTTACAATGAAAAAGACTTAGTTTGCTATAAGGCAGAAAACATGGCCGTTGTCGGCAGCATAGTCTTTGGCATCAGGATCTGCGCGCGCGGCATTGTCTGCGCGCGCGGCGCTGTTGGCATCTGCCTGCGGTTGGGCGCTGGCGAGGGATATCGGTGGGGCGACAGAGGCACATGCGCGCTTGTCACTTGGCGCGACCAAGACCACGGGGCCGTCCGTGGCGCTAGGCATTGGAAGGCTTGCTAGGACGCCACGGGGCGCGCCCAAGGGGTCATGGGGCACGGCTGGAAAGCCGCCCATGACATTCTCCCCCACCTGAGTTGGCGACGTCCTCGGCGCCTTACTTGCAAGATAATCTTCAATTAGGCTCTTGTAGGCTTTGAGGTTTGTTCCCCTCTCCCAAGTGTTCTCCTCTGTATCACAGCCCTGCCATTTCACCAAGAACTCCTGGTGATCTTTCCTTGAGGCATGAATCACTCTATCATCAAGGATAGCTTCAACACGCCTTTTCCCGGTTGAATTGGGCCCTCGAATACTGGGTATTGTGAGCTGGCTCCTTGAAGGATCCTCTGTATCTTCCCGAAAAGGTTTCAGGAGGCTGACATGAAAAACAGGATGAATTTTCCACCAAGCTGGGGTATCCACCCGGTATGCAACTTTCCCAATACGCCTTTCAATGGACAAGGGTCCAATATATTTTTGCAATAAGCGAGGGTCATGGACCCCTGCAAATAAGTAACGTTTTGGAATTTTGACCATCACTTTGTCTCCTACTTGGTATTCAACAAAGCGACGATTCTGATCAGCATGCCTCTTCATCCGCTTTTGAGCCTTGACAAGATAGCTCCGCACTATCTCCAAATTTTGCTTCCACTCTTTAGAGAAGCTAGCAGCTCGAGGAGATTTAGACATATTTGGTGCATTGACGGTGTGTGGGAGTAGCGGTTGCTGTCCGGTAACAATTTCAAAAGCGCTTTTGTTTGTACTAGAGCTCTTTTGTGAATTGAAACACAGTTGAGCAGCATCCAGAAGCTTCACCCAATTCTTCTGCGATCCGGTTACAAAATGACGCAAATATTCCTCCAACATACCATTGAACCGCTCCGTCTGGCCATCAGATTGCGGATGAAAACTTGAGCTGTGATTCAGCTTCGACCCAAGACACTTAAAGAGTTGGGTCCAAAAGTTGCTAGTGAAGCGTGAGTCACGATCACTAACAATATCTTTGGGTAGGCCCCAATATTTGACGACATGAGAGAAGAAGAGTCGAGCTGTATCTTCTGCTGATATATATTGTGGGGCAGCAATAAAGGTAGCATATTTGGAAAACCGATCTACCACAACCAAGATAGTTGTTAGATCCCCGACCTTGGGCAATCCGGTGATGAAATCCAGGGAAACACTTTCCCAAGGTCTCTTTGGGACAGCTAGTGGTTCCAAAAGTCCCGCCTGTGTTAAGCGGTCTGACTTGTCCTTCTGGCATACTAGACAAGTCTTCACATACTGAGCAACGTCATCGGCCATTTGAGGCCAATAATATGCACGGCGAAGTAACGCCATGGTGCGTTCTTCACCGGGATGGCCGGCCCACAGAGTATCATGACATTCCGCTAGAAGAGTCCTTCGTAGATCTCCTCCTTTAGGAACATAAAGTCGGTTCCCTTTCACTTTCAGAAAACCATCTTCCATGTAGAACTGGCGAGTCTTGCCTTGTCCTACCAAATCAACCAAATACTGTGAAGCAGGATCTCTGATGAGTAGATCTTGTATCTGGTCCTTGATGGAGGTGGCTACCTCGCTCCCCCTTAGGGTGGCGAGTAAGCACACTGATGCTAGATCAGCTCTCCGACTGAGCGCATCAGCAACATGATTGGTCTTCCCACTTCGGTATTCCAGGTTGAAGTGGAATTCAGCTAGGAGTTCCTGCCACCTGGCCTGTCGACCATTCAACTTCGGCTGGGTCATGAAATGGCTAACAGCTGTGTTGTCTGTCTTGACCACGAACGGGGTCCCCAGCAGATAGTGCCTCCAGAGGCACAAGCAGTGGACGACAGCCAATAATTCTTTCTCATGGGCGGCATAACGCCGCTCTACATCTTTCAGCTTCCGACTTTCATACGCTACAGGATGCCCTTCTTGTAGCAAGACTCCACTGAGGGCATAGTCAGATCCATTTGTTTGTACTTCGAATGGTTTGGCCAGATCAGGAAGGGCCAAGACGGGGCTACTAGACATAGCCGATTTCAATGCGTTGAAGGCCTCTGCTCGCTTGGGTCCCCATTCCCTAGGCGTGACCTTCTTGAGGAGTTCTGTCAGTGGTACTGCAATGAGGGAGTAGTTTTTCACAAATCGCCGATAGAAATTGCATAGACCAAGGAACACCCTCAAGGCGTGGATATCCTTAGGCGGCGGCCAATCTGTGATTGCCTTAATCTTCTGCTGGTTCATCTTGATTCGCCCTTCCTCGATGACATGTCCGAGGAAGTCAATTTGCTTTTGAGCAAAGAAGGACTTAGATAGCTTCACATATAGTTCATGCTCCCGCAATCGAGCTAGGACCTTCCGCAAGTGCATCAGGTGTTCCTCCAATGTTTGTCTATATACCACAATGTCATCCAAGTAGACCACCACTAATTCATCAATGTACTCTCAGAAGACTTGGTTCATCAAAGTGCAAAACGTAGATGGGGCGTTAGTCAAGCCGAATGGCATAACTAGGAAATCATACGACCCATATCTTGTCACATAGATCGTCTTGTACTCATCGCCCTCTGCAATCCGAACTTGCCAATAACCCGTCTTTAGGTTTATTTTGGTGAACACCGTTGCACCACCTAGTCTATCGAACAAGTCTGCCATTAGCGGAATAGGGTATTTATTCTTCACAATAATTTTGTTTAGAGCCCGATAGTCCATACAGAGCCGTAAACTACCATTATGTTTCTTTTGGAATAACACAAGAGACCCGTATAAGGATTTGGAGGGCACGATAATCCCTGTGTCTAGCATTTCCGTCAATTGTCTCCGAAGCTCGGTGAGTTCGGGTTGTGACATTCTATAAGGCGCCCGGGCGGGTGGCTTCGCGCCCGGCACCAGCTCAATTTCATGGTCCACAGTGCGCCTAGGCGGTAGTCGCTTTGGAATGTATTGTGGCATGACATCTTCAAACTCTAGTAGTAGCTCCTTCACGGGCTCAGGAATGGGACCCGAGGAGTGTTCTACATCTTCAATGCAGAGGGTTGCCAGGAACGTGGGTTCATGTATTTTGACCCCCTTCTTCAACTGCAAGGCCGAGATGTTTTCAACGGCCATTTTCATGGGCATGCATGGGATAGTGCAGGGCTTGGTCCCGTTTGCTCCCATCATCAGTAACATGTCAGCATACGGTACAGGCATGGTATTGGTTTGCCTCAGAAATTCAAATCCAACTATCAACTCGAAGTCATCTATGATCACCACGCGCAGGTTGAATTTTCCTTCATAAGGGCCAAGCTTTACTGGTACTTCTTTGGCTATTCCACCCACTAGCTGGGGAGATGCGTTGATAGCCTTGACACGGCCTCTACCTTTCCCAACAACTAGACCAAGGCGCTCCACCTGAGTCGAGGTTAAGTAGTTGTGGGTAGCACCCGTGTCTACCATGGCCCGAATGGGCTTGCCATTCACCTTCATCTCAACGAACATTAAGGTCCTCTCGTGCTTAAGAGGAGTCTCCTCATCCGCCTTCTTTTTCCCTTCTTTGGTGACTAGACATGGGTCCTTCTTCTTACGGATACCAGCACTAGTCTCTGCTAATGCCTCAGAAATGGAGCCAACAATTGCATTGAAGACACCTACTGGTTCAGTCTGATCCGCATCATCTGAGTCGTCATCAGTCCCATTATCAAAAGTCTTATGGGCGTTCATCTGTACATGTGGGCACTCATTGTTCCAATGTGGTTCGCCGCAATGACGACATCTCAAAGGAGGCTTCCTCCCCTGATCATTGTTGTTAGACGCAGCGCTGTTGCTGCTTGTGGAGGGAGCCTTAGGTTTGGTTGAGCCCTGATCTCCCCCACTTCTGCTAGGGCCACCATTGCTAGACTGGCCCACTTTGAATCCCGCTCGAGCAGGCGGCTGAGGCTTATCCTTCCGAGCTTCAATTTGATAGTCCCCAAGGCATTCAGCTGCTTGGATCGCCTTGGGCAGGGTATCTACCCGTTGTCTTTGTAGCTCCATACGGGCATAAGGTTTCAACCCTTCTAGGAAAGTGAAGAGCTTGTCTTTGTACCCTATGTCGCGTATGCTTAGCATGAGCGTGGAGCCGCACGTAGTCCCGCACAGATTTGGTCTGACGGAGCTCCCGTAGCTTTCTCCTTGAATTGTATTCAACATTTTCGGGGAAGAATTGTAGGCGGATGGCTGCCTTCAGTTCTGCCCATGTTTCGAGAGCATCTTCACCGGCCTTGATGGCTTCGTATTTCACCCGCCACCAGAGTTTAGCATCACCCTGAAGATACATGGCAGCAGTTGCTACCTTCTTGGCTTCTTCTAGGCCCCCAACAGCATCAAAATATTGTTCGACATCAAAAATGAAGTTCTCCACTTCCTTGGCATTCCTAGCTCCACTGTATGGCTTTGGCTCAGGAATTTTCAATTTTTGTGTCGCGGAGGTGGGGTTTGCAGCGCCCCCGACCTGGTTTCCACCGCCTCGCAGTAGGCCCTGTAAGGCAGCATTGACAACATTGAGCTTGTCTGTCAAGTCGTCAATAGTTTGTTGCATGGCAGTCACCCTATCTGCCTCTTGTGCCCTGTAAGCTAAATCCTCGGCACGCTCCTGTTGGAGTCCCTCGAATTTGCCAAAAATTTCGGCTGCCTCTGTGGCTGCCGTTTGCCGATCTCCCTCGGAGTCACGACTGATGTTTTCTATGTCAACTTCGGCCTGGAGCACCCTGCGGTCCAGGTCATCCAACCTTTGCCCTAGGCTGGTTCTTAGTTCAGGCACCGTATCCATGATGGGCAGTAATCCGTCAACCGTCTGTTCAAGGGCCGCAATGCGGTCCCCATGATTCACCATGGTCAGAAATGGTGGTAATGGCAATGCGTTCCCTCGTCCGATGTCGAGCCTAGGCTCTGATACCAACTGTTACGCGGCGCCTTCCTGAGATTCCTTGGAAGGGCGACGTAAGGCTAAGCAACTGATGTCAGTGCAGTTGCTGTCCGCCAACTGAGGTCCCCTCCGTACGCTAGACTAGATTGTCAGTGCCGTACGGGAAAACCAATGTCAAGAGAAATTGAGAGAACAGGAATGAGAATTGAGAATGAAAGAAAGCTTGATTGCATTAATGAAAGCTATTACAGAAAGGAAATGCGGTGTCGAGGGGGAGAGACACCAGTACAGAGAATTGTTTGCTTGCTAGAAAGTTTTGATTGTTTGGTCCCCCTTAATAATGCTTAAAAAAAATAATCCAAAGCTACAAGACTAGACTTGATTAAGCTAGAGAAACATAATGAAATTACATGGAATAAAACTACTCTATATTTACAATGAAAAAGACTTAGTTTGCTATAAGGCAGAAACATGTCCATTGTCAGCAACATAGTTTTTGGCATCAGGGTCTACGCGTGCGGCGTTGTCTGCGCGCGTGACGCTGTTGGCATCCGCCTGCGGTTAGGCGCTGGCGAGGGATATCGGTGGGGCGACAGAGGCACATGCGCGCTTGTCACTTGGCGCGGCCAAGACCACGGGGCCTTCCGTGGCGCTAGGCATTGGGAGGCTTGCTAGGACGCCACGGAGCGCGCCCAAGGGGTCATGGGGCACGGCTGGAAAGCCGCCCATGACACTACTCATGCATATTTTATTATTATTTTATTATTTAACTCTTTTAATTTATTTCTTTATATATAACTAATTATGTTTATGTAATATCTTTATAATATTAATTTTACATCTTAACTTTGGCGTATAATTTTGATAAATTAATTTTCGTGCATTTATTATTTTTATGTAAAATTGTAAGTTAATTTTATTAAAAGTTATAATTGTACAAAAAATATATAATCATCTCAAAAAATGAATGGTGCAAATATAAAATATTAGATGTTGCTAAAATTGAAAGGTACGAATATAAAATATTAGATGTTGCTAAAATTGAAAAGTAAAAATTGAAAATACATTAAATAAAAATACATTAAAATTGGAAATACATGAAAATTGAAAATACATAAAACTTGAAACTACGGTAAATAGAATTAACTTCGTAGGGAGGTATGTCGTTTCCAGATACACCAAAATCATTATAGTGAAGTGCTATATGATATAATGATTACATGTATTATACTGCACAACATGATAATCGAGAATGAGCGTGATCTTAATGCACCAATTCAAGATGATTTAGAAGCTCCACCTCCAACAGTAGAAATGACAGTATATGAAAATCAAGGATTTCAAGTTTTTTAAGCTCGACATAGAAGAATTAAGGACAAAGATATTCATTTTGCACTTCGTAATGCATTAATAGATCATTTATGGGTGAATACTAGAAGTTGAACTTGAATATTTATGTAGTATTTCGAATGAATTTTATCATTATGTAATATGTATTTAATTAATTTTATATCGCTTTATTTGAATTATTAGTTAATCTATAATAATTGCTTACAAATTATATTATTTAAAATTATATGAAATTATTTTAATGGAAATTACAAATTAATCAAAATAAAATATGGAATTTGTTTAATGAAAATTAAAAAAAAAATGAAATAAAAGATAATAATATAATATAGAAGAGAGAGAAGAATATAAAAAAGAATATTCTCTTTTGGCGGAAAAATGGGGAATGGTTGGAGTAAGTTGTCCCCAAAATAGGGGTAAAGGTTGGAGATGCCCTTACTAATATTTAAGGTTGCATTACAGGCATAGTGGTACTGCTATTGGTAGTAACCATCAGTGCAGTAATAGTTGTAGTAGTAATAGTACTAGAGTGACTAATAATACATAGATTTCCTAGCGTAGCTAAGCTATTACAAACATTAGTAGAGACTAGTTTAGTAGAGCCTAAGCCTTCTGCATCTTATTGGATAAGTTTCAAAATAGTGATAGATGGAGTCAAAATAGCGGACCGGTTGGATGGAGCTTCCCTTCTTCCTTATTGTGCTAGTGCATAGGCTACTTTTGTTCGCGCATAATAGAAGCAGGCGTAGATTTTTAGCATATCAATGGATTTTATTTCTCTGAAAAAATTTATTTCTAATAAAAACAAGTTTCTACACCTCAAATGAAGTTGACAATTCATGGATCAGATGTAAGGCATGCGACTTTTTCGGGCAATGTGTCACGGATACCCACTTTTGGTGTCGCTACTGATATATATACTTGCATTGTAGTTGCAAAATTTACCCATCGGGATATGAAGTTCCTTTATCTCTTCAATGTAACTTCAAGAAATCGAATTTTAACTAGTTTTATCTCTTCAATGCAACTTCAGAATCAGATATGAAGTTCTTCTATCTCTCCAGTACAACTTTAGAAAAATCGTATCTTAAGAGCCTGTTTGGACATAAAAAAATTCTCTTTTTTCCAAAAAAAATTTACTTTTTTTTCGAAATTAGCGTTTGTTCACAAAATTTCTAATTTTCACTTGAAGATGCATTTTGAAAATTTTTCAAAATTTGAAAAACTCCAAAAAACTGTTTTTCAAAACTTCACTCAAATCACTCACAAAAAATGGCCCAAAATTAAATTCATGTCTAAGCGCAACTCTAAATTTCGAATACAATTTGCACTTAAAATTATTTTTTACCCTTTTTTGGAATTTTACAAATTCTTATGTTCAAACGCCCACTAAGTAGTTCTATCTCTTCAATACAACTTCAAAAATCAAATCTTAAGTTCTTTTATTTTCCTATGCAACTTTAGAAATGTCACCGACCCAAGTTCTCCCTCCGTGAACCGTCGTGACGACACCTAGTCTCTACGACTAGGTAAGCCTAACATTTGCAGAAAATGAAATGAAAACATGAAAGCTAACAACTAGCAGGTAAATTTTAATAAGAAGTTTTGATGTCGCTCGACATATATAATAATCACTCTCGAAATGTACATAAACTCTCCCAAAATCCGGATTATCAAAAGTCACAAACTACAGAAGAAAACAATATTTCTATACTCCAGAGTCTAACAAAAGGAAATACAAGTAGTGTTTGACATAGGGAAGAGTAGATAGGGACTCCAAGGTCTGCGGATGCGACAGATATACCTTAAAGTCTCTACAGTTGGCTCGCCTCATTGATAATGTGTGTGATAAGAGCTACCTGGATCTGCACACGAAAATATATGCAGGGAAGGGCATGAGTACATCACAATGGTACCCAGTAAGTGTCAAGCCTAACCTTGGTCGACTAGTGACGAGACCAGGTCAGGGCCCTACTGGTGTATATATAATAAAATAAGATAGAATGAAATATCGCAGTAAAAATTACTGTAAGTTAACAAGAATGTAATCATAGAAAGGCAACAGCTCAGAACGTAGAGATAACAACAGGGGATCTCCTAGGATACCGTCTTGTAGTCCCAAATGTAAATGTGCAGGGGAATCTCCCGGAATATTGTTCCATAGTCCCAAAGTAAATATGCAGTGCTGGGGGATCTCCTGGAATACTGTTTCGTAGTCCCAAAATAAATATGCAGTACAGGAAGATCTCCTGGAATATCATTCCGTAGTCCCAAAGTAAATATACAACACAAACAATAGAATTACAACTACAACACAGAATCCTACAATTTAGACTAAGTACACGTCGTGACGTTAACAAAGAAGCAGGAAATTACTAAGCATGTTGCACAAAGTTCAGATAAGCAATTAAGACACGTAGACATGTTGTTCTATATTAAAAGAGATAATTACATATGCTAGTGTAGCTCTGTTAAAGGAAAAATAAGGATTTTACTTAATGAAAATGGAGTTTTTCAATAAATAGACCGTGTACGCACTCGTCACCTCACGTACACGATGCTCGTATATCAAACGGTACCAAATCCTGAGGGGAGTTCCCCCACATAAGGTTAGGCAAGCCACTTATCTCGAACCAAGCTCAAATCAATCTGTAAGAATGCTCTTTCCAGGAATATCCGATTCCGAATGGCCCAAATGTAGCCAACATAAATTACATAACATAAATATAACTACAAAGAACTAATCTAGTTAATGAAATCAAAGCTAAAGCAAAAAATTAGAAAAATCGCTGAAAAACTCTCCCTGGGCCCACGTCTCGGAATCGGGTAAAAGTCACAAATTATGAACACACATTCACTCACGATTTCATTTGTACCAAAATTATCCAAATCCGATGTTAAAATCCCAATCAAAACTCAAAATCGTAGTTGAAGAACTTCTTCTCATTTTTCCCAATTTTCACCCCAAATCTGAAATTAAATGATAGATTATTGGGATATAACTAAAATCAAGTGTAGAATCATTAACCAATTGATGTCTCTAAAAAACCCTCAAAATCTCATCCAAATCCGAGCTCCCAAACTCATGTTTTGATAAAGATGGCCAAACCCTCATTTTTGAAATGTTTAATGCTGCCCAGTGATTCCTTAATCGCCATCGCGGAAATGGCCTCGCGATCGTGAAGAACAATGTGACGACCCAAAGGGTCATCACCGTAATTCTTCCTTGTTCCGTGCTTCCCAGGACTTGAAAACCTCGTTGTTAGTTGCCTCGATTTGCGTGCATAGTCCGGGCGCATAGCCGAAAAACTTTTATGTTGAAATATGCGAATTATGTGAAAAATTTGATGAATTTTGATATTAATATGCATAATATTGACTTCGGTCAATATTTTGGGTAAACGGACCCGGACCTGTGATTCGACGGTCCCGGAGGGTCCGTAGAAAAATATGGGACTTGGGAGTGTGCCCGGAATCAAATTCCAAGGTCCCAAGCCCGAGAAATGAATTTTTGTGTGAAATTGTCTTCTGAAATTAATTAAGGAAAAGGAAGAAGAAAATTGATTAGAAAACTATGGTATCGGGCCCGTATTTTGGTTCCGGCGCCCAGTACGAGTCTTAAATATGTTTTAAGCACTATCTGTAAAGTTTGGCTAAAAACGGACGTCATATGACGTGTTTCGGACTTAAAATGGGGAATTTGAGTTTTATGAAAGTTGAAAGAAAATCATGTGTTTCGAGGCTTGATCCTATGTATATGATGTCGTTTTGGCGATTTGATCGCACGAGTAAGTCCGTAAGGTGTTTTCGAGATCATATGAATGTTTGGTTTGGAGCTCCGAGGGCTCGAGTGAGTTTTGAGTGGGGCCCGGGAGGTCTTAAACTTTAAAAATGCAGGTTCAGATATGCAAAACAATACCTGCTAGTTACAAGTCATGAGCCAAGAAAAATAAAAAATAAAGAAAAAAAACAAAAACGAGACAGAGTCATGAACATACTAAAATAACGTTAACATTTGCAAATCTCAATTCACTCAATCAAAGAAACATCATTCATGCGAACAGATCCAATACGAAAGAAACTTTATCAAAAGAACCAAATCAATTTACTTCTGCTTCAATAAAGATGCTCCGACATTTTTTAACTCAAGAGCTTGAATTACATACCTACGAGAGATTGAATTCAAATGAATAAAATCTGAAAGTTGTAAAGTCAATACAGCAACAACAACAAAATCTCTATCAACTCTTCTTCAAACCCAAGATTCAAGGCCCGAAATGTTGAAAGAAAAATTTAATGAAAATTTTCAACCTAAATTTCTCTCCTCCCCCTCTCTTCTTTTTTTCTTCTTTCTTCTCAAATTTTCTCTTCTATTTATAGCAAAATTTTCGAGATTTTTCAGATTTTTTTTAAAATATTTTATTATTTTTTAATTAAAAGAAATCCCACTTACAAATTGCTTTTATTTTTTTATAAAAAAAAATCCCATCTTTCTTTACTTTTATTTTTTAAATTCCAACTTTAATTACTTTTATCTTATTTAAAATCCCACTTTTTTACTTTTTAAAAGAGAATTCCACTTATTTAAACTTTCTTAAAAAAATAATCCATTTCTTTTAAAAATGCTACTTTCTTTTACTTTAAATTTTTTTAATTTTCAGATACCTTTATATTTATTTTTTAATTCCAACTTTCTTTTACTTTTTATTTTTTTAAAATTTTCACAAAACTTTACTTTTATTTTTTTAATTTTCTACTTTCTTTTACATTTTTAAAAGAGAATTCCACCTACTTTTACTTTTATTTTTTATATTCAATACTTCCCTTTTTCTTATTTTTTAAATCACTCCTGAAAATTAAAAAAAAATATTTTTTCGAAATTCTTTTATTATTTTAAAATAAAAATAAAAATAAAATAATATTAATAATTCACCCTTTAAATTTTATATTTTTACCCTATAATAAAAAGTGTAACAAAGCTAAAAATTGTAGGCTAAAACCCCTAAAATATTTACATAGAAGAAGTGATAAAAAAATTAAATATTATCAAAAATTAGGTACTCACAATATACAATTATAAAAGCACGATCTCCAACGCAAATTTTGATTGACATTTTTACCTGTAAAAATTAAGTTTTATATTAAACAAAGTTATTGTTTAATTATTTTTAATATTTAGGACTTCAATATTCACTGAAATTTATAGTTCAAAATTAGACGTTGGATTCTATTTTTGCAATAGTAATTTATTTTCTTGAATGTGTTAGACAATTCATATAGTATTTTTTGTTATTAAAGAAATAGTATAACTTATATTTTGTTCGCGAAGAAATAAAAAAATAATCTTCTATTAGTTACGTGACCATATTTGTTTCTCTTCGAAACAACTTGAAAATGACGAAAAAAAGAAGAGCGAACTTGAAATAGTTTTACAAGGAAAAAATAAATTCACATTAAATCATGAAATGCTATATGTTCTTGCATAAACTAAAAAGGAGCCATAGTAATTTGTAAAGTTGAGATGATAAAGTTATAGAATCAGAACTAGGTTTAAGTTAAATATATAAAATAATAATTGATGAATTATATGGAGCAGAATTTCTTTCTTTAGTTGTAACGACCCGATCAGTCGTTTTAAGCTCTAGCGCGTCGTTCAGCGATTTGAGGTCATGAGCAACTTCACTTTAGGTATTATGACTTGTATGCATGGTCGGAATTGAATTTTGGGAAGTTCGGAGTTGATTTGGAGAGAGAATTCTCATTTCGGAAGTTTTAAGTTAAAAGAATTGACTAATATTGAATTTTTAAGTAAACGACCTCGAAATCGGGATTCGGATGTTCCAGCAGGTTTGTGTGATGATTTTGTACTTGGGCGTATGACGGATCGGGTTTGGAAGACTTGGGAATGTTTCGGCACCTATTGTGGAAGTTAGCATTTTTGGAAGGATTTCATAAGTTTGGGGTGAAGTGAATTTAAGTGTTATCGATGTCTGTTTGGGATTCTAAGTCTGGGAATAGCACCATATGGTGATTCGGGTATTAGGAGCGCGATCGGAAGTGGATTTGGAGGCCCATAGATCATTTTGGAGTCATTTGGCGAAAGTTAGAAATTTGAAAGTTTTTAGAAGTTTGACCGAAAGTGGACTTTTTGATATCGGGGTGGGAATCTGATCCCGGAAGTTGGAGTAGGTCCGTAATGTCAAATGTGACTTGTGTACAAAATTTGAGGTCAATCGGACGTGATTTGATAGGCTTAAGCATTGAAAGTAGAAGTTGAACTTCTAAGGTTCATCAAGTTTGATTTGGGGTGTGATTCGTGATTCTAGCGTTGTTTGATGTGATTTGAAGCCTTGAACACGTCCGTATTATATTTTTAGACTTGTGCGGGTATTTTATTTGGAGCCCCGGGGGTTCCGGTGAGTTTTGGAGTAGCTTCGGAGCATTTTGTTGAGAAGTGGGATTGTTGGTGCTGGTGGACCGCATTTGCGAGATGGAGCTCGCATTTGCGAGCCTAGGCTTCTGAGGGGAAAGTTGGCATTTGTGAACCTTGCATTTAAAGAAAATGAGTCCTTTCGAGCTCAAATTCAGAAAATGAAAGTAGCGGCAAAAAATCCAGCCCGAAGCGATAGAGACGAAAAACTCATCGCTAACCTGAAGCAGAAAGTAAATGACTATAGTTTTGATTTGAACAACTCAGAAAGTGAACTAGCCAAGGCTCGAAAGCAATTGGCTAAAAACGCAGATGAACGAGTATGCCTGGTTAAGCAGTTGAGAGAAAGGTACGACGATGAGGTCGCAGGGTTAAAGAAAAGGGTCATCGCCTCGGAAAACAAAATGATCAAACATGCAAAAGACTTCAAAGTTGAAAGGGAACATTGTTATACAGCATTGGCGCAATTAGAAATATATTTGCAACAACTTCAGGAGCAAAATATGCGGCTGAGCAAACTTTGGAAGCCAGGGCCCAACAGATTGGGCGTTTGTTACAAGAAAAAGGCATCATAAGAGAGAGAATTAGAAACATCGCTGACTACATCATTATGAAGTGCCAGATCTGTGAGGATATGACTCGCACTACCTTCTTTGCAGCAGTAATGACATTTGTTAAACAGATAATAAGCGACTTGGATCGACTTCAAAAGGAGCTTGCATATAGGCCCGCGGCGAGACCGAATGATGTCCCGCGGGCACCAGGAGCATTGATATATTCATGATTCTTTCCGTTCGAGTCTGCATTTCCCTTTTGTTAGCGTCTGTCAGTCATGTTGAGTTTGTGTTTTCTTTCTGCTAGAGTCCGTCGAGTTGTTTTCGAGTCTATATTTTCTTCTGTTGGAGTATGATGTCTATTTTCGGAGTCTGTATTTCATCTTTGCATCGAAATCTGTTAGTCTTTTGGAATTTGTTAGTTTTGAGTTTGTAATGGAAGCATTTGTTGTTTTATTTTATGAAAACTAAAAATCCCAAAATGTTTTATTTCGCACTTATCTCCAAGAACTACGCTTGATCTGATTCATGCGGGGTCGTGATACGTAGGCAATCTCTATAGGATTTGACCGTAACCAAATAAATAAAAAAAGAGAGAAAATAAGAAATCAAGAGAGAGTGAAAACAAAGAGAGAACAGAAGCAAGAGTGAAAGGAAGGAAACGAAAAAGTAAGAAAAGGTCGGGATGACGCATGCAACCGATCAAATACATAATAGAGACGGTTAACTGTTTAGGTGCATTCATGCCCAATGTGCGGTTACCAATCTGTTAAAGCCTAATCGCTAACAAGGTTGTTGTTTGATGTATTAAGTCCAGGCAGGTGGTTAGTTGACTGGCATTCTGGAAACTCACTCATACAACACCCGATCGAAAGACAGGCTGAATATGGCCAACTAGGAACCGGAAACAAGTATTTTCGACCCATCGAAGAGGTGGAAGAAATGAACATTAATGCGATGAGGGAAGAAATGTATAAGTTGAAGCAGCAGATGGCTGAAATGTACCAAGCCTCGGCGAAAGGGCACCCACCACCAGTTTATCCCGCCAACCCTACTTATATCCCACCATCAGCCCAACCTCCAGAGCCTCCCACTGTGAACTCATCTCCAGCCTTTCCCCTCTACCAACAATGTCATGGTGCCACTTCCCATACTTCTCAAGCTCCACCACCCAAACAAGTCACATACCCTTCTCCACCAATTACACCTATTTTGTGGCACCTCCACCTTCTACGTTACACCGATCTTCCAGTGAACCCATGTTCCAAACTCACGACAACCAGTACTATCTCCCTGAACCCACCTTCAAAGTTCCAGAACCATATCCTTACACCCCTCATCTTGATATCCCGATAGAGACCGAGAAACCGCCCAAAAATCCCGAGCATGAAGAGATGATCAGAAAGGTCAAAAGTTTAGAACAATCATTCCGAGATATGAGGGGTTTGGGAGGTCAAGTAAGTGTGGCCTATAAGGATTTATGTCTGTTCCCAGATGTTCAGTTGCCAGCTGGATTCAAAATGCCCAAGTTTGATCTGTACGATGGGCATGGTGACCCGGTAGCACACTTAAGAGGATTCTGTAGCAAGATGAGAGGAGCAGGTGGAAGAGATGAATTGCTGATGGCATATTTCAGCCAAAATTTGAGTGGATCGGTTTTACAATGGTATACCAGACAAGATCACAACAGGTGGTACACATGGGACGATTTGGCCTAAGCCTTTCCCTGCCATTTTCAGTACAACCTCGAAATCATTCCAGATCGTCTGTCGTTGAAAAAGCTTGAGAAGAAGCCCGGTGAGAGCTTCAAGGAATATGGATTCCGTTGGAGAGAGCAAGCAGCGAGGGTTGACCCTCCGATGAAAGAAATCGAGATGGTTGATTATTTCTTGCAGGCCTTGGAACTCACTTATTTCGGTCACTTGGTGTCAGCAGTAGGTAAGTCCTTTAATGAAGTCGTGAAAATGGGAGGCATGGTTGAAGAGGGACTCAAGTCCAACAAGATCATGAGTTATTCAGCAATCAAGGCGACCACTCAGGCCATTCAAAACAGTAATGGGGTGTGCTCGGGAAGAAGAAGAAGGAAAACATTGCGACCATTGAGTCGGGAGCTTGGGTTGGATCCAGGAACCTTCCCCGTTACTACAACCAGCCGTGACCCTATCCCCAAACTTACCCCTACACTCCATATAACCCACCACAACACTATTACCCACTACCAGATCCCCATTTTTCTGTCCATCACGCACAAACCTATACCCAGCCGCCCACTCACTCACAATGGCGTGCGCCAGCTCCACAAAACCCATACCAAGCTCCACAAAATAACTATCCGCCCCCAAAGGCCTATAGAAATCCTCCTGGAACGGGTTTTCGACTCAACCAAGCCTTTAAGAATGAGAGGTTGCAGAAGCAAAAGACTTTCACTCCATTGGGAGAATCATATGCTAGTCTATTCCACAGACTGAGACAGTTGGGTATGTTGAATCCAATCGAGGCTAAATTGACGAATCCCCCTCCCAAAAATTTTGACCGTTCGGTGAGTTGTGAGTATTGTTCAGGGGCCCCGGGACATGACACAGAGAAATGCTGGAAATTGAAAATAGCTATTCAACAACTCATTGACACCAATCAGATTGAGGTCCAAGCTCCGGAGGCACCCAATATCAATTAGAATCCCTTGCCAGCCCATCATGAAACAAATATGATTGAGATAGTGCATAGAGGAGGGGAGCCTAAGAAGCCTTCGCAGACCGTCATGATGATTCGGGCTAGTGAAGTCAGGCCATTTGAAAAGTCAACCAGTGAGAAGTCTGTGATAAGTTGAGCAGGGCAAATAATGAACCACCTGTGGAGGTCAAGAGGGGGTTCTCAAGTGACGTTGCAGGAAAACATGAAAAAGCAAAAGTGGTTGTGCCGGGAATGATGAACAAACTTGTGGTAATTTTGAAGGGCGCCCCCACAGATCATGTCATTATCAAACCGGTAACTCAATTACCAATAGTTAACAGCAAGGCAGTCCCATGGAATTATGAACGAGTGACAATGACTTACAAGGGGAAAGAGGTTAGAGAAGAAGTGTGTGAGACTCATGGTTTAACTCGATCGGGGAGATGCTTTGCCCTCGAAGAGTTGAGAAAAGCTAAGACCTCAAAAGATAATCCAGTGTTGGTGAAGAAAGCAGTGACTGAGGAAGAAGCAGAAGAATTTCTGAGAAAGATGAAAGTGCAGGACTATTCCATTGTGGAACAGTTAAGGAAGACACCGGCTCAGATCTCGCTCTTGTCATTATTGATCCATTCAGATGAACACCGTCGTGCTTTGATGAAGATCTTGAACGAGGCTCACATTGCTGACAAAATCTCAGTAAACCACTTGGAAAAGATAGCTAATAAGATATTTTCGGTAAACAAAGTCACTTTTTCTGATGACGAGTTGCCCGTGGAGGGTACCGAGCACAATAGAGCCCTCTATCTGACAGTGAAATGCGAAGATTCTGTGGTTACTCGGGTACTGGTTGACAATGGGTCTAGCGCGAACATCTATCCTCTCTCCACATTGAACAAATTGCAAGTGGAGGATGAAAGAATTCACAAGAACAGTATTTGCGTTCGGGGATTCGACGGTGGAGGGAAAGATTCAGTTGGGGACATAGTGCTTGAGCTCACAATAGGGACAGTTGAATTTACCATGGAATTCCAGGTGCTCGATGTGGCTGTTTCGTACAACCTACTGTTGGGACGACCCTGGATCCATGCTGCCAAAGCAGTCCCGTCTACTCTGCATCAAATGGTCAAGTTTGAATGGGATCGACAGAAAATTGTTATACGCGGCTAAGATAATTTATGTATTCCCAATGGTGCCATTGTTCCGTTCATAGAGGTTGACGATGGCAAGGGACCATGGGTTTATCAAGTTTTCGACACAGTATCGGTAGAGAAAATTTCGGAAGGAAAGTGCGCTCCAACTCCAAAGATGGTTGTTGCATCAGTCATGTTAGCTGTTGAAATATTGAAAAATGGTTTCATACCAGGCAAGGGTTTGGGTGCAACTCTGCAAGGTATTGTGCAGCCAGTTTCTCTTCCAAAGAATCTGGATACTTTTGGTCTGGGGTTCAAGCCTACCGTTGCAGATGTGAGAAGAGCTAGAAAAATGAAACAGAAAGCATGGGCATTGCCAAAGCCAATCCCGCGTCTGTCTAGATCATTCGTCAGGACGGGTATCAGAAAGCAACTGTTGTCAAAGGTTTCTGGACCACTGATTGGTGCCGATGGAGACTTAGAGAAGGGGTTCGAAAGGTTGTTCACCGAGATTAACATGGTTCAGGCTGGGGAAGGGTCCAGCAGGGCAGATGTTCAATTCGTGGGACCACGTGCCAAAGTTAACAACTGGGAAGCTACTCCTCTTCCTATCCGGAGGGAGTCTTGGTAGTGGGTTTTGATTTTCTTTTGTTGTCTGGATTATTCCAGGGTCTGTAATTCAGATATTATGTTCCATCCAGTTGGATGTGTTAAAACCCTGTTATCTTTAAATTCAATGAAATGCAATTGCTCATTTTCCTTCATTTCTTCTAATTTTATTTCTGTTTTCTTCGTTTTGTACAGTTCTTTTTATGCCGATATCAATGATATGACATGCATGAGGAATCTTCGGCCCAGTTTTAAAAGCCAATCTAACTCTGAAATAATAATACAAGAAATTGAGTGTGATGACGAGTTGGAATTTGATGATGATGAGGCCTATGAAGAAATTAGTGAGGAACTAAGTCATTTTGAGGGAAAACCCAAACCTAATTTGAACGATAGAGAAGCGGTTAATCTAGGGACCAAGAAAATGTCTGTGAAACTAAAATAAGTGTACATCTGGAACCTCAACTCAGGGAGGAGATAATTAAAGCATTGTTCGAATACAAAGATATTTTTGCATGGTCCTATGACGACATGCCGGGTCTTAGCACTGATTTAGTGGTTCACAAGTTGCCCACTGACCCGACATTCCCTCCTGTCAAACAGAAGCTAAGAAAGTTCAAAACGGATATGAGTGTAAAGATCAAGGAAGAGGTCACCAAGCAGTTCGATGCCAAAGTCATTCGGGTCACCCGGTATCCCACCTGGTTAGCCAATGTTGTGCCTGTACCGAAGAAGGATGGCAAGACCAGAGTGTGTGTTGACTATCGGGATCTCAACAAGGCGAGTCCAAAAGACAATTTCCATTTGCCTAACATCCATATCTTGATCGATAATTGTGCCAAACATGAGATTGGTTCTTTTGTAGATTGTTACGCGGGTTATCGTCAGATCTTAATGGACGAGGAAGATGCAGAGAAGATGGCATTCATCACGCCGTGGGGAACGTACTGCTATCGGGTCATGCCATTTGGTTTGAAGAATGCTGGGGCAACCTACATGAGGGCAATGACAACGATATTCCATGATATGATACATTAGGAAATTGAGGTATACGTGGATGATGTGATCGTGAAGTCTAGAAAGCAGTCTGACCATGTCAGGGATCTAAAGAAGTTCTTTCGAAGGCTTCGCAGGTACAATCTCAAGCTTAATCCTGCAAAGTGTGCTTTTGGGGTGCCGTCTGGAAAGTTGTTGGGGTTCGTAGTCAGCCGCCAAGGCATTGAACATGATCTATCAAAAGTCAAGTCCATCCAGGAATTACCACCTCCGAGGAACAAGACCGAGGTGATGAGTTTGTTGGGGAGATTGAATTATATCAGCAGGTTCATCGCTCAGCTCACGACAACCTGTGAGCCAATCTTCAAACTGTTAAAGAAAGACGTTGCAGTCAAGTGGATAGATGAATGTCAGGAGGCATTTGATAAGATAAAGGGGTATTTGTCAAATCTACTCGTATTGGTCCCGCCAGAACCAGGGCGACCTTTGATCCTATATTTGACGGTTTTGGACAATTCATTCAGCTGTGTATTGGGTCAACATGACATCACTGGCAGGAAGGAGCAGGCCATATATTATCTCAGCAAGAAATTCATGTCGTACGAGGTCAAGTACACTCAGCTGGAGAGGACATATTGCGCCCTAACTTGGGTGGCACAGAAACTGAAACATTATTTGTCATCTTACACTACCTATCTCATATCTCGCTTGGATCCATTGAAGTATATCTTTCAGAAGCCTATGCCCACAGGGAGGCTTGAAAAGTGGCAGATCCTGCTCATAGAGTTTGACATTGTCTACGTGACTCGAACTGCAATGAAAGCACAGGCCTTGGCAGACCATTTGGCTGAGAACCCGGTTGATGAAGATTATGAACCTTTGAAAACTTATTTCCCTGATGAAGAGGTGATGCACATTGATGAGTTGGAACAAGTCGAGAAGCCTAGATGGAAACTTTTCTTTGATGGGGCTGCAAACATGAAGGGCGTGGGGATAGGAGCAGTACTTATTTCTGAAATAGGGCAGCACTACCCTGTTACGGCTCAGCTTCGTTTTTACTGTACCAAAACATGGTTGAGTACGAGGCATGCATTCTGGGTTTGAGGTTGGCTGTAGATATAGGTGTCCAGTAAGTCTTGGTCTTGGGCGACTCGGACCTCCTGGTGCACCAAATTCAGGGAGAATGGGAAACACGGGATTTGAAACTCATACCATACAGAAAATGTTTGCATGATCTTTGCCAGCGGTTTCAGTCAATAGAATTCAGGCATATACCAAGGATCCATAATGAAGTTGTCGATGATTTGTCTACTCTAGCATCAATATTACATCATCCAGATAAGGCTTATGTGAACCCTCTGCAGATTCAGGTCCGTGATCAGCATGTTTACTGTAATATGGTAGAAGAAGAACTTGATGGGGAGCCATGGTTCCATGATATCAAAGAATACATCAGGATGGGGTATATCCGATACAGGCCACAGGTGACCAGAAAAGAACAATTCGATGATTGACAAGCAAATTTTTCTTCAGTGGAGGGGTGTTATACAAAAGAACGCCAGATCTTGGATTGCTAAGATGCATAGATGCCAGACAGGCCACAGTTATCATGACTGAGGTACACTTCGAAGTTTATGGACCGCATATGAGTGGGTACGTTCTGGCAAAGAAGATTCTCCGAGCAGGTTATTACTGGCTCACTATGGAGCGAGATTGCATCAGTTTTGTGCGCAAGTGTCATCAGCGCCAGGTGCATGGGAGATTTGATTCATTCCCCACCATCTGAACTGCATACCATGTCGACACCATAGCCCTTTGTTGCTTGGGGCATGGATGTTATTGGGCCAATCGAGCCAGCATCATCAAACGGACATAGGTTTATCCTGGTAGCCATTGAATATTTTACCAAGTGGATTGACGCGAAAACTTTCAAATCTGTGACCAAGAAAGCAGTGGTCGATTTTGTGCATTCAAATATCATCTGTTGGTTTGGGATTCCGAAGGTAATCATCACGGACAATGGCGTTAATCTCAACAGTCATCTGATGACAGAGACATGTCAGCAGTTTAAGATTATACATCACAATTCCACCCCATATCGCCCTAAAGCGAATGGAGCAGTCGAGGCAGCCAATAAGAACATAAAAAGATACTGCGGAAAATGGTGGAAGGGTCCAGACAATGGCATGAGAAGTTACCTTTCGCCTTGTTGGGTTATCACACTACTATTCGCACTTCAGTAGGGGCCACTCCTTATTTGTTGGTGTATGGCACAGAGGCAGTAATACCCGCAGAAATTGAAATCCCATCCCTTCGGATTGTCGCTGAGGCAGAAATTGATGACGTTGAATGGGTCAAAACCCACTTGGAGCAATTAAGTCTGATTTATGAAAATAGATTGGCAGCAGTATGTCATGGCCAATTGTACCAACAGAGAATGGCCAGAGCATATAACAAGAAGGTATATCCACGAAAGTTCGAAGTGGGTCAGTTAGTGTTGAGACGTATCTTGCCTCATCAGGTTGAAGCAAAAGGAAAGTTTGCCCCAAACTGACAGGGGCCATTTGTCGTAACTAGAGGGTTGTCCAATGACGCGTTATATTTGACAGATGTGGAAGGGAAATATGTGGAAATGGCTATCAATTCCGATGCAGTCAAGAGATACTATGTATGATTTCTTTGTTTGATTGTACTTGTTTGTATTTGGCATATTTTGAAGATTGAAATGCGAAGGCGTTTTGTTCTGCTATCTAAACACTTGATCCCTCGTCACCCTTTTTGAGCCTTATTTATTTTCTTTCTTACCCCTCTTTCGGAATCAGTAGTGAATATCAGAAACACAAGCGTGAAAGATAAGAAAAGGAAGAAAAGAAAAAGAGAAAGAAAGGAGAGAGAAAGAAAAAAAAGAAGGAAAAGAAAGAGGAAAAGAGAAAAGAAAAAGAAAAACAATAAAAGAGAAAAAGAAAGCAAAAAAAGAGAAAGAAAAGAAAGAGAAAAGAGAAAACCACAACAACAAAGTAATTCCTATGACATGAACTACGTTCGATCTGATTCTTTTTAAGGATACGTAGGCAGCCTCACGGTTCGGTATCATCAAACAAAAATCCAAAAGCCCCAAGCAAGAAACTGGGGCAGAAGTTGTGGTTGTTGTGAGAAACCTGATTCCGAAAGTTGTAACTTAACCCATTTGAATTGTTTTGAGCCTTTTATACCCTTTCTTTCTAACCCTGTCCAAAATCCCACATTACGGTCCAAAGAAAGACCTCCTGATCAGTCTTTGAGAAATGCCAAGTCGAGCAAGTAAAGATAATTCATGTCAGGGGCAACACTCTGGTTCAAGCAGGAAAAATAAAATGAGAGAGTCTTATTGGTGAAAACCTTCACAGGCACCGTAAGGCGACGGGAGTTGAGAGAAATAAAATGAGAGAGTCTTATTGGTGAAAACCCTCACGGACACCTTGAGGCGAAAGTGAGTTGAAAAGTCAACAAGTGAGAAAGGCCTATTGGTGGAAAACTGTTTCAAGGCACTGCAGGATGAGCAAGGTCAAGGTTTGGGTAAAGTAATCAGGTCATGGAAATTCTGAGGCGATAAAGTACGACAACTGAAAGTTGATTAGTTGGACAGATTGGGCCAATTAATCCGAAATACATGTCATGATCATTGGTACCAGTTGTTCTACTCAGATAAGTTTCTTTTTCTTTTTCCCTTTGTAGCAGTTATCTGGTTTTGGATTCTTCTTATCCTTAACCCGCAAAGTCATTGCATTTCATTTTCTTTTGGGTTTATTTGTCTAAGAGGTTTTAATGTCAGTCTTGTCCCAAGTAAATGGAAAGGAGTTTCAAAGCTCACTACTAACTCCCAAAATTGCAAATCACAATGTGGTCAGAGCATACTAAAGACAACATGATGTAAGGTGGGGTACAAGGAATCACCGGAAGTTTCATCGGTGGAATGATTTAGCAATGTCATGGGAGATGCAAAGGTTCAGATAAAGGGGTCAGAGGTGTGAAACAACAACACAAGTATAGAACACTCGGTTCGTCAAAGGCCATGGGATTTGAAAGTCAGTCGGAAAGTCAAAGCGGTTCAGGGCCAGTTCGGGAAAGCCATTCAGAACAAAACAATGCAATGGAAAGATCTCCAACAAGAATGCCATCAGCTAACCGCCACTTTAAACTGACCAAATTTTCTTTGATTGAAACAGGGGCAGAAAATTCATTTGTTTCGGAGAAACTCTCCGTAGGGGAAAGAGCAAGCATCAAAACAGGTTTGACCATAAGCTTTCAGGACCCTCCTGGAAAATGGGACCTAGTTTAAAGTTCAGAAATAGCATAATCTAGCATAAATATATCCCAAGGGGATATACGTTGGCTTAGAAGTTTGCATGTCCCAGATAGGATTCAATTAGGAGTTTCCAGGACCCTCCTAAATAATGGGACTTAGCTTTAAGATTTCGATTGGATAATAACATTTAGCATAAGTTCTGTTGTAGGGTAGTATAATTCAGCCATGAAAGTTGTCACTCTTAAGATAAAACTTGACTTTTGATTTCAAGACCCTCCTAGATAATGGGGAGTAGTTTGAAGACCCTCTTAGATAACAAGATTTAGCAGAAATCACACGTTAGAAGATATAACTTAGATTTTAATTGCAGGACCCTCCTGAATAATGGGATCTAGCTTTCAATTCTTAGTAATACTTGGTAATACGATTTAGTTTTACACTCACATCTGTGCCCAACCACCAAACTGGGGCAGAAAAATTTTCTTTGTTTTATCTATTTTGAAGTCAGGAGACCACCTAGAGAGCAGGGAATACATTTCAAGTTGAAGTCAGGAGCCCGCCTGGAGAGCAGAGAATACTTTCAAGTTAGCAGTCAGGAGCCCGCCTGGAGAACAAGGGAGTATAATTTAAGTTTTAGTTTTCAAATTCTATGTTTTGTCTATCTTGAAGTCAGGAGCCCGCCTGTAGAGCAGGGAATACTTTCAAATGCAGCAGTCAGGAGCCCGCCTAGAGAGCAGGGAATACATTTCAAGTTGAAGTCAGGAGCCCGCCTGGAAAGCAGGGAATACTTTCAAGTTTAGCAATCGGGAGCCCGCTTGGAGAACAAGGGAGTACAATTCAAGTTTTGGTTTTTCAAAATTCTTATTGATATTTGGTAATATGATTCATTCTACACTTACACATGGGCCCAGCTACCAAACTGGGGCAGAAAAATTTTCTTTGGTTTGTCTATGTTGAAGTCACGAGCCCGCCTGGAGAGCAGGGAATATATCTCAAGTTGAAGTCAGGAGCCCGCCTGGATAGCATGGGAATACATTCAAGTTCAACAAACAGGATCCCACCTGGAGAGCACGGGAATGCATATCAAGTTCAGCAGTCAGGCACCCACCTGAAGAAGGGGAAAACATCTCATACTATAATTCAAGGCGGCAACAAAGGAATTTTACCGAAAGAATACAAGACAACAAGGTAACAAGAAACACAAGATCAAGTTTGAAGATCTAGATAAGATTTTGTAAAGAGTAGATCATAGTCTAGTCTAGCTTCTTTTATTTTTGACACGGTGTAATAAGGGGTTCAGTGAGCAGCAGCAGCAGCAGTGAAATTCCAGCTCCATGGTAGTCCCAGCTACCAGACATTCCCGAACTACACTGACCTAATTCCTTTTTAGCCAAGGATATGTAGGCAACCTCGGAAGCAGGGTGCGGTCAAATCTTTCAAAAATGCTTCCCACGGAGTATTCAAACGGGCAAAAATCGCTCGTATCCGCTCACTTATCTTTGCACGAAAACTCTTCGTGTTTCCGCGCAAAGAGGGGCAGCTGTGAGCACGTGATTTTTGCCCTATATGAATTACTCCAACAGATTCAAAACAAAATAATTTCTTTCAGTGTTTGCAATTTTGTTGGATTTCGTGGCATTTCCTGTTAATTATTTGTATTTATCTGTGCACGTTTATTTTATTTAATTCATGAAAAATACAAAAAAATATGTTCCATCTGCATTTAGGATTTAATTTTATATTTTTATATTAATTAGTAAATTAGTTTGTTTATAAAAAATGAAAATCACAAAAAATAATTCATTTTGCATTTTTAATTTTGAATTTTGAATTGTATAATTTTTCTTTAAATTTAGGCTTTAATTAATTATTGTAAATACCATGATGAGTAATTAATCTAATTGGGTAGGTTAATTTAATTTAAAAATTATTAATTAATTAGGTTTTATTTTAATTTTAATTTTGAAAAGAAAAGAATTTTGAAATTGAAAAAGGAAAAAGAAAGAAATGAAAGAAATCCAGATCTAGGCTAAAACCCATTTAATTGTCCAAGCCCAAATGAAAATCACCCAATACCCGGCCCAAACCCACACCTTGACCCGGTCGGTTTCCCCCCCAAATCCAAACGACGTCGTTTCATGGGCAACAGATCAGGACCGTCGAGGTTTCTTGATCGGACGGTCCTAAAGCCCAGGTCCCTTAGTATTTAAATGTCCAAACCTGCCTCCCCACCCCTCACTCATCTCCCTCACAACCCGCCCCTGCCAAACCCTAACGACGCTGCCCCTAAATCCCCCCACTGCCAGAGGCGGCGCCACCACAAACCAACCTCAGATTAACACCAAATACCCTCCTCAACTCCCTCAGTCCAAATCTACAAGCACTTTCCATCGAATAAGCCCAGAACGTCTCGAATCTTGATTTTAAAGAAAATCCTAGCGCCGCCCCTGTGTTCTCCAGTTGCGGCGCCACCTCGGTTCGACCCCAAAATCACACCCCTGAACCCCCATCTCTCCATCACCCTAAATCCCCACTTATATTCCCTCGAATCACCCCAGAACTCTCCGAATGTCAAATCTGAGTTCGAACCCTAAATTTCCGTCAAAGCTGTGGGCATGCATGACCTTAAGCCTCCGATTTGCTCGAGTTTGAAGTCTGATTCAACACGAATTGATGCTGCTCATTTGTTCTTGACAAAGAACAAGTGATTAGCATTAGTTCCGTTCAAATCAAGGTGTCCGACGCCATTTTGGGTTTTGCTAGGGTAAGTTTCCTCCCCTTTTTCTTTACAATCCGAGTTTACCTTCTGTTCCTCTTCTTTTCTTCTCCCTTTCTTTGAGTTTTTTACCTTGATTGAAATTTGAACAAGGTTCTGGACCTAGTTTCCCTTAAGATTGATTTTGCGTTTGTATCTGTTCCGTTGGCTTTTCAGCTTTCTTTTGTTGAAGTTTATGGTCTGGTTAACTTTCATCAGTGCCATGCTTAAATTTCTCATTTTTATCTTTGTTTTGGTCACTAAGCTTAATTAGTTAGCTTAATTAGTTCCCCTCCTGTTTGCAATTGTTAATTAATTGATTTGTTTGATTTTTGGTCTTCTGAATTTGTTTGGGTTTCGTCTTTGGGCTCTTAGGTCAGTCTAAGATCTCATGTTAAAAGTGTTCTGTTTGGTCTGAGTCTGAGCCCATGTCTAGTTAAGCATTGAGCCGTTCGGGGATACAAAGCCCATGTTCAAGTCTGGCCGGGCTTCAAGGTAAAATACAGGGGTAATAGGGGTAAATTGGGTAAGTCACTTAAGGGAATCTTGCTATAACTGACTAGGAAGCTGGGGAAGGGGTTGGTTCTGATTTTCTGTTCTTTTAGTAGGGGTATCTGAGCTATAATGAAAATTAAAAAAGGGTCAAATGTGCAAAGACTAATATCTGAAAGCTGCCCTAATAACTTGCCTATAAAGGCAACTTTTCTTGCCTTTCAAGGCGGACCCAAGAGAATTAACAGAAAAATCAGAAGAAAAACAACAGCGGTTGAAAAATCTCATAAAAAAATCACTGTTTCATTCAGTTTTCCTTTGTGATTCTTGAAGTCATCAATTTCTGGAATAATTTTCTTGACTCATATGGGGTAAAAATGGATTGAACTTGGTATTGAAAGAGCTGGTTTAAGTTTGTTGAATTGTTTACTGTTCCATCGATTCTTCTGAGTGGATTATCACTGTTTCAATTGCTGAAGCTGGGCTGACTATTACTGTTTGTTGCTGAATCCCTCATTTTTCTGTTTTGATTTTAATTCCAGGTACATTTTCTGAACTTTACTTGATGTAAGTCTCAGTATGAAGATGGAAATGAGAGGTTAAGGGAGGGCAGCAGATTTACCAGAGTTTTGTTTACTTTTTTTATTGTTTGTGATTTAGATCACATGAATCATTGTGCATTCTAGCTGGTTTCCATTTGAATGGTGAAGTTCCTATAGCTGTATTTGGTTTGAGACTATTGGAATGTTATGTAAAGGACTCAATCAAATTATTATATTCCAAATGTGTTTGAGCCTTAAATGAAGTAAGTAGGTGTGCTTGGTAGTGTTCTCATACTTGAATTGATGCTAACGAGACTAAAAGGAAAATGATTAATATTTGGTATGCTGTTAGAGGATTCTGTGGGGGTATTGAAACATAATAGTGTTGTTTGGAAATGAGATTGATTAGCTGATGTAGCATCAAAACTTTAAATTGATAGTCTGGGTACTGTCAATATTGAAAGAACTTGACTGAGCATATTTGATTGTTTTAAAGTCTTGGATATTTGATCTTTTAAGTTTTGTTGCTGAGAAGTCTAAATAAGGTTAAATTCCCATGTTAGCACTGTAAGCTGATTCAAGGCTTTAAAAATTAAGAGCCATGTGTCGCGTAGTCTCTCAAGAATTGAGTTCTAATTGTTTTCAAATCATGGAGTTACTAAAGCCTCTTGTAATTATCCATTGGTCCGTCAAAGGGTGATTTCAAATTGTTGCGTCTGTTAGTTCAGCATCAATTCCCGTTAATTCGGCCCCTGCTTGCATGCTGTAAGGACTCGATAATGAGTCCAGTTCGTTGCAGCTGCAGGTGATTTGAAATTGGGCTCACCTTGGGCCCAAATGCGTGGAAATAGGATCTGGATCCTTTTGACGCCATTTCAGCCCTGTTTTCTGATCATTAGTCCATATTAACTAAGGCCCATTCGCCTAAGTTGAACAAATCCCCCATCTCGTAATGTTCAATTAGTCATATTCTTAAATAATTTCAAGAGTTGCTATTAAATAGAAGATAGTGTGTGGCCCTTGTGTTTAATTTAGAGACCTCTTGATTAGAATAAATCGAGGTGCGCCGTGCCAAACAAAAATGACAAGTGCATGGCCTTCGTATGAATAATTTTATTTTGATCCTTAGAGTTCGAGGTGTTCCATTTAGCGAATTTTCCATGGTCCTCGCAAAGTTAAAGCGCATAGTTGCTTTAGGCGCTCTATTTTAATAATTTACCTTCCTAAACTCGGGTGCGCATTTCATGTGACCCAAATCAAATCTTAAAACGTTGAATAAAATAGTTTTAGGACTGCGGGTGTATTTCATGTCGCACGATCCGAAGACGTGTTTTAAACGACTTTCAATCTTCCTTAAAATGATTAAAAATGGTTAATAAGTTAACAATGCACCATAGGCTCAAACTTGTGATTAATCAGATAATTAGGCCAATGTAATAGTTGAGCGACCGTGCTAGAACCCTGTAACTTGGGAATTCCTAACACCTTCTCCCGGGTTAACAGAATTCCTTACTCGGATTTCTGGTTCGCAGACTATTGAACAGAGTCAACCCTTTCCTCGATTCGGGATTCAACCGGTGACTTGGGACACCATAAATCTCCCCAGTGGCGACTCATCTTTTAATAATAATCTCGTTTTGATTGTCCTTTAATTGGAAAAACTCCCTTATACTTATACCCTTTACGGGGTGTAGGTCAAAAGGAGGTGTGACACTTACTGTTATAAAGTAATGCCTTTTGGTCTCAAAAATGCTGGTGCAACGTATCAAAGATTGGTAACCAAAATATTCCAAGAACATTTAGGAAAGACTATGAAGGTCTACATAGATGATATGCTCGTCAAAACTCAACATTCAGGGGACCATATATCGCACTTGTCTGACACGTTTCAGATCTTGTGAAAATTCAATATGAAACTAAATCCTGAGAAATGTGCATTCGGCATTTCATCAGGAAAGTTTTTGGGTTTTCTTGTTTCTAACCGTGGTATTGAAGTAAATCCCTTGCAGATTAAAGTCATTGAAGAAATCTCTGACATGCTTACGAGTAAAAAAGAAGTGCAAAGGTTGACAGGAAGAATTGCAGCCTTAGGGAGATTTATTTTCAAATCATCAAAAAAGTGTTTTAAATTCTTTTTAGCTCTTAAAAAGCAAGATCAGTTCGAATGGACTGAGGAGTGTCAACAAGCACTCAAAAACTTGAAGACATACTTGTCAAATCCGATGTTGCTCGCAAAACCAAAGGTTGGGGAAAATTTGCTGGTTTATCTTGCTGTCTCCGAAGTAGCCGTAAGTGCTGTTTTAGTTCGTGAAGACTAAGGTAAACAATCTCCAATTTATTATATCAGCAAATCATTATTATATGAGGAGACTTAGTATCCTCAATTAGAAAAGCTTTCACTTGCACTAATCATGGCATCTAGAAAACTAAGGCCTTATTTTCAATGTCACCCTATTGCCATAGTAACTGCTTATCTTTTACGCAATATATTACACAAGCATGAGTTGTCAGGTAGGTTAGCCAAACGGGCTATAGAATTAAGCGAATATGACATCACATACCAGCCTAGAACCGCGATAAAATCTCAAGTGTTAGCAGATTTTGCGGCTAATTTTAGCCAATGAATGCAATTAAAAGCAGAAAAAGAATTACAGGTGTTCAACGGATCTAATCCAGGAATTTGGACCTTATTTACTGATGGCGGCAGGCTTAGGAATTATTTTGGTACCACCTACGGGTGAAACCATTCGACAAGCCATTAAATGTCATTCTATAACTAACAATGAGGTAGAGTATGAAGCTGTGATTGCAGGTTTAGAACTGGCACTAGAACTCGACATTAATCAGATTGTAATCAAAAGCGATTCGCAGCTTGTAGTTAACCAAATGCTGGGGACTTAAACAACTAGGAAAGCATGAATGCAACAGTATTTAGAGAAGGTACGGGATTTGATTAGGAAATTTCAAACCTGGAAGGTCACGCAAATACAAAGAGATGAAAATGTCGAGGCAGATGCCCTAGCCAATCTCGCATCTGCGGCAGACGTGGCAAGCAATGAAAATGGTTCCATAATTCATTTGTTTCATTCAGTACTCGATCTAGACAAAAATGAGGTAACTTTTAAAAACTTAACCTGGGATTGGAGGAACGAGATTGTTGCTTTTTGCAGTATGATACCGTCCCTGAAGATAAGAAAAAAGCTCACGCGCTTCGAAAAAAGGCTGCTCGATATTGTTTAAAGCAAGACAATCTTTATCGAAAAATGTTCGGTGGTCCCTTAGCAAGATGCCTCGGTCCTTCTCAGACGGAATATGTAATGAGAGAAATACACGAGGGGCATTGTGGGAATCACACCGGAGGAAGATCACTGGTAAGAACCATGATTAGGGCAGGTTATTATTGGCCTAAAATGGAAGAAGAAGCGGAAAATTTCGTGGCTAAATGTGATAAATGCCAAAGATACGGTAATAACATACATAGACCAGCAGAGTTGTTACATCCGATCATTGCATTGTGGCCTTTTATGAAATGGGAGATGGATATCGTGGGTTCACTACCACAAGCAAAAGGACATGTAAAATTCTTACTTGTACTCACTGATTATTTTACTAAATGGGTGGAAGCAGGAGCATTCAAACAGGTGTAAGAAAAAGAGGTCAGAGATTTCATTTGGAGAAATATCATATGTCGATTCGGTGTACCAAAGAAAATCGTGTGTGATAATGGCCCACAATTTATAGGCACACAAATCACAAAATTTTTTCAAAGTTGTCAAATCAAAAGGATTACATCTACGCCTTACCGTCCGGTGGGTAACGGACAAGCTGAATCAACAAATAAAGTTATTGTTAACAATTTGAAGAAGCGATTAGAAGAAGCTAAAGGCAATTGGCCAGAATTATTACCTAGTGTTTTATGGGCATACCGCACGACAATGAAAACAAGCACGGGAGAAACACCATTCTCATTAGTATATAGAGCTGAAGCTTTAATTCCAGTTGAAATAGGGGAGCCAAGCGTGAGGTATACGCAAACGTCAGAAGAATCCAATGAAGAAGAAATGCGCATAAACCTTGATTTACTTGAATGAAGAAAGGAAGCTGTACTAATAAGAATGGCAGCACAAAAGCAAGTCATGGAAAGATACTACAATCGAAGAGCACGATTAAGATACTTCAAGATTGAGGACTTCGTACTCAAGAAAGTTTTTCAATCCATGAAGGCGGCCAATGCGGGTAAATTAAGTCCAACCTAGGAAGGACCTTAAAAGATTCATGGTATTGTAGGGAAATGAGCATACGAGCTGGAAACAATGGATGACAAGATATTACCTTCACATTGGAATGTCGTTCACCTGAAGAGATACTATTTCTAAGGAGTACCCACGGTCAGGTATCCTCAATTTAAAATTCTATTTTTGAATTATTAAAATTTTACTAACGATTTTAGATGATAGGCAAAAAGCTATCCCGTACTAAATGATGAATCATGACCTGCAAGGCACGTGGAATAAATTAAAATTTTCGGTCTAGGGTTACACCTATCTGATAGAAATTGATACGGGTTAAGCAGTCTTCATCTATTATCATAACTCCGGAGTCCCGTATGTTTTATTCCTTTACAAGAAAAGGATCAAGTAAGAGAAGTAATCAAGTGATCGAGACTTCATACTTCAAAGCTCAAACACTTGGGGACCTATATAATATACATGGACATATGTATAAAGAATGCAAAGAAGATTGGGAGATAATCAAAGTTCAAGCCTGAAAAATTTATTCATTGAATGAGTCAAGTGCAGAGCAAAGTTACGAGCTAAGATCAAAGTTACAAGCTAAGGCTAAAGAAAAACCTTATCATAGTTAGGTTAAAGGCAATGTACTGAAACGGGTTATAAATAAAAACCTGTATGTTATTTTCTTTTTTGAAATCTGTTGTAAGGAAAACAATTACGAAAAAGTTATAGAAGTTACTTAAATACATGTAAGGTAGAAATCGACAAAGTTAACTTGTCGAGGTTATTCCAAAAAATATGTGTATTCCTATTTCTTTTATCGTATATTAACACCATTATGAAGTTGAGACGTCTTCTTCATTAAGTGTCGGATATAAAAGGGCCCTCTTTTATAAAATTCATGATTGATTTAAAACATTCATGTAATTAAGAAAGCATTTTACTAAATAAAAGTGCAAATTATCGAATAAGTCTTTAAATATAAAGGCAAGACAGAAGTTCAAAAAATAGCTACGAAAACTTCTTAATATTAAAAAGTTTAGACTAAGTATGAACTTAGTCATAAACTAAGAGTTGCTTATACAAAATGCCCCGAAAAAGGTCTGGGGACTTAATCTTTTCAAACCCTAAAAAAAGACCAAAGGTTGCAACCACATTCCACCAAAGAAAAAGAAAAAAAAAGTCACACATCATTGACTTGTCGCTGAGGAGTTGAAGAAGGAACCAAAGCATGGTCTTCAGCAGCAGCAGGCTCAATTTGACTTGAAGGAATTGGGGTACCCATATCATCTTCAACATCGCCAGAAGCTTCAGCCACGGGAGAAGGAAAGTTTTGGCTCTGCTGAGTCTTTTCAATAGTCTCTTTGATTTCGGCTAACTCAGATTCCAAGTTAAAATTCTCCTGGCTAACTTCAACAAGGGTATCATGGCGAGAATTTAAAAACGCCCAACTTACTTCAATTGTTGTTTTACCTTCAAGAATCTCGTAATCTCTTTCCCAGTCAGCAATTTCATTTTTTAGCTTCTCATGCTTAGCCAAGGCAGAATAATAAGAAGTTTGAAGAGAAGCATGTGAACTTTTTAAGGAACGAACTTTATCAGAAGATACCCGGAGGTCTTCTTGAGTTTGAGTCAGGGTCTGCACGAGTTCACCAGCATATGTTTCTTTCTTACCTAAGAGAGCCTTCAACTCTCTGATCTCTTCACTTGCTTTGGAGAATTGCTCGGAAAAATAGGTTTCAAGAAGATTCTTCTCTTTACCTGCTTGATTTGATGAAGCCTTTTCAACCGCCAACTCTGAAGTTAAAACCCTTACATGTTTCTCTAAGGAACATTTACTCTTTTCTAATATTTTCATGTTGATTTGAAGACTTTCAAACTGTTCCTTCCAATTATCCGCCTCCACTTGGTAGTCAGCGCTAATTGCTCTGAGAGGGAAACCCTCTTCATCATCTCCGTGCCAATTAGATTGACATAAAAAAAAGGGAAAGATGAGAACCCTAAAATAAAAAAAGGTAAAGTAAAGTTTGAAAAAGGAGTACCTTTAAAGAAGCATGCACTATATCGTTCATCAAAGTCAAGGAACTGTGGCCATCAAATTTAGATTTTTCAACTGCACCAATCAAAGGTTTCAACCACACATCAGCTCGACCTTATTTCCTCAAAAGGTTACCCTCAGCAGGAACTTCAATGGTAACTTGCCTCATAGCTTCACCTCTACTTGAGGAACCAACCTCGGTATGATGGATAGTTGAAGTAGGAACTGAAGAAGGAGGAAATGTAGAAGGAGTAAAAATAGCCTGGGGGAGTAGAAACAACTTGGGGAGGAGCAGCAACAGTAACAGTCACGACTGGCAAAGAGGGTATCAAAGGAACGGGTGTAGAAAAAGAAGCAGGGGGTGCTGCATCAGAAATTGGCCCAAAACTTTCACTACCAAACCCGCTGGCAAAAAACTGTTCAGCAGAAACATGAGCAACAGCGAGAGTATCATCATCAGAAATCACCAACGAGGCATCAACAGGCTCGGTGGAAGGAATAGAATGAGGGGGAGATTCTTCATCATCTGAAATAATTCTTCTTCTAGCCCTTGGCCTTTTTATCAAAGAGCCCTCATCTTGTTCTTCTTCCTCCCCCGAGTCTTGATCAACAGAAGCTTTCCTTTTTGATGAAGAACCCAAAATTATCTCTTGGGCCATTTCCATAGAAATTCTGGAAGCTGCAACGGCCTCAGCACTTACGCCTCGAAGTTATTCATAATTCCCACTTTAATAAGGTCCACTTCCCAAATATTCTATTGATGAATAAATGGCAAGTGAGGGGACTATCTGTATTGGAAAAAATTAAGTTTATATATGGAATTCATTATAAGGTGACATGTCATGACATGTGGACCAGTTAAAGAAGAACAAGTGATGAAGAATAATCAAAGAGGCACGAGCTTCAACAAGCACGGGCAGTCATTCAGATAAAGGCAAGGAAGGCAGGTGCTCGAACCTCTTTATGACGGAAGAGAATGAATCTGATAGAAATAAGGAATAGATACGAACTATTGGGCATTAAATACAGAAACATTAAGGAATCTGTATTGAATCAAATATGATTGTCGATTGTAACGTTACATTAAATGTCATTAAATGCCATTAATTGACAATAATGACTCAATTATAGAAGAAACGAAATGTACCACTTAGAAATAGCTATAAAAGGAGAAGATTGATCATTTGTAAGGACACGAAATATCACCGAAATATACCGATTTACTTTGTTTTTTGTTCATCTAATTATTATCAAAGCCAATTTCTTTTATTCATTTTATATATTGATTATCAGTAACCCGAGTTCTTCTAAAATAAAGTTTTGACCGAAATTACTATTTTTGGTTAAACACATTCTCCCCCTCATTTCTCAGTTAACTTTTCAAAATACCTATTTTAACATTTATATTGTCAACATTTATTTATTTTAATTTTTAATTTTTTACCTTTTTAGTATCATAATAATTTTCTCTTTTCTAATATTTATGCTATATATTTACGCTTTATTTATGCTATGAACATGCCCATATAATAACTAAATTTAAATTTTAAAATGGAAAAATAAAAATAATAATAAAGCATATAATTTAATAACATTGAATACTGAAAAGGTTGAGCAGAATAAAACATAAAATAAAATAATTTGCTCTTACCAATAATTTTGTTAATAGCAATCATATTTTAAAAATTTATTTACGCAATAAAGAATAACCTTATAAATATATACTCAATCCAGGATTCCAGGTAATACAATCTCTTACATTTATTAAAAGTAAAAGCAAATTTTATAACAAACTCCTAAAATATTATCTATTTAACACTAAGAAAATATAACTCAAATATATATTTAGTACGCGTTATAAAAAATAAAAATTGTAAAGTAGAATAAATTTTGTGATAAATTAAGGAATATTCTATTTGTAGTTAATATATTTAAGTTATAATTTATAATAAAATACAACATAATTTAAATTATAGGTAAAATCATAAAAATAGCATATATAATAAAAAAGGATAGAGGAGAGAATTGAAAATAAATTGGAAAAATGGACATTGTGTAGAATAAATGGGGAAGAATGATAATTTAAAGTTGAGAGGGGAGTTTGATTTTTAAAGCAAAGTTGGGGGTGTAAATGATTTTTAAAACTAGAACAATTAGTAATCGAATATTTTAACGAATGACTGAAAACTTTTATGGGGTAGTTTTTCCTTTTATTGAGTTAGGTACATGGTCAATATTATTTATTATTTTCAGGAACATATATTTTTAATTTATATATCAAATATAAATATTTTAATATTCTTTTATCAATTGAGAATGTACACGCACAACGTGCATATCGTAAAACTAGTATACTAACAGACAAAATTCGTTCTTCAAATTTTTTGTTTAATTTTGGTCTCTCAATATTAATTGTGAATAAAGAAAACATCTAGAATGTTGAACACGTTTGCTTTCTTCATTAAAAGTTTTCCTATCAATTTTTGAGATAAGAAACATGTGCTTCGTACTAATTATTCTATCTTGAATAAGTTAGATATCCCTTTATTTTAGTTATAAAAAAATCATTAGGCCATCTCCAACCCTCCCCTATTTTTTCATAATAGGGGCAACTTTTGTCAAAATGGAGCTCCAATTCTCCCTCATTTTTACCTCCAACATGGGGGATGAATAGTGATCCTCCAAATATGGAGAACACTATTCATCTCACCCATTATTACTGTTACGCGGCGCCTTCCTGAGATTCCTTGGAAGGGCGACGTAAGGCTAAGCAACTGATGTCAGTGCAGTTGCTATCCGCCAACTGAGGTCCCCTCCGTACGCTAGACTAGATTGTCAGTGTCATACGGGAAAACCAATGTCAAGAGCAATTGAGAGAACAGAAATGAGAATTGAGAATGAAAGAAAGCTTGATTGAATTAATGAAAGTTATTACAGAAAGGCAACGCGGTGTCGAGGGGGAGAGACACTAGTACAGAGAATTGTTTGCTTGCTAGAAAGTTTGATTGCTTGATCCCCCTAATAATACTTAAAAAAAATAAACCAAAGCTACAAGACTAGAATTGATTAAGCTAGAGAAACATAATGGAAGTACATGGAATAAAACTACTCTATATTTACAATGAAAAAGACTTAGTTTTCTATAAGGCAGAAACAGGTCCGTTGACAGCAGCATAGTCTTTGGCATCAGGGTCTGTGCATGCGGCGTTGTCTGCGCGCGCGGTGTTGTTGGCATCCGCCTGTGGTTGGGCACTGGCGAGGGATATCGGTGGGGCGACAGAGGCACATGCGCGCTTGTCACTTGGCGCGGCTAAGACCACGGGGCCGTCCGTGGCGCTAGGCATTGGGAGGCTTGCTAGGACGCCACGGGGCACGCCCAAGGGGTCATGGGGCACGGCTGGAAAGCCCCCCATGACATTCTCCCCCACCTGAGTTGGCGACGTCCTCGATGCCTTACTTGCAAGATAATCTTCAATTATGCTCTTGTAGGCTTTGAGGTTTGTTCCCAGTGTTCTCCTCTGCATCACAACCTTGCAATTTCACCAAGAAATCTTGGTGATCTTTCCTTGAGGCATGAATCACTCTATCATCAAGGATAGCTTCAACACGCCTTTTCCTGGTTGAATTGGGCCCTCGAATACTGGGTATTGTGAGCTGGCTCCGTGAAGGATCCTCCATGTCTTCCCGAAAAGGTTTCAGGAGGCTGACATGGAAGACAGGATGAATTTTCCACCAAGCTGGGGTATCCACCCGGTATGCAACTTTTCCAATGCGCCTTTCAATGAACAAGGGTCCAATGTATTTTTGCAATAGGCGAGGGTCATGGACCCCCGCAAATAAGTAACGTTTTGGAATTTTAACAATCACTTTGTCTCCTACTTGGTATTCAACAAAGCGACGATTCTGATCAGCATGCCTCTTCATCCGCTTTTGAGCCTTGACAAGATAGCTCTGCACTATCTCCAAATTTCGCTTCCACTCTTTTGAGAAGCTAGCAGCTCAAGGAGATTTAGACATATTTGGTGCATTGACTGTGTGTGGGAGTAGCGGTTGATATTCGGTAACAATTTCAAAAGAGCTTTTGTTTGTACTAGAGCTCTTTTGTGAATTGAAACACAGTTGAGCAACATCCAGAAGCTTCACCCAATTCTTCTGCGATCCGGTTACAAAATGACGGAGATATTCCTCCAACATACCATTGAACCGCTCCGTCTAGCCATCAGATTGCGGATGAAAACTTGAGTTGTGACTCAGCTTCGACCCAAGGCACTTAAAGAGTTAGGTCCAAAAGTTACTAGTAAAACGTGAGTCACGGTCACTAACAATGTCTTTGGGCAGGCCCCAATCTTTGACGACATGAGAGAAGAAGAGTCGAGCTGTATCTTCTGCTGATATATATTGCGGGGTAGCAATAAAGGTAGCATACTTGGAAAACCAATCTACCACAACCAAGATAGTTGTTAGATCTCCGACCTTGGGCAATCCGATGATGAAATCCAGGGAAATACTTTCCCAAGGTCTCTTTGGGACAACTAGTGGTTCCAAGAGTCCCGCTTGTGTTAAGCGGTCTGACTTGTCCTTCTGGCATACTAGACATGTCTTCACATACTAAGCAATGTTATCGGCCATTTGAGGCCAATAATATGCACGGCGAAGTAACGTCATGGTGTGTTCCTCACCGGGATGGCCGGCCCACAGAGTATCATGACATTTAGCCAGAAGAGTCCTTCGCAGATCTTCTCCTTTAGGAACATAAAGTCGGTTCCCCTTCACTTTCAGAAAACCATCTTCCATGTAGAACTAGTGAATCTTTCCCTGTCCTACCAAATCAACCAAATACTGTGCAGTAGGATCCTTGATGAGTAAATCCTGTATCTGGTCCTTGATGGAGGTGGCTACTTCGCTCCCCCTTAGGGTGGCGAGTAGGCACACCGATGCTAGATCAGCTCTCTGACTGAGCGCATCAACAACATGATTGGTCTTCCCACTTCGGTACTCTAGGTTGAAGTTGAATTCAGCTAGAAGTTCCTGCCACCTGGCATGTCGACCATTCAACTTCGGCTGGGTCATGAAATGGCTAATAGCTGTGTTGTCTGTCTTGACCATGAACAGGGTCCCCAGCAGATAGTGCCTCCAGAGCGCAAGCAGTGGACGACAGCCAATAATTCGTTCTCATGGGCGGCATAGCGCCGCTCTACATCTTTCAGCTTCCAAATTTCATACGCTACAGGATGCCCTTCTTGTAGCAAGACTCCACCGAGGGCATAGTCAGATCCATTTGTTTGTACTTCGAATGGTTTGGCCAGATCAGGAAGGGCCAAGACGGGGCTACTAGACATAGCCGATTTCAATGCGTTGAAGGCCTCTGCTCGCTTGGGTCCCCATTCCTAAGGCGTGACCTTCTTGAGGAGTTCTGTCAGTGGTACTGCAATGAGGGAGTAGTTTTTCACAAATCGCCGATAGAAATTGCATAGACCAAGGAACGCCCTCAAGGCGTGGATATCCTTAGGCGGCGGCCAATCTGTGATTGCCTGAATCTTCTGCTGGTTCATCTTGATCCGCCCTTCCTCGATGACATGTCCGAGGAAGTCAATTTGCTTTTAAGCAAAGGAGGACTTAGAGAGCTTCGCATATAGTTCATGCTCCCGCAATCGATCTAGGACCTTCCGCAAGTGCATCAGGTGTTCCTCCAATGTTTGTCTATATACCACAATGTCATCCAAGTAGACCACTACTAATTCATCAATGTACTCTCAGAAGACTTGGTTCATCAAAGTGCAAAACGTAGATGGGGCGTTAGTCAAGCCGAATGGCATAACTAGGAAATCGTACGACCCATATCTTGTCACACAGGTCGTCTTGTACTCATCACCCTCTGCAATCCGAACTTGCCAATAACATGTCTTTAGGTCTATTTTGGTGAACACCGTTGCACCACCCAGTCTATCGAACAAGTCTGCCATTAGCGGAATAGGGTATTTATTCTTCACAATAATTTTGTTTAGAGCCCGATAGTCCATACAGAGTCGTAAACTACCATTATGTTTCTTTTGGAATAACACAAGAGACCCGTATGGGGATTTGGAGGGCACGATAATCCCTGTGTCTAGCATTTCCGTCAATTGTCTCCGAAGCTCGGTGAGTTCGGGTTGTGACATTCTGTAAGGCGCTCGGGCGGGTGGCTTCGCGCCCGGCACCAGCTCAATTTCATGGTCCACAGTGCGCCTAGGCGGTAGTCGCTTTGGAATGTCTTGTGGCATGACATCTTCAAACTCTAGTAGTAGCTCCTTCACGGGCTCAGGAATGGGACCCGAGGAGCGTTTTACATCTTCAATGCAGAGGGTTGCCAGGAACGTGGGTTCATGTATTTTGACCCCCTTCTTCAACTGCAAGTCTGAGATGTTTTCAACGGCCATTTTCATGGGCATGTGTCGCACCTCCTTTTTCCGCACCTGCGGGGCGCGTAGGGAGTTTTCTCCAATTGAAGGACAGTCGAAACGGGATTTGTTTATTTGTTTCAGAGTCGCCACCTGAGAATTTTAAGGCGTCCCAAGTCACCAGTTTTAATCCCTGAATCGAGGAGAATATGACTCTGTTTGTTATTCTGCGAACCAGAAATCCTGAGTAAGGAATTCTGTTAATCCGGAAGAAGGTGTTAGGCATTTCCGAATTCCGTGGTTCTAGCACGGTCGCTTAACTGTTTTTATTCTTGGCTTATCTTGATTTTACATTTTTTATTGCAGGATTTTGTCACCGCTTCTGTTTATTGTTTCCAATTATATAAACGAATTACGCATATGTATATTCGTATTATATACCTTTTATAATTACAGAGGATCGTGCCACGTATACGTGTACACAATAAAATTGACCATATTATAGTTTTATTAAAAATCATATGTTCAAAATTTAAAATAAAATTAAGAACATCATCACCCTTGTATTTAGACAATGAACTGCACATCTCGGGTTATATGAGATTATTTTGACATCCTCGGAGAAATCTTTTTTATTAAAATGCTCACTCGAAGTTGCGCGAACGCATAATCTGAATTGCTTTAGAAATATAATCAGGTTACGCGAACGTATCCCTAATCACAAAAATATTCTTGATGGTAGTGTAAATTTGTTTACAAATGGTTTATTACATCCCTATTATTTTTATATGAAAGGTCATGGTAAATCACTATTTGAGACGCCTCTAAATTTCTTGAAGAGAATTCTCAATTTATTGAGTGTCAACCACAGATTATATATATATATATTTTATGAATTATATTCCGCAAAAACCATTCGTATTTATGGAATAAGAATGAACAACGCGTAATTAATACTACCATTTTTCTCGTAAATGCAATACCTATGTGCCAAAAATGAATTGCGTATGAAACTAAAAAAAATTGATTTATGAAAGGAAGAGATGTTTTCGAAGAATTTTCATTATTTTATTTAATGCAAACTCTATTTCTACATACCATTGATATAAAATGTTGCAATTCGTGCTTATACATCCCATCTCATTCTCATATACTTGTTTTTAATCCAAAATTGTAATTGTTTGGTTAATTGGTTTATGATGGTAGATAGGCATCAAGTTGATAAGAAAGGAATTATTATACAAACCGATTCAATAAAATTGCCTTACATGCAACCTAACTGTACGTCGGAAACATTCATAACATTCTAACATCGTAACGAGCTATATCAAATCACCTTTCGCTAATGGTCATACACACATCTGTTATCTTATATATGAAAAACACCACCAACACCATTTTAACCTTATTTAACAACAGAGGTTAGTGATGTAGTTTTCTTGATATTTCTACATTACTCTTTATTTAGCTAACAACACCATAAAATTTAAATAATGGCCAACTTTATGCCATGTTCCCTACCTTGACAACTTAATTATATCTTCCCTTAATGAAAATCTCGAAATTAACCTTATTACAACACTTATACAAACTTCAAGAAATGACATTTAACTTATAGTTATCACGTCAAAATATAATACTATTTAACCAACATGAAACAAAGCTGAAATTTGAACTAATGAGCTTAAACGAATAGAAGATAGAATTACAATTCAAGCTTCATTTATTTGTCATGTTGAAACTCTTCACAACATGAGTTTAAAAGATATGTACCTGAAAATGAAGGTAGACGGAGTAAATTTCAGCAATAATAGCAGCAACAATACCAGCAGAATAGCAGTATTTCCACAGATTTGAGCAATAATAAGACCCGAGGAACCCAGATGCACAGTAACAGTATTTTTAAAGAAACTTCAGATTTTAACTGAACAATGGGATCAAATAAATCCGGACAGATTCAGTGAAAGAATAATATTTCTGATTTGAGACTTAGAACAAAGCAGACCGAAAAAAAACTTTCAATTTCAAAACACAGAATCGGCTTCAATACTAGTTTCCGATGTAGAATTCTGGTTTACTGTTTCTATTTTCCTTTCTTAACTTCTATCCAGATTTTTCTCTCTATGTATATGTATTTCTGTGTGTATTCCCCTAATGCCTTAAAAATCAGATCTCAACTTTTCTTTCTTTTCAAACTCTCTGTCTAAAATCTGATCTTAAGTCCTCCCCCTAAAATCTGTCATGCTTCCTGTATTTATACAGGTCTGCCCCTTTCTTTTTTAGTGCAGCTTGGACCCCTTCTTTCTTTTAAAATCAGAAAATCATATCCAAAATCTGCTTTTAAAAACTTTAAATCCCATTAAGTGACCCTTTTCCTGATTTGCAGCATTCCATTACCCTTTGTTTCCCATTATCCCATTAAATTAAAAGCCACTAACATTCCACTTTCAACCCACTATTATTATAATATTACCATCACTGTTTTATCCCAGAAATCCCTTAATATTACTGTTATTACTGCCCCAGACCAAAACTGCCTAAACCTTAACCAAATTATCTGAATTAAAACTGTTTAGCAGCTAATAACCCATTCCTAAATTAAACAATCATTCTGTCTTTTCAAAACCAATGTCTAATAGCTACCGGACAAAAGCTAAATTCAGATTGAACACTGAACTTGCATACAAACATATTAACAATATTCAGAACTCAACAGGACATTTCAAACTGAAATTCAAAACTGAACAAAGAGCAACTAATGCAGTAGCATTATCAGTATTGATACTGCTTGAAACTTACTACCCACAAATCAATACACACAACATCCATTTGACGGACTTATTGATTTACAAATGAGTATTAATCAACTGACTATCAAATAAGAAACAACTGATTACAACAAAATAATCCATCCAAAACAGGTTGTTTCAATCAACATCTGTCTAAACAGGATTTATAATATAACTAGTCAACGAACTTAATCGAGTCGATTACACACATTGTAAATAACCAACAGAAACAATTCACATTTGGATCAAGTAGACGGGTAGGAGACAGAATCACAGAATTAAACAAAAATATGCAATATTACACAGGTTACTGAAACAAACATATAGAATACAAAAAGGAAATAGAAAAACATACCTCTGAATCTTTAAATTTACCCGGACCCAAGCTTGACTTTGAATTCGGACCCTTTTGAGGCCAAACAGACTTTATTCGAAGTATTCTCAATTGAGAATACTTCGATTAAAGTCTCTTAGACCTCAATTCCTCACTTGAATTGGAAAAATTCCATGACTGGAAATTTTTAGGGTTCCAGATTTTTTTGATTTCAAAATCCGAACATTTCTAGGTATATTCGAATCAAACCAATGGTGTTCTAGGCACGAGGGAGGTCAAGTGGGTAACTGGTGTGAGTTTGAGGTAGGTTGGGATATGGTCAGTTTTTACTCGAATCTTCAAGTGAAGATTCGAGCAGTTCCAATAGGATTCGAGCCATGCAACTAACAGATCCGTGGTGAGGGTATCTAGGGGAAGCTGTGGTGTTATTTTGGAAGCCATTGGAAAGGGTTGAGTTTTCAGACTAACCTTCGATTTAAGATTCGAAGAGTTGGGGTCTGATTCGAAGGAAACTAAGGCCAGATCCGTGAAGAGGGGGTTGTGAGGAGTCTGGGGTGTTAAGGTGGTGACTGGCGGCGTTGTTGCCGCCGGGTTTCAGGCGATGGGATGCTAGGGCGGCTAGGGTTAGGGGTGGGTTTTTGGAGACGATGATGAACAGTGGAGAGGGGGTGTTAAGTTAGGGGGCCGGGGTAGGGATTTGGACTTATATAGGGACGGGGTGGATTGATGCTGACCGTTAGATCAATCAGAATGAAAGGCCAGGATCTATTCACTTAACCAAACGATGTCGTTTGGTTTAAGTTGGGGGGACGGGTTGAACCGGGTATTGGATCGGGTAAGGATTACGGGTTAGGGTGATGAGATCTCAACCGTTGGATGGATTTGATCCAACGGCCATTGATGAAATACGACCAAACGTTGTCGTTTTGGCTCGTTTAAATTGGACCGGACAGGTTTGTTTGGACTGGGCTGTGGGGCTTACTTTGTTTGGGCCTGGATTTAGGTCCAGGTCCGATTATTCTTTTACAATTTATTTTTTTATTTTCTAATTTTATTCTTCAATTTATTAAAATCCTAATTAAAATTATAAAAAACAAAATTATTATTACAAAAATACTGATTACTTTTAACAATTATTAACAGATAGACAAAACATTAATCACACAGTGAAACATTTAAAATAGAATCAATGCATATTTTTGTGATTATTATTTTTGAATCAATTATTAAATGCATAATTAAATCCTAGATATGCATGAAACATGTATTTTTATTTTTATTTTGTTTAATTATAACAAAACAAACATTTACGGACAAAACACAAATATTTAATAAATGCCACACAAATTCTAAAAATTGCACACTAAAAGAAATTTATTTTATTTTTGATTTATTTTGGAGTAGTTTTCGTGAGGCAAAAATCACGTGCTCACAGCATGCACGGGATAATGCAGGGCTTGGTCTCGTTTGCTCCCATCATCAGTAACATGTCAGCATACGGTACAGGCATGGTATTGGTTTGCCTCAGGAATTCCAATCCAACTATCAACTCGAAGTCATCTATGATCACCACGCGCAAGTTGAATTTTCCTTCGTAAGGGCCAAGCTTCATCGGTACTTCTTTGGCTATTCCACCCACTGGCTGGGGAGGTGAGTTGATAGCCTTGACACGGCCTCTACCTTTCCCTACGACTAGACCAAGGCGCTCCACCTGAGTCGAGGCTAAGTAGTTGTGGGTAGCACCCGTGTCTACCATGGCCCGAATGGGCTTGCCATTCACCTTCATCTCAACGAACATTAAGGTCCTCTCGTGCTTAAGAGGAGTCTCATCATCCGCCTTCTTTTTCCCTTTCTTGGTGACGGGACATGGGTCCTTCTTCTTACGGATACCAGCACTAGTCTCTGCTAATGCCTCAGAAATGGAGCCAACAATTGCATTGAAGGCACCTACGGGTTCAGTCTGATCCGCATCGTCTGAATCGTCATCTGTCCCATCATCAAAAGTCTGATGGGCATTCATCTGTGCATGTGGGCACTCATTGTTCCAATGTGGTCCGCCACAATGACGGCACCCTGAAGGAGGCTTCCTCCCCCGATCATTGTTGTTAGATGCAGCACTGTTGCTGCCTGTGGAGGGAGCCTTAGGTTTGGTTGAGCTTCGATCTCCCCCACTTCTGCTAGGGCCACCATTGCTAGACTGGCCCCCTTTGAATCCCGCTCGGGTAGGCGGTTGAGGCCTATCCTTCCGGGCTTCCATTTGATAGTCCCCAAGGCATTCAGCTGCTTGGATCGCCTTGGGCAGGGTATCTACCCGTTGCCTTTGTAGCTCCATACGGGCATAAGGTTTCAGCCCTTCTAGGAAAGTGAAGAGCTTGTCTTTGTCCCCCATGTCGCGTATGCTTAGCATGAGCGCGGAGAATTCCCGCACGTAGTCCCGCACAGATTTGGTCTGACGGAGCTCCCGTAGCTTTCTCCTTGAATTGTATTCAACATTTTCGGGGAAGAATTGTAGGCGGATGGCTGCCTTCAGTTCTGCCCATGTTTCGAGAGCATCTTCACCGGCCTTGATGGCTTCGTATTTCACCCGCCACCAGAGTTTAGCATCACCCTAAAGATACATGGCAGCAGTTGCTACCTTCTTAGCTTCTTCTAGGCCCCCAACAACATCGAAATATTGTTCGATGTCAAAGATGAAGTTCTCCACTTCATTGGCATTCCTAGCTCCACTGTATGGCTTTGGCTCAGGAATTTTCAGTTTTTGTGTCGCGGAAGTGGGGTTTGCAGCGCCCCCGATTTGGTTACCACCGCCTCGCAGCAGGCCCTGTAAAGCAGCATTGACGATATTGAGCTTGTCTGTCAAGTCGTCAATAGTTTGTTGCATGGCAGTCACTCTGTCTGCCTCTTGTGCCTTGTAAGCTAAATCCTCGGCACGCTCCTGTTGGAGTCCCTCGAATTTGCCAAAAAATTCAGCTGCCTCTGTGGCTGCCGTTTGCAGGTCTCCCTCGGAGTCACGACTGATGTTTTCTATATCAACTTCGGCCTGGAGCACCCTGTGGTTCAGGTCGTCCAACCTTTGCCCTAGGATGGTTCTTAGTTCAGGCACCGTATCCATGATGGGCAGTAATCCATCGACCGTCTGTTCAAGGGCCGCAATGCGGTCCCCATGATTCACCATGGTCAGAAATTGTGGTAATGGCAATGCGTTCCCTCGTCCGATGTCGAGCCTAGGCTCTAATACCAACTGTTACGCGGCGCCTTCCTGAGATTCCTTGGAAGGGCGACGTAAGGCTAAGCAACTGATGTCAGTGCAGTTGTTGTCCGCCAACTGAGGTCCCCTCCATACGCTAGACTAGATTGTCAGTGCCGTACGGGAAAACCAATGTCAAGAGCAATTGAGAGAACATGAATGAGAATTGAGAATGAAAGAAAGCTTGATTGCATTAATGAAAGCTATTACAGAAAGGCAACGCGGTGTCGAGGGGGAGAGACACCAGTACAGAGAATTGTTTGCTTGCTAGAAAGATTGATTGCTTGATCCCCCCTAATAATACTTAAAAAAAATAAACCAAAGCTACAAAACTAGACTTGATTAAGCTAGAGAAACATAATGGAAGTACATGGAATAAAACTACTCTATATTTACAATGAAAAAGACTTAGTTTTCTATAAGGCAGAAACAGGTCCATTGTCAGCAACATAGTCTTTGGCATCAGGGTCTGCGCGTGCGGCGTTGTCTGCGCGCGTGACGCTGTTGGCATCCGCCTGCGGTTGGGCGCTGGCGAGGGATATCGGTGGGGCGACAGAGGCACATGCGCGCTTGTCACTTGGCGTGGCCAAGACCACGGGGCCGTCCGTGGCGCTAGGCATTGGGAGGCTTGCTAGGACGCCACGGAGCGCGCCCAAGGGGTCATAGGGCACGGCTGGAAAGCCGCCCATAACACTACTCATGCATATTTTATTATTATTTTATTATTTAACTCTTTTAATTTATTTCTTAATATATAACTAATTATGTTTATGTAATATCTTTATAATATTAATTTTACATCTTAACTTTGGCGTATAATTTTGCTAAATTAATTTCGTGCATTTATTATTTTTATGTAAAATTGTAAGTTAATTTTATTATAAGTTATAATTGTACAAAAAATATATAATCATCTCAAAAAATGAATGGTGCAAATATAAAATATTAGATGTTGCTAAAATTGAAAGGTACGAATATAAAATATTAGATGTTGCTAAAATTGAAAAGTAAAAATTGAAAATACATTAAATAAAAATACATTAAAATTGGAAATACATGAAAATTGAAAATACATAAAACTTGAAACTACGGTAAATAGAATTAACTTCGTAGGGAGGTATGTCGTTTCCAGATACACCAAAATCATTATAGTGAAGTGCTATATGATATAATGATTACATGTATTATACTGCACAACATGATAATCGAGAATGAGCGTGATCTTAATGCACCAATTCAAGATGATTTAGAAGCTCCACCTCCAACAGTAGAAATGACAGTATATGAAAATCAACGATTTCAAGATTTTTTAGCTCGACATAGAAGAATTAAGGACAAAGATGTTCATTTTGCACTTCGTAATGCATTAATAGATCATTTATGGGTGAATACTAGAAGTAGAGCTTGAATATTTATGTAGTATTTCGAATGAATTTTATCATTATGTAATATGTATTTAATTAATTATATATCGCTTTATTTGAATTATTAGTTAATCTATAATAATTGCTTACAAATTATATTATTTAAAATTATATGAAATTATTTTAATGGAAATTACAAATTAATGAAAATAAAATATGGAATTTGTTTAATGAAAATTAAAAAAAATTGAAATAAAATATAATAATATAATATAGAAGAGAGAGAAGAATATAAAAAAGAATATTCTCTTTTGGCGGAAAAATGGGGAATGGTTGGAGTAAGTTGTCCCCAAAATAGGGGTAAAGGTTGGAGATGCCCTTACTAATATTTAAGGTTGCATTACAGGCATAGTGGTACTGCTATTGGTAGTAACCATCAGTGCAGTAATAGTTGTAGTAGTAATAGTACTAGAGTGACTAATAATACATAGATTTCCTAGCGTAGCTAAGCTATTACAAACATTAGTAGAGACTAGTTTAGTAGAGCCTAAGCCTTCTGCATCTTATTGGATAAGTTTCAAAATAGTGATAGATGGAGTCAAAATAGCGGACCGGTTGGATGGAGCTTCCCTTCTTCCTTATTGTGCTAGTGCATAGGCTATTTTTGTTCGCGCATAATAGAAGCAGGCGTAGATTTTTAGCATATCAATGGATTTTATTTCTCTGAAAAAATTTATTTCTAATAAAAACAAGTTTCTACACCTCAAATGAAGTTGACAATTCATGGATCAGATGTAAGGCATGCGACTTTTTCGGGCAATGTGTCACGGATACCCACTTTTGGTGTCGCTACTGATATATATACTTGCATTGTAGTTGCAAAATTTACCCATCGGGATATGAAGTTCCTTTATCTCTTCAATGTAACTTCAAGAAATCGAATTTTAACTAGTTTTATCTCTTCAATGCAACTTCAGAATCAGATATGAAGTTCTTCTATCTCTCCAGTACAACTTTAGAAAAATCGTATCTTAAGAGCCTGTTTGGACATAAAAAAATTCTCTTTTTTCCAAAAAAAATTTACTTTTTTTTCGAAATTAGCGTTTGTTCACAAAATTTCTAATTTTCACTTGAAGATGCATTTTGAAAATTTTTCAAAATTTGAAAAACTCCAAAAAACTGTTTTTCAAAACTTCACTCAAATCACTCACAAAAAATGGCCCAAAATTAAATTCATGTCTAAACGCAACTCTAAATTTCGAATACCATTTGCACTTAAAATTATTTTTTACCCTTTTTTGGAATTTTACAAATTCTTATGTTCAAACGCCCACTAAGTAGTTCTATCTCTTCAATACAACTTCAAAAATCAGATCTTAAGTTCTTTTATTTTCCTATGCAACTTTAGAAATGTCACCGACCCAAGTTCTCCCTCCGTGAACCGTCGTGACGACACCTAGTCTCTACGACTAGGTAAGCCTAACATTTGCAGAAAATGAAATGAAAACATGAAAGCTAACAACTAGCAGGTAAATTTTAATAAGAAGTTTTGATGTCGCTCGACATATATAATAATCACTCTCGAAATGTACATAAACTCTCCCAAAATCCGGATTATCGTAAGTCACAAACTACAGAAGAAAACAATATTTCTATACTCCAGAGTCTAACAAAAGGAAATACAAGTAGTGTTTGACATAGGGAAGAGTAGATAGGGACTCCAAGGTCTGCGGACGCGACAGATATACCTTAAAGTCTCTACAGTTGGCTCGCCTCATTGATAATACGTGTGATAAGAGCTACCTGGATCTGCACACGAAAATATATGCAGGGAAGGGCATGAGTACATCACAATGGTACCCAGTTAGTGTCAAGCCTAACCTTGGTCGACTAGTGACGAGACCTGGTCAGGGCCCTACTGGTGTATATATAATAAAATAAGATAGAATGAAATATCGCAGTAAAAATTACTGTAAGTTAACAAGAATGTAATCATAGAAAGGCAACAGCTCAGAACGTAGAGATAACAACAGGGGATCTCCTAGGATACCGTCTTGTAGTCCCAAATGTAAATGTGCAGGGGAATCTCCCGGAATATTGTTCCATAGTCCCAAAGTAAATATGCAGTGCTGGGGGATCTCCTGGAATACTGTTTCGTAGTCCCAAAATAAATATGCAGTACAGGAAGATCTCCTGGAATATCATTCCGTAGTCCCAAAGTAAATATACAACTCAAACAATAGAATTACAACTACAACACAGAATCCTACAATTTAGACTAAGTACACGTCGTGACATTAACAAAGAAGCAGGAAATTACTAAGCATGTTGCACAAAGTTCAGATAAGCAATTAAGACACGTAGACATGTTGTTCTATATTAAACAAGATAATTACATATGCTAGTGTAGCTCTGTTAAAGAAAAAATAAGGATTTTACTTAATGAAAATGGAGTTTTTCAATAAATAGACCGTGTACGCACTCGTCACCTCACGTACACGATGCTCGTATATCAAACGGTACCAAATCCTGAGGGGAGTTCCCCCACATAAGGTTAGGCAAGCCACTTATCTCGAACCAAGCTCAAATCAATCTGTAAGAATGCTCTTTCCAGGAATATCCGATTTCGAATGGCCCAAATGTAGCCAACATAAATTACATAACATAAATATAACTACAAAGAACTAATCTAGTTAATGAAATCAAAGCTAAAGCAAAAAATTCGAAAAATCGCCGAAAAACTCTCCCTGGGCCCACGTCTCGGAATCGGGTAAAAGTCACAAATTATGAACACACATTCACTCACGATTTCATTTGTACCAAAATTATCCAAATCCGATGTTAAAATCCCAATCAAAACTCAAAATCGTAGTTGAAGAACTTCTTCTCATTTTTCCCAATTTTCACCCCAAATCTGAAATTAAATGATAGATTATTGGGATATAACTAAAATCAAGTGTAGAATCATTAACCAATTGATGTCTCTAAAAAACCCTCAAAATCTCATCCAAATCCGAGCTCCCAAACTCAAGTTTTGATAAAGATGGCCAAACCCTCATTTTTGAAATGTTTAATGCTGCCCAGTGATTCCTTAATCGCCATCGCGGAAATGGCCTCGCGATCGTGAAGAACAATGTGACGACCCAAAGGGTCATCACCGTAATTCTTCCTTGTTTCGTGCTTGCAAGGACTTGAAAACCTCGTTGTTAGTTGCCTCGATTTGCGTGCACAGTTCGGGCGCATAGCCGGAAAGCTTTTATGTTGAAATATGCGAATTATGTGAAAAATTTGATGAATTTTGATATTAATATGCATAATATTGACTTCGGTCAATATTTTGGGTAAACGGACCCGGACCTGTGATTCGACGGTCCCAGAGGGTCCGTAGAAAAATATGGGACTTGGGAGTGTGCCCGGAATCAAATTCCAAGGTCCCAAGCCCGAGAAATGAATTTTTGTGTGAAATTGTTTTCTGAAATTAATTAAGGAAAAGGAAGAAGAAAATTGATCAGAAAACTATGGTATCGGGCCCGTATTTTGGTTCCGACGCCCGGTACGAGTCTTAAATATATTTTAAGCACTATCTGTAAAGTTTGGCTAAAAACGGACGTCATATGACGTGTTTCGGACTTAAAATGGGGTATTTGAGTTTTATGAAAGTTGAAAGAAAATCATGTGTTTCGAGGCTTGATCTTATGTATATGATGTCGTTTTGGCGATTTGATCGCACAAGTAAGTCCGTAAGGTGTTTTCGAGATCATATGAATGTTTGGTTTGGAGCCCCGAGGGCTCTAGTGAGTTTTGAGTGGGGCCCGGGAGGTCTTAAACTTTAAAAATGCAGGTTCAGATATTGTAGGCCCCAGTGCGGCCGCGGCCATTTCCGCACGGTCCGCGCTGGCAGCCACACGACCGCGGTGCTTTTCTGTACGGTCCGCATGGCAGGGTTCAGAGGGTCGGTAGCCAGGTCGACCAGCGCGACCGCGCACCAAATCAGGGCGGTTCGCGCTGGGTGGGTTTAGAGAGCCCACTTCTTCCCTCCCTCAGCGCGGCCGCGGTACGTTTCTGCGCGGTCCGCGCCAGCCCCCAGCAAAGTATATAAACTCGGGATTTTTAGTCATTTTTCCACTTTTCAAAAACCCAAAACCTAATAGGCGATTTTCCAAATAACTTTTCTTCTCCAAAACGATTGGTAAGTGATTTCTAACTTAATTTCGTTATTCCTTGACATCTTTTAACTTGATTTCAACTTGAATCAAGGATTTTCATAAATGGGAATTGGGGGTTTTGGTTAGAACTTAGGTTTTTCTTAAATTTTGGGAGTTGGACCTCAAATTGAGGTCCGATTTCAACACTAAGCATATATTTGGATTCATGGGGGGATGGGTAACCGGGTTTTGGTCTGAACCTCGAGTTTCGACAATGTGGGCCAGGGGCATTTTCAACCTTTTTTTGGGGGAAAAACCTTGTAAAAACCATTTTTATGCATTGGGGTTAGTTCCAATAGTATTTATTAATGTATTCAAGAAATTTGTGACTAGATTCGAGCGGTTGGGAGGTGAATTCGAGGGGTAAAGCTATTCTAGAAGCGTGAGTTGAGTTTGGAGCATTCGAGGTAAGTGGCTTGTCTAACCTTGTATGGAGGACCTTTCCCCTTAGGATGTGCTATATTTGATAATTGAAATGCCATGTACGTGAGGTGATGAGCGCGTACTTGAGCTAATTGTTGAAAATCCGGTTTTTCCTTAAGTATTTCAATTGAGTTCTTTTCTTGTTTTATTCTACTTGTGAATTTAGTATGTTGCTAGTTTAGAAAGGCATGTTTAGTTGACTTAATTGCCTATTTGCTTAAATTGCCTGAATTGCATTACGTGAAGCATGTTAGGCTAGAAGTAAATGTTTACTTGGTACGAAATTAGCGTTTAATTTAATATTCTTGTGTTGTTGCTCTGTGTTTTAAATTGGGACTACGGGTTAGATTCCCGGGAGATTCCCCCTGCACATTTAAATTGGGACTACGGGTTAGATTCCCGGGAGATTCCCCCTGCACATTTACTTTGGGACTACGGGTTAGATTCCCGGGAGATCCCCCGCACATATATTGAGGATACCGAGAGATCCTCGGGATACCAAGAGATCCCTAGTATAAGAGATCCCAGCTACCAAAATTTCCCGAACTACATTGACCTGATTCCTGTTTCAGCCCAGGATATGTAGGAAACCTCTGAAGCAAAGGTTCGGTCAAATCTTTTTCAAAAAATGCTTCACACGGAGTATTCGGACGGGCAAAAATCGCTCGCTTATCTTTGCGCGAAAACCCTTCGTGTCTTCGTGCAAAGAGGGGCAGCTGTAAGCACGTGATTTTTGCTTTACGAGCAATCGCTCCAAAAGAAAATAAAAATAGTGACAAATGATTTCGCTGTACAATTTTTCGATCTTTCCGTGACATGTGTTGTTAGTCGTTTGTGAGTCTGTCCATTTTGCATCTAGTCCTTATCAAACAAAAATACAAAAAATATATGTGGCGTTAAGAGAAAATTCAAAAAAAATATATAAATATACGTGCATCGTCCGTTTTAGGTTGTGATTTAACTTACTTGGTATGATAATTATGTTGAAATGCCATATTGTTATTTGTTTTAATTTCATTTGTTTTATTAATTATTTTTATTTTTATTTTTATTTTTATTTTAAATTGGAAAACAAAAGAAGTTGAAATCAGTTGGGCCCAAAAAATAAGACAAAAACAGGCCCAAACCAACGATCTGACCCGGTCCAAACCCAGCCTGCCCAGGCACGGACTCAAACGACGTCGTATCGGCGTCCCCATTTGAAGCCGTTGATCTGATTCAAAGGAACGGTCCAGATCAGGTTGTCCAACTCACCTCAACGACGCCGTTTCAGGCAAGTTGAATCTGAGCCGTCCAACCTCATTGATCCAACGGTCCCTGGTTCCCTCATGACCCGACCTATTTAGCCGGTTTAACCCAACCCCTCACCTAAACCAAAACGACCCCGTTCCCATACCAAACGACCCCGTCCTGTTACCCACCAATAGATCTAAGCCGTTCAGATCACTTGATCTAACGGCTCCAATCTCTCTTCCCCTTCCATATATAAACTTGACCCTTTACCCCGCACCCCCTATCCGAACCCCCCCTTTCAGTCATCTCCTTCCCCGAACCCTGAAACCCCCAAACCCTAACGCCGCCCTGGTTTCCTTTCCACCAAAACCCGGCGGCACGAACGCCGGTGACCACCCCCTTCACACCCCTAAAGCATCCAACCACCCTGAACACGAATCCACTAACCACGAACCTCGAATCACTTTCGTTCGTCTCGAATCTTCATTTGAAGATTTGAGTCGAACCCGGATCTATGCCAAATCATCCCATCTTCATACCAGACACTCCCCTGACCTTCCTCGTGACCAAACCAAACTTGGTTTGGTCCGAATCTACCCACAACTCCCAAAAATCCAGATCTGGAAATCCAGACTTTAGAACACATGCACTTGGGGAATCCGGCCGGTTTGGACATAGGTTTGAGGTCTAATAGACCTTAATCAAGGTGTTCTCATGTGAGAACACCCTGATTAAAGTTTGTTCGGCCTCAAAAGTTCGAAGTCGAGTTTGATTTGAGTCCGTTTGATTTCAAACTTTTTCAGTAAGTTTCCTTTTCTCTTTGTTTGGTTCTAATTAAGTTGTCAGCATATTTCTTTGTGTTTGTTTGTTATTTTGTTATTTTTCATTCGGATTTCTTCCATCTCTGTTAAAGGCCTTTTATTTGGCCAATTGTCTTCTGTTTGTGTTCTGAATATACCCTGTGATATACGTGTTCATCAATTAGATTAATCGTCAAGCGAGTTTAATTCATATAAGTTCCTAGTGTTTGAACAAATTTATCTGAGGTCATTCGGGACTCTATACGTGTTGTTTATATGAACGATTGATTGTTATATGTTACGATTAATATAGTCGAGTCGATATATGTCGTCAATTAGTTTCAATCGTTAATGGTAACAACTTGATTCGTATTGCTTATTTCTGCTGTGATCGTATTTGAGTCTCATTAGGAACTGAATTGTATTGCCTGTTGATTTTGTTCAAATTAAATTAAAAGAACATCTAGGGGAAAGGTTATAATGGCAGATTCAGATTTTGGTTTTTAAACACAATGCCATTTGGTTTGGACTGTGGGCAGCATGTGTATGGTTTGCTTTAAGGAATTAAAATAATCGGACAGCATGTGCTGTCAGATTATATTCCTACTGCCCATACTTTGTTTAAACAAACAAGTGATCAGTACACTTTAACAACCAAAAAGAGAGAGGGGCTGTCAGGGATTTCATGGGGGCTTGGTTATTTAAAACAAGTGAGTGGAAAAGCAACATGGGGGGGGGGCAATTTTGAGTTGTAAAACAGACTGTAAAGTGTTAAGGTTAGGCTATAAAAGAGGAGACCATCCGTTAGAAAAGGGGGTTGATTTTTGAGTCTTGAGGGAGTCTATGAGTAAGAAAACTGGAAAAGAAAAAAACAGGAATAAATTTCAGAACATTGTGAAGGAGTATTGCCTAGAAGAAACTGTGTAAGAATCCAGTTTGATCAGATTGTCTTCGTGGCTTTGCTTTTTCTGTCGTTTGCCAAGTTTTCTTGTGGTCATTGGATTTCTGTTGCTGTTACATTCAACATTCTGGGCTGTTATTTCCTCCTCTGTTTTACTGGGATTGTCCATTTGTTGTTCGACTCTTTGCTGAGCTTCATCATTATTGGCTGGTTGTTTGTTGCTGTGTTGTTGCTGTGAATCTGCTGATTGCTGTTGTTTGCTGTGTGCTACTCAGCTGACCCTTTTCCTTCTTCTTCTGTTCCTCTACATCAGGTACACAACCAAGGCACTATCAAATGTAATTAGAACATTGAGCATGAATGCAAAAGAAAGGAAAAAGACTTGAAGTTGATTTTCATATATATACTGTTATATTAGATATCATGTATTGTATGATAATTTTCATTCTTGTATTGACAATCGAAGCAGCCTATATGCCTAATGTATATTAATATAAGTTAGCTAAATGGTAGCTTACATATGTATGCTGATAGGTGATAATATGTTCAATGAGATATGTTGCATTTCAGATTCTAGTTTACTTTGCAGTATATGTTGATATGTATACCAAGTATGAACACTGTACATCCTGGATTAAGTTCTTCCTTTTTCGGATTGATGGTCTCATATAACTAGTAAACCACCTGTTAAGACAAAGAATACCAAACTTGCAATATCAACCCCGTAAAGGTCGAGTTCAGACCAAAACAGGCCTAGCCGGCCTGCTTCGAGCAAGCAGGGGCCCAGGTTTGGCCCATCACGCATGGGTCGAATTTGGGCCCATGACTACTTATTCGACTGACTGTGCGCGCAGCCTTGTTCCTGATTTTAGCATTTCCGAATTCTGTCATAAAATAACTTGCAAGCATTAATTAATTAGGATTATCTACTGCTTTCGATTGATAGAGACAAACACGACAAGAAACGTAGTTGCTATAGGATATCCTTTAAAAATAAGAATGAGATGAGCCTCGCCGAATAAAAACACAGATTGCGGGGCCCTCAGTAAATACTTGTTTTAAATTACTTAGAATTCAGGAGGGCCGCTTAGTGAATTCCGTGGCCTTTCCAAAAATAATAACGCGATAGTCTTTTTAGGCGCGTGTTTAATAATTTATTTTCTTAAGACTTAGGGTGTGCATTTCATGCGACCCAAATCCAAATCCCAAAACGTCAAGTAAGATATGTTCCGGATTGCGGGTGCATTTCATGTGACGCAATCCAAAGACATGTTTTAAGCGACGTTCACATTCCTAATAATGATAATTAATAAAGTGGTTAAAAGATAAAATTTGCACATGGTTCATAATTGTATTTAAAAATCAGAAAAATAAGCCGAATATAACAGCTGAGCGACCGTGCTAGAACCACGGAATTCGGGAATGCCTAACACCTTCTCCCGGGTTAACAGAATTCCTTATCCGGATTTCTGGTACGCAGACTGTAATATAGAGTCATTATTTTTTCCTCGATTCGGGATTAAAATTGGTGACTTGGGACACCCTAAATCTCCCAAGTGGCGACTCTGAAATAATTAAACCAATCCCGTTTCGATTGTCCTTTAATTGTAAAAAAACTCCCCCTGCGTCCTCCCGGGCGCGGAAAAAGGAGGTGTGACACTGACATCTTTATATTTTATATAACCTCAGTAGGGCCCTAACCTTCCTCGTCACTACCCAACCGAGGTTAGGCTTGGCACTTACTGAGTACCGCTGTGGTGTACTCATGCCTCTTCTGCGCATGTTTTCATGTGCAGATCCAGGTACCTCTACTCAGGCGCACTATCAGTGAGGCAGGAGGACTACGGAGACTTCGAGGTAGATCTGCTGCGTCCGCAGACCGACGAGTCTCCCTCTTTATTCTATCTTTAGTACTTAGTTCTCTTTCCTTCCGTTTGTTAGATATTTTGGAGTTTGGAGCCTCACTATACATTTTTGTAGCCTGTGTTTTCCCGTGAGTTTCCGGGTTTTGAGATTGTTTTAGTCTTGAGATATTGAGTCGTATATGCCGAGCGACATTCAGCACAATTTCCTTTTTAGATAATTAAATATGGTATTCTATTTTTCCGCAATTATTATGTTTCCGCAAGTGTTAGGCTTACCTGGTCACGGAGACTAGGTGTCGTCATGACATGTTCACGGTTGGTGAACTAGGGTCGTGACAAGTTGGTATAAGAGCTCTAGGTTCATAGGAGTCACGGAACACAGGCCGGTTTATTAGAGTCTCGCTGATCGGTATGGAGACGTTTGTACTTATCTACGAGAAGCTATGTAACTGTTTAGGAAAAATTCTTCAATTCATTGATCTCCTTATCGTGCGATATTTTTGACATCAATTCTAAATTTCTGTCTTCTATTCTCTCACAGATGGTGAGGACACGTGCTACTCGGGACGATCAGGCACCCGCACCCCCTCCTGCAGCCGTCAGAGGCAGGGGTTGGGCAGAGGCCGTGGACGCGCACGGGGTGCATCTAGAGCACCTGCGCGAGCTGCCGCTAAGGTACCGCCAGCAGATCCAGCCGGAGTTCAAGCACCCGACACGCCTACAACCACTACTACTCCAGCCCTTCAGGAGACATTGGCACAGTTTATAAGTATGTACACCACGCTGGCTCAGGCAGGGTTGCTTTCCCTTGCTGCAGCCACATCCCAGGTTGGGGGAGGGGCACAGACTCCCGCCTCCCGCACTCTCGAGCAGCGAGTGAAGGTTAAGAAGGTCCCAGAGATCATTCCTGTACAGACTGCAGTTCTAGTTCAGTCCGAGGATGGGGCAGCTGCTTCTGAGGATGAGCAGCGGAAACTCGAGAGGTTCAAAAAGTATGATCCTCCGGTTTTCAGTGGACTAGCGACAGATGATGCCTTGGGATTTCTGGAGGATTGCCACCGTATTCTTCGTACTATGGGTATTACCGGATCGAGCGGGGTTTCTTTCACTGCTTTCCAACTTCAGGGAGCCGCCTATGAGTGGTGGCACACCTTTAGACAGTCCAGACGAGGCTGCTTCACTGACTTGGACCCAGTTCTCATACATGTTTTTGAGAGAGTTCATCCCTCAAAGCGTTAGGGACGCATGACATGAAGAGTTTGAGCATTTGGGCCAGGGTGCTATGACTGTTTCAGAGTATGCTATCCGTTACACCAGATTGGCTAGGCATGCTGGTTGCTACTGTCCGCGAGAGGGTTCGCCGGTTTATTAAGGGGCTTATTCCTCCTATCAGATCTAGCATGGCTCGTGAGTTGGAGATGGATATTTCTTATCAACAGGTAGTGAGCATTGCTAGGAGGGTTGAGGGTATGCATGCTAGGGAGAGAGAGGAGAGGGAGGCCAAGAGCTCTCGTGAGTCGGGCCATTTTTCTGGTGCCCGTACCCCAGCTGCAGGTCGTCATGGTAGGGGATATATGAGTCGCCCCATTCATTCATCTCTTCCAGCAGCCAGCAATGCTCCAGCTCCTCCCAGATCTCAGGAGCCATATTATGCACCTCCAGTTTCTAGCGCACCTCCTGCGCGGGGTGCTTTCAGAGGTCAACCTAGCAGACCTGGCCCTAGCCAGTCACAGCCACCACATCCTCCCAGAGCTTGTTTCGAGTGTGGTGAGGGATTGCCCTAGACTTGGGAGGGGTGCACCTCCACACACTTCTCAGCCAAAGCGTGCCCCGCAGAGTTCTCAAGCTATAGTTATAGCTCCAGTTACTACCCCACCTACTTAGCCAGCTAGAGGTAGAGGTCGGGGAGGTAGAGGTCGCCCTAGAGGGGAAGGCCAGGCCAGATACTATGCCCTTCCTGCCCGTACCGAGGTTGTTGCCTCTGATTCCGTCATCACAGGTTTTATACTGGTTTGTCACAGAGATGCATCGGTTCTATTCGATCCAGGCTCCACTTATTCTTATGTGTCTTCTTATTTTGCTCCGCATTTAGGTGTAGCCCGAGATTCGTTGAGTTCTCCTATTTATGTATCTACTCCTGTGGGAGATTCTATTATTTTGGACCGTGTTTATCGGTCGTGTTTGGTCACTATTCGTGGTTTTGAGACCATAGCAGACCTATTATTGCTCAACATGGTTGATTTTGATATTATTCTGGGCGTGGACTGGTTGTCGCCCCATTATACTACTCTTGATTGTCACGCCAAGACCGTGACGCTGGCTATGCTAGGTATTCCATGTGTTGAGTGGAGTGGTACTTTAGATCACACTCCCAGTAGAGTTATCTCTTTTCTTAAAGCTCAGCGTATGGTTGAAAAGGGGTGTGCCGCGTACTTAGCTTATGTGAGAGACGTTAGTATTGATACTCCTTCAGTTGATTCAGTTCCAGTAGTACGAGATTTTCCTGATGTGTTTCTAACTGATCTTCCAGGCATACCACCTGATAGAGATATTGATTTTGGCATTTATCTATTGTCGGGCACTCAGCCCATTTCTATTCCCTCATATCGTATGGCTCCTCCTGAGTTAAAGGAGTTGAAGGATCAATTGCAAGAATTGCTTGATAAGGGTTTTATTCGGCCCAGTGTATCACCTTGGGGTGCTTCTGTCTTGTTTGTAAAGAAAAAGGATGGTTCTTTGTGTATGTGTATTGATTATCGCCAGTTGAACAAAGTTACAGTTAAGAACTGTTATCCTTTGCCTCGTATCGATGATCTGTTTGACCAGCTTCAAGGCGCACGAGTGTTTTCTAAGATTGATTTGCGCTCAGGTTACCATCAGTTGAAGATTCGAGAACCAGATATCCCGAAGATTGCTTTTAGGACTCGGTATGGCCATTACGAGTTCCTTGTTATGTCATTTGGGCAGACCAATGCCCCAGCAGCCTTTATGCATTTGATGCACAGTGTGTTCCGGCCATATCTTGACTCATTCGTCATTGTCTTTATTGATGATATTCTGGTGTATTCCCGGAGTCAGGAAGATCATGAGCAGCACCTGGGAACTGTGCTTCAGACTCTGAGAGAGAAGAAGTTATATGCTAAGTTCTCGAAATGTGAGTTTTGGTTGGATTCAGTGGCATTCTTAGGCCACGTGATTTCGAGTGAAGGTATTCAGGTGGATCCGAAGAAGGTAGAGGCCGTGCAGAGTTGGCCCAGACCATCCTCAGCTACTGAGATCCGCAGTTTCCTTGGTTTGACTGGCTACTACCGTCGTTTTGTGGATGGGTTTTCATCGATTGCAGCCCTTATGACCAGGTTGACCTAGAAGGGTGCTCCATTTCAGTGGACGGAGGAGTGTGAGACGAGCTTTTAGAAGCTCAAGACAGCCTTGACCACAACCCCAATTTTGATACTGCCTACAGGTTCGGGGTCTTATACAGTCTATTGTGATGCCTCGAGGGTTGGCCTCGGAACGGTGTTGATGCAAGATGGTAGGGTGATTGCCTACACGTCCAGACAGTTGAAGATACATGAGAAGAACTACCCTGTTCACGACCTTGAGTTAGCCGCCATTGTTCACGCCCTAAAGATTTTGGCGCCATTACTTATATGGTGTGACGTTAAGGTGTTCACGGATCATAAGAGTCTTCAGTATTTGTTCAAGCAAAAGGAGTTGAATTTGAGGCAGAGGAGGTGGTTGGAATTGTTGAAAGATTATGACATTACTATCTTATATCACCCGGGAAACGCCAATGTGGTGGCTGATGCCTTGAGTAGGAAGTCAACCAGTATGGGCAGTCTTGCTTATATCCCGGTCGGTGAGAGACCGCTTGCTTTGGATGTTCAGGCTTTGGCAAATCAGTTTGTGAGGTTGGACATTTCTGAGCGTAGTCGAGTATTAGCTTGCACGGTCGCTCGTTCTTCGTTATTGGTGCCTATCCGTGATCGGTAGTTCGATGATCCCCATTTGTGGGACTTGAGAGACACGGTACAGTGTGGAGGTGCCAAGAAAGTGACCTTGGAAGATGATGGTGTATTGAGATTGCAGGGTCGAGTTTGTGTGCCTAACGTGGATGGGCTTCGGGAATTGATTTTAGAGGAGGCACATATCTCTCGGTACTCTATTCATCCGGGCGCCGCGAAGATGTATCAGGATTTGCGGCAGCATTATTGGTGGCGTATAATGAAGAAAGATATTGTGGCATATGTGCCACGGTGTTTGAATTGTCAGCAGGTTAAGTATGAGCATCAGAGACCTGGTGGGTTGTTTCAGAGGATTGAGCTTCCCGAGTGGAAGTGGGAGCGAATCACTATGGACTTCGTTACTGGACTTCCGTTGACTCGGAAGAAGTTTGACGCGATTTGGGTTATTGTTGATAGGCTGACCAAGTCAGCGTATTTTATTCCCGTTGCAGCCACCTATTCATCCGAGATATTAGCTGAGATTTACATCAGGGAGATCGTCCGCCTTCATGGGGTGCCCATATCTATCATTTCGGACCGGGGTTCGCAGTTTACCTCGCATTTCTGGAGAGCAGTTCAGCGAGAGTTAGGCACCCAGGTGTAGTTGAGCACAACATTTCATCCCCAAACGGACGGTCAGTCCGAGAGGACTATTCAGATTCTTGAAAATATGCTTCGAGCCTGTGTTATTGATTTTGGAGGCTCATGGGACCAGTTTTTGCCTTTAATAGAGTTCGCCTACAACAACAGCTACCAGTCCAGCATCCAGATGGCTCCGTATAAGGCGTTGTATGGTAGGCGATGTCGGTCTCCAGTTGGATGGTTTGAGCCGGGAGAGGCTCGATTATTGGGTACTGATTTGGTTCAGGAGGCCTTGGATAAAGTCCGGATTATTCAGGATAGACTTCGTACAGCTCAGTCCAGACAGAAGAGTTATACAGACCGCAAGGTCAGAGATGTTGCTTTCATGGTTGGTGAGCGGGTATTACTCTGTGTATCGCCTATGAAGAGCGTGATGAGATTTGGGAAGAAGGGCAAGCTCAGCCCTAGGTTCATCGGTCCATTTGAGATTCTTGATCATGTGGGAGAGGTGGCTTATAGACTTGCCTTGCCACCTAGCTTGTTAGCTGTGCATCCCGTGTTTCATGTATCTATGCTCCAGAAGTATCACGGCGATCCATCGCACGTGTTGGATTTCAGCACTGTCCAATTGGACAAGGATCTATCATATGAGGAGGAGCCGGTGGCTATTCTAGACCGGCAGGTTCGACAGTTGAGGTCGAAGAGTTTTCCTTCAGTGCGTATTCAGTGGAGAGGTCAGCCTCCTAAGGCATCAATCTGGGAGTCCGAGTCTGATATGCGGAGCCGTTATCCTCATTTAGTTCCTGACTCCGGTACTTCTTTCTTTTGTCTGTTTGAGGACGAACGGTCATTTTAGAGGTGGAGAATGTGACGACCCAAAGGGTCATCACCGTAATTCTTCCTTGTTCCGTGCTTCCGAAGCCTTGAAAGCCTCGCTGTTAGTTGCCTCGATTTGCGTACGCAGTCCGGGCACGTAGCCGGAAAGCTTTTATGTTGAAATATGTGAATTATGTGAAACATTTGATGAATTTTGATATTAATATGCATAATATTGACTTCGGTCAACATTTTGGGTAAACGGACCCGGACTTGTGATTCGATGATCCCGGAGGGTCCATAGAAAAATATGGGACTTGGGAGTGTGCCCGAAATCAAATTCCGAGGTCCCAAGCCCGAGAAATGAATTTTTGTGTGAAATTGTTTTCTGAAATTAATTAAGGAAAAGGAAGAAGAAAATTGATCAGAAAACTGTGGTATCGGGCCCGTATTTTGGTTCTGACGCCTGGTACGAGTCTTAAATATGTTTTAAGCACTATCTGTAAAGTTTGGCTAAAAACGGACGTCATATGACGTGTTTCGGACTTAAAATGGGGAATTTGAGTTTTATGAAAGTTGAAAGAAAATCATGTGTTTCGAGGCTTGATCCTATGTATATGATGTCGTTTTGGCGATTTGACCGCACGAGTAAGTCCGTAAGGTGTTTTCTAGATCATATGAATGTTTGGTTTGGAGCCCCGAGGGCTCGGGTGAGTTTTGAGTGGGGCCTGGGAGGTCTTAGACATTAAAAATGCAGGTTCAGATATTGCAGGCCCCAGTGCGGCCGCGGCCATTTCCGCGCGGTCCGCGCTGGCAGGTGCTTTCCTGTGCGGTCCGTGTGGTGGGGTTCAGAGGGTCGGTAGCCGGGTCGACAAGCGCGACCGCGCACCAAATCAGTGCGGTCCACGCTGGGTGGGTTCAAAGAGCCCACTTCTTTCCTCCCTCGGCGCGGCCGCGATATGTTTCTGCGCGGTCCGCGCCAGCCCCCACCAAAGTATATAAACTCGGGATTTTCAGTCATTTTTCCACTTTTCAAAAACCGAAAACATAAGAGGCGATTTTCCAAACAACTTTTCTTCTCCAAAACGATTGGTAAGTGATTTCTAACTTAATTCCTTTATTCCTTGACATCTTTTAACATGATTTCAACTTGAATCAAGGATTTTCATAAATGGGAATTGGGGGTTTTGGTTAGAACTTAGGTTTTTCTTAAATTTGGGGAGTTGGACCTCAAATTGAGGTCCGATTTCAACACGAAGCACATATTTGGATTCATGGGGGGATGGGTAACCGGGTTTTGGTCCGAACCTCAAGTTTTGACCATGTGGGACCGGGGGCATTTTCGACCTTTTTTGGGGGAAAAACCTTGTAAAAACCATTTTTATGCATTTGGGTTAGTTCCAATAGTATTTATTAATGCATTCAAGTAATTTGTGACTAGATTCGAGCGGTTGGGTGGTAAATTCGAGGGGTAAAGCTATTCTAGAAGCGTGAGTTGAGTTTGGAGCATTTGAGGTAAGTGGCTTGTCTAACCTTATGTGGGTCCCCTTAGGATGTGCTATATTTGATAATTGAAATGCCTTGTACGTGAGGTGACGAGCGCGTACTGGAGCTAATTGTTGAAAATACGGTTTTTCCTTAAGTATTTCAATTGAGTTCTTTTCTTGTTTTATTCTACTTGTGAATTTAGCATGTTGCTAGTCTAGAAAGGCATGTTTAGTTGACTTAATTGCCTATTTGCTTAAATTGCCTGAATTGCATTACGTGAAGCATGTTAGGCTAGAAGTAAATGTTTACTTGGTACGAAATTAGCATTTAATTTAATATTCTTGTGTTGCTGCTCTGTGTTTTAAATTGGGACTATGGGTTAGATTCCCGGGAGATTCCCCTGCACATTTACTTTGGGACTACGGGTTAGATTCCCGGGAGATTCCCTTTGGGACTACGGGTTAGATTCCCGGGAGATTCCCCCTGCACATTTACTTTGAGACTACGGGTTAGATTCCCGGGGGATCCCCCGCACATATATTGAGGATACCGAGAGATTCTTGGGATACCAAGAGATCCCTAGTACATATTGAGGATACCAAGAGATCCTCGGGATACCAAGAGATCTCTGGCTTATATTGAGGATACCGAGAGATCCTCGGGATACCAAGAGATCCCTAGTACATGTCGAGGATACTAAGAGATCCTCGGGATACTTAGAGATCCCCGGTTACTTTCCTTATGGTTTGCTTTCATCATTGTTTCCGTTATTGTATTCTTATTATCCTGCATAGATTCTTACTATAGGTTCTCAATTGCACTACTTATCTTATCCTGACATCTTTATATTTTATATAACCTCAGTAGGGCCCTGACCTTCCTCGTCACTACCCAACCGAGGTTAGGCTTGACACTTACTGAGTACCGTTGTGGTGTACTCACGCCTCTTCTGCGCATGTTTTCATATGCAGATCCAGGCACCTCTACTCAGGCGCACTATCAGTGAAGCAGGAGGACTACGGAGACTTCGAGGTAGATCTGCTGCATCCGCAGACCGACGGGTCTCCCTCTTTATTCTATCTTTAGTACTTAGTTCTCTTTCCTTCCGTTTGTTAGATATTTTGGAGTTTGGAGCCTCACTATACATTTCTGTAGCCTGTGTTTTCCCGTGAGTTTTCGGGTTTTGGGATTGTTTTAGTCTTGAGATATTGAGTCGTATATGCCGAGCGGCATTCAGTACAATTTCCTTTTTAGATAATTAAATATGGTATTCTATTTTTCCGCAATTATTATGTTTCCGCAAGTGTTAGGCTTACCTGGTCACGGAGACTAGGTGCCGTCATGACATGTTCACGGTTGGTGAACTAGGGTCGTGACAAACAACTTCGCTTTCCCCATAATTTAACTCTATACGAATGCAGAGCACCACACGCGAACCCGATGCACTGGTTGCTCACACCTACGAGATTGCGATTGTCCTTACGCGACCGTGAAGAGAAATACTTAAACTTCACTGCTGCCTCACTTACTCTACACGAACGCGTCCTAGCACACGCATTCGCGATGCACAGTCTAATAACTATACACGATCACGTCCTCATATTCGCGAACGCGAAGAACAACCTTAGCTGGTCTCTCAGGTACTCTACGCGATCGCGAGACCTCCCTCGCGAACACGATGAAGGAAATGTCTGCAACAAAACACCAGAAAATTTTCCAACTCTCAAAGTCCAAAAATGATCCGTTAAGCATCCGAAACTCACCCAAGGACTTCGGGACGTCAACAAACATTCCAACCAATCCTAAAACACCATACGCACTTAGTCGAGCCCTTAAATCATATCAAACAATTCTAAAATTCTGAATCACCTTCCAATTCAAACTTAAAGAACTTGAAACTTCAAATTTCTACAATTGATGCCGAAACCTATCAATTCACGTCCGAATAACCCCAAAAATTGCATATAAGTCATAATCAACATTACAGACCTACTCCAACTTCCGAAATGGGATTCCGATCCCGATATTAAAAAATCCATTACCGGTCAAATCTCCAAAAATCTGACTTTCGCCATTTCAAGCCTAAACAAGCTACAGACCTCCAAAATACAATCTGGATACATCCCTAAGCCTAAAATTACCCAACGGAGCTAACGGAATCGACGGAACTCCATTCTAGAGTCGTCTTCACACAGTTCCGACTATAGTCCAAATTCTAAGACTTAAGCCACTATTTAGGGACTAAGTGTCCCAAAACACTCTAAGAACCAATATAAAACCTCCCGATAAGTCACAATAGCAGAAAATAGATACCGGGGAAGTAGTTAATAGGGGATCAGGGCTATAACTCTCAAAACGACCGACTAGGTCGTTACAAAAAAATAAGATATTAAGTAGTTCGATCTCTTTAATGCAACTTAGAAATTGGATCTTAAACATAAAAACTTGTTCTTCAAATTTTAACAATCTAACACACGATTAGATGCCCAAATCTACTCTAAATGAGCTCAAATTTGAATTAGTACTTTCAAATATCATAAAGAATAAATCATAATTATCAAATTGACAAAACAACAACAAATCTATCACTCATTTTGCAACTAAGAAGAAGAAGAAATCCTAAGCACAACCTATAATGGTGTTTTTCAATTAAGTAGAAGAAGACATAACCAGCTTTTGGATATATGGGACATGGAGAAGAAGAAAGCAACATTGTATAACGACACAACCGTTCGTTTTGAACATTTACATTTCGTTCAGTTGTTTGAAGTCTTAAGTAACTTCATAAGATGTATTATGGCTTGCGTGAATCGTCAGTTTTGGTTTTCAGGTGATGCACGATTGATTTGGAATAATGATTCTCAACTAGGAAGCTTTAAGTTGGACGAGTTGATCAAGTTTGACTTTTATGTATATGAACTCAGATCGGAATTTTGATGGTTCTGTTAGGTCCGGATAGTGATTTTGGACTTGGGTGTATGTCCGAATTTGCATTTGAATATTTCTAGAAGGTTTTGGCACTATTTGGCAAAAGTTGAAAACTAAAGGTTTGGAATGTTCATAAGTTTGATCGGGAGTTGACCTTGATGATATCGGGTTCAGATTGTGGTTATAGGGATTGGAATAACTTCGTTATGTCATTTGGGACTTATGTGCAAAATTTGAATTCATTTTGAGTTGATTTGATGAGGTTTGCCACGAGTTTTTGAAGTTGAAAGTTCAAAAGTTCTTCTAGTTTGATTTGATGTGCGATTTGTCGGTTCGATGTTGTTATGTGTAATTTGAGGCCTCAAGTAGGTTTGTGTTATATTTTGGGACTCTTTGGTGCATTCAGACGGGGTCCCAAGGGGCTCGAGTGAGTTTCGGACGTGGTTCAGATCATTTTGGATCATTTTGGCTATACTGGTTTGGCTGGGACCTAGTGTGACAGCATCTGTGGATCCTTGGGCCTAGGTGCGAAGTCGCAGAAGAAACACTTATGGCCAGAAGCACAAATTGGAGCTTGGGGCAGGAGTCCGCAAATGCGGTGATTTCATCGCATCTGCGAAGGCGCAGACGTGGTATCTTAGGATCAAAAGTGCAATGGGTGTTGATGCAGAGCATTTCCTCGCACATAAGAATGACCATAGTTGATTTGGGGGCCCATTGGTAGGCCCGATGAGGATGTGTATTTCTATACCGGGTCAGATTTGTTGACTCAGCACTATTAGTGTTGAGGTGTGTGTCATTCGGTTAGAGTTGAGCTTGTTCGTGCTCTGATATGTTCTATGTGTTACTCTTCTATGCTACGATGAGTTATGATCTGTTGGTCATATGCACACATTATATGGTTTTGTTTGGTCCTTGTAGCGGAATTCAAGCGAGATGGCTCTTGGGATGTTAAATGGTTGATTGTACCTTGGTTATGATCTTTCTGAGTTTTGATATATTGTGTTATTCGCTTCTCCATGGTTATGGTCATGCACTTCGTGTACTTGATGTCGAATTGCCTGTGGTTGTTGATTTTGAGCATTATAACTCGGGGTATTTCATGTGGACCGATGTTTAGATTGGGTCATGCATTGCAGGTGGAGTTATGTTGGGATATGATCCTTTGTGTTGATTTCGCGTGTTTTGATTCTCCCTTGTATGATGGATTCATAGCATTGTGCTTGTGGTGGTATCTGTTGAACTTGCGGAATGGTCCTCTCATTTTAGTTATTTTCCATTTTTGAGTACATTTGAATTGTTGTTTCTTGATGCACGAATTGCATGGTTTTATGTTGTATTGGTGTGACATATTAGTAGAATAGTTGTGTTTGATGAGATGAGGTCATTGGACCTAGAAGGGGTGCTATCGGATTTGATTACGATATATTTGAAAGAATAATATCAGAAGTTGGCTTAGAATTTTGCTATGGTTCTTGTCGGACGAGAGAGAACTCCATGACTTGTTGATCCGACGAGTGATTATGAGTTTTATTCGTGTTTCATTCACCATTGGCAGGGTACGAAGGCTTGGAATAAGGTTTTAGTTGATATTAGGTTTGTTACCGATACCAGGTTTGTTTTGAGGAAGCTATTGTGGTCAGAAGTTATTGCTATGAGTATATGAGTTTATGTGGTATATAATGTGATTACATCTTGGGTTATGGTTATAGCTCGGTACAACTTGTTCAGACTTATGCAGTGTTTGGACTTGGGAATTGGGTCTTATAATAAATTTCAGATGTTGAAAATTGGGTTTCAAGGTTTATGGACTAAGGTTGAAGGAAGAATCTTCAGTTATGTTGAGTTGGTGGACTTATATGGATTGGGGTGACGTGGGATCACCCTCGAGTGTGTGCATGGTAAGGTTACACCGTGATTTGATGGTTTTGTAACGACTCTTGGCACGTTCGAGGACGAACGCATATTTAATGGGGGCGAATGTAATGACCCGATCAGTCATTTTGAGCATTTACATTCCGTTCAACTGTTTGAAGTCTTCAGTAGCTTCATACGATGTATTATGACTTGTGTGAATCGACAGTTTTTGTTTTCAGGTGATGTAGGACTGATTTGGAAGAATGATTCTCAACTAGGAAGCTTTAAGTTAGAAGAGCAGACCAAGTTTGACTTTTGTGTATTTGACATCAGATCAGAATTTTGATGGTTCGGTTAGGTCCGGATAGTGATTTTGGACCTGGGTGTATGCCCGAATTTGCATTTGGATGTTTCTACAAGGTTTCGACACTATTTTGCCGAAAGTTGAAAATTTGAAAGTTAGGAATGTTCATAAGTTTGACCGAAAGTTGGCCTTGATGATATCGGATTTGGATTGTGGTTCGGGAATTGGAATAAATTCATTATGTCATTTGGGACTTATGTGCAAAATTTAAATTCATTCCGAGTTGATTTGATGAGGTTCGGCACGAGTTTTGAAAGTTGAAAAGTTCTAAAGTTTTTCAAGTTTGATTTGGTGTGCGATTCATCGCTTCGATATTCTTATGTGTAATTTGAGGCCTTGAATAGGTCCGTGTTATATTTTGGGACTCATTGGTATATTCGGACGGGTCCCGAGGGGCTCGGGTGAGTTTTAGACGTGGTTCAGATCGTTTTGGCTATGCTGGTTTGGTAGGGACCTTATGTGACCGCACCTGCTGAGCCTTGGGCGCAGGTGCAGAGCCGCATAAGCGGCACTTGTAGCGCAAAAACGCAAATTGGAGCTAAGGGAGTCCACAGCTGCAGAGATTTCATCGCATCTGCGAAGGCGCATATGCGGTATCTTAGGCCCAAAAGCAGGACATGCGCTGATGCAGAGCATTTCCTCGCACTTGCGATGTCATAGAAGCGAAATATATTCCGCAGGTGCGAGATGTCTGGGATCTATGATTTGTCGCAGAAACGGAGGTGTTGTTACAAAACCGTGATCGCAGAAGCGGTATGATGCTGAGTTGGGTCATTTTCGTAAAAGCAAAGGTTGGGGCCGCACATGGGTTCCGCATAAGCGGGAATATTGTCGCAAGTGCGACTTACCTGGGCAGACTCACAATATATCGAGGTTTTGGCTCTTTTTATCATAATTTGAGATTTGGAGCTTAGTTTTGGCAATTTTTGTAGAGGATTTTCATTGTATGGATTGGAGTAAGTATTTTTGACTCGATTTTTATTATATTCCATGATTCCATTTTCGAGTATAGTATTTGATTGATGATTTTAGAAGAGAAATTTAGGATTTTTGTCTAAATTTTTCTAAAGTGAATAATTGAGATTTGAACATCGATTCGGAGTCAGATTTGAGTAAAATTAGTATGATTGGACTCGTAATTGAATGAGTTATCAGAATTTATGGGTTTTTTCGGATTTCCATGTGCGAGCCCGGAGTTGACTTGGGGCTTTTGATTAAAGATTCAACCTTTATCGATTAGATTTGTTCCCTTTGATATTATTTGATGTTTTTAGCTGTTTTTGACTAGTTTCGAGCCGTTCAGAGGTTGATTTGCACAGGATGGTATTTCTAGAGTGTTATTTGGCTTGCTCGGTATTTATTTTGACTTGTACGAGGTAAGTAACATTTCTAAACTTGGAATTGAGGGTAATTATCATTTGGAACTATGTTATCTATGATGTGTTGAGGTGACACACATGCTAGGTGACGAGCGTGTGGCGTACACCATGGTAATTATGATTCAAGTTGACTTTTAGACTAGTACCAAACTTGTTCTGCTATCATGTCCTGTTATATCCGTATTTTCCCCTACTTGTTGGCTATTTGAGCTGTGATTCATGTTAGAAATTATGTTTAGGCTATATGCTGATTCGATTGAGAATTAATAAGGCTATTTCTATTATTTTGAGTTATCTGATTTAATTGTAATTATATACTCAGTCATGGTTCTTACTTTGCATATCATATCCAGTCTTTGTTCACCATTCATTGCTACATTGCATGTTATCATTGATTTTCCTTATGTGGAGTTGTTGGGATGAGTGGTATGAGATTGCGAGCCCTTGAAACTTGAGAGGTTGATGACTGAGGTGGGCCGTAAAGCCGTGTTGAGAGTGTTGTTGTGAATCGGGCTGCACGGCGCAACATGCCATACTGGCTTCTTTATTATTATTATTATTATTATTATTATTATTATTATTATTATTATTATTATTATTATTATTATTATTATTATTATTATTATTGTGAATTGGACTGCACGACACAACAAGCATTATAGACTTTTGATTAGCGCTTAGGCGGGATCCGCCCCTCCGGAGTCTGACATACCAGCAGTGAGCGCAGTCATAGTGATATATATACACGTGCTTTGGTGAGAGGCTTATGGGCCAAACACCCGTACATTGCTGAGTAATTGTGTGTATGGGATGTAGTGGGTATTTGAGACGGACAACGTGAGTACGTTGAGGGTGAGAGTACCTGGGGATATCATCGTAAAATTATTCATTTGACATGTAGGCATTGAGATATATTCCTCATGCTAGATGGTATATGATAGTTGATGACTTGACATGTAGGCACAAAGATGTATTTTTCTCATGCTAATTGGTAACGAAAATTTTTATTTGGTGTTGTGAATTGGGAATACAGTTCTTTTGATAAACTCATGTTTAGTTGATTTTTAGTTGTAATATCTGGACTTGACTATTATACTTGGAAAACATGTCTATTTTTTCGTAAATGTGAACGAGCTAAGCATGATATCTTTTGAGTTGTTACTTTTACTGCCTCCTTTATATTATTATGAATTTATATTGGGTATTGATGTTGGACACTAACCTTCTTCCGAGCTCGTCATTGCTTTTAACCTAAGGTTAAGTTTGTTACTTATTAAGTACATGAGGTCGATTGTACTCATACTATACTTTTACATCCTGCGTGCAAATTTTAGGGCTGATGTTGCTATGTTTGGCGGGAGCTGACATCGAAGAGGATCCTGCTTCCGGTTATAGCTGCCTCTTATTCTTGGTAGCTTTAGATTTGTTAATCTGTTTATGTATATTTTGAACAGATAATGTATTTATTTTGTACCAGCTTTGTAAATTCTTAGTCTTAGAAGCTCATAACTTGTATTACCAATCCTTAGAATTTTATATGTAAAGCTTAGTTAGTTTATTTATTGACTCCTGTTATCCTATTTGAGTTGTGTTGTCTATCATTTGGCTTACCTAGCGGGTTGAGTTCGGTGCCATCACGACTAGCGGGATTTTGAGTCGTGATAGCCTCTATTTAACAGTCATCATCACCAAATAAAGCAAGTCAATCTTCTCCTTATCTCATTCGCTAATTCGGCAGGGTGATGTGGGGTTTGAGGGGGAGAGGTGCTAAGATTAAATGCAATTACGCATAGTAATAGGCATGGCTGTATTGGGTATTTTTGTTTGGGATTACTTTTCATATCGCAAGCGTTCGATAATATTCAGCTAATAAAATTATTTTATACAATGTCATAATTTTGAGAAATTTAGATTCGTCAAATACTTAACCATACTATTTAATATTTTATATAGCAAAATAACTTTTTAACTATTATTAATGTTTTCTTCCGTAGCTACTAATGCAATGCATAGTTCAATTATATTTTAAAAAATTGTATCTAGTAAAAAATCTTCATTAAAATGTGATACGATGGATTAGGGCATAATATAATAATAATAATAGGTGTAATAAACGAAGAAGAGATTAGCACGGAAATAGGGCGTGCAGCAACTAGTGCTGGAAAGTAAGAAGGAAAAAAAAGTAATAATACTAAACCCGGGTTCGAAGTCGAGCTCCATCGGTTTTTCTCTCTCTAAAAACAAAAACGAAAGGCTTCCCTGCTCCGAGGTTGCGACCCTTTCTCTCTCACGCACACACCTACTCACTTACATTACACACTTCACAAATTACACCACCAAAAACAGCACAACTCGCAACACAAAAAGGTAGAGTATAATTTTTAACCCATCCCTAAATCTTAATCCCCCTTATTATTTTTTCAAATTTTCTCACAACGTCACTCCCTCCCTCTTCCTCCCTCCCCCTTTTTTCCTCTCTAGGGTTTCTGATTCTCCCCTTCCCCCCTATGGCTTCTTTTTTCTCTCGTCTTCACAGGTTTCGCGAAGGTTCCACACTAATTCAAATTGCATTGCAACGGCGTCGTTTTTGTTGCGTCGTCCATCAGGACTGCCTAGGGATTGATGGATTCAACGGTAGATATTCAGGCGGAGCTCAGATCGGACGGTGTGGGAGATAAGAGGCCGGCGGCTGATGATGTGGAATTGGAGGATGCACCGGCTCCGAAGAAGGCGAGGGGCAGTATGGTGATAGGGACTATGAAGAAGGTTGCTGAAATGGTGCTTGTACTTGCTTCTATGGGTAAGATACGAGGAGGTAGGGTTCCTACTGCTGCTGAAACGGAGATGATGGCGGTGGCAAGGGAAAAGTTGGCTCATGTATGCCAAACTTTCGCACCCAAGGATGTGTTTCCACGCGATGCTTTTGGTGCTGTCATTGAGGATCTTGGTCTTAATAAACTGAAAGAACAGAGGTTAGGGTTTCGCCCTCCCAAAATGTCCATTGCTGACAAGTTACTGATGGCTAAAAGAAAGGTAGCTCAACTTTTTGTTTCCGTATCCGCTCAAGTCGTATTTACTTTTTCCACTGATAGAATCGAAATGAATGATGTATTTTAGTGTTTTAAACAAGTGTATGTGCATAGCAAGTATATTGAGTACATAAGCGTGCTTGTTGTGTTTAATTAGTGGATTGTTATTGGTATGCTCGTTTGTTAGTTATGATACTTCCGGGAAAAAATGATTGCCCCAATGTTTCTCAAAGAAGGGTGGTGAAGTTGGAGGTTGTGATCTTCTTTCTAAGTGTAGGGGTTGAATAGCATTTTTCAATATACTTATGGTTTGAGCCGTGGAATCAGCCACTGACGCTTGCGTCAATGCAGGATGCCTACTTCATATTCTCATGGGATGCTGCCCTCTCCCCCCCTCCCTTCCACCGCCTTTTTTTTTCTTTTTCTTTTTCTACATATGCTTATGATTTTTCTTGCAGAAATGCAAGGTAAGGCTACGTACAATAGACCATTGTGGTCCGCCCCTTTCTCGGACCCGCGTATAACGGGAGCTTAATGCACTAGGCTGCCCTTTCTTTTTTATGCTTATGATTTAGATATCCCTAATTTAATAGGACATCGGAGATGTATAAATTTGCCTTTTTGAGGGATAGGGATTATATCCGGTGCATGTAGAACTTGATTTTGAAGTTGCAAATTAGATTCACTGTTCTTCAATTGTAAAGTCTTGCAATTTAGGCGATTATAGTTCCAATATAATCGAGTGGAAATTGATTTTATTGGGCTGTGGCTTATATATCTTATTGAGTTCTACTTTATCTTTCCCTTGTGCTTATAGTTGGAAAAAACTGAGGAATTTTCTGTACCCTCTGCCACATATTCATCTCAACGATCTCAAGCTAATACGGCTACAGCAATTGAAAACCGTGGTCCATCACATGTTGCCCGTATGGTTCCTCCCGATAAGCCAAGTCATGTGATAAATCCCTCTGGAAGCTTCCAACCTGCTTCACCTTTGGTTCATGGAACTTCGGCAAGCTCTGGGACTTTACCTTATCAACTGCCTACCAGTGAGGTCAGGCCAGTAATCTCTAGTGGAGTTGTCTCTGGTAATCCTGTAAGGGATTCTTCTCTAGTTGCATTGCCCAGAGTTGAAAGGCCAAATTTCAGAATGGATGGACGACCAAATGGATATTCCCATACATTGCAAGTTCAAGGTAACAAAAATACGTTCCTTTTAACTGTCAAAGGTGCTCAAGGATTTACCCTGGACTTGTATTTTGACTTCCTATATGGGGGATCTCTTATCCAAATTAATCATGGATATATATACAGAGGTAGCTTGTGGTGGTAGTATAATTGCTATACATGGTCATTTCATCCAAAAAGAAAATTGCTACACTTGGTCTCGTAGTTGTACCATGCATCAAACAACTTATAAAAGGGAATTCTATGTGGTTTCTTCATTAAGCATGCTTACTGATTTGCATCCTTCTCATTCTAGAAATTGATTCCAATATTAAAGATTACCATTTGTATATCATCATAGGAGGCGATCTCATTCTACCTTTATTTCATCTACTAATTCTTGTCACTTTTCTTTGTAGTAAGATGCATATAAAGCAATTTAGTATTCTGGTGTTGGTACGAGGACATTAGTGATTCCATCTTGTTCGTTGTTTAAACTTTTTATTCTTACTGTTGATCTGAATCGTCACAAGTATATTGTTTTTTACAGCAACTTCTGGAGATCACTCAGGTGTAAGAACTCCAACCTGGTCGGTGCAACCTGCGTCAGTTCCAGCAGCTAAACGTGGACCAGATAACAGGATAACAGCGCAGACAGCTATTAAAGTTGAAGGAGGAGCTGATGCCAAATCAGGTATGGCGCCCCAAATAACAGCATCTAGGCCATTTATTTCTCAGGCCACAGCCGGAAATCCACCAACTATTCACCCACGTTTACAAGGAACAAGCTTTGTCCAGTCTCCGCCTATGAGCAATGCTCATGCTGAAATTGGCAAGATTGTTCAGAAGTTTCTACAACCCCGGCTCTCGGAGCGGCCTGCCTGGACTCCTCCGTCTCGCGACTATATGAATGAGGCTTTGACTTGCCAAATGTGCAAGTCAACGATAAATGAGGTTGATAATGTACTTGTTTGTGATGCTTGTGAGAAAGGGTATCACTTAAAATGTCTCCAGACGACAAATCAAAAAGGAGTTCCTAGAGGGGAATGGCATTGTGGAAGGTGCTTATCGATGACTAATGGGAAACCGCTGCCTCCTAAATATGGTCGTGTAATGAGGAATATCAATGCCTCTAAAATGTCTACAATTGCATCAGCTGTTCAATCATCACCAGATAAAAAAGCTTCTGGTCCAGATGAGAAGGTCATTCAGCAGAAGATAATAGCAAATGGAAAGGTTCCTTTGAAGAACTCTCCTTCTGTTACTATGGCAAATAACTATAGGAATCTACCATCTGAGCCAAAGATGGAAAATGACAAAGAAATGGGAGGAAATATTATCACGTCAGGTAAAGAAAATATGGAGAATAAAGATTCCTTGAGATCCTGTTCAAATAATCTGACAGTCATTTCCGGTGATAAGTGCCTTGCTACATCTGCTGGTTCATCAGTTGATAGATCTTGTGAAGAGAAAGTGGTCGAATTGAAACCTCAGGCTCCTGTAAAATCTGAGACAGTTTGCCATTCATCTGATTCCTCGCAAGCTCTTAATCACCTGCAAGCTAATGACTATGCAGGGGTGGCAAACACGACTGAGATGCCATCTGAGCAGTATCATGAAACTCAGCCCATGGCCAGTGATGCTAGAGAATACAGCGCTAGAGCAAGTGTAGGTAACAGTTCAAGTGATGAATCTAAAAACATAGAGCAAGCTGTTGGGCAAATAAATCCTGCTGAAACTTCTGTAGCCAACAAGGATGCTGAGTGTGGTAGCTCATCATCTGATCAATTTCAAAATGTTGACTGGATTGGAAACGTTCTTCAAGTTGCAGATGACAAGTATTATTATCACTCTTGCCGTGTTAACGGATTCATATATAATGTTCAGGACTATGCTCTTGTTCGTTTTGAAAATGAGAGATTGATTCCTTCAAAGCTTCTGGTAAGAATTTACTTCATCTGAGTTTGACCTTTCTTTCCATTTAAAAAATTTATGATTTCTTGGTTTTTTGGGTAAGGATGATATCCAGGTAGGGGTAAGGTTTGCGTACACATTACCCTCCCCAGACCCCACTTGTGGGATTATACTGGGTATGTTGTTGTTCTTGGGTAAGGATGATTTACTTGTTCTTTATGTCAGTGTATGCAATATTTTGGCTGATTATCAAGTAAAAACTTTCTTGTATAGGGTCAACGATAACACTGTTTTCTTAACGAAATGTTGAGCATTATTTGTTCCAATGTTATAGCATTTCTGGCGTTATAACCGCTCTGAATTGTACCTCAACTAGGTTCAATGCTGAGAGTATTGCCTGTCATATTCTGATATGACCCATGTAGCTATGTCAGTAGCTTGTGCAGGTTTAGCATTTGCGTGCAAGTTAACATATTTCAACTTTGAAGTCCTACCAATATGCTTATGCAAATAATTCAGGATATCTTTTACTTAATTTCAGTTACTGTGACTCCTCTATTTTGGGATGTTTCAACATGCTTGACCCCTTTCCACTAAATACTAATAGTATACTTTAATAATTTTTAAACAGCCTTTATGAATACAAATTTATTCAACTATTCAATTTTTGTACTTGCTGATCTAATAGTTGCTCTGTCAAACTAACTTTATAACCATTATGTTAATAATCTTCTACGATTGCTAATATAGCATTTAAGTCACATGACATCTAAAAGGCTGTGTCCAGTCAATGCTGTCATATATAATGGAAGGAAGGAGTATAAAGATAGAAACTTTTATTTCTGTCATTGGGTGTGTGCAAATTTGTGCTTTTCCATATTGTTTGCTAACTGCGATGGTTCTGCTAACGCTATTTGCCTAATAAGCTATTATGTAAATTTTCCTGTTAGTCTTTGCGAGCATATCAAATATCGCAACCTCTGCATAATTATGGCCTCGGTAGTCTTGTTACCACATATATACTTTCTCTTGATATGTATCCCCGTGATTCATTTGGAGAAGCCTCGACTTTTTACTTGCAGACTATGTGGGAGGACAAAAAAGCGGGAACAAAGTGGGTCACTGTCAATCAATGTTACTTTGCACGGGAATTACCACAATCTGTAGGCCGCCCGTGCATGGAGAACAATAATGAGGTAAACAACTAATTAAATTTTGTTTTCTCCTTGTGTTTTGGTATACTTACTATGGCAAGGGATGCCATGATTTTTGATTTTTCATGATTGTGTGGTCTTTTGTTGTCATCATCATGCATGTAAATTTTGCTTTAGATAAACGCATATCTGCTTGAACGCATTGATGTGCTGGAGATGCAGTGTACTTGTGCATAGCTCATTTAGGGTTTAAAGCATTAAGGATGAAAATGAAGATGCGTCATCACTAGTAATGTCTGTTGAAGTTATTAGTGTCACCACCCTTTTTTTCAATTTGTGCTTTATCCATTTGGGTGTTGTATTTGTTTTTTTCTGAATATGGAGCTCAAATGAAACCTTGAATGATTCTAATCTATGTGGGAGGTTGCTATGAGTCTCAAATGTTATGAAGGGTTGGCGATGGTGAATGGTGATTGCTGTAGATTTGATTTGTTTAACTCCGATGATACTGATTTTGTACTCTTTTCTGTTAGGCTCTAGATAATTTCCTGTAAGAAGTCAAGTTAGAAACACCCTCCAAAATCCCGTCTGATGACCCCCCATACCTATATCTATTCAACCTTGCCCTACTGGCCCACAGTCTTCTACCATCTCATCCCATAGCTGTCTGCCATCCCCATACCCCAAGCCCTAATTTTCAACCCCACCCGTCCGTCCATTTCTTTCCTTTTTTTCACGCATTATTTCTTCTCTTCTAATTTGATTATTTATGTATTTTTCCCCTGATCTTCTAAACCCCCCCTCTCTGGCGACCGTCTTTCCAACATCTCTGATACCTCACCTTGTCATCACACTAGTCTCCTTTGTTCCTATGTCCCCAAGCCCTAATTTCTCTTCCCCACGTCCGTCCATCTCTTTCTTATCCTAAAATACATTACTTCTTCTTCCAGTTTATTCTTTTTAAGTTTTTTGATCATATCTTGTTTAATGCTAATAAAAGATTTTAATTTCTTGTTCAAAATTGTCATCTAAATTTTCTGCTGTTTCCTTCTGCACTCATAGCTCTAAATTATCTTTTTTGTTAATTGTACATTTTGGCTTGTCGAACCTGTGTTCTGATATTTTCTTCTGTAATTTACCTGGTGAAATTTTGTAAAATTTGCCTAGGGGTATTTCAACTACAACAACAACAACATACCCAGTAAAAATCCCACTAGTGGGGTCTGGGGTATTTCAGGAATGAAAATCACAATCCATTATGTAAAAATCCCAATTTGATGCATATTCTTTTATACACTTCAATATGACAGGATATGATATCCCCCATAACCTCATCCTGCGTGCCATACGACAACTGGGGAAAAGGGTTCTTTAATCTTGACTTAAACCGATGGAACTTGGGGAGGAGTGATAAATTAGAGAAATAGTGTTGTTTTGAGACTGGAGGGACTATGAAAACATGCAGAAACTGAGAGTTGCTTAGAAGAAATTAAGAGAACTAAGAAAGGGAGAAGAGGGAGAGGAGCATAATAGAGCCTAGACAGGAATCACATGAGAATATTTGCAATATTCTCCCCTCAAGTAGTTTTGGGATAAGCCTTTACTAGGGGAAATTACTTAGTGACCAGGTAGGACTTGAAGGATAAGCTGTCCAGCAACTTTTTCAAAAGATCTCCAACCATTTGTCAACTAATCTTGCTGTCCATGTTTCAATACAATAAAATAAAGCTTGGATTGACCAAAATATGAAGCAATCTAAAGGCAGACACATACATGACTGGACTTGGAAGAAAACTACCCTAAACATTTTCAGGTGTAGAGTCCTCCTAAAAGACAGTATGAACTTATTGAGGTTTATCTTACATCATGTACTCTGTTTGAGAGATTCTAGTGTTCACTGCCGTTCTGTAGCAAGGGGGCCCTTTTTAAATTTGCAAGCAAAAAAGCGTGCTCTTTTTTGGTTGTTTGTTATTGAAAGCATCTTGAGTGATGAGTTGAGACATTTTTTATGGTAAACTAATGGAACAAGATACTGAATCATAAAGATGGTTGCATATGACTACAATTAATTGACTAAAGCTACAAGATTTTGCAGAAAATTTATCACATATAGCTTACCAACCTGCATCTTTGTCTATCCTGCTAACAATATAAATTTAGCATGCAAGAGATAATATATGTTCCATGCTGTAGAATCTTACGTATCACTGCATGTCCTTATACAGGTTTATTTGTCTACTTATATTAGCGTAGTAATGGCTGGCTCGATACAAGGCCCGTGTGAAGTACATCCTCCAAGAAAGTTTACCGAGGAAAGTGAGAGGAGAGCTCGCCTAGCAAAGGGGTCTAATGATGTATCACGACCTCTTTACATATGCAAGTATGTTGAACTTTTTTCATTTGCACTTCTCTTTCTAGCCGTGGAGCAATTTCTAAATGTTTGATATATTTTTGGTTCTTCTGCTTGCTTCAACTTAGATTTGAGACATTTACAATGAGTTGCAATTTTGTTTGAGTTCTGGTGGAGCAAGGAGGAATCTAACTTCGATTGATTGTTTCATTAATTGGTTTTTTAAATATTAATTGCATCTTCTAAGTTGATTAGGGGTGATGTGGTAGCAAACTGTTAGATTGCTGGAATCAATTGTGTTGATAAACTACTACACTTCAATATAAATGAGGTTGCTCTAGTGGAAACAACACTCCATCTCCAAACACGAGGTTGGGAGTTGGAGTTACCAAGGGAGCAAAGTGCAAAAAGGGCCACTTTAAACTTCTGGGCATGGGTTTGCTAGGTGGGGTTTAGCATGTCAAAAGAAAGGAATATATGATACACTTCAGATTTTTTGGATAGAGAATTGATTATATGCAGCAACCTACTTTTTTTAAATAAAATTGATAAGATGCAGACAAATCTATGAGCAGTGGAACCTTGGAGATTCCCTAGTTTCAGATCTCTCATTTGTAATGTTAGTTGACAAAGTCAACTTTTTTATGCAGATGGATTTATGATGAATCAAAAGGGCTATTTCGTGATATCTCTTGTTGATAGAGGTCAGATGATAATTATCTGTTTATTGCAACTGCTGCTTGGCTCGTGGCTTCTATCAGGTACATGAGATATGGCACATCTATTTTTAATTTTTAGCTATCTTTCTTTGTTAATAATGGAAAATATTGGTTCTCTTTCTCGCTTGTTTCACTTCCTTCCCTCCCCCCTACTTTATTCCTGTTGGCGTGTGGGCCAGAGAAAGGTGGGGATTCATGCATTATATCCAAAGAAATCTATCATTGTGGCAAAAATGGGAAACCTCTATAACCCAAAACTTTAAGCACATGATAGACATTATTTTGGAACGCTGTATTATGTTCTACCAGATGTAGAGTCGTGACCTTATTATATACGTAGTTGTTTGCTTTTCACAGTTAATTTATTCAATCTGTTGTTTTTAATTAATGATATTATCATCTTATATCAAACAGTCACTTTTTCAGCTGCATCGGCATACTTTTTTGTTGCCGCTCTTCTTCTTTTTTTTTTTTGTGGGGGTGGGGTGGGTAAAATGGTGTCCTTCTCTCCTTTTAAGGATATGCTTCCTCCATCATTTTGGGTGCCCTATTTAGGCTGTACCCTTGTACTAAGCTAAAAGATTTGAAAATCTTTTTCCATTTATTGAGAAGACAAATTTATTATTTTCCCGTATGAAATATGATGAAATGGAAAAAGAAATTAGATGTTTGGAAAAAAAAAAAATATATATATATATATATATATATATATATATATATATATATATAGAGAGAGAGAGAGAGAGAGAGAGAGAGAGAGAGAGTTTTGTGGATTTTATATCTTTCTTAGGGGTTTACAGAAAGATTACTTTGTGGAAGAAGACATACTTTTTGTACAAGTCAAAGTAGTAGGATAATAATGGTAGAATATCATATGTACGCCTTTGGACATTGGTCCCCAAGAAAAGATTATCATTTGCACCTAATTCTCGTGGTTGAAACTTTTCCCTGTGAACTTGCGTCTTGCTCCATTTTACTTGCCAGGTTAACATGTTTCTCCTGTCGGGATTTTCAAGTTCACATTTACATTTGTCATCCCACAAATTCTTTCTTCTGGTTGATTTGAACTGTGAACTTTCAAATCCTAAAGTTTTGTTTAGACTGAAAACTGTATAAGTTGCTAAACCTGTATATTAGGGGTAGGTGGAGGAGCGGCAGAGGAAAGAAGTGAGGAGGAAAACATGAAGAAAGTTTTTTACAGCAACCTAAGATTTTTAACTAATATCTAAGTCATTTAAATTCCACTTTTTCTTACAATATTGCAAATTAGCTCTTCTAGTATTGTTTTATGATTTTAACTTGCATTTAATTCTCTAAATGCAGCTTGTTGCAGCACTGACCCCTTGACATTTGTGGAGGAAGTCTCAGATGGTGTACAATATTTAGCTCTAGGTCCAACCTGTATCATTCTTCCAGTAATTGTGTCCTGACCCTCTAGTTATTTCTATTTTGTTAGATTATAGCAATTTGAAGAGTGAGAAACAAATCCTTTTATATGTTGTAACTGCCATCCCAATAGAACAGTAGGTTAAATATCATTCATCCAGCAAAGTATGAAATAAAAATGCCCTTGCTTTCGACATTCCATTTTACATTCATAGTTCTCAAATCACTCCTGTCCCCGCCATTCCCCTGGATAAGCGCACACACTGTCAAAAGGCTGTCATTAGTAGCGTTGATTGGACATCCAGAATAAGATTCAATATGCTATGTTCCTTCCTAGTTCAGTTTGAAGATTTATCATCAATTTAATATTCACTTCTCTTTTAAGTCTAAAGAATGTTATTTGCACTTGTGACATATAATCAAGTGGTGGAGCCTGTTGAATTGAAGGTCAGTGAGTTCTTTGCTGTGAGAACCTCCTGGATTAGAAAAAGAAGTTGATTATGGCTTGTTACAATGATAATTGTAGTTTTAACAGTTTTTCCTTTTAACAGTTATTGAAGGCATGGAAATTATGTTAGGCTATAAGATTTTTGGTTGGAGAAAGTCCTTTGTACATATCCCAGCACTTGCTTAGTGCTGCAAGTAATTTTGATTCTTCTTTCTAGATGATATTGACTTGCACTTGCAGAAGAAAAAAAAGGTTAAGATTCTTTTGAAAAGCTACGGGCCAAATAAAAGAGATATGACTGGAGTTGTGCCACCATGAATTAAGAATTGGAAGGGTTGTGGCCTTTATCTAGCTGGACTATCGATAGAGTAAGCTGAATAGGAATGACAATGGGGCGGGGCGGGGCGGGTTTATACATATGCGGGGCGGGGCAGGTTTATACATATGCAGGAGGGTCGGCAACATCAAAACAAATTCAATTTTTTGCGGGTGCGGTGCGGGTTAAGAATTACAATTTTCAAATAAGTACAACTTTTCAGCTATCGATCACTAATATTCAACCAAGAAACATTTTTTTCCGATTTTCAACTTATAATTCCGTTCTCCTACGAATTGGATCATTGTAGTCTCAAATTGATTTAGTTATTTAAATTGATTTATAGTAGACGTCTATTCAGTTGATTGTAAATATGAATGTTTCTGCTAATTGCATCACTGGGAAGAAAAGCTTGTTTAATATTTTATTTACTGTTCCAAAGTCTCACTTTTAACTATATAGTTAATTTGTTTTAAGCTAAGTTCATGTATATGATCTCCTTACATTTTACAATCTGAATTATATATTAGAATGAAATACTAATAGCATCCGGTAGGATTTATAGTTATTCCTTAGTTATGGCTAATCAAAATATAACTTCTTTGGTTTGCCACTGGATTCTGATGGAAACTTTTACATTAGCAATGACATATATAAATATAATTGAAAAGACAAATAAATATAAGACAAATTGAAAAAAAAAGCGGAAAATTTTGCAGGGCGGGTAACGCGGGTGAAAATGTAATGCGGGATGGGGCGGCTTGAAATTTTGCGGATTAAGGTAGAACCCGCCCCGCGCTGCGCCAAATCGTTTGCCATCTCTAAAGCTGGATATGCTATTCCATTTGTAATTCACGTCTTTTTAATTGTCTTTAACGTTTGAATCATGACTAAAGAATCCAAATTGAAGAGATAAAGGGCAGTCAAGCCAACTCCTGTTCATTTGCATTGGGAAGTGGGAGGAATATTGTATCTGGGCTTGTCGCGTTGATTAAACTTTAGCGAGATTTTAGTCCATGTGGTAGTGGCTAAGGTTGTAAGCTTGAAAGATCTAATTTGCTGTATGAAATTTTAGGTTTAGCTTTTGTTGTTGTTTCTGGTAATTGGAGGGAATGGCGTGTCTTTATATTAGTTTTTGAAAATATTATTTTGGAGGTCTTGTGTGTTAGTTGGGGGGACATTGACAATTGACATGCTCAAATTGGTGGGTTAGAATAAGTTAGGAACCGTTATCAATTTTAGGTTCCATCTCTTTTTATTTTTTATTTTTAAAATTACTCACTCCCTTTCAATTTACTTAACAATTTTTCTTTTTTGGTATATCCCAAAAGAATATATTTCTATTTTTAGAAATAATATAACTTTAAAATTCTCTTTTTAACCTTAATGAGATAATTTACACCCATACAAATATCTACGGTTATTTTAAGTCATAATTTTTTTTTATAAAAAACTTTATGTTAAATCAAACATCGTCACACAAATTAGGATAATTGAAGTACACAACTTTGAAATGTCAGCGACGAGACCCTCCGCTTCTCAACTTATGACATACACAACTTGTGAAATGTAAGAAGGTTCACCAAATAAACTATTCCTAGACCCAAAAAGTGGTATCATATTGGATCTGAGTAGTTAAACAATTCGTAAAAATAGCACATGCTAGCCAGTTTTTGTATTGGTCATTCAAAAATAGCCAGCATTTACAAAGTCATTGAAAAATATCCACTGTTTAGTTGCAACACGGAAAGTTCCAGTATAATATACTGGAGATCGGTACACCTGTGTATGAACTTCCAGCATATTATGCTGCAACTCCAACACGCAGAAAGTTCCAGCATAATATACGAGAGATTGGCGCACATGTGTATCAGTGTATGAACTTCCAGCATATTATACTGGACGAGTATATTATACTGGAACTTCAACATAAGTATACTGGAACTCCAATATATTATACTGAAGTTCCAATATAATATACTGGAATTCCAGTATATTATGCTGAAGTATTTTTCGGATTTTGAACAATATTTTCGATCAGATTTATCTTTATATGAAAAATAGTTAAATTTTAATTAATTTTAAAATTGTAGCTATTTTTGAACGAACGTAAATCTAATTGAATTTCTCCAAACAATTTTCTTCCTTGTTCGCGCTCAACTACAGGATTCGGTGCGTTAATGTGGATCTATTATTAAACTGTACTAATATAAGTAAGATAACAATAAAGGAGGAAACAACCTAAAAGGTGCGGGTTTCCCGATGCCGACAGGAGAGTCAAAAAGAAAGACTTGTTTATTTCGACCAAGAAAATATAAAAAAAGACTGGATTCGTGTATTCTTTTTGTGAAAGAACAAATTGGATTCCATTTCCTAAAAGCGAAGGCTCAAACTGAATTGTCCAAATTGGTTGTGGAGGAAAAGCGACTGGGGTCCTCCGCAACTTCCTTTTTCTTTAACGTCACAGATTTTACACCACGGAAACTGCATGCGATTAAGTTAACGCATTGATTAGCTAAAAGGCCATAATTTGAAAAGGAGGTTTTTTTATACAGGGTGGATTCCAAGGTGACGACTGCAGCTTTTCGTTATATATTCCGGCTCTCTCTCTTCAGTTCTCTAATTAGCTCGAATTCTGCTTCCTTGGCCAACAATCAGTTAATTTGTAACTTCGAATTCGAGTTCAATTCTACTTCGGAGCGCCATTTTTGCCCCGTTAAGGTAACTGTATTGTTCAAAACTTTTTTTGTTTTGTCGATCTATTTTTTTTTGTTTTGTTTTGGAATAATAACTATAGTTGTAATTTTTTGGGTGGGGGATGTGGTTGTAATTTAGTCTAGGGTTCTGTTAGGTTGGGGATGCTAGAATCTTGAGAAGCTTTATAAATATACGAACATGCAGTTGTATGATAAACTGATAGCCGGTAGATCCTGTTGTTGCGAACATGCTATGCTAGCTCAATTCTGCTCTCTGTTCCCTTTTTCTACTGTTTTCTTTCCCTGGTAAAGCAACACAGGCTGACACAATCCTAGCCCAAATGAGAGTAACAAAGTTTCCAGTCTTTAGAAGGTGAAATCTATAAGCAAATAGATGTGAATGTAAGTGCCTTCTGGGGCATACGATTAACAAATAGACGTGAATTTAAATCACTGCAGGAATTGAGAGAAGAAATATAGAGTGTGTTCGGTATAACTGAAAATGTTTTCACTTATTCTCCAGTATTTGGCTGGTGAGGGCAAAATATTTCCGGAGAATATTTACAAATGTTTGTTTGGTGAGTGGAAATTGTTTCCTAATGTTGTTACAAAATAATTTTCTTTTTGATTTCATTTAGGCCCCTTAAAGTTCTTGAAAGATTAACTGCAGAAAAAAGTATTCAACATGACATGTCATTCTTGTAAGAACAAGTCATTAAGAAAAAGAAAAATAATATATTAAAATTAGAAAGTTTCTAAATATATGAAAATGTCAATCTTTTGTAAATAATTCAAGAAAATGAATAATGACAGTAATTTAAAAGTATCACAGATTTACATAAAGAAAGGAAAAGGAAAAGAGAGAATGGTACATGAAATTTTAAATGCTTTGGCTAGATTCAAATTCCATACTCCTATTAAAAGAAATGCCTGACAGGTAAGAACATATAGGTACTGTTGTGTCAACATGCAATAGCATTTGGTCACTTTGGAGAGAGTATAGAGAAAAAGAGAAAATGGCAGAGGGAAGTGGGAGGGAGGCAAGAGCCGATTGTCTAGCGCCAAAAAGTTTGATATGTTCTGGATATTGGAAATTGACTTTCCTTGGGTTCTTAGGTAAGTTAGTTTCATCAAAATTAAAGGAAAATGTTTTCTTTAGGAAAATGTTTCCCCAACAATTTAGGCCAACCAAACATGGTAAAATTGGAAAAGATTATCAAGAAAATGTTTTCTTTCATACCAAATACACCCATAAGTAGGAGGGATTGTGATAAATTTTGCAAGTTGTTTATGTATTTTCAGAGATCTATTTACCTGTCATACATGTTCTACAAAACACGAGTCCATGTATATATCATTGCACTTCTCCTTTACAACTTATTTAATTTCTATTTAAACAGCTTTAGCGCGTAAGAGCTGTTCATTTCCTTGAACACCATTGCCAAAGAACGGTTTAATGAGGGAAAATGAAAATTTAGCTATGTTGGCAAGTCCTGAGTCTTAGAGCAAATGATCTTCATTGGGTCTTATTGTTTCCTTGCAATACTTGTTCAGTCTTGTAAGTTCTGATTTTCGCTAAAACAACTCTTTTTAGTCGTCACTTGTTACTTACAATTTCCTTTCTCCTAATAGAAACGTGTCCGGAAAGCTGACTTTTGGCCCTGTATGTGTTTCTGGTTTTTGGAGCCTTCAGAATGATAGTACTAGCTGTTCAGGTGTCTATTGAGGGTCTTCATCAAAGCAACAGTAAGGAAATAGTTAGAAAAACTGAAAAGGACTTCTCCTTAACGTGTTTCAGTCTCTTGATTTTAAAGGAAATGCATTTTGTAGATACATTGGCATTCATTGAAAATGGCCTTGACTCAATACCTATGTCATGTGACATCAGGAAGGGAAAGCAATGATTTCTCTTTCTGTTTCAGTAATAAGTGATGAAGTCTTGTGGCAACTTCCATTTGTAAATTCATTTTGTACAAGTGGATTATAGAAAATTAGTTGATAAGTTCATACCTTTCTTTTCTCTACTTTTTCTCTTGCAATATGAGATATCACAGGTTAGAGACATGATGCACATTCATTTGTGGTTCACTTGAATGAGAAAAAAGTATATGTTTCTTCTTTTTATGTTTCGTTTCCTTTTGGTTTTCAGTATCTGGTATCGAAGTTGTGTAATAAACAGTTTGTTCCACGCATGTGCTGCTGCAGCATTAACATGGACTAGCCATCTTGTCGTAGGAGTTCAATTTGTGGAATTCCGGTTTAAGCCCATCAACTGTGGAATCTCTAAATATTTTCATTGAATTCACCATACGTTAGATGATATGTTTTCTCATGGTCCTTTCAAGCACTTCTCCTTCTGTTTAAATGTCTCCACATGCTTTTCTGCCCCTTCAATATCAGAATTTGTCTAAAAGTTCCTTTTTCTTTAATAAATCTACTGCTCCAAATGAATGATAGAAGAGTTGTAAAGAGTTCTGACTTCAAGACCAAGCACAGTTTTGGTTGGGCTTTCAAATTAGCTTATAGGAAGTTGTTCCTAAGATCGTCCTGAAACAAAATCTTTTCTTTTTGTAGCTTCTACTGTATTCATTCATGCTTTAATGCAATTTATAACAAGGTTTCCCCTAAATATCCAGAGTCTTTAATTTTGCTTTCGAGTCCCAGCTGCGCAAAACGTATTACCGAAGAATAGTTTTCTGGGAGATGTTACAAGAGTTTGGTTAGAAGGGTCTTTCCCTTCTAAAGTGTTTGGTTCAAGTTATCTAAATGTCAAGAGCCAATATTTTGTTATTAAGCTCAATTCCTTGCCCTGTTTGGGTGTTTTTAGAGGTAATCAAGATGATTTTTAAATGTTTAGTTTCACTAACATTCTAACCTCAGAATTGGGTGTGCCAATCTGATATCAATTCCTTTGACTTGGATTGTCAGTCAGGAAGATCATATGGCAACTGGTATCGCTTCAGGAAGCGGACAGTTACATTTGAGGAAGCCTGTCTACTGGAGGAGTAGCTATGGAAAAGCTCACTGTCATTCCAATGCGATCCTGAATGGCATGCAAAACCAGATCCCTTGGTCCGTATTAGGATGATGTTTCTTCGCCTATCTCTCCTCTCTATCTTTCCCTGCTTTATTATCTTCATTCTATTGCCCCTTCTCCTCTCTTTTGGGGGAATAATTGTCAAAATGTTTTATTTTGGAGCTTTCAAGATGTTATTACATTCCAATTTGTACGGACATAGGCATTCACGTGTTGGCTGTTGGACTGTTTATTCCTCCCATGAGAACTTACTGGAAAGAATCTTTGTATACGTGTTTAGGCATAAACCAGTAATATCTTTTTTCATGAGATACCAGAATCCTAAAAGTTTTTTTTTTGAGTCATTTCCTGATTCTTTAGGAAAAAAAGAAAGGTTATCATTTTCATTTTCTGGTGGTGATATGCTACTTAAATTTTCCAGGTCTTATTGGGTTTCCAAATTCTTGCGAGTTCATAGAAGTAACTACTCACAATGTCAAGTGAAAACAAACTGGAAGTCTCACACCGGAACAATCAATTCTTGCCAGAGAGATGGCTCAACTAGGTATTTTGATTTTGCTGTGATTGGTAGTGGAATTGCTGGCCTTAGATATGCTCTAGAAGTTGCAAAGCATGGAACTGTAGCTGTGATAACCAAGGCTGAGCCTCATGAGAGTAACACTAACTATGCTCAAGGTGGTGTAAGTGCTGTGTTCTGCCCTATGGATTCAGTGGAGAGCCACATGCAAGACACAATTGTGGCAGGTGCTTACCTCTGTGATGAGGAGACTGTTAGAGTAAGTTCACAGAATATTATTGTCTCTTCAGTTCCGTGAAGCAGTTTGCCCTTTTTCAGTTTTTTCTCTTTGGAAGCTGTTTCCTTTGCTTTTCCAAATTTTTCCAGGACTGCTTGGTTGGATGAATAGGAAAGTTCTCCATCTTTCAGGTTGAAACGAAAGGAACTTTCTGTTTAGACGGCTTTTGCCACAGGATCTAGAACTGCCAAAAAATGGAAAAGGGTAAGAGCAATCGGGCAGTTAGGCTTGTTTTCAATTAGAAGCTGAAGAGCCAAGCAATAATACTAAAGAAAGGCTCTATGCCTATTCCTTCCTTCTGATGTAAGTGCTTACAAGTTGGAACCGAAGAAAGAGTTGGAGAGTTGAGAAACCAATGGTTGGTAATATGGACGACTTCCTCTGGTTTATGTAGTGCTCCTATTCTTCATGGTTCAGATTGTTGAATTTGTCTTTGAACATCGTGAGAAGGCACGGGAGAAAATATGATTGATATTATTCTCATATGTTAAACATGATACAATGAGCCCTGTATATACATAACATGTCCTACTCCTAATACATATGGGATTAGGGTTACATAACTATTCTAACACTCCCCTCAAGCTGGTGCATATAAATCATATGTACCGAGCTTGTTACATATGTAGTTAATACGAGGACCAGTGAGAGACTTGGTGAAAATATCTGCAAGCTGATCATTCGACTTCACAAACTTTGTAGCAATATCTCCCGAGAGTATCTTTTCTCTGACAAAATGACAGTCAATCTCAATGTGTTTAGTTCTCTCATGAAACACTGGATTTGATGCAATATGAAGAGCAGCTTGATTATCACACACAAGTCCCATCTGACTAATCTCACCAAATTTCAACTCCTTGAGCAACTGTTTGATCCAAATTAGCTCACATGTCACCATAGCCATTGCTCGATATTCTGCTTTTGCACTAGACCGAGCAACCACATTCTGTTTCTTGCTCTTCCAAGATACCAAATTTCCTCCTACTAAGACACAATATCCAGAAATAGAACGTCTATCAGAAGGTGATCCTGCCCAATCAGCATCTGAGTATCCAACGATCTGCTCATGGCCTCGATCCTCAAACAATAAACCTTTGCCTGAAGCTGATTTTATATACCGAAGAATACGAACAACTGCATCCCAATGACTATCACACGGAGAATCCATAAACTGACTCACAACACTCACAGGAAAGGAAATGTCAGGTCTTGTCACTGTAAGGTAATTTAATTTACCAACCAACCGCCTATATATTGTAGGATTGCTAAGAGGCTCCCCCTGTCCTGGCAGAAGTTTAGAATTCGGATCCATCGGAGTGTCAACAGGTCTACAACCTGTCATTCCTGTCTCCTCAAGAATATCTAAGGCATACTTCCGTTGTGAGATCACAATATCTGAGCTAGACTGAGCGATCTCAATACCTAGAAAATACTTTAGTTTGCCCAGTTCCTTAGTTTGAAAGCGTTGAAAGAGATGTTGCTTCAATTTAGTAATACCATCCTGGTCATTGCCGGTAATAACAATATTGTCAACATAGACCACCGGATAAATATAGAGACTCGAAGCAAAATGCCGATAGAATACAGAGTGATCAGCTTCACTCCGAGTCATGCCAAATTCCTGGATAACTATGCTGAACTTACCAAATCAGGCTCGAGGAGATTGCTTTAGACCATAAAGTAATCGGCGCAAGTGACATACTAGGCCACGAGACTCCCCCTGAGCAACAAACCTAGGTGGTTGCTCCATATAAACTTCATCCTCAAGGTCACCGTGTAAAAAAACATTCTTAATGTCCAGCTGATAGAGTGGCCAATGGCGAACAACAACCATGGATAGAAAAAGGCGGACTGATGCTATCTTAGCCACGGGAGAGAAGGTATCACTGTAATCAAGCCCAAATATCTGAGTATATCCCTTGGCAACAAGACGAGCCTTAAGACGATCAACCTTACCATCCGGATCAACCTTGACTGCATACACCCAACGACAACCAACACTAGATTTACCTGAAGGAAGAGGGACAAGCTCCCAAGTACCACTCGTATGTAAATCAGACATCTCGTCAATCCTGTCGCCATCCTGGATGAGACAATGCTTCACCTGTAGACTTAGGGATGGAAACAGAGGACAAAGAAGATAGAAAAGCATAATAGGGTGAAGACAAACGATGATAACTTAAACCGACATAATGGGGATTAGGATTAAGGGTGGTCCGTATACCTTTCCGAAGTGCAATCGATGTACTAGGAAGAGACAAGTCCGCAGTAGGACCAGGGTCAGGTGCAGGACGTGAATCAGCTGGGCCTGATGCTGGGTGCAGATGACGATGGTATGTCAAGAGTGGTGTTCCTGTGGCAGGGAGTGTAAGAGGAGCCACACTAGACTCCCCAACGGTTGGAATGGGTAAGACTTCTGTGGCGGAAGGTGAAGAAGGAGATATAGTAGAATCCTTAAAGGTCGGTATAGGTAAGACCTCAGATATATCAAGGTGGTCAGAAGAGGTAAAGAAAGGTTTAGACTCAAAAAATGTGACGTCGGAGGACATAAAGTACCTACGAAGATCAAGTGAATAACAACGATATCCCTTCTGAACACGAGAATAACCAAGGAAGACACACTTGAGAGCACGAGGAGCTAACTTATCTTTCCCAGGGGCTAAGTTATGAACGAAACAAGTGCTCCCAAAAACACGAGGGGGAACAGAGTATAAGGGTGACGGGGGAAACAATACTGCATACAAAATCTGATTCTGGATGGGAGATGAAGGCATCCAATTAACCAAATAACAAGCTGTGAGAACTGCATCGCCCCAAAAACGCAACGGAACATGAGATTCAATAAGAAGTGTGTGAGCAGTCTCAATGATGTGCCTATTCTTTCTATCTGCAACCCTATTTTGCTGAGGGGTATAAGGACAAGAGGTCTGATGAATAATTTCTTGAGAAGTCATAAACTGGTAAAATTGAGAGGATAAATACTCTAAGGCATTATCACTGCGAAAAGTGCGAATAAAAACACGAAATTGATTTTTAATTTCAGCACAAAAATTCTGGAATATAGAAAACAACTCAGAACGATCTTTCATTAAGAAAATCCAAGTACATCTTGAATGATCATCAATAAAACTAACAAAATAACGAAATCCCAAGGTTGAATTGACTCTACTAGGACCCCATATATCAGAATGAACTAAAGAAAAAATAGACTCTGCATGACTCTCAATACTACGGGGAAAGGAGGCTCAGGTATGTTTCTCGAGCTGACATGACTCTCATTCTAATGTAGATAAACTAGACAAACTAGGCACCATCTTCTGAAGCTTGGATAAACTTGGATGTCCTAAATGTCTGCGAATTAGGTCTGGAGGATCTGTAACTAGACATGCCTTGGAGGAATTGAGTGAGTTAAGGTAGTAAAGGCCTTCTGATTCAAGTCTTGTTCCAATCGTCTGTCCCGTACTGCGGTCCTGCATAATAAAAGAATCATCAATAAAATATATACCCCAATGGAGGGCACGAGTCAAATGACTAACAGATGTAAGATTAAAAGGACAACCAGGGACATAAAGAACGGAATCTAGAGTGACAGAGGGTAGGGGATTCGCTTGTCCAACACCTTTTACTTTAGTTTGAGACCCATTGGCTAAAGTAACAGTGGGAAGAGACTGTGAATACGCAATATTTGACAAAAGTGATTTATTACCAAAAATATGATCAGAAGCGGCTGAGTCCACAATCCATTGTCCAAGAGTACTAGACTGGGAAACACAAGCAAAAGAATTACCAGCAACAGAAGTATCAGTCTGAGCAATAGAGGCTACTTGTGGAGATGTTTGCTTATTTGCTCGATATTGAAGGAACTCATTATACTCCCCTTCAGATAAAGAAAATCCCTGGTTACCTGTAGTCTCGGTCTGAGCAACATAAGCATTTTTGGGTGGGCGACCATGTAAAGAATAGCACACGTTACTAGTGTGTCCAAGTTTATGACAATAAGAGCACTTGAGTCTAGATTTCCAAAACGACCTCCTCCTCGTCTATTCTCCATAGTTTGAGATGCCCGATTGTCCACTGACTGGGATACGAGGACAGATGAGTCAAGTGTCTGTGATGAGCTCACTGGGTGACTTGGTGCTGCAGCAAGGCGAAGTAATCGAGAGAATAATTCATCAACTGTGGGGACAGTCGGTCTAGCCAAAATCTGGTCACATACTGAATCAAGGTCATTAGGGAGTCCAGCGAGTGTAAGAACTACAATATCCTCTGTCGTTGCTCTTGTTGCTTTTCAATACTAGCAGAAACTGGCATCAACGTCTCAAATTCTTCCATGACTGCCTGTACTTGTTCCAAGTAAGTAGATATATCCAATTCCTGTTTCTTCAAGCTTGTCATTCGCAATATTACATCATAGAGACGAGATATGTCATTAGTGTATAAATTACGAGCCTTTTCCCAAACTAAATAACATGTATGGAATGGACGGAACAAGAGCATCAATTTGGAATCAATAGATCGCCACAAGATACTACATAACTGAGCATTGACCTTCTCCCAAAGTGTTTTGGCCTTTTCATCACCTTCGCTAGCCTTTTTTGTTAAATGATCTTGAACTCGTTGACCTTTACACCACAACTCGAAAGACGAAGCCCAAGCTAAGTAGTTTGAACCTCCCATTAAAGGTTCTGAGGTAATCGTAACACCGGAATTGCCAGAACCCGGGTTTTTAGACCCGAAAGCATCGACTCCCAAAGACATCGTTGGATTATCACCAAATAACAGAAAGAATCAACTGACAACTTGCTGAAACAGGTGAAGGAAACACTGTTTTTGCCGGAAAATTACTGTAGCTGCCGGAAAAAGTCGGTGTAGTCGCCGGAAAAACTCAAAGTGGTCGGAATCAAACGAAAAAGGTATGGAGACTCGGAATTACTAGGCGATCCGACTGTCCAACTGGAAGTTTTTCAAAAAAATGGTTGGAACAGTGCTCACGCGCCAGTGCGTGGGGCGCTTGGGTCAGATCTCGCCAGAAAGTTTTTGGCGCGTGAGGGCGCGTGTACGTGAGTTTTCCGGTGGGGTTTACTAGGGTTTGGTCGCCGGAGCCTGAGGAGTCTTGTGGTGTTATTGGTTTTTTGCACACACCAACAAAAATTGATGTGATTACGAGCAGCCTTCTAAGTCGCCGTAAAATTGCACGGCGACGAGGTCTTTCTTCCCGGAAGTCGCTGGAATGATGCACAACGATAGGTTTCTCACTAAAGCTCTGATACCATGTGAGAAGGCACGGGAGAAAATATGATTGATATTAAACATGATACAATGAGCCCTATATATACATAACATGTCCTACTCCTAATACATATGGGATTAGGGTTACATAACTATTCTAACAAACATTATGAAAAGAGAGTGAAGGTGACATGCAGGAAGGAAGAGATAAGGATAAGACAGGAAATTCACATGTGTTGTCTTTTGGTTTTATTTTGGGATTTCATTTAGTTTGTGCCACAGTACCATGTTTTTTTTTCTTAATGAGAACACACTTCTGACTTCCCTAAATCAGCACCAATTTTCTGAGGGTAACTGCTGATAAGGATAGACACTCCAAGGTTATCCAGGATTCCTAGCTTAAGTTGTATCATATAAGTTTCTCTCCTATCCCCTCAAGAGTCCTATGTACAGAAAACTCTATCCCTTCTCTCTCGAGCTTTAGCTCCGGAGTCCATTTACTTTTGTTAATGCTAACAACTCTTGCGGAGTTGTGAAGTGCCTTCTTCTGCCGAGAGTAGTAAGGCCCAATGGACTTCGCATCTAGTAGGCCCATTATCAACATACAATGAGGGAGAAGGGATAGAGTTCTCTGTATATAACTCTTGTGGGGATAAGAGAGAATCTTATATGATACAACTTAAGCTAGGTGTTAGCGGAAACGTAAAAGAAAGAACACAAGATTTAACGTGGTTCGGATCAAAATAATCCTACGTCCACCAGAGAACAATTGCCCTTTTAATATTAACAAAGGAAGGGGAGATTTCCCAATTACACTTAAGAGAATTTCTCTCTTAACTCTCTACTCACTACAATGTATTGTATTATTTTGGGATGATTTCTACAAGTGAAGGAGTGCATCTATTTATAGAGGTAAAGACCTCCTCTTGATGTCATTGGTGACATCAAACTACCTCCTCTTGATGTCATGGGTGACATCAAAGGAGGAAGCTTCCTCCTAGCATCCACACCAACTCTTTCCACCAACTCTTCCAATTGGCATGCCATTGTTGACTAAACATAAACCAACATTTTCAGCATGCCATTGTTAACTAAACATAAACCAACATTTTCACTAGGGATCCTGGATTGCCTTGGAGTGTCTATCCTTATCAACCGCTTAGTTTGCTGTATACTATTTTCATTTGTCTCTGTAAATATATACTGGTTTCAAGGAAGTTTTGTGTTGTGCTTGGTAGATGGGATATCACAACTAATATCTTCTTATCAGTTGATAAAATCCTGGTCCATGTAATTCTGCTTTTTATGCAATCTATGTTCTAAATGAAATTTATGAGATGGCTGATTTATTACTCCAAAATTGTGTTTAGTCTACTCTTTTAAAATCTTCGTTTTTATAAGTATATCTCCTTTCTCCAGGTTGTGTGTACCGAAGGACCTGAGAGAATTAGAGAACTGATTGCTATGGGTGCTTCATTCGATCATGGGGAGGACGGGAATCTGCATCTAGCCAGGGAAGGGGGCCACTCCCATCGTCGAATTGTCCATGCTGCTGATATGACTGGCAGAGAGATAGAAAGGGCCCTATTAGAGGCAGTTTTTAAGCATCCTAATATACATGTGTTTCAACACCATTTTGCTATAGATTTTTTGACCACTCAGGTAATTCTTTTCTTTGCTCTTCTTGTTTATTATTGAGAAAATACTTCTGCTCTAGCATCAATTTGGTCCAAAATGAAGGGTTGTTGCTATAATCTAATTAGTCTTGGCATTATTCTTTTGCTTATGTTGTTTGTGCAGTTGAACTGTTTTTCCATGTAAACATTTGCTAATGTTAATTTGTATGCCAAATGCAGGATCGTTCTGACATAATATGTCATGGCGTTGATGCTATAAACACGGAAACGCAGGAAGTAAGTACAGTTGCTTTCACTCATGTTGACCTCCATGTATTGAACATTTCCTCACAATGACATAAATTGATTTCTTAGGCTTCTGCGCTCTTACTGTGAGTTTGTAGGTTATAAGATTCATTTCAAAAGTGACTTTGCTGGCATCAGGTGGAGCTGGGCATATCTATCCAAGTACTACTAATCCACCGGTATGAGTTTCAATATCTTTTCCTCCATAATATTTTCATTTATGAGGGATGTCACTCCTTATAATCAATAAGATAATCAGAGTCCTAAACAGTGATATGGGGGGAGAAGGTGGGAAGGGAATGGTGGCTAATACTGTAATAGTTAATTTCATGACTAGCATACATTTGCATCTTATTGTTGGCGATAAGCTTCGTCACAAAGTATCTTTCGTAACTCATAAGGACCTTAACAATTGACATTGGTGCAAACAACATTCCCTAGAGTATGAAACATGGCCTGATTTTAATTATTTAAACCCTACAGCACTTGCATGTTAAGCTAATGTGCAATTAGAAATAAGGGCTGGCTGCCCTAAGCCACAAAAAGAGGAAAAACCCAAATATACCCCTGTACTTCGTGAAAAGGTCTAAGATTTATTCTCCCTTTGAAGTTTGGCTCGCTGGTGCCCTCGCCGCTAAACTTTTGGACTATATTTACCCCTATTTGCTAACGGACCTTGGTTTGAGACTTAACAACAACAACAATATACCCGGTGTAATCCCACAAGTGGAGTCTGAGGAAGCGTGTCAAGATAATAGAAGGAAAAAGATATTTAGGAGAGAAACAATAAATTGCACAAGACAAGACAAGATTTAGGTGGTTCGACAATTTTTGCCTACTCCACGGCCACACAAAGAATAGCTCTTTATTAATTGAAGAGAGAAAGAAGAAGTTTTGGGATGATCTACAAATGAAAATGTAGACCCCTATTTATAAGCATTTGAATGCCCTGCCGAGGTAAGCGCTTACATCATAAGAATGTCGATGTAAGCGCTTACATCATAAGAATGCTGAGGTAAGCGCTTACATCACAAGAATGTCGATGTAAGCGCTTACATCATATTTTCATCTCTTTTTGATTTTTCTTTCTTTTGTTTTGTCTACTTTCACATACAACAATAGGTTTGGTCCTATCAATCTCCCCCTCAAACCTATGTTACATCAAGAAAGAAAATAAAGAAAGATTTGCTATTCTCTGGTGGCGCCTTCACTCTATCAGTCTTGAAGGCTAACTGAGGCAGTGCACAGCCTCAGTTTGTCAACACCGACAACTTTGGTCAACATGTCTGACGGGTTCTTTAATCCTGGTATCTTTTGTAGGGAAAGAGTTCCTTCATTTATCAACTCTCGGATATGATGATACCTCAACTGGATATGCTTCGTTCTTGCATGAAACACTGGATTCTTGTCAAGATGAATTGCACTCTGGCTATCGCTGAAAAGCTCATAATTGTCCTGTTCTTTACCTAGCTCTTTAAGAAAATTCTTGAGCCAAATCATCTCTTTTCCAGCTTCTGAGATTGCCATGTACTCTGCTTCAGTGGTAGATAGAGCAACACTTTTCTGAAGTCTGGACATCCAACTAACAGCAGTACCACCAAAGGTGAACATGTAGCCCGTGGTACTTTTTCGACTATCCAGATCGCCACCTAAATTTGCATCAGTAAAACCTTGTAAGATAATATTGCTCTTTTTAAAACAAAGTGCCATACCTGAAGTGCCTTTGAGATATCGCAATATCCATTTTACACCTTCCCAATGCTCCTTTCCTGGATCTGACATGTATCTACTGACAACTCCAACTGCATGGGCTATGTCAGGTCTAGTGCAAACCATATCATACATCAAACTTCCTACTGCTGAAGCATACAGAACTTTGGACATGTACTTCCTTTCTTCATCTGTCTTAGGTGATTGGTCCTTTGACAGATTTAGATGACTTCCAAGTGGAGTGCTTCTGGTCTTTGCATCATGAAGACTGAACCTGCTTAGTACCTTCTGTATGTACTTTTCTTGAGACAACTTTAAGGTTCCTTCCGACCTGTTTCTGCTAATCCTCATCCCAAGCATTTGCTTAGCTGGTCCTAAGTCTTTCATTTCAAACTCCTCCGCCAGTTGTTGCTTAACCAAGTTGATCTCATTTATGCTAGATCCTGCAATTAGCATATCATCAACGTACAACAATAAAATGATATAGGATTCATCAAGATTTTTGATATAACAGCAATGGTCCATCTCACATCGTGTGAAACCATTTTTATGCATGAATCCATCAAATTTCTTGTACCATTGTCGGGGAGCTTGTTTCAAACCATACAAACTCTTCTTCAACTTACACACAAGGTTTTCTTTACCAGAAACTTGAAAACCTTCAGGTTGCTTCATGTAGATGTCTTCTTCAAGGTCACCATGCAAGAAAGCAGTTTTAACATCTAGCTGCTCCAAATGCAAATTTTCTGCAGCTACGATACTTAGCACCAACCTGATAGTAGTTAATTTGACTACAGGAGAGAAGATCTCGGTGTAGTCAATTCCTTCCTTCTGCTGAAAGCCTTTTACTACTAATCGTGCTTTGTATCTCTTCTTACCATCATGCTCTTCCTTGACTCTGTACACCCACTTGTTCTGCAATGCCTTCTTTCCTTTTGGTAACTCCGTAAGTATCCATGTTTTATTCTTTTGAAGAGAATTCATCTCTTCTTTCATGGCTAGCTTCCACTTATCAGAGTCTATCACCTGCATTGCTTCAACAAAATGCTCTGGTTCTCCAGCATCAGTAAGAAGTAAATAGTGAAGAGAGAGTTAATTTATTTGGAGCATTCGTGACTCTTTTAGATCTCCTCAATGTAGGTTCATGAGTAACAGAATCCGAATTTGATTCAGGTCCTGATTCCAGATTTGGTTCTGGATTTGATTCTGTCTCTGGTTCCACTTCAGGTTCGGCTTCTAGTTCTTCTTCAAATTCGGCTTCTAGTTCTTCATCTTCAATTTCAGAATCAGTTGTAATCCCTCTAGCTACTTCATTTTCTGAGATTTCTTCTAACTCAACTGTTTCAGACATTGTCTGTTTGCTGGTGTTGGTTGGTTCTACTTCAAGCTTGTCCTTGTACATCACATTTTCATTAAATGTGACATTCCTGTGTCTTAGGATCTTTCTATTCTGATCATCCCAAAACCGATAACCAAAATTATCATCACCATAGCCAATAAAGAAACATTTCTTTGCTTTAGGATCAAGCTTATCTCTATCATTAGAGTTTACATGCACATAAGCAACACAACCAAAAATTTTCAGATGTGAGAGAGTTACCTCCTTTCCTGTCCATACCTCCTCAGGAATTTCAAAATTCAGCGGTACAGAGGGTCCCCTGTTTATGAGGTAAGCTGCCGTGTTAACAGCCTCAGCCCAAAAATACTTCGGCAATCCAGAATGTATTCTCATACTTCTGGCTCGTTCATTCAGGGTTCTGTTCATCCTCTCAGCAACACCATTTTGTTCCGGTGTTCCAGGAACTGTCTTGATCATTCTGATCCCATTCTCCGAGCAAAATGCTTTGAACTCTTGGCTATCATACTCTCCTCCATTGTCAGACTTCAGACATTTTAACTTTAGACTTGTCTGATTTTCAACTTCAGCTTTCCATCTTTTAAAGGTAACAAATACATCAGATTTATTTTTCAGAAAATAAACCCATACCTTTCTTGTGGAATCATCAATGAAGGTGACATAATAGCGTGAGCCTCCTAGAGAGGTTACAGGAGCTGGTCCCCACACATCTGTATGCACTAGTTCCAGCTTCTCTTTCTTTGGCGTCCTTCCCACCTTTGAGAAACTAACTCTCTTTTGTTTCCCGTAAATGCAATCTTCGCACAAACCTAATTCAACATGTTTTAGGTTTGACAACTTCTTTTTGGATGCCAAAAGCTTCATTCCCTTCTCACTCATATGCCCGAGCCTCCGGTGCCACAATGTTGTATCACGACCATGATCAACTGTTGCTATAGTATCTCTTTCTATTACAGTTGCATGCAGTGTTCCCCTTTTGAAGCCTCGTGCCACAACCAAATTCCCTTTGGTTATCTTCCACGATCCGTTGTCGAATGTTGTTGTATATCCTTCATCGTCAATCTGACCCATAGATATCAGATTTTTCTTGAGGCCAGGAACATGTCGTACATTTTGCAATTTCCATAGCGTGCCTTGTGAAGTCTTTATATAAACTTCACCTTTTCCGGCAATGTCGAGAGGTTCGCCGTCTGCTAGATAAACTTTCCCAAATTTTCCAGCAATATAATTATGCAATAATTCTTTGCATGATGTAGAGTGAAAGGACGCACCTGAGTCCAGAATCCAAGATTCAACTGGACTGTCTGCACAACAAATTAGTGCATCACCGACTTGTTCAGCAATTACATTTGCTGAATTTTCTTCCTTCTTCTTCTTTGGTTCTCTACATTGACTACTGTAGTGACCCTTTTTATCGCAATTCCAACAAGTAATGTCCTTGCGATTTTTGGATTGTCCTCTTCTCCTTGACTTTGATCTGCCACGACCATAAATCTGTCCTCTTTGGTTGATTCTCCCCTGCTTTCGGTACTAAAAGCAGATCCTGGGGAATCACTTGATTCTTTTCGGCGAATATCTTCGCTTAGAACCAAGTCTCTAATATCATTCAATTTGAGTTTGGTACTTCCTGATGAACTGCTAACTGCAGTTACTGTTGCAGACCAACTCTCCGGTAGAGATGATAGTAGAATCAACGCCCTGATTTCGTCATCAATTGTTATATTAACAGAACTCAACTGAGTTAATATTGTATTAAACTCATTGATATGTTCCGTGACTGATCCACCTTCTGTCATTTTTAAGTGGAACAATCGACGCATCAAATACACTTTATTTGAAGCAGATGGCTTCTCATACATATTTGATAACGCCTTCATCAGGCCTGCAGTGGTCTTCTCGTTAATGATGTTAAACGCCACATTTCGTGTTAGCGTCAAACGAATCACACCAAGAGCTTGACGATCTAATAGATCCCAATCCGCTTTGGACATAGTCTCCGGTTTCACCTCGGTCAGAGGTAAGTGTAATTTTTTCTGGTACAAATAATCCTCTATTTGCATTTTCCAGAATCCAAAATCTTTGCCATTGAACTTGTCAATCTTAACCTTCCCTTCTTCCGATGCCATTTTTCACAAAAATAATTTATGTGAATAGTGCTTGTGAATAGTAACGATGATCAATAGTGTCGCACTATTCTTGTGAATAGTACCTGCACCAATACTGTACTTTTCTACCAGGATTACACTGTCTGTGCTCTGATACCAATTGTTGAGGAAGCGTGTCAAGATAATAGAAGGAAAAAGATATTTAGGAGAGAAACAATAAATTGCACAAGACAACACAAGATTTACGTGGTTCGGCAATTTTTGCCTACTCCACGGCCACACAAAGAATAGCTCTTTATTAATTGAAGAGAGAAAGAAGAAGTTTTGGGATGATCTACAAATGAAAATGTAGACCCCTATTTATAAGCATTTGAATGCCCTGCTGAGGTAAGCGCTTACATCATAAGAATGCTGATGTAAGCGCTTACATCATAAGAATGCTGATGTAAGCGCTTACATCATAAGAATGCTGAGGTAAGCGCTTACATCATAAGAATGCTGACGCTTACATCATATTTTCATCTCTTTTTGATTTTTCTTTCTTTTGTTTTGTCTACTTTCACATACAACAACAAGTGTAATACCCGGGTATATTGTTGTTGTTGTTGTTACTCATACTGCTGCTACTCATCTACGTGATCGAGAAGTCACAACAACAAATTCTGGGCAGAACCAAATTGGTACAACCATCCCAGATATTTCAGAGGAGGAAAGAAGACTCTTGGATGCAATGGTGAGTTCTAATCCCTTAAATCCTGTAAATCCTACTTGCTTCTAGCACTGGAATGTTGAGTATGAGCAGGAACAAATTGCAAAAAATAGAACAACATCAAAGCAAGGCAATGGTGACAAATACACTTGGTCAATCTGCATTGAAGACAATTGTTATCGACCAAAATGTTCCACAACCTGTGCACCTGGGGAGAGACTTGTATGAAGACGGAGAGGAAGAAGCAATGTTACATCAGTGTAGAGCAGAGGCAGCAAGAAAAGGGGATCTATCACCAATGCATAGCGGCAAAGGTAAGAGACTCATACAAGGAAATTTAGTTGGGACGACAAAGTTAGTGATTTTTTAAATGTTAGGCGACCTCCAATGAGAGTTGCCAAACAAAAGAAGGCCGCCCCAACTACATCTACAAAGTCCAATCATTCAAAAAAGAAATCATGAATTTTGAATACATCTTGAAGAATTGGATTGTGATGAAAAAGAGTTACAAACTGAAGAAATTACAAGTTCGGACAAGAAGGGACAATATTTTTTCGGAACAAGTCGGTGAAGGTTCTATTACGGCCGATAGAGGGGTGGCGGCTCGTTGATGGGGTTGTAAAGTTGTAATGGTGGTGACCGGTGAAGGTTCTATTTTGGTGAGACCATGGAATTGAGAGGGGGAAGGTGCTAGCTGAGAAAGTGTTGAAGTAGTGAAGCGGTGAGGGAGTCTCTGTGGGGAGCTGTTGGTGGGTTGGTGAGGTTGTTTGGCGGTTTCAGATGCAGAGGTGTAACAAGTCGGACAAGAATTGGTCAGACAGGGCAGTTTTTCTGGCAATTTTTTTTTTTTAAATTTTTTTTGAAGGTTCTGTGGTGCTCAAACTTCTATGAAATTTTCAGGGATGGTTAATTATGGTTGGGGTGGTTGCTGCCTAGAGGATTAGATAAAGGTGGAAGTGGTTGTTTAGTTATAGAGGGAGTACTTTGGGCGACGGTGGAGAATGGTTTGGGGTGAGACTTTGGGCAGCAATTGTTTGCGAATTGGATGGTGAAGGTTGACTAGATGAAGTGGGTTTTGGGCAACAACATGTTGGGGAATGGAAGCATTACTGTGTTACAATGGAGAAGGGGAATAGATGGAGATCTTTGCGGGAAATGGGGGAAAATGGCCTAAGGGCAGCGACGGGGTGCAGGGGTTAATGGGAGAGGGTTAAAGGGGGAGGGAGGTTTATTAATTAGCCACGTGTGGGACATGTCACATGTGGCACATTCTGGTGCTAAACTGAGTTTTTGAGATTAACTAAAAAAGAGATCAAATGATTTTTAATCATCAGCTGTTAGCAATAAGGGTAGATATAGTCCAAAAGTTTAAGGGCACCAGTGAGCCAAACTTTAAACCAAGGGTAAATCTAGACCTTTTCACAAAGTACAAGGACAAATATGGACCTTCCCTCCTACCCCTCCCCCCCAAAAAAAAAAAAAAAAAAGAAACAATAAAGATTCTGGGTATTAACAGATGATCCTTTCCTTGGAAGTGTGGATTCTTATCTCATAAGAGATGAAGGTAATAAATTCTTATTCTATACACCAATATTTTTCTGTACAATAAAAGCAAGACACATTGTTCAAAGTTGTATAACCTGGGTTAGGCATCTACTGTGGCGCTGTTATGCTCGTTATCAATTGTTTTTCTCTTACGGTCATTTCTATAAGTTTTTGGAGCTACTAATTGGTGGTGGGGCCCGATTCTTTTTTTATATTTGACCATTTGTGCCTTTATCAAGGAACAGAAAAGTTTTAATTTGTTGAATGTGGGCATGCTGGCTGTAGGTTGCAACTGGAGATGGAATGGCTATGGCTCATCGAGCTCAAGCTGTAATTTCCAACATGGAGTAAGTGATCCTCAGTTGCATTGCATTCTTATTGTCCAATATCACTGTGTCTGCTTTAGTGAGTTGTGCTGTAAAATCTGCTAATCTAGATTTCATCCATTTTTTGCTTTCTTGATTTCTGCATCCTGTTCTGCAATTCATTCTGAATTTGCACTTTTGACTAAAAATACAAGGTATGTTCAAAATGTTGTGCGGGGTGACATTGGATCTGACCTGAATTTTTCAGGATAAAGGGCATCAAATTTTCTTCATTGAGGGGATTTAATTGATATAGAAAAGATTTCTCGACTAGCAGTCCGCTCTCTAATTGATGGTCCTCCTTTGATCGTCTTTTGGATGGTAGACAAGTCTTTGTTTGCGAGGTTGATGAACTATCCCCAACGGTTGCATTATTAATTACAATTCTCTTCTTCATGTTGCCAGGTTTGTGCAATTCCATCCAACTGCCTTGGCTGATGAAGGCCTTCCCAACAGACCAAGTGCCAGAGAGAATGCTTTTTTGATAACTGAAGCTGTCAGAGGTGATGGAGGCATCCTTTACAACTTAGATATGGAGAGATTTATGCCAATGTATGACAAAAGAGCAGAGCTTGCCCCGAGAGATGTGGTAGCAAGAAGTATAGATGACCAGCTCAAAAAGCGTGGCGAAAAGTATGTTCTTCTTGATATCAGTCACAAGCCCAGAGAGAAGGTTCTGTCTCATTTTCCTAATATAGCTGCTGAGTGTCTCCGCCATGGGTTAGACATAACACAGCAGCCGATTCCGGTGGTTCCTGCTGCTCACTACATGTGTGGTGGAGTTCGTGCTGGACTTGAGGGTGAGACTAATGTGCAAGGCCTTTATGTGGCAGGTGAAGTTGCATGTACTGGTTTACATGGTGCTAACCGACTTGCTAGCAACTCGTTGCTTGAAGCACTAGTGTTTGCACGAAGAGCTGTACAACCTTCAATTGATCACGTGAATGTGTCTAGAATTGATCACTGTGCTTCAAGTTGGTGGCCGCGACCTGTAGCCCCAGTGGTAATAGGAGATACAGTACTTAACAAAGTCATTCGTCGGACAAGGGAAGTGAGGAAAGAACTACAGTCAATCATGTGGGAATATGTTGGAATTGTTAGGTCTACCTCAAGACTAACCGCAGCTGAGAAGAGAATCAATGAGTTGGAGTTGGAATGGGAAACATACCTATTTCAGCATGGCTGGGAACCAACAATGGTTGGACTAGAGGCTTGTGAGATGAGGAATCTCTTCTGTTGTGCCAACCTGGTAGTTAGCAGTGCTCTTTCTCGACACGAGAGTCGCGGGCTTCATTACACCATTGATTTTCCTCATGTTGTGGAAAGCAAGAGGTTGCCAACAATCATTTTTCCTTCACAGCGAAATAGCTCGTGGAGCTCACGGCAATTACACAGGCAGCAGATATGTTAGATGCTCTTACCTATTTGCCAATCCTTCCTGCTAAAACTTGTCAAGCGCAGGGCATGATTAGTTTTTAGGTAAAGAAGATGCTTATGGGTTATTGTCATTCTTCCTGCCATTACTTTTGGGGCAGGGCAACGTCATTCTTTGGTGAAAAAAATATATATCTATACATACAACCCATATAATTTTGAATGTGTTTCCCTATTTTATTCTTATATAGCATATTTTATTATCTGCTAACTTCAAGCCTGTCTAGTACTCACACGTCCCAAAAGAACAACAGGTTTTAAAGTAAAAAGTTAAACCATTTAATTTTCTGTCTCCATATAGACATCAATTTTTTGAATCTTTTTAAATAAAATTAAGGGAGATTTGCACATATACACAGTCCAACACACTGTATTGCACCTATGTAACTAAGTTTTTCACTTTTCACCTGCATAGCCAACATTTGTTTTGCAACAATGTATATACATCTTTAAACATTATTGTATATTTGTTGTAAACAATGTATTAACCTTGTATAAAATGTATAATAGTAAGGTGTTTATACATACTTACACTGTTATATAAATTATACAGTGTTATACAAAAATTGAGTGTTTGATTCACCTTAGAAGCAGTTTTAGCTGGCAAAGATCCCCCCCCCCAGTCTTTGCACTCTCATCCTTGCTTATATTCTGCACTAATTTTCTAGTTGTTCCCTTGATTTCTTTGTTTGGGATGGAGAAAGGTGTGTGGAGGGAGTTGGTTCGATGACTTCCGTTTGAGTTTCTTCTTGTTTCTTGGTATGATCAGACTTGGTTTTGGTAGATGACCTGGTACTAGACTTGGGTTTAAGGGTGGTTTGGCTAGATTTGATCATGGTGAATTTTCTAGGTTTAAAAATTTTCTTAGAGCCTTACAGGGGAGAAGTAGGGATGGCAATGGGGAAGGCCGGGCGGGTTAAGTCTTCACCTACTAAATTTTTGCCTTGCCTTGCCTCGTTTAGTTCTTTGCCCCATTTAGATCATGCCATGCCCTGCCCCGTTTAGCCCTAAACTTAATAGTTCTTTCATTTTTATCCATCTAACTAGCGCAATTGTTTCTAATAATATTTAGTAAATGGTCTCCTACTTCATCGATTCTGTAGGAGCCTAAATTGTCTAAAAAAAAAACGCCATCTTCCTTCGTGCAGTTTGGTATCTTATACCAATCGAGAGAGATAATGTTTTTTCCGTACTTTGTAAACGAACTACAAGTCAACATTATGTTGAACATTTCGTACTCTGTAAACGAACTACAAGTCAACATTATGTAGTACAAGTCAACATTATGTATTCGACGGGAAGCGTCACAGCCTAGGTTAGGAACACCCCCGAGAAACCTTACAATAGGCAGATCACCTCTTTTATTATAGTAGATAGACAACATTTGTGGACTACGATAAATGTTTTCAACCAATCTGACATTGTAAATGCACATGTAATGCCATGTATCAGTTCATACATGTGGTAATTTAATGAAGGATTGGAAATATACATTTTTATTTTACAATAGAAGAATGCTTTATTAGTTCTTTGTGCTTGCCAATCTGAAAGAAATCATTTGATATTCTGTGACATCATGAAGTCAACACCAAAAAAAGTTTAAATGGTTGATAGATTCTTTTTGTCAGTTTTCACACAGGTAACATCTGCTGCAAATAGAAAGTCCTCTTCTCTGCCAATTATCTTGGCTAAGACATGCTGCCTCGACAGCATTCCCCACAAAGCAGGGAATTTTGGTGTGTTGTTTTTGTCCTCCGTGTTATCTTTTACTATCCAGCTTTTGGAGAAGATTGTAGCAACTTTGGACACCCTATACAGTACCTATATCATAATCAGAACTACTGGTCTATAAACTCCATTACTTTTTCACTTTGTTCCGCAATCACCTTTGAGGTTGTTGTATAGAGCAAGATTGAGGTTGTCGTAAATGTATATTTATCACCATGACTGTTTTCATGGTAAATGTCCTGATTAAGGTGGCAAGACCATAATGCATGTGTTGAATTTACCATCTGCACATATGAATGGAGAAGAAAAAATGTTAAAACAAAAAAAGAACAAAAAAAGACAATGGTAATAAAGACGATGAACTAAGTTCAAAGCGGCTGCAAAAGTGTGAAAGGTGACTGTTCTCTATCATTAAAGTTTATCTTAAACTATTGATGTCATTCAGGGTTGACAAAACAGTCACCAAATATAAGCATTTTTGTTCGGGGTTGAACTACAGAGAGTAGGAATTCATCCTTCAATGTCCCTGTTTCAATCCAACTATGTGTGCAAAATTTTATCTTCCTTTTAATCCCCATATTCAACATGATACTGCTGTATCACGTTGTTTAGCTGCACTGCTAAAACATAAAATTGTAGGGAGCATGTAAATTTTACATAGCACATCCTTCCATAGATGTAACAGGAGGTGTATATAAAAGAATGTATAATTTGCCATCAATCAGAAGTAAAGGTTATGCACTAACCATTCATAGAAAGTGATATAATCGATGTACTTGATGCAAAATTTTAAGGTGCTCTTCAAATTATCACGGCAAAAAGGCAGGACCCTGATCTTGTATTCCTGCGAGGTTGAGAAAAGGAAAACCGTTCTCAGTCAGGTTCCCAAAATAGTGAAAGAGATGAATACAGAGAATGTAGGTATGATTCTTACTTCTCAAGAAAACATAGGTACATTTACCAAATTGTAACGGCAAAAAGATTTATGTGAAAGGTTTTAGCCTTGACTATGAAGAAGTCGCATTTGAGATGAGAAAGTATCGCCAGCTATGGTGAATTATAGTAACTAAAGGTGCCTTGCATCACATATCATGTCAATATGTAGATAGTTTATATGTAAATAGATAACTCTCATGTCTTTTTTTTTTGCAAGCACATATCATCCCTGAATTGAGGGGATTGAGCTTGCTGTCAAAGCATAAACTCCTGGAAAAGCTAAATGAAGTCTCTGATTTGTAGTGCAGAGTATGCAACATTGAACTCGATTGGAGCAAAGGAAAGAATTGTACAGATACTTTATTTTCTTCTTTTTTTCTCTTTCAGAATATAGATACTTCTCTTAGCTAGAAAGAAATTAGATGTACTAAATCAAAGTCGTAAACTTACGTCGACAAATATGCTATGTTGTCATTGAACACTTTAGAACTGAAGAAATAGGAAGCTTGTCGTTATGTATAGTAGCATTCAAGTCTCAAGTCAAAAACAACAAATAGTAAATCCAGTATTATGAATAAGTCATACCAATATAACTAATGACTTCAAAAGAAATGTAATGTAGTAACATCACTTAGAAAAGAGGGTAAATCTTATAGTTAGGACAAAGACTTCAGAGAGAACTGAAAAGATATTTTTAGTAATGTTAAGATGCAATTGGTCATATAGATCTGAATTTGAACAGATAAGAGCTCAAAATGACTTGTAAAGAAATAGAAAAATAAAAGTTGTAAACTGAAAACTCATACTTACAGTTGGACAGACGTGTCGTGTCCTAATAAAAGTCCTATTGACGCTATTAAGGGAGAGTTAATAACCTCTACTTCACAGTGCTGGAAGAACTTACTGGCTGCACATGAATCTCCTGTGTTTTCTTTCATATTTCACGACTTAAAAAACCAAAGAGGGGAAAAATAAAAGTTAATTTAGTCTTTCTAACCAACAAGCATCATCTATACAATCCAAATTAACAACGCACCACAAATTACATTAAATTAAATGAGCCAGTGTTGGCTAATAAGTGTTAAATTTTGTTGCAAATATTCACTGCTGCCTTACGGAATGAGAGACAAAAAACTAAGCGTAACTAAATACACATTCAAAGTGTTCAGTTTCCTACACTTGTGTAATATTTTTATGTAACGCGTAAAGTTTACAAATATACATTATTGTACTCAAATAGTTATGCGCACAACGTCCATTCTCATAACCAAGTTATACTCCTTTCAATTTTTTGTTCACTGCCTTTTACATCTATATTGGCTGTTCTGCATTTCAAGAATATATGGCACAATAACATAGTTTGTTAACTGCTATAAAGGAGCTAAAATGATCAACTACTTGTACCATTGGTATATATAATTGTAGAAAAATTTGGTTAACTTATCAGACAGTAAACATCCTATTCATTTGAAAACCTATTCCTACAAAATAACCAGATTTAAAATAGCAAACAGCAAAAACAGAAATAAAAAAAGGTAGCTTTCACGAAAGTCATTCAAAATTGTGAGACCTCTTTCAGCAAAGTATCACGAAACTACCAAGTAGTTGATGTAACATCTGTGCAAATATGATTCCTGAATCGAGCTATTAGCACAATAGTTTAACCCCTTTGTCACAGTCAATTCCTATCGTTTCCCATTATGACTATGTACTACTATTTTTATTGTCACTAATAAAGTGCGGAAAAGAAAAATATTGAATACTCTTCAAATCCAGAAGCAAATTGGAGTTTGATGATTCTTTTTTGGCATATGCCGTTTGATTTACACATAGTGTACACACATATGGACTCTTCTAATGTATAAACCACATATAGATGGAATGTAATTACGATTAGTTGCAAAAAGAAGGAAAGGGCAAGGGTAAAGAAATAGAATTCAGAATGAACAAGAGAAATAGGGGCCAAACCTTGTAAATGAGGACATGAAAGAGATTTAGATTACCAGGGAGCAAGCATGTGCAAGAACTATCTATCCAACGGAGTAAAAGCAGCAGCACAGGAACTAATCCATTGTATGGCAGTTTCGGTTGAAGACATGCCCCTCCCTTCTCTCTTGGAATTGCAGCAGCTCTGTAAACGAGGAAATTAGTTCATGACAAAATCAACTCTGAGTAGACAGAAGCAAGAATTAAAATCTATCAGCCAGTGTTAAAAATGGTGTGAAGCGAGGAAAAGCGACAACCCCATTTCACGAAAAGCGAGAAGCGAGAAGCGCCCGCTTTAAGCTTTTTTGAAGTGAAGCGGAATTTAAAGAAAAAATTTAAAATAAATATGGCACAGACAACACATGTAATTGTAAGCAAATGTTCAATATTTGAATTAAAAAGCTAAAGAGTAGCATCAAATTAGACATCTAATGGCCATCTTGTTGGTCTCGCTAACTCTTGCCGAGTAAGCCCAAGCCGGGTCTTTCCTATCTTCTTTTGGCACCATTAGAATATCAACTACATAACACATAAGAACTAAGAATAAAAAATATATAATTTGGCAGAAATTGGGCAGAATCTGGGCAGAATTTGGGCAGAAACGGGGCAGAAATTTTCTGGAAAAAATTCGCCAGCATTTCAACGCTTTTTGGACGTTTAGAAAGAAAAAGAAGAAGAAGAAAGAAGGAGAAGAAGAATGAAAATAAAAACATACCTGTTGAAATCGTTGGTTTTTTGAGGAAGAAAGGGCTGGTTTAAAACCCTAGGTTGCTGCTGAAGAATGACTAAAACAGAAGACTCACTCGATTTGGGTCTTTTAATTGAAAAAGACTCGTTTGGGCTGTTTATTTCAAGAAGCGATCGCTTCTTCCGCTTTTCCCGCTTCTCGCTTTTTTGGTAGAAGCGACCGCTTTTCTGTAGCTGAGTCGCTTTTAGTACAGGTAGCGACACACCCGGCGAAACATTATATTCTTCCTCCTATTCTATGGACAAAACTTGTAGATTTCAACAACGTTTCCCTGAAAAATCCAGAATGAAAGAGCATTCTCTTTTCGCAGTTTATGAACCTTTCAGTTTCATGTTTAAATTAATTTACTAATTCGTAAGTCTTTTTTGAAATAAACGATTTAGCTAAAACCATATTTCTCATTTCAATAGTTTCTTCTGTTCATCGATATTAAGATTATATGGTGGGACAAGATGCTGTTATAACATATATAGAGTACTTTTAGTAGCTCCCTCAGGATTTTGTATTCCAGGAAAGCAGGTAAATGCTGACTTAAACCTCACAGCATATGTTTTGCTGATAAGGATACTCTCACCCTAGTTCAGGAATAAGGGAACTAATTACTTGGTTTAACGGTTAAGTTACTGTGGAAGTCCAAGCAATAATCCAAAATATATAGTTTCAGTCAGATATTATATTCTTTGACGGCACAACCCATCTTTTTGACAACTGATTGAGAAATCAATACACCATTTGAGGAATATATGATTTTTGTGAAGATTAATGTGCTAAATTTAGGAGCAACTGGCTAACAATTTGGTAGCACAGAGTTCATGTGTCAAGGTATTCATTCAATAAAGAAAAATTACTGACCACTGGCTATTCATTCAAGGTCTTCTTCTTCACATTAGTATGAAGTTTGTTTTCGCAATAGAACAATTTAAATAACTACCCTTCTAACCGTGTCTAATGGTGATACAAATCAACAGTCTAACTAAGGGTATGCGGAAGAAACCAAAAAGACTTTACTCAAATGGCAACCAAAGAATGAAACCAGAACATGAATATGAAATCTAATAGAAAAACTGATTGAAATTTTTTGTCAAACACCTAGAGAACAAAATCTATGAACATATTACACTTTCTCTATGGGAATTCCGTCGCTACTCGGAGGAAAACACAAATACCTAGCATATTGTGAAGGACTGAAATAATTAATACAAGAAATACAAGATGAGAAAAAAAATACCCCGTAGAAAATACCAATCGACAGAGGGGAGGACAGAGCTGAAGTATTTATCAAGAGAAGAGGTGTTTGCAGAAGAGCTGTTCGCAAATGAGCTTTTCAGGAAGTGTGTGAGAGAAATCGGCGACTTAATACCTGTCAAAATTGGGGTACACGTGTTGAGCTGCAGACAGAAGGCGTATAGGATAATAATGGGCCAGGCAGACATGTTGATCATGAGCTGCCTGGTTATCCCCATTTATAGTATAGGAGAAATAGAAATAGATATTATATCCAGCTTTTTTTTTTTTTTTTTTTTAACTTTTGTAATTTTTCAATTTGTGTAGTTACTGATTGTTATTTTAATTAGATTTCTTTGTAAGAATTTGATTAGTTAAAAAGCAATAGTTGAACATGGATTAGTGCACAGTAAATACTCAGTTTTATTTTAATATTTAGCTCATAATCAAAGTATGATAAGCAAAATGGATTAATCTCATCTTCAAACATCCAAGTTAATTAATATTTTGAAACCAAAAAAGAAAAAGAAAAAGGAGTTAAGGCTATATGAGAACTCGTTACTCTGTGTTCCTTTCCATATCAATTCATTTTTATGGACTTCAGTAGAATCAAAGTTCATTATATGCAAGAATTGTTTTAGAACCTGCTAAATAGTACAGGAAATCAATTAAGACTCTTGAGTAATTCTATTTTGTATAATACAATAATAGATTTGCGACAATGGCAAAGCTGAACAATTTTATTTGATTCAAACATTTAAGTTGCTTAGAAGAAATGCTCAATGTATAAATGATATATCCAATCAAAAATATTCTGAGGCAAGACCCATTTGGGAACTTCTGATGAAAGACTTATTTGGGATCTCATGGAAACAAGCTGTAAATCCTTTTTTCCCATACGAGAAAACCTTATTTTTTGATAAAATTTTGATCCCCTATATGCTGTCACGATAAAAAAATCCCAATCAATCGGGGTCGTGATGGTGCTTAACAATGCTTGCCAGACAAATCAACAGACAACAGATAAATAGAAAGAATCACTATAAAAGATTGACAATGGAATAATAACATAATGTAAAGGCAAATTTGAGATAACCGTAATAAGACTAAATCCAACATCTAACGTAAACCATCCCAAGATATGGAGTCACAAGTACATGAGCTTCTAGATAATACTAAATACAATATTTTGAAAAAAGTACAACGCTGTCCATGGAAATAGTACAACAAAAATAGAAAAGTGACTTTAAGACCTGCGAATCAAATGCAGCCCTACCGTAAATCACCAACTGGTATCCACTAAGTACCTCTTGGGACTTGTCGCGACCCCAAATACCCCGATCGTGATGGCGCCTATCACAGCACTAGGCAAGCCAACCCAAAAAGTAACCACATTGAATTCTTTTTATAAAACCATTTTCTAAAACTGATTAAGTCTCGAATTTTCATAAGAAATATATAAATCAACTAAAATGTGCGGAAAACAGTACAAAAATATACCAACACAACCCAACAATCTGGTGTTACAAGTCAAGAGCCTCTAAATACAACCCAATCTGACTAACTAATACATCATAAGTCTAAGAATGCATAAAACTAAGATAGGAAGGAGGAAAGTAGGGCTGCGAACGCCGTGCAGCTACCTTGCAGTCTCCGGTCAACTCTGAGAGTGCTGGGGACCCTCACTCTGCTGCTCGGGCACCTGGATCTGCACACAAGATGTAGGGAGTAACGTGAGTACGCCAATTCAGTAAGTAAGTAACTAAAGTAAATAAGGTCTGAGTGCAGTGACGAGCAGTAAAAACCATATAACAAGTCTCAACAGAAATTTAAAGTAAAAAATCTGCAATTAAAAACTAGCCATCTCGTAAAAACTTCAGTTTCAATTAAAAATACTCGGAAATCATTTATTTAGCAGTTTTCAACAGAGGCTCAATATAAAATGAAGAGTGAAAGCAACAAAATATCATAAACGGGCCCCTCGAGCAAGGTATCACTCATAAATATAGCCTCTTGGGCAAGCCTCTCACTCACTCATGACCCAGCTCTCGTCAATAGTACTCACACTCAGCACTTCGGCTCAATAATATCTCATAATAGTAATAATCATAATAACCGCTGCGGTGTGCAACCCGATCCATAATTTATAGTCGATTACGCTTACTGGGGGTGTACAGACTCCGGAGGGACTCCTATAGCCCAAGCGTCATATCGCTGCGGCGCACAATCCAATCCAATATATATATCGTTGCGGCATGTAGCCCGATCCATATAAGTATTGCTGCGGCGTGCAGCCCGATCCATAATATATATAATATTGCTGCGGCGTGCAGCCAGACCCATGATATATATACAATCCTCACCATTAGGTCCTCAACCTCTCTCAGTCATTAACCTCACAGCCACTCGGGCATATCAGTGGAAATCAGGGAGCTCAACCCAAACAGTTTTCACATATAATAAGTAAAGTGATAAAACCGAATTTAAACAATAAACAGGTAAAACACGACTGAGGATATTCTTTCAAAATAAATAGAGTGAGGAAAATAGTAAAAATACCCCTAAGGGTCTAAACAGGTCGGCACAAGGCCCCAAACATGGCATACAACCCAAAATATAGTATAAATCTCTAAAATACGGGATATCATATGATTTCAAATCAAATACGCAGCTTGATAGTTGCTACGTGACGGACCAAGTCACAATCCCTACCGGTGCATGCCCACACGATCGTCACCTAGCATGTGCGTCACCTCATTTATCAAAACAATATGAAATACCAGGGTTTCATACCCTCAGGTCCAGATTTACAATAGTTACTTACCTCAAACCGGATGAAATACTACTCTGCGATGCCTTTGCCTCTCGCCTCAACCTCAACTCACGCCGAATCTACCCAAAATCAGAATCATAACATTAGAATATGCTAAGGGAACAAAGCCCATGCGAAAATAATCAAATTATACCAAAAATCTCGAAATTGGTCCAACCCAACCCACGGGCCCACGTCTTGAAATTCAATAAAAGGCACATTAATGGAATCCTTATCCTCCCACGAGTTCATACATACTAAGAATGTCAAAATCCGACCACGAATGACCCCCCAAATCACTAGATTAAGGTCTCCAATTTTCAAGCCCTAACTCCCCAATTTTAGGCTTCAAATCCCCCAAATTTCATGTTTAATTAGGTAGGAATCACAATAGGATCGAGTATTAAGTCCATAATTTTTACCTCCAAGAAGTTCTCTTTGATTCCCTCCTCAATTTCCCTCAAGAAGCTCCAAAACCGAGTAAAAAAATGGTGAACTTAGGCCAAAAATTGCGAAAATGGCCTTTTAAACATTCTGCCCAGTGATTTGAAATCCTTCTTCGTGAACGCGGTCAAAGCCTCGCGTTCGCGAAGCACAAAAATATCATTGACTAAAAATCCTCTTACGCGAACGCGACGACCCCTCGTGAATGTGATGCCTCAGCAAATCAAACCTTCGCGAACGCGACATCACCATCGCAAACGCGTTGAACACAGACCCAACCCTTCACGAACGCGGGACCCTCATCATGAACACGAAGTCCAATACTACTGCCTCACATCCTAACCCTTCCCGAACGTGAGGATCCTCTCGCGAACGCGAAGGCCAAATACCTACAACACCAACAACAATTTTTCTGCAACTTTTTCCAACATGAAATGATCCGTTCAACCACCCGAAACTCACACGAGGCCCTTGGGACCTCAACCAAACATGACAACATATCCCATAACCTCATTCAAACTTGTTCCAACCTTCGGAACGCTCAAAACAACATCAAAACAACAAATTTACATCGGATTCAAGCCTATGAATTCCAAAAACTTCCAAATTCCGCTTTCGATAAAAAAGTTTATCAAAGTTTGTCCGAATGACCTGAAATTTTGCACACACGTCACAAATAACACAATGGACCTACTCCAACTTCCAGAATTCCATTCCGACCCCTATATCAAAATCTCACCTATCAACCGGAAAACGCCAAAATTCCAATTTCGCCAATTCAAACCTAAATCTACTCTGAACCTCCAAAACCCATTCCGATCACTCTCCTAAGTCCCAAGTCACCTCCCGAAGCTATCCGCACCATTAGAATTCACATTCGAGCCCTCTTTCACATAAGTTAACATCCGATTGACTTTTCCAACTCAAGCTTACTCAAAAGAGACTAAGTGTCTCAAACCTTACCAAAACCATTTCCAAACCTGAACCAACCAACCCAATAACACATAATACAGCTGAACAAGTCAATAAGAAGCAGAAATAGGGGAAACAGAGCGGTAACTCATGAAACGATCGATCGGGTCATTACATCCTCCCCCTTTTAAACAAATGTTCATCCTCAAACGAGTCAAGAAACATACCTAAAGCCTCAAATAGGTGAGGATATCTGCTCCGCATCTCCCGCTCAGTCTCCCAAGTAGCTTCCTCCATGGGCCGACCTCTCCACCGCACTTTCACTGAAGCTACATCCTTTGACCTCAACTTTCAAACATGACGCTCCAAAATGGCTACTGGCTCCATATCATACGTCAAATCATCATCTAACTGAATCGTGCTAAAATCCAAAACATGAGACGGATCACCAATATACTTCCGGAGCATAAAAACATGAAATACCGGATGAACACTCTGTCACACCTCCTTTTTCCTACACCCGAAGGGCATGAGGGAGTTTTTCCAATTAAAGGACAATCGAAACAGGATTATTTATATTAAGAAATTCAGAGTCGCCACTTGGGATATTTATGGTGTCCCAAGTCACCGGTTCAAATCCCGAATCGAGGAAAAGGTTGACTCTGTTTTACAGTCTGTGGATCAGAAATCCGGGTAAGGAATTCTGTTAACCCGGGAGAAGGTGTTAGGCATTCCCGAGTTTCGTGATTCTAGCACGGTCGCTCAACTATTATTATTGGCCTAATTATCTGATTTTAAAACACTATCAAACCTATGTGCATTTTCAACTATTAAATCGCTTTTAAATCACTTGATTTATTCGTAGTTAAAGAATTGAGTTACACGTACGTATACTCTTTTCCTTTGGCACGTCAAAAATTATGTCACGCGAACGCGTCCACAATTAATAACACTTTGTTTATTTATTTAAGAAAATTTGATTGAGGTTGCACGAACGCATCCCTCGAGTCTTTTTTAGAGTTAAATTCGCAATTATGTTACGCGAACGTATACATAATCACAATACTAATCTAAATCGAGCCTAAAGCAAACTACGAAAATTATTATTTATTTTTCTAAAGCTAATTTAAGATTATTATGAAGGCCATGGTATGGAAATTAATATAGAAAAAGAGATAGATTATTTACAGAAAGATGAAACTAGCTTGTGAATTTTTATTAGCTCTTGGCCAATCAGACTTGAATTATCTAAATCCAAACGGCCAAAAATCTTCATTGCTTCAAACCAAAATATGAGGTTCGGTTGCTAAACAATTTTTAAACAAAAGGCTCAAGTATGGAAATAAACCATCTACTAATTGAATGCATAAAAAAAGATGGATCAATCATGCCAAACAAACAACAGAGAAAGAAACTTCACAATTGCGTACATTTACTCTAATTTATGTTATACGTAATGTGTAATGCTGAAAGAGAATCTTTACTCCATCACTTGGGTGCACAAACACTTCAATCTGATATTTCAAGATACTATAGCCAAAAGCAAAAGCAAAAGCAAAAGTAAAAACAAAAGCAAAAAGCAAAAGCAAAAAGCAAAAAGCAAAAAGGGTGCTATTATTTTAACCGTTTTTAATATTTCGGAAAAAATTCAAAGTTATTTAAAACACATCGTAAACCACGCTACATAAATGTACCCGCGGTTCACGACACGTTCTATTTAACCTTGTTGCAATTAGAACCGAGTCACATGAAATGCACCCCCAGATTTATATAAATCAAGCATCAAAACTACATCACGGGAACCATACCCATAGCCATGATTGTTTATTTAATCGCGCCTAAAGCAAGCTACGATGTTTATGAATTGTTTCTTAAACTATTTTGAGATTATTGTAAGGATAAAGAGTTATGGATAAAAATATTGTGAATCATCTGCAGTGTCGTGCATAGCAGAACTCAAACGAGGAAACGATTACAACGAATCGAAGAATAACCTCTTACTCTGTGCTGGTTGCTTTTATAAATTGTCACTACTCATAAAGAGCTAATCAGAAAATGAAAGATTATTATAAAAATAAGTGCATGAAATGTTGCATTTCATTAAGAAAAACAAACAAACAAGTAGTTATGCATTTTCCTACTTCAGTATCATTTGGAGAACCAAATTAACTTTGCCAATATAACAAAAAAAAACTTTAAAATATTGGGGTTGTAGGCTTGTAGCACAACGTAAAAGACTTTTATTTTTATAAAAATGAATTAGTTCCCGTAAATCAACATGAATGTCCAATGTATTATTATAAGTGCTACAATGGGATAATGGATTACTGACTCTTTTATAACTAAATTATGGTACAATACATACAATCTAACAAAATCTAATCAATGATAACTTTTCAGATGTTTTACCATTTCACTAAAAGGATCGCGAGAAACAGAAAATACTAGGAATTCGTTTAATGGAAATCTGACACCTAATCTATAAATAAAAATAACTTTAAGGTAAAATAAAATAAGCAAAGCACAGTAGCTTTGTTCTTCAAGAGGAACGAGAGCACAAGTAATGCAATCAGAGAGTAGAATCGTACCAATAATCACCATTCACCAATTGAAAGATTGGTTAATCAGTGTATGTACAAACAGTAGGCTGTATCGAGCATACCTGAAATGAATAAAAATTGAAAGCCAAAGCAGAGGCTGAAAAAGACGAAAATAATGCCGGAACTCAGCTACTGGACACAGCGTAATCGGCCAGTTCCCAATCTCAGCTTTCGCAGCTTCACCATCTAGAATAAAACAAAGATATAAACCTTAAATTTTCAGCAATTAATTCTTCTCAAAATCCGGTCCGAAATCCTTATTTCTTTCAGCTTTTTCAGAGATTTTTTTTCATTATTTATTTCCAAATCTACTTTTGGAACTTTCCAATTGCAGAATCCCTCTTTCGCTGTCTCGTGTGTATATTTCAAAATGGGAGTGAAGGGAGAGAGCTTAAAGGAGGGGAATGTCTCGATGGGTGTTCAAAATGTAGAAGAAGGAGCTAAAGCTGATGGGTGTTGGTTTTTTTTTGAGGTGGGGTGTGTGAGGAAGATGAAAATAGGGGGGGGGGGTCGTGTCCTCTCCGAATATCCTCCTTATGTGATTCTCAGCCCCCTTAAATGGGCATTTAATTAGTGCATTTTCCACTACAACTTATCTTCTCCATATTTTAAACCCAAATCAAATAAGAAAACTCAAAATATTTTGGTCCCCTCCCTTTTCCCCAAAAATCCTCCTTATCTCTCAAAGTGTTGTTCCCCACTTTCTCTTTTTTTATTCTTTTTTTTCCCATATCTATATCGTGTGTGTATATATATTGCACAAAAAGCAAAAGATAGGAAGAATTGTGTGAACCACATGTGCTTGTACTATTGTCCATTCATGTGCACTGTATTTTTAATTAAATATGTATGTTTGGAATGTGTGGACCCCTCTAGATTGTTGTTGGAATATTTCCACAAACACACGAAGATAACTTGGAAAGGAACACTTTGAAATTTCATTTCCTAGCATTTCTGCTTTGTGCTTCGTTACTCTTTTTTCAATTTTCATTGTTTTTCTTATTTTGTTTCGTCTCTTTTTTTATTTTATTTATTTTTTGGTTAAAGATAGACCAACATACTAATTATTTAAATAGTAAGAAATAATTAAAAATGAAAATAAAATAGCCATAAAGAATTTTAAAAACTACTCAATACTTATTAAAGGCTTTCAATTTTAAACTAAACTAAATGTATATATTTATTTGAAATCCTTCGTTTAATCTTTTTGGAAATTAAAATGCAAAGACTATTTTTATATTTTTCAATTTTATGAAAAGTAAGAAAACATTAAAATCTTGATATTAAAACCCAATTAGCTAAAATAATATTAATTAACTTCAAACAATAATTATCATAAATAATTAAATACTAAATTAAAAGAAAAATCACACAATTTGACAAAAAATACAAAAATATGTTATTTTTTGTGAATTTTCATTTTTGTAAAACAACAATTTACTTAATTAATCTAAAAATGTAAAACTAAATTCTAAATGCAGATGCTATATTTTTGTATTTTCAATGCATTAATAAAATTAAATATGCACAAAATATGCAAACACTCAAGCAAATTGCACAGTAATTCCTAATAAAAAAAATCTAATTTTGGAAATTCTTTTTGGAGTAATTCATGTGAGGCAAAAATCACGTGCTCACAGCTGCCCCTCTTTGTACGGAAACACGAAGAGTTTTCGTGCAAAGATAAAGTGAGTGGATACGAGCGATTTTTGCCTGTTTGAATACTCCGTGAGAAGCATTTTTGAAAGATTTGACCGAACCTCTGCTTCAAAGGTTTCCTACATATCCTTGGCTATAAAGGAATCAGGTCAATGTAGTTCGGGAAGTTTTGGTAGCTGGGACTACGATGAAGCTGCAGTTTTATTGTTACTGCTGTTGCTGCTGCTAATACTGCCTATTGACCTCCTTATTACACCATGACAAAAAATGAAGAAGCTAGACTAAGCTATAATCTATGCTTTACAAAGATTTATTTTCAAACTTGATCTTGTGACTAATGTTGCCTCGTTGACTTGTATTTTCCTTAGAAGTTCCTTTGTGGCTGACTTGAATGGTATTTTTTTGAAATGCTTTCCCTTCTTCTCCAGGCGGGCACCTGATTGCTGAACCTTTTAAATATCTTCCTTTGACTATTGTTTCCTTTCCTCTGTTCTCCAAGCGGGCTCCTGATTATTTGAAATTTTAATTGTATTCCTTTGCTCTCCAGGTAGGTGCCTGATTGCCGAAACTTGAAGTGTATTCCCTTGCTCTCCAGGTGGGTGCCTGACTGCTGAAGCTTGAATTGCATTCCCTTGTTCTTCAGGTGGGCTCCTGACTGCTGAAACTTGAAATGTATTCCCTTGTTCTCCAAGTGGGCTCCTGATTGCTGAAACTTGAAATGTATTCCCTTGTTCTCCCGGTGGGATCCTGATTGCTGAAACTTGAATGTATTCCCTTTCTCCAGGTGGGCTCCTGACTGCTGAAGCTTGAATTGCATTCCCTTGTTCTTCAAGTGGGCTCCTGACTGCTGAAACTTGAAATGTATTCCCTTGTTTTCCAGGTGGGCTCCTGATTGCTGAAATTTGAAATGTATTTCCTTGTTCTCCAGGTGGGCTCCTGATTGCTGAAACTTGAATGTATTCCCTTGTTCTCCAGGTGGGCTCCTAACTTCAACAAAATAGACAAAAAAAAGAAAATTTTCTGCCCCAGTTTGGTAGCTGGGCACATATGTGAACGTTAACCCATCTCATATTACCAAATATCAATAAGAACTTGAGGGCTGAAACTGGAATTGTACTCCCTTGCTTTTCAGGTGGGCGCCTGATTGCTGAAACTTGAACCGTTGTTCCTTGTTCTCCAGGTGGATGCCTGATTGCTGAATCTTCAACTGCTGTTCCTTGTTCTCCAGGTGGACGCTTGATTGCTGATATTTGAATTGCTTTTCCTTGTTCTCCAGGTGGATGCCTGACCGCTGAATCTTTAACTGCTTTTCCTTTGGCTTGTTTTCCCTTGTTCCTCCAGGTGGGTGCCTGATTACCAATACTTGTGCCAATCTTCCTTGAAACTTGATTTGTTTTCCCTTGTTCTCCAGGTGGACTCCTGATTACTTGATCCTAAACTGCTTTTAATCCTTAACATCCGTGTTGTTCTTCGCTCTTCTTCAGATGCGCACATGACTTCAACAAAATAGACAAAACAAAGAAAAATTTCTACCCCAGTTTGGTAGCTGGGCACATCTGTAAGGGTAAACTGAATCATGTTACCAAATATTACTAAGAATTTGAAAGTTAGGTCCCATTATCCAGGGAGGTCCTGACAACTCTTAACTACGACAATTTTAAATCTAAGTTATATTTTCTAAAGGTGTGACTTCCGCTAAATCTTGTTATCTAAGAAGGTCTTAAACTATTCCCCATTGTCCATGAGGGTCCTGAAAATCGAAAGTCAAGTTTTATCCAAAGAGTGACGTTTCTTTACAGCTGAACTACATTACCCTATAACAGAACTTACGCTAAATTTCATTATCTAATGGCAGTCTTAAAACTAGGTCCCATTATTCAGGAAGGTCCTGACAACTCTTAATTAAACGACAATTTTTAATCTAAATTATATCTTCTAAAGGTATTACTTCCGCTACATCTTGTTATCTAACATCAATCTTAAAGCTAGGTCCCATTATTCAGGAGGGTCCTAAAAACTTCTAATTGAATCCTATCTCCAACATGCGAACTTTAAAACCATCTTATATTCCTTGGGGTATATTTATGCTAGATTTTACTACTCATGATTGTTTTAAATTTTAAACTAGGTCCCATTTTCCAGGAGGGTCCTGAGAATTCTACAATCAAACCTGCATGGTACTTGCTTTCCTTATAGGGTGCTTCCTGAAACAAATGCCATTTTTGCCCCTGTTTCAAATCAAAGAAAATCTTGTCAGTTTAAAATGTGGCGATTAGTTGTGGCATTCTTGCTGGGGGTGGTTTTCTCTTTGCTAGGCTTTGCTTCGTTCCGACTGCCTTGAACATGGTCGAAGGATTGTTTTGACCTTCTGACTGATCCTTAACTGCAGGATCCCCAACTGTTGTTCTCCATTTCTGACCTTTCTGTCTAAACTTGTATATATCCCATGACATTACTTAACCATTCCATGGATTCAACTTTTGCTTATACCCTATGTCTCATTTTTCATCATATTATCTCTGGCATGTCCTAGCCGCATCTTGCTTTGTGCAATTTTGAAACTGGTAGTAAACTTTGAAATTCCTTCTTATTTGTTGAAACAAGGCTAAACTTGGAAGAGCTTTAGAGGAGTAAAATTAACAACAATGAAATGCAATGATTTTGAAAATTAAGAATAAAGAAGAGAATCCAAATTTGGATGACTGTTGGATATAGGAAAAAGGAACTTATCTGAGTGGAGTCACTGGCACCAATGATCATGGTATGCATTTTGGATTAATCAGCCCAGTCTATTTAACCAATATCTTTTATAATTGGTTTACTTTGTGCTCCAAGATCTCCACAACCCAATTTACTTTCCGCCAACTTACGGTCCTTGTTCGACTTGCAGTGCCTTGAAGGGCTTTCATCGACAAACCTCTCTCATTTGTTCATTCCTCAATTCCTTGTCGCCTCATGGCACCAGTGAAGGTTTTCACCGATAAGACTCTCTCATTTTTACTTTCTCTTAGCTTTCATCGCCTCATGGTGCCCATGTGGGTTTTCACCAATAAGACTCTCTTATTTTCATTACTTTTCTTGCTTGGACCAGAGTGTTACCCTGATATGAATCACCTCTATTTGCTCGACTCGGCATCTCTTGAAGACTGATCGTAAGGTCTTTCTTTGGACCGTAATGTGGGCTTTTGGATGGGGTTAGAAAGAAAGGGTATCAAAGGCTCAAAATAATTTGACATGGGTTTAAAATTACAACTTTTGGAATCACATTTCTTATTACAAATCACAACTTCTGCCCCAGTTTCTTGCTTGGGGATCTTTTGATATTTTATTTTACTATGACCGAACCATGAGGCTGCCTATGTATCCTTAACAGGAATCAGGTCAAACGTAGTTCACAACATAAATTTCCTTGTTGTTATACTTTTTTTCTTTTCTCTTTTTCTTTTCTTTCTTTTTCTCTCTCTTTTTTTGTTATTGATTCCAAAAAAGGGGTATGAAAGAAATAAATAAAGATCAAAAGGGGGAACAAAGGGTAAAGTGTTTAGATAGCAGAACGAATTGCCTTCGTCATTTCAATCTTTGAAACAATGCCCGGTACAAACAATCAACAATTATAACAAAGAAATCATACATAATATCTCTTGACTGCATCGGAATTGATGGCCATGTCTATGCATTTTCCTTCGATATCTGTTAAACATAGAGCACCATTGGACAATACTCTGGTTACAATAAATGGCCCTTGCCAATTCGGGGCGAACTTGCCTTTTGCTTCAACCTGATGTGGAAGGATACGTTTCAGCACTTGCTGACCCACTTCAAACTTTTGAGGACACACCCTTTTGTTGTATGATCTTACCATTCTCTTTTGATATAACTGGCCATGACATACTGCTGCCAATCTTTTTTCATCAATCAAGTTCAACTGCTCCAAACGGGTTTTGACCCACTCATCATCATCAATCTTAGCCTTAGCGGCAATCGGAAGGGAAGGGATTTTAACTTCTGCAGGTATTACTGCTTCAGTGCCATATACCAACAAATAAGGAGTTGCACCTACCGAAGTACGGACAGTAGTGCGATATCCCAACAACGCAAATGGTAATTTTTTGTGCCATTGCCTCGAACCTTCTACCATTTTCCAAAGTATTTTCTTTATGTTTTTGTTGGCTGCCTCAACTGCTCCATTCGCCTTGGGACGATATGGGGTAGAATTGCGATGTGTAATCTTAAACTGTTGACATACCTCTTCCATCAAGTTACTGTTAAGATTAGCACCATTATCTGTGATGATCACCTTTGGGATTCCGAATCGACAGATGATATTTGAGTGAACAAAATCGACCACTTCTTTCTTGATCACTGATTTGAAAGTTTTGGCCTCAACCCACTTGGTGAAATAATCAATCGCTACCAGAATGAATCTGTGCCCGTTGGATGCTACTGGCTCAATTGGTCCAATGACGTCCATGCCCCAAGCAACGAAGGGCCATGGTGCCGATATTGTGTGCAATTCCGATGGTGGAGAATGAATCAAATCTTCGTGTATCTGGCACTGATGATATTTGCGCACAAAATTGATACAATATCGCTCCATGGTAAGCCAATAATAGCCTGCTCAGAGAATTTTCTTTGCCAACACATATCCTCTCATATGTGGTCCGCAGACTCCCAAATGTACTTCGGACATGACAACCGTAGCTTGTCTAGCATCTATGCATCTTAATAATCCAAGGTATGGTGTTCTCTTATACAAAACTCCTCCACTTAAGAAGAATCCATTTGCCAACTGTCGAATTGTTCTTTTTTGATCCCCCGTGGCTTGCACTGGATATATCCCCATTCTAATGTACTCCTTGATATCGTGGAACCATGGTTCGCCATCAAGTTCTTCTTCAATCATGTTACAATAAACATGCTGATCTCGGACTTGAGTATGCAGAGGATCGACATAAGCTTTGTCCGGATGGTGCAACATTGATACCAGGGTTGCCAAAGCATCGACGACCTCATTATGGACCCTTGGAATATGCCTGAACTCCACTGATCGAAACCGTTGACAAAGATCATGCAAGCATTGTCGGTACGGTATGAGCTTCAAATCTCGCATTTCCCATTCTTCTTGAATTTGATGTACTAGAAGATCCGAGTCTCCCAAGACCAAGACTTCCTGGATATCCATGTCTGCAGCTAGCCTTAGACCCAAAATACAGGCTTCATACTCTGCCATATTATTGGTGCAATAAAACCGAAGCTGAGCTGTAACAGGATAGTGATGCCCTATTTCAGAAATAAGCACAGCTCCTAATCCGACTCCTTTCATGTTGGCAGCCCTATCAAAGAAAAGTTTCCAGCCTGGTTTTTCAATTTGCTCCAGTTCATCGATATGCATCACATCTTCATCGGGAAAATAAGTTCTCAATGGCTCGTAATCTTCATCGACCGGGTTTTCGGCCAAATGATTGGCCAATGCTTGGGCTTTCATCGCAGTCTGAGTCACATAGATGATATCAAACTCTATGAGCAAGATTTTCCACTTTGCAAGTCTTCCTGTCGGCATAGGCTTTTAAAAGATATACTTCAACGGATCCAAGCGCGAAATGAGGTAAGTAGTGTAGGATGACAAATAATGTTTCAATTTTTGAGCCACCCAAGTTAGGCCACAACATGTCCTTTCCAGATGAGTGGACTTAACCTCATAAGCCGTGAACTTCTTGCTAAGATGATAGATGGCCTGTTCCTTTTTGCCAGTGATGTCATGCTGCCCCAGTACACAGCCAAATGAATTTTCCAAGACTGTCAAGTAAAAAATCAAAGGTCTTCTTGGTTCTGGTGGAACCAGCACGGGTGGGTCTGACAAGTATCCTTTTATCTTATCAAATGCTTCTTGACACTCATCAGTCCACTTGACCGCAACATCCTTCTTCAGCAATTTGAAAATAGGCTCACAAGTTGTCGTGAGCTGAGTAATAAACCTGCTGATGTAGTTCAACCTCCCTAACAGACTCATTACTTCAGTCTTGTTCCTCAGAGGTGGCAATTCTTGGATGGATTTGATCTTTGATGGGTCCAACTCGATGCCGTGCCGACTGACTATGAATCCAAATAGCTTTCCAGATGGAACAGCAAATGCGCACTTGACAGGGTTAAGCTTGAGATTGTACCTGCGAAGTCTCAGGAAGAATTTCCTCAAATCCCCAACGTGGTCGACTTGACGCTTTGACTTTATGATCACATCATCCACGTATACCTCAATATCCTTATGTATCATATCATGAAACACCATAGTCATTGCTCTCATGTAAGTTGCCCCGGCGTTCTTCAAACCAAATGACATTACCCGGTAGCAATAAGTTCCCCATGGCGTGATGAATGCCGTCTTTTCTGCATCTTCTTCATCCATTAGAATCTGATGATACCCGGCATAGCAATCCACAAAAGATCCTATCTCATGCTTGGCACAATTATCGATCAAAATGTGGATATTGGGTAGTGGGAAGTTGTCCTTCGGACTTGCTTTGGTGAGATTGCGGTAATCGACGCATACTCTGATCTTGCCATCTTTCTTTGGCACATGCACGACATTAGCCAACCAAACAGGATATCGAGTGACCCGAATGACCTTTGCATCCAACTGTTTGGTGATTTCTTCTTTAATTTTCACACTCATATCAGTTTTGAATTTCCTCAACTTTTGCTTGACGGGAGGAAACACTGGATCAGTGGGCAATTTGTGGACCATAAATCAGTGCTCAAACCCGACATGTCGTCATATGACCATGCAAAAACATCTTTGAATTCGATGAGTGCTTTGATTAACTCTTCCCGGATCTTTGGCTCGAGGTGGATACTTATTTTAGTCTCTCGGATATTATCTGTGTCTCCTAAATTGACGACTTTTGTATCATTCAGGTTGGGTTTGGGTTTTTCTTCGAAGTGAATTAACTCCTTACTAATCTCTTTGAAGGCCTCATCCTCATCGTATTCTGATTCGTAATCACAATCTACTTCTTGAACTATTATTTCGGAATCAGATTGATTTTTAAGACTGGGCTGAGGATTCCTTATGCATGCCATATCATTAGAGCCAGCGCAAAAAGAACTGTACAAAAAAGAAAAGAAAAACAAAAGAAAAACAAAAGAAAAACTATCAGGAATGATAAAGAAAGGGAAACTGCATTTCATTCAATGATGAAAGATAACAAGGTTTGCACACTTCAAACAGACTGAAAGATAAAAATTTGGATTACAACCTTGGAATAATCCAGACAAACTGAAGGAAAATCAAAATAAACTACCAAGACTCCTTTTGAATAGGGAAAGGAGTGACTTTCCAATTATTAAGCTTTGTTTCTGGCCCAACGAATTGAAATTCTGCATTGCTAGGACCTTCACCACTTTCCACCATGTTCACACCATCAAACAACTTTTCAAATCTTTCAATTAACTCCTCGTCAGGATTAATCATAGAACTGGGAATTGTTGTTATTGGGCGACTTCTGGTACCTGACTTGACAAATGATTTGGAAAGACGTGGGACTGGCTTTGGAAGGACCCATGTCTTCTGTTTTAGCTTTTTGGCCTTTCTTATGTCTGCGACAGTGGGCTTGAATCCCAGACCAAACATTCCCAAGTTTTCAGGAAGGGACACCTGTTGTATGATGCCTTGCAAAGATGAGCCCAAACCTTTATCGAGTACAAAACCATTCTTCAACATCTCATAGTCTACCATGACTGATGCGGCGGTTATCTTTGGATTTGGAATGTATTTCCCCTCCGGAACTTTCTCTACTAATATCATGTTAGAAACCTGGTAGACCCATGGTCCCTGGTCATCTTCCACTTCAATAACCGGTACAATGGCATTGCTGCGAGCACATAAACTGTCTTCCCCATGCACCCCTATTTCTTGTCTATCCCATTCAAATTTGACTGTCTGGTGTAGTGTTGATGGGACTGCTTTAGCAGCATGGATCCATGGTCGACCCAACAGCAAATTATAGGAAACAACTATATCCAGCACCTGAAACTCCATTGTGAACTCAACTGGCCCTATCGTCAGCTCTAGCACTATGTCCCCAACTGAATCTTTACCTCCGCCTTCAAATCCCCGCACACAAATACTGTTCTTATGGATCCTCTCATCTTCTATTTTCAACTTGCTTAGAGTGGAGAGAGGACAAATGTTTGCGCTTGACCCGTTGTCAACCAATACCCGGGTCACCACAGTTTTCTCACATTTTAATGTGAGGTAAAGAGCTCTGTTGTGCTCAGTACCTTCTACAGACAATTTATCATCGGAAAATGTGACTCTGTTTACTTCGAAGATTTTGTTGGCTATTTTTTCTAAGTGATTCATGGAGATCTTATCGGGAACGTGTGCCTCATTCAAGATCTTCATTAAAGCTTGACGGTGCTCATCCGAATGGATCAATAATGACAATAGGGAAATTTGAGCAGGCGTCTTTCTTAATTGTTCCACGATAGAGTAGTCCTGTAACTTCATCTTCCTCAAGAATTCTTCTGCTTCTTATTCATTTATGGCTTTCTTTACTAGTGCTGGATTATTTTTAGCTCTTCTTAACTCCTTGGGAGTAAAACACCTTCCCGAGCGAGTCAAACCCTGTACTTCACATATTTCTTCTTTGACTTCCTTCCCTTTGTACATCACTATTACCCGTTCGTAATTCCATGGAATAGCCTTGCTGTTGATTATTGGTAACTGGGTTACCAGCTTGATGATAACATGGTCTGCATGAGCACCTTCCACGATTATGACGGGTTTGCTGGCCGCTCCTTGTACAATCAGCTTCGCCCCTTCTTGTTTTGTCGCAACTTTGCTTAAAGACCCCTTTTCAACTGCCAGAGATGGCTCAACACTCTTTTTGCTTGGCTTGATCACCAACTTTTCACTTGCTGATTGTTCATCTATCTTGACTCCACTAGACTGAATCATCATGACGGTCTGTGATGGCTTCTTGGGCTCTCCCTCCGCATGCACTATTTCGATCATATTTGCCTCCTGGTGGGCTGGCATTGGATTCTTGTTAATATTGGGCGCCTTGGGAGCTTGAACTTCAATTCTATTGGTATCAATAAGCTCCTGTATCGCACTTTTCAAGTGCCAGCATTTTTCTGTATCATGACCCGAAGTACCAGAACAATACTCACAACTGACAGTATAGTCAAGATTCTTTGGAGGAGGATTTGGCAGTTTGGACTGTATTGGCCTTAGCATATCTAGCTATTTTAGCCTGTGGAATAGACTGGTGTATGATTCTCCCAACGGAGTAAAGGTTTTCTTTTTCTGCAACCTTTCACCCTTGAATGCTTGACTAGGCCGGAAACTTGGTCCGGGAGTGCTTTGGTAGGCTCGTGGATGTGGATAAGTATTTTGTAGGACGGGAGTACACCATTGAGTGTGGGCAGGAGGTTGGTTGTATGCTTGTGCATGGTGGACGGAAAAATGAGGTTCTGGTAGGGAATAGTAGTGTTGGGGTGGATTGTGGTGATAAGTTTGTTGGTGGGATCGAGGATGATTGTAGTGGTAAGGCGAACCTCTGGATCCGGACCAAGTTCCTGAATCAACCATTGCTACTTCCTCTCTCTTCTTCTTCCCAATCCCTCCTATGCCGCCATGCATAGCCTGAGTAGTCGCTTTGATAGCCGAATAACTCATGATTTTATTCTACTTGAGGCCTTCTTCTACCATGCCCCCCATCTTTACTACTTCATTGAATGACTTTCCCACAGCTAAGACCAAATGGCCATAGTAAGTAGGTTCCAAAGCATGTAGGAAGTAATCTACCATCTCACTTTCCTTCATTAGGGGATCTACTGTTGCTGCTTGCTCCCTCCATCGGAAACCATATTCTCTGAAGATTTCATTGTGCTTTTTCTCAAGTTTAGTCAAGGACAGTCGATCTGGAATGATCTCAAGATTGTATTGGAAGTGACAAGCAAATGCTTGCGCCATATCATCCCATGTGTACCATCTCCCATGGTCTTGGTGGGTATACCATTCCAATGCTAATCCACTCAAACTCTGACTGAAGTAAGCCATTAACAATTCATCTTTTCCTCCAGCTCCCCTCATCTTGCTGCAAAAACCCCTCAAGTGGGCTACTGGATCACCGTGCCCGTTATATAGATCGAACTTGGGCATCTTGAAACCTACCGGTAATTGCACATTCGGGAATAGACATAGGTCCTTGTAGGCCACATTGACTTGCCCTCCCAACCCCCGCATGTCTCTGAATGATTGTTCTAAGCTTTTAACTTTCCTGAACATCTCCTCATGTTCGATATTTTTGACTGGTTTATCAGCTTCTATCGGTAGGTCAAAGCGAGGAGTATAGGAATGGGTTTCTGGAGATTTGAAAGTGGGCTCCGAGGGGTAGTATTGATTGTCCTGGGCCTGGAACATAGGCTCGCTAGGAGATTTGTGGAGTGTAGCTGGTGGAGGTGCTACGAAGACAGGAGTTACTGGGGGAGAAGGGTATGGAATTGGTTTAGGGGGTGGAGATTATGGTGTATGAGAAGTGGTGCCCCGGTAGTGTTGGTAAATAGGCAAGCTCGAGGATAGATCGGTGGTAGGATGATCCTGAATTTGAGCCGGTGGTGGATGAAGGTAGGGTTAGCCGGGTAAGCGGATGGTGGTTGTCCTTTAGCCCAAGCCTGATACATTTCAACCATTTGTTGTTTTAATTTGTACATCTCTTCTTTTATGGCGTTAACGTCCAACTCTTCTCCTTCAATGACACTGGTGTCTACATCTGGGATAGACATGATTATTTCTCCTTTGGATCTAGTTTGGTAGGGGTGGGTTGCCAGTATGCTTAGGTGTACTAACTGCTTGAATTCTGAATAACAACAACCAAACTTGTTAGTGATCAGAGTTTTAACAAATAAACAACCACACATAGGGATGCAATGCACCTAGGCAATTAGTCATTTCTACCATGCATTTGCTCGGTTGCTTGTGTCATCCCAGCTTTTCCTGACCTTTCCCTTTTATTGTCACTCTCGCTTATCTTTTATTTCCCTCCCCCTTTTTCATTTTATTCCTTTCTTTTGGTTGTGGTCGAATTTTATGAAGATTGCCTACGTATCATGACCTTGCATGAATCAGACCGAGCGTAGTTCTAGTGGAAACAATTATTATTATCTCTATTTATTTTAACAAACAAAACAGTACAATGATAGAAATGACATTACATTTGGACAACACTTTAAGAAAATGGTTTAAAAGACTCGACATGGACTCAAACTAAAACATGACTATTATATGAAAAGTTCCAACAACTATGACTACGCTTCACTCCACAATCTTTTGCTTTCAATCACTGGAACATCTGCTCACGGTGGGGCTTGACCCGGCTGTCCTCCTAGTGTACGGTACATCCTCTCTAACTCCATTGCAAGATGACGGGCAAAAATAGGTGCATGCTCTAAAAACCTTTCATAATCCATCCCTTGGCAGTTTACATAACTTTGAGAGGTGTAAACAGCCAAATCATGGATTTATGCTCTGAAGTTCTGGAGATTCTAGTCTTGGTTTTGTAACTGCTGTTGACGAGTGGTGGCTATATCTCTTATGTGGCCCTCGCGATCTAAAGCCGACTCCAATTGAGCCCGAAGTCTGGCCTGATCGAGTCTTTCCTGTGCTCTCTCCCTGTCAATATCTGCATGCTGATGTTCTCTATTGTACCTTCTCATTTCTTCCAACTGTGCATGGAGTTGAGCTTTTGAATGTATCCAATGGTCCTTCTCTCTCTCTCAAATTGAGCCATTTCTTTTTCAAATCTCATTACTTGGCGTTCCTCACTAGATTTGGCCTCCTCATTTAACTGTATGATTTTTTCCTTAGCTTTGTCTAACGCCTTTTCAGTCTTTGTCAAGATGGAGTCATAATCTTGCATTTTTTCCATCAGATTGGCCATGATTCTCTCTTTTCGACTTCTTACTGGCGCTTCAGAGGCTTTCTTCATCTGTTGAAGCTGAGCACGGAGAGTTTTATTCTCGCAAATCAGAATCTTCTTTTCGCCTTTTGCTTCTTGTGCTTGTAAGTCTTTCTCAAAATTGAGGTTCCTCAGGCTTTTTTCTAAGGCATGAATAGTCGCTTTGTATCCCTTTTCTTTTTCACCCCAAGACAACCATTCTTGGATTTTGTCATCAATGTCTTAGATATGCGGTCTTTTTATGGGCCTTCTGGGATCGGGTTCTGGCTCATTATCCACACGAGATCTTTTCTCAAACTGCCTAGCATAACCTGGATCTACCTCACCTTTTGCAGGATCTGGAACTTGGGTATCATCTTTCAAGTATCGACTACCATTCCAAATCCGCTGGATTAAAGCCTCAGGGAGTGTGGCTTCGGGGTGTAGCTCAATCACTTTCACACTCAAATCTTCATCATCAGGCACCACTTGGTATTTCCCTTGCTGTCTTAGAACTCTCTGTGGCACATACGGCTAGACACTTCTTAAACCCAACATCAACAAATAACTCTTTAAGGTTGACATGTGTATCACCTCTTTTACCGGGAGCCATCCCAAAGTCCACTCAATTTGACTTGCCATTAAAGATCTTAAATGGGATATCCAAGCTTCCACCCCTTCTGGAGATTTATAATCTTTTATTCTTTCTTCATAACTCTCGATGAAATTGTCCTTGCTTGGACCATACTGCATGAACTTGGGGTGATGTCGGAGATGTTCAGTCAACCACATTTGCAACAAAATATTGCACCCTTCGAAGAATTTTGCCCCGGACTTACACAAATTCAACGCCCGATAAATGTCTGAGAGAATGATTGGGGCAAGAGTGTGATGTTCCTTGGTAGTGAGGACTTGTACTACTCTGGCTATGCGAATATCAATCGTCCGCTCTTTGTTTGGGAAGACCATGATTCCCAGAAAAGCCACTATGAAAGTGAAACGACGGTGAATCTGCCAGGTGTCCTTGTTTTGTTTGTTAGTAAGGCCCTTTTCATGAATTTCAAACCCATCCGGCTTTCTGAACCTTGAATATAGGAAGTTGAAAGAACAACACCCTTTGACAACATTGCTTTTTCTGATTTGATTACTGATATTCAGAAGACCAAAGAATCGGTGTACAGAGGGAGCTTTTGGGAATATAAGATTCTGGTTTCTCAAATCTCCGTCAAAACCGGAATATCCAGATATTTCTTCTAAAGTGGGAGTAAGCTCAAAATCAGAGAAGCGAAAGACATTATGAACTGGGTCCCAAAAAGTCACTAGTGCCGTAATCAAATCATTGCGTGGTTTAACTTTCATAATATCTGTGAGAGCTCCCAAATACTTAATGACCCATTCCTGACCATCTCCTCCTAATTCATACCACCACATCTGGAGCCGAAATAGAAACTCATCTACATCTATGCATGGTGGGTTCTGAATGGTGCTCATTTTGTACCTGTGAGTGATTTTAATTTTAAAAACAAAAATCAAGACTCATTTTGACTCAAAAAAAAATCATCACTATAAAAAAAATTCATAAAAATATCCGGCTTTGTCAATACGGCCTTTCAGCACTTCGATGAAGAAGATTTAAAGGCTGTATTTGCTAACCGGCCCGATTTTTTTTTTAAAAAAACGACCAAAAGGCGGCTGTTCTTGCAAAAACGGCCTTCCGACACCCTTTTGGGGACATTTGGCATATTTTGGACAAGAATGACATCGCCTTACTTATGACAAAACAACAATATTTATGTATCCACATCTTTTGTGATTATTATTTTTATTTATTTATTTTCCCCTCTTATTTTCAAAAATAGCTGGGCCCGATGTGGGTTGCCTACGTATCTCACATCCGGTGAGAGTCAAACTTACGTAGTTCGTAAAAAGACCACTCTTAAAAGAAACACATTTTTTTTTTAAAAAAATTTCGGCAGAATTTCAATATTATTTTGGAAATTGTTTTTTTCAAAAACAGACAATTTTCTCTCTCGGTTCTCACATTGATTTTCCTTCTCTAACTTTCCCCCTATAAGCCGGTCAACATGCAAATCCAAAACAAATTAATGCACAAATAGCAAGTAAGATGCATCAGGATGGTCTTTTTGTTTCGGGTACACCTGTCCTAGACAAACCCAACCCCTGTGTTGAGTCTCCAAAGTCAAATGCACATGATGCAATCAAACATTCCTACTAGGGATCCGACATGAAGTTGAGTTATTCTAAGTGTAAAACCTGGGGTACATTGTTCTAAACCCGGCTTACCCAAGCGGACAGCTTGAGCCGAAGTGAGGGCAATGTACCGGAGCACAAAAGTTTACCTGGCTTAGTTACTTGACCCAACCTCGTTCTATTTGGTATGACTTCTAACAGAAAAGTGGGCCACGCGCATGTGTGCACCATAAATTCAGAAAACTCAGAAAGAAGAAGGGTTTCGTAGCAGTTTATATATATACAGTTCATATAATATTAAAGCGGTAAAAAGCAACGTTTAGCACATTAGGCCCAAACATGTAAAAATCATATAATAAATAAAGCCAAATATAACAATTTATCCAAGCTCGAATTCTTGAACCCTGAACCAGAGATTCTGGGTTCGATCCCCAGCAAAGTCGCCAGAGCTGTCACACCTCCTTTTTCCTACACCCGAAGGGCATTAGGGAGTTTTTCCAATTAAAGGACAATCGAAACGGGATTATTTATATTAAGAAATTCAGAGTCGCCACTTGGGATATTTATGGTGTCCCAATTCACCGGTTCAAATCCCGAATCGAGGAAAAGGTTGACTCTATTTTACAGTCTGCGGATCAGAAATCCGGGTAAGGAATTCTGTTAACCCGGGAGAAGGTATTAGGCATTCCCGAGTTTCGTGGTTCTAGCACGGTCTCTCAACTATTATTATTGGCCTAATTATCTGATTTTAAAACACTATCAAACCTATGTGCATTTTCAACTATTAAACCGCTTTTAAATCACTTGATTTATTCGTAATAAAGAATTGAGTTATGCGTACGTATACTCTTTTCCTTTGGCGCGTCAAAAATCATGTCACGCGAACGAGTCCACAATTAATAACGCTTTGTTTATTTATTTAAGAAAATTTGATTGAGGTTGCGCGAACGCATCCCTCGAGTCGTTTTTAGAGTTAAATTCGCAATTATGTTACGCGAACGTATACATAATTACAATACTAATCTAAATCGAGCCTAAAGCAAACTAAGAAAATTATTAATTATTTTTCTAAAGCTAATTTAATATTATTATGAAGGCCATGTTATGGAAATTAATATAGAAAAAGAGATATATTATTTACAGAAAGATGAAACTAGCTTGTGAATTTTTATTAGCTCTTAGCCAATCAGACTTGAATTATCTAAATCCAAACGGCCAAAAATCTTCATTGCTTCAAACCAAAATATGAGGTTCGGTTGCTAAACAATTTTTAAACAAAAGGCTCAAGTATGGAAATAAACCATCTACTAATTGAATGCATAAAAAAAGATGGATCAATCATGCCAAACAAACAACAGAGAAAGAAACTTCACAATTGCGTACATTTACTCTAATTTGTGTTATACGTAATGTGTAATGCTGAAAGAGAATCTTTACTCCATCACTTGGGTGCACAAACACTTCAATTTGATATTTTAAGATACTATAGCCAAAAGCAAAAGCAAAAGTAAAAGTAAAAGCAAAAAGCAAAAGCAAAAAGCAAAAAGGGTGCTATTATTTTAACCGCTTTTAATAATTTCGAAAAAATTCAAAGTTATTTAAAACACATCGTAAGCCACGCTACATAAATGTACCCGCGGTTCACGACACGTTCTATTTAACCTTGTTTCAATTAGAACCGAGTCACATGAAATGCACCCCCAGATTTATATAAATCAAGCATCATAACTACGTCACGGGAACCATACCCATAGCCATAATTGTTTATTTGATCGCGCCTAAAGCAAGCTACGATATTCATGAATTGTTTCTTAAACTATTTTGAGATTATTGTAAGGATAAAGAGTTATGGATAAAAATATTGTGAATCTCTGCAGTGTCGTGCAATAGCAGAACTCAAACGAGGAAACGATTACAACGAATCAAAGAATAACCTCTTACTCTGTGCTGGTTGCTTTTATAAATTGTCACTACTCATAAAGAACTAATCAGAAAATGAAAGATTATTATAAAAATAAGTGCATGAAATGTTGCATTTCATTAAGAAAAACAAACAAACAAGTAGTTCTGCATTTTCCTACTTCAGTATCATTTGGAGAACCAAATTAACTTTGCCAATATAACAAAAAAAACTTTAAAATATTGGGGTTGTAGGCTTGTAGCATAACGTAAAAGACTTTTATTTTTATAAAAATGAATTAGTTCCCCGAAATCAACATGAATGTCCAATGTATTATTATAAGTGCTACAATGGGATAATGGATTACTGGCTCTTTTATAACTAAATTATGGTACAATACATACAGTCTAACAAAATCTAATTAATGATAACTTTTCAGATGTTTTACCATTTCACTGAAAGGATCGCGAGAAACAGAAAATACTAGGAATTCGTTTATTGGAAATCTGGCACCTAATCTATAAATAAAAATAACTTTAAGGTAAAATAAAATAAGCAAAGCACAATAGCTTTGTTCTTCAAGAGGAGCGAGAGCACAAGTAATGCAATCAGAGAGTAGAATCGTACCAATAATCACCATTCACCAAATGAAAGATTGGTTAATCAGTGTATGTACAAACAACAGGCTATAAATAATTCATTTCCTCATTTCATAAACTCAAGCAACAACTGATTTAGTATGGAGCATATCTGAAACGAATAAAAATTGAAAGCCAAAGCAGAGGCTGAAAAAGACGAAAATAATGCCGGAACTCAGCTACTGGACACAGCGTAATTGGCCAGTTCCCAATCTTAGCTTTCACAGCTTCACCATCTAGAAGAAAACAAAGATATAAACCTTAAATTTCCAGCAATTAATTCTTCTCAAAATCCGGTCCGAAATCCTTATTTCTTTCAGCTTTTTCAGAGATTTTTTTTCATTATTTATTTCCAAATCTACTTTTGGAACTTTCCAATTGTAGAATCCCTCCTTCGCTGTCTCGTGTGTGTATTTCAAAATGGGAGTGAAGGGAGAGAGCTTAAAGGAGGGAAATGTCTCGATGGGTGTTCAAAATGGAGAAGAAGGAGCTAAAGCTGATGGATGTTGGTTTTTTTTGAGGTGGGGTGTGTGAGGAAGATGAAAATAGGGGGGGGGGTCGTGTTCTCTCCGAGTGTCCTCCTTCTGTGATTTTCAGCCCCATTAAATGGGCATCTAATTAGTGCATTTTCCACTACAACTTATCTTCTCCATATTTTAAACCCAAATCAAATAAGAAAACTCAAACTATTTATGTCCCCTCCTTTTTCCCCGAAAATCCTCCTTATCTCTCAAAGTGTTGTTCCCCACTTTCTCTTTTTCTATTCTTTTTTCCCCATATCTATATCGTGTGTGTATATATCTTGCACAAAAAGCAAAAGATAGGAAGAATTGTGTGAACCACATGTGCTTGTACTATTGTCCATTCATGTGCATTGTATTTTTAATTAAATATGTATGTTTGGAATGTGTGGACCCCTCTAGATTGTTGTTAGAATATTTTCACAAACACACGAAGATAACTTGGAAAGGAACACTTTGAAATTTCATTTCCTAGCATTTCTGCTTTGTGCTTCGTTACTCTTTTTTCAATTTTCATTGTTTTTCTTATTTTGTTTCATCTCTTTTTTTATTTTATTTATTTTTTGGTTAAAGATAGACCAACATACTAATTATTTAAATAGTAAGAAATAATTAAAAATGAAAATAAAATAGCCATAAAGAATTTTAAAAACTACTCAATACTTATTAAAGACTTTCAATTTTAAACTAAACTAAGTGTATATATATATATATTTGAAATCTTTCTTTTAATCTTTTTGGAAATTAAAATACAAAGACTATTTTTATATTTTTCAATTTTATGAAAAGTAAGAAAACATAAAATCTTGATATTAAAACCCAATTAGCTAAAATAATATTAATTAACTTTAAATAATAATTATCATAAATAATTAAATACTAAATTAAAAGAAAAATCACACAATTTGACTAAAAATACAAAAATATGTTATTTTTTGTAAAACAACAATTTACTTAATTAATCTAAAAATATAAAACTAAATTCTAAATGCAGATGCTATGTTTTTGTATTTTCAATGCATTAATAAAATTAAATATGCACAAAATATGCAAACACTCAAGCAAATTGCACAGTAATTCCTAATAAAAAAAAATCTAATTTTGGAAATTCTTTTTGGAGTAATTCATGTGAGACAAAAATCACGTGCTCACACACTCGATAAGCTGGGTGGCAACGCAAGCTCATAAGCTACCTCCCCAATCCTCCGAAGTACCTCAAAAGGCCTAATGAACCGAGGACTCAATTTATCCTTCTTCCCAAATCTCATAACACCCTTTATGGGTCAAACTTTTAATAGAACCTTCTTACCAACCATGTAGGACACATCCCAAACCTTCCTGTCAGGATAATTCTTTTGTCTCGACTGTGCTGTACGAAAGCCTCTCCTGAATCACCTTCACCTTCTTTAAAGTATCCTGCACCAAGTCTGTACCCAATAGCCTAGCCTCACCCGACTCCAACCAACCGACCGGAGATCTACACCCTCTCCTATACAAAGCCTCATATGGAGCCATCTGAATACTCGACTGATAGCTGTTGTTATAAGCAAACTCTACGAGCGGTAGAAACTGATCCCATGATCTTCCAAAATCAATGACACAAGCATGCAATATGTCCTCTAATATCTGAATAGTGCGCTCGGACTGCCCGCCCGTCTGAGGGTGAAAAGTTGTGCTCAACTCAACCTGAGTGCCCAACTCTCGCTGTACAGACCTCCAAAACTGTGAAGTAAACTGAGTGCCCCTATCTGAAATGATGAAAACTGGGACACCATGCAAACGAACAATCTTCCGGATATAGATATCTGCCAATCACTTTGAAGAATAGGTAGTATACACATGAATAAAGTGCGCGGACTTGGTCAGCCGATCCACAATCGCGCAAATAGCATCGAACTTCTTCAAAGTCTGTGAGAGCCCAACTACAAAGTCCATGGTGATCCGCTCTCACTTCCATTTTGGAATATCCATCTGCTGGAGCAAGCTACATGGTCTCTGATGCTCATATTTCACCTGCTGACAATTGAGATACCGAGCTACAAATCCCACAATGTCCTTCATCATTCTCCTCCACCAGTCTCAGATCCTGATACATCTTCGCAGCACCCAGATGAATAGAATACCGCGAGCTATGGGCCTCCTCTAGAATCAACTCCCGAAGCCCATCCATATTGGGCACACATATCTGGCCCTACATCCTCAATACTCCATCATCACCAATAGTCACATCTCTAGCATCATCGTGCTGAACTCTGTCCTTTAGGACAAGCAAATAAGGATCATCATACTGGCACTCTCTGATGCGATCAAATAAGGAAGACCGAGAAATCACACGAGCTAATACCCAATTGGGATCCAAAATATCCAACCCCACAAACCGATTGGCCAAGGCCTGAACATCAACTGCAAGAGGTCTCTCCCCAATAGGAATATACGCCAAACTCTCCATACTCACCACCTTCCTACTCAAGGTATCGACCACCACATTGGCCCTTCCCAGATGGTACACGATAGTAATATCATAATCCTTTAGCAGCTCCAACCATCTCCGTTGTCTCAAATTGAGATCCTTCTATTTGAACAAGTGCTGGAGGCTACGATGATCAGTAAACACCTCACAAGACACACCATACAAATAATGCTTCCAGATCTTTAATGCGTGAACAATGGCAGCCAACTCTAGATCGTGAATAGGGTAGTTCTTCTCATAGGGCTTCAAGTGACGAGAAGCATAAGCAATAACCAACAACATATACCCAATACTAACTCTCGAAGCACTATAATACACTATATATGAACCTGAAGCTGATGACAAAACCAATACTGGAGCTGTGGTCAAGGCAGTCTTGAGCTTCTAAAAGCTCTTCTCACACGCATCCGACCACCTGAATGGAGCACCTTTTTGAGTCAACTTGGTCAAGAGTGATGCTATAGGTGAAAATCCCTAAAAAAACCGACGGAAATAACCCGCCAAACCAAGAAAACTACGAATCTCTATGGCTGCGGACGGTCTGGGCAAACTCTGAACCGCCTCTATCTTCTTTGGATCAACCTGAATACCCTCGCTGGACACCACATGTCCTAAGAAAGCCACTGAACTGAGCCAAAACTCACACTTGGAGAACTTTTCATAAAGCTTCTCCTCCCTCAATATTTGCAACACAACTCTCAAATGCTTCACGTGCTCCTCCTGACTACACGAGTATACTATAATATCATCAATGAAAACAATTATGAACGAGTCGAGATAAGGCCGAAACACGCTATTCATCAAATGCATGAACGCTGCTGGGGCATTGGTCAGCCTAAAAGACATCACAAGGAACTCATAATAACCATATCAGGTCCTAAAAGCTGTCTTAAGAATATATGAGTCGATCCTCAACTGGTGATAACCTGAATGGAGATTAATCTTGGAGAACACTCTCGCTGCCTGAAACTGGTCAAACAAATCATCGATACGAGGCAAATGATACTTGTTCTTGATTGTTACTTTGTTCAACTGCATGTAATCAATGCACATCCTCATCGTTCCATCCTTCTTTTTTACAAATAGAATAGGCGCACCCCAAGGCGATACACTAGGCTGAATAAACCCCTTATCAAGGAGTTCTTGAAGCTGCTCCTTCAACTCTTTCAACTCCGCAGGTGCCATACGATACAGTGGAATAGAAATGGGCTGAGTGCCCGGCACCAGATCAATACCAAAATTAATATCCCTATCCGGTGGCATACCCGGCAGGTCTACTGGAAAAACATTGGGAAAATCCCTCACAACAGGAACAGAATCAATACTAGGAGTCTTTGCACTGACATCCTTCACAAAGGCTAAATATGAAAGACAATCCTTCCCAACCATCCACTGGACCTTCAGAAATGAAATCACCTTACTGGGGACAAAATCAGTCGAACCTCGCCACTCAATCCGTGGTACACCCGACATAGCCAACGTCACTATCTTTGCATGACAGTCCAATATAGCACGACACAGAGATAGCCAATCCATTCCCAATATCACATCAAAGTCCACCATACACAACAACAATAGGTCCACTCGGGTCTACAGACCCCCAATAGTCACCACACACGACCGGTATACACGGTCCATAACTATAGTATCACCCACCGTAGTAGATACACGAACAGATGAAACAAGAGACTCACGGGGCGTATCCAAATAACGATCAAAATATTATGACACATATAAAAAAGTGGAACCGGGATCAAATAACACAGAGGCATCGCTGTGGCAGATTGAGACAATACTTGTAATCACAGTATCTGAAGCAATAACATCTTGTCTAGTTGGGAGTGCATAGAAACGGGCCTGACCACCACCTGATCGACCTCCCCCTCTGGGGAGACCCCTAGCTGACTGACCTCCACCTCTAGTTGCCTGAATGGGTGGTGAAGTAACTGAAGCTGAAGTCGAGGGCTGACACCTCTGCTGAGACGGACCCTAATGAGGACGAGGATACTGCCTCCTCATATACCCAAACTCTCCACACTCGTAACAACTCCCCGATGCTAGAGATGGGGACTAAAGGGAACCCCTAGCACTGGGATAACTGGCAAATGCACCTGGCATAGAAGAGCCCTAAACTAATAAAGCACCGGACGAACTCTGGGCTGGAAGGGCACTGTGTGATGAATGACACTGATGAGAACTATGAGAACCATGACCTGATGATGCCCCATGATAACCTGGGTGAGCTGATTGAGCATGCCTGAATGGACGACCTCTGACGTGCTGAAACTGACCCCTCGAAGGAGTACTACCAAAGCTACCAGATCCCTGATGCCTCTTGGCCTCCCTCTCATCTCGCTCTTGGCGGCGAACTGACTCAATCTCGTAGGTGATGTCAATAACCTCTTCAAAAGTATCACCTGACACCCTCTCCCTAATCATGAGTATCCGAATTTGATATGTGAGGCCATCAACAAACCTCCTGGTCCTCTATCGATCTATGGGAACTAACCAGACTGCATGACGAGCTAACTCAGAGAACCACGTCTCATACTGTGTCACATTCATATCTCCCTGATGCCACTGCTCGAACTGCCTGTGCATCTTCTCTCTGCGAGACTGTGACACATACTTCTCCAGAAAGAGAACGGAGAACTGCTGCCAGGTAAGGGGCGCTGCACCAACAGGCCTACGCCTCTCATAAGCCTCCCACCAAGTAAAGGTAGCTCCAGAAAACTGAAAATTAGTAAATGCTACACCACTGGTATCCAGAATACCCGCTGTACGAAGAATCCTCTAACACTTGTCCATGAAACCCTGGGCATCCTCGCCCTCAATACCACTAAAAGTCGGAGGCTAAAGTCTACCAAACCTCTCCAATTGATGCTGCTCGTCGTCAGACATAACTGGTACCACATACTCCTGAGCTGGTGCAACCGGCTGGGCTGGAGGTTCCCCCGGTGTCTGAAGTCCCTGCACAACCTGTTTAGGTGTGCGAGCAACAGGAATCTGAGTACCTCTCCCGGCCTGAGAAATAGCTGCGGCTGTAGTAACTGAGACCACCTAAGCTTGGACAGTGCATACTGATAGAATCTGAGCTAAAGTCTCTTGAAGGCCTGGAATCACAATAGGCACAACCGGTGCTGCTGGAGCGTCCACAATTGGGACCTGATCCTGAACAAGGGGTGGCTAGTGGATCTACAGGTGCTGCCCTAGCTGCTGTGCGGGATACACCCCTGCCCCTACCATGGCCTCGACCGCGTCCTCAGCCTCTAGTAGCCCAAACTGGTAGTACTGTGGTCGTACATCCTGACCGGTAGCACGTGTCCTCATCATCTGTAAAAGAATAGAATAACAGAAGTTTAGTACTAGAATCAACAGATTCACACGACAGGAATTCAAGAATGAGAAGTTTTCCTAAAGGTTCTGCAGCCTCCCGAGGATAAATACAGACGTCTCCGTACCGATCCGCGAGACTCTACTAAACCGGCTCATGACTTGCGAGACCTATGTAACCTAGGCTCTGATACCAACTTGTCACGACCCCAAATACCCTAGTCGTGATGGCGCCTATCACAGTACTAGGCAAGCCAACCCAACAAGTAACCATATTGAATTCTTTTTATAAAGCAATTTTCTTAAACTGATTAAGTCTCGAATTATCATATGAAATATATAAATCAACTGAAATGTGCGGAAAACAGTACATAAATATACCAACACAACCTAACAATCCGGTGTCACAAGTTAAGAGCCTCTAAATACAACCCAATCTGGCTGACTAATACATCATAAGTCTATATATGCATAATACTAAGATAGGAAGGAGGAAAGCAAGGCTGCAAACGCCATGCAGCTACCTTGCAGTCTTCGGTAAACTCTGAGAGTGCTGGGGATCCTCACTCTGCTGCTCGGGCACATAAATCTGCACACAAGGTGTAGGGAGTAACGTGAGTACGCCAATTCAGTAAGTAAGTAACTAAAGTAAATAAGGTCTGAGTGTAGTGACGAGCAGTAAAAACCATATAACAAGTCTCAACAGAAATTTAAAGTAAAAAATCTGCAATTAAAAACTAGCCATCTCGTAAAAACTTCAGTTTCAATTAAAAATACTCGGAAATCATTTATTTAGCAGTTTTCAACAGAGGCTCAATATAAAATGAAGAGTGAAAGCAACAAAATATCATAAACGGTCCCCTCGAGCAAGGTATCACTCATAAATATAGCCTCTTGGGCAAGCCTCTCACTCACTCATGACCCAGCTCTCGTCAATAGTACTCACACTCAGCACTTCAGCTCAATAATATCTCATAATAGTAATAATCATAATAACCGTTGCGGTGTGTAGCCCGATCCATAGTTTATAGTCGACTATGCTCACTGGGGGTGTACAGACTCCGGAGGGGCTCCTACAGCTCAAGCTTCATATCGCTGCGGCGCGCAACCCGATCCAATATATATCGCCGCAGTGTGCAACCCGCTCCATATAAGTATTGCTGTGGCGTGCAGCCCGACCCATAATATATATAATATTGTTGCGGCGTGCAGCCCGACCCATGATATATATACAATCCTCACCATTAGGTCCTCAACCTCTCTCAGTCATTAACCTCACAGCCACTCGGGCATATCATTGGAAATCAGGGAGCTCAGCCCAAACAGTTTTCACATATTAATAAGTAGAGTGATAAAACCGAATTTAAATAATAAACAGGTAAAACATGACTGAGGATATGCTTTCAAAATAAATAGAGTGAGGAAAATAGTAAAAATACCCCTAATGGTCTAAACAGGTCGGCACAGGGCCCCAAACATGGCATACAACCCAAAATATAGTATAAATCTCTAAAATACGGGATATCATACGATTTCAAATCAAATACGCGGCTTAATAGTCTCTACGGGGCGGACCAAGTCACAATCCCTACCGGTACACGCCCAAAAGCTCGTCACCTAGCATGTACGTCACCTCATTTATCAAAACAATATGAAATACCGAGGTTTCATACCCTCAAGTCCAGATTTACAATAGTTACTTACCTCAAACCGGATGAAATACTACTCCGCGATGCCTTTGCCTCTCGCCTCAGCCTCAACTCGCGCCGAATCTACCCAAAATCAGAATCATACATTAGAATATGCTAAGGGAACGAAGCCCATGCAAAAATAATTAAATTATACCAAAAATCTCGAAATTGGTCCAACCCGACCCATGGGACCACGTCTTGAAATTCGATAAAAGGCACATTATTGGAATCCTTATCCTCCCACGAGTTCATACATACTAAGAATGTCAAAATCCGACCACGAATGACCCCTCAAATCACTAGATTAAGGTCTCAATTTTCAAGCCCTAACTCCCCAATTTTAGGCTTCAAATCCCCCAAATTTCATGTTTAATTAAGTAGGAATCACAATAGGACCGAGTATTAAGTCCATAATTTTTACCTCCAAGAAGTTCTCTTTGATTCCCTCCTCAATTTCCCTCAAGAAGCTCCAAAACCGAGTAAAACAATGGTGAACTTAGGCCAAAAATCGCGAAAATGGCCTTTTAAACATTCTGCCCAGCGATTTGAAATCCTTATTCGTGAATGTGGTCAAAGCCTTGCATTCGTGAAGCACAAAAATATCATTGACCAAAATTCCTTTTGCGCAAATGCGACGACCCTCGCGAATGTGATGCCTCAGCAAATCAAACCTTCGCGAACACGACATCACCATCGCGAACGCGTTGAACACAGACCCAGCCCTTTGCGAATGCGGGACCCTCATCATGAACGCAAAGGCCAAAACTCCTGCCTCACATCCTAACCCTTCGCAAACATGAGGGTCCTCTCGCGAACGCGAAGGCCAAATACCTACAACACCAACATCAGTTTTTCTGCAACTTTTTCCAACATGAAATGATACATTCAACCACCTGAAACTCACCAGAGGCCCTCGGGACCTCAACCAAACATGTCAACATATCCCATTACCTCATTAAAACTTGTTCCAACCTTTAGAACGCTCAAAACAACACCAAAACACCAAATTTACATCGCATTCAAGCCTAAGAATTCCAAAAACTTCCAAATTCCGCTTTCGATAAAATACCTATCAAACCTCGTCCGAATGACTTGAAATTTTGTAAACACGTTACAAATAACACAATGGACCTACTCTAATTTTCGGAATTCCATTACGACCCCTATATCAAAATTTCACTTATCAATCGGAAAATGCCAAAATTCCAATTTCGCCAATTCAAGCCTAAATCTATTCCGGACCTCCAAAACGCATTCTAATCATGCTCCTAAGTCCCAAATCACCTCCCGAAGCTATCCGCACCATCGGAATTCACATCCGAGCCTTCTTTCACATAAGTCAACATCCAATTGACTTTTCTAACTTAAGCTTACTAAAAAAAGACTAAGTATCTCAAACCTTACCAAAACCTCTTCGAACCCAAACCAACCAACCCAATAACACATAATACAATTGAACAAGGCAATAAGAAGAAAGAATGGGGGAAATAGATCGGTAACTCATGAAACGACCGGCCGATTCGTTATAGGACTCCGCTGCTACCAATTTCCAAATCTACACAAGAAGTGCAGAAGTTTAGTATGAGTATAACCAACCCCGACGAGGCTAAGACAAGACACCTACTATAAACTTGTACAATTATATATCAAGAAGTAACAAAATAATAGATAAATAATCAAATTAACAATGAGATAGGAACATGTAAAAGGGAAAACAAAGAAAATAATAAGTAAAGAATCACCAAGTAAACCTCTTTCCAAAGTAAATAACGAAACAACCAAGTCAAGTTCACATTCCAAGTATCAAGGTAAATTGCAATGAAATCAACAAATTTGCATGGCATCACCCTTCGTGCTTTTACTCTCATTCTCACATGATAATAATAAAGCAAGTGCACGATATCACCTTTCGTGCTTTTATTCTCATTCTCACATAATAATATAAAAGCAATTGCATGGCATCATACTTCGTGCTTTATCTCACGTTCACTCAAGCAATAATATCAATATGTAAATAAGTCACGAAAACACCCTACATGCTCTTCACCACTCCTCCTCACCAACAAATTACAACAACACAATACCAAGCAAGTTGGGAATCAAATTAAACTTCAACAATAGTATTTGAACACAACTCGTCATATGAGAATCTTTCAACAATTAATGCCAACAAACAATAACCAAATTCCACGATCTCAACACCTAATATCAATCTCAATATAAGAAGTAATATTAAAGCAAGTAATCAAAGAATTAAACAATCTATCTAAAGCATGAATGACATAATACACAAATAACATGGTAAAAGTAAGGCTAATTCTATCCGCTGTGATGACCCGGCCGGTCATCTTAAGAATTTACGCCCTGATCCCCTATTAACTGCTTTCCCTATGTTTATTTCTGCTAGTTTGATTTGCCGGGAGGTTCGGTTTTGAGTTTCGGAGAGTTTTGGGACACTTAGTCCCTAAATGAGAGCTTAAGTTTGGGAAATTTGACCGTAGTCGGAGAAGTGTGAAGATGGCTTCGGAATGAAATTTCGATGGTTCCGTTAGCTCCGTTGGGTGATTTCGGGTTTGGGAGCATGTTCGGATTATGTTTTGGAGGTCCGTAGCTAATTTAGGCTGGAAATGCCGAAAGTTGAATTTTTGAAGTTTTCGATTCGATAGTGAGATTTTGATCCGAGGGTCAGAATAGAATTCCGAAAGTTAAATTAGCTCCGTAGTGTTAAATGTGACATGTGTGCAAAATTTTAGGTCATTCAGACAAGGTTTGATATACTTTTTGATCAAAAGCGTATTTTGAAGTTCTTAGGCTTGAATACGATGCTAATTGGTTGATTTGATGTTGTTTGAGGTGTTTGGAAGATTTGGATGGTGGTGTAGGACTGGTTGGTATATTTGGTTGAGGTCTCCGGGGCTTCGGGTGAGTTTCGGGTGCTTCACGGAAGTGGTGTTGGACTTACGAAGAACTGGAATTTGCTGAACCTGTCATAACCGCACCTGTGTATGTGGGACCGCAAGTATGGTGCCGTAGAAACGACTATGTGGCTGCAGAAGCGGGTTTGGCCCAAAGCTCCAGAATCCGCAGGTGCAGCTGGGTTTTCGCAAATGTGGTGCCGCAGATGCGGCCAAGCGACCGCACATGCGGACCCAGCCCGTTAAGTGATTTTTCACACCTACGAGGCATTCTTCCGAGGTGCGCTCCTTTGATTGTAGATGCGGTAATTGCTGGGCAGAAATATAAAATTTCGAGGGTTTGGTTCAAAACTTGAAAAAATCAAATTGAAGCTCGGGAGAGGGCAATTTTCTGAGGAAATTGAAGAGGAAATCATTGGGTAGCAATTCTTTAGCCCTTTCTAGTTATATCCCATCAATTTATAGTTAGTTTTATCATTTAATTTCGGATTGGAGATGAAAATTGTGGAAAAGTTCTTAGACGTAGAATTCGAATTTTGATTGGGAATTTAACCTTGGATTTGGATAATTTTGGTATGCATGAACTCGTGAGAGTATGAGGATTCTGAAAATATAAATTTTACTCGATTCCAAGATGTGGTCCCAAGGGGCATTTTGGTTATTTTACCTAATTTTACGTATTAGCTTAGAATTTCTTTGTAGAATCAGTTATTTGAAGTCCTATTTACATTATGAAATTGAATTGAATAGATTTTGACCATTTGGAGTCAAGTACTCGTGGCAAGAGCGTGGTTTCAGATTGATTTGAGCTGGTTCGAGGTAAGTGGCTTGCCTAACCTTATGTGGGGGACATTCCCCTTAGGATTTGGTGTTGTGGTAATTGAAATGCCTTATACATGAGGTGACGAGTGCGTACTTGTGCTAATTGTTAAAAAACCTGTTTTCACTAAAGTAGCTTTAATTGTTTTTTTCCTTTCCTGCTTACTCTACTTGGAATGTTAGCCTGCTGTTAGATTAGAAAAGCATTTTTAATTGACTTAATTGCTTTATTGCTTAACTGCCTTAATTGTATTATATGAAGTATGTTAGGTTAGAATTACCTGTTTTATTTGTTGTTGTTGTTGTTGTTGTTGTTGTTGTTGTTGTTGTTGTTGTTGTTGTTGTTGTTGTTGTTGTTGTTGTTGTTGTTGTTGTTGTTGTTGTTGTTGTTGTTGTTGTTGTTGTTGTTGTTGTTGTTGTTGTTGTTGTTGTGTATTTTTACTTTGGGACTACGGGACGACATCTCGGGAGATCCCTTGTATGTATTTATGACTTGAGATGAGGTGCGGGATATCGAGAGATCCCTAGCACGTATACTGAGGATACTAAGAGATCCCAGAGATACCAGGAGATCCCTAGCATATATTGAGGATACCAAGTGATCCTCGGGATACCAGGAGATCCCTAGCATATATTGAGGATACCAAGAGATCGCTAGCATACATTGAGGATACCGAGAGATCCTCGGGATACTAAGAGATCCCTGACACATATTGAGGGTACTAAGAGATCCTCGGGATACTGAGAGATCCCTGGTCATTTACTTTGTGAAAAGTGGTATTCCTTGTGATTGTTTCTGTCTCTGTTTCAGTTGTAGTTATCTTTATTATCCTGTATTAGTTCTTATTGTGATCTTTTCGCTGTACTACTTTATCTTATACTGTCACACCGTATATTTTATTTAATCTCAGTAGGGCCCTGACCTTCCTCATCACTACCCGACCGAGGTTAGGCTTGGCACTTATTGAGTACCGCTGTGGTGTACTCATGCCCTTTCTGTGCATGTTTTTCATGTGTATATCCAGTTACCTCCACGTAGACTTATCACACTTAAGATGAGGCATTTGTAGAGACTCCGAGGTATATCTGCCGCGTCCGCAGACCAAAGAGTCCCTTTCTACTCTCCCTTTTAAGATTTAGCCCTTCTGTACTTTTCTTTCTTTGTTAGATATTCGGGAGTTTGATGTTGTAGATTTTTAAAGGCTTGTGATCATGAGATTCCGGGTTTTGGAAAATGTATTTAGCTTTCGAGAGTTATTATTGTGTAAGCCAAGCGACACTTTAAGTTACCGTTTTATTTTACTACTTCAGTTTTAAATTATTTCTTTCGCAACTTGGTTTATTTTTCGACATTGTTAGGCTTACCTAGTTGTAGATACTAGGTGCCATCACGATGGTTCATGGAGGGCGAACCGGAGTCGTGACAAGTTGGTATCAGAGCTCTAGGTTCATAGGAGTTATGAATCACAAGACGGTTTATTAGAGTCTCGTTGATCAGTACAGAGACGTCTGTAAATATCTACGAGAGGCTATGTAACTGTTAGGCTTCCACTTCATTTGATTTCCTTGTCGTGCGAGATTTGATGTCAAAATTCTAAACTTCTATCTTCTATTCTCTCACAGATGGTGAGGACACACGCTACCCGAGATGATCAGGCACCCGCGCCCCCTACTACAGCCATTAGAGGCCGAGGCCAGGGTCGAGGTAGAGGCCGAGGATGCGCATGTGGTGCAGCCAAAGTACCTGCTCGAGCTGCCATCGAGGTACCACTATCAGTTCCAGCCAGAGTCTAGGCACCTGATACGCCTACTGCTACTACAACTCCAACACTTCAGGAGACTCTAGCATAGTTCATGAGTATGTACACCACTTTGGCTCAAGAAAGGTTGCTTCCCCTTGCTGCAGTTACATCTCAGGCTGGAGAAGGAGCACAGACTCCCGCCGCCCGCACTCCTAAGTAGTGAGTGCATGTTGAGCACGTCCTTGAGATTATTCCTGTACAACCTGCAGTCCAAGATTAGCCCGAGGATAAAGCAGCAGTTTCCGAGGATGAGCAGTTGAGGCTTGAGAGGTTCAAGAAGTACAAGCCTCCTGTATTCAGTAGTCTAGCATCAGATGATGCTCTGGGATTTCTAGATGAGTGTTACCGCATTCTCCGTACCATGGGTATATCAGGGTCGAGCGGGGTTTCCTTCACTACTTTCCAGCTTCGAGGAGCCGCCTATGAGTGGTGGCACACCTATGAGTTAGACAGTCCGGATGAGGCTGCTTCACTGACTTGGACTCAGTTTTCAGATCTGTTCCTGAGAGAGTATATTCCTCAGAGCCTTAGGGACTCATGGCACACAATGTTTTAGCATTTGCACCAGGGTGCTATGACTGTCTCAGAGTATGCTGTCCATTATGCTAGTTTGGCTAGACATGCACCAACCTTGGTTTCTACTATTCGTGAGAGAGTTCATCGATTTATTAAGGGCCTTATTCCCAACATCAGGTCTAGCATAGCTCGTGAGTTGGAGATGGATATATCTTATTAGCAGGTGGTGAGCATTGCTAGGAGGATTGAGGGTATACATGCTAGGGAGAGAGAGAAGAAGGAGGCCAAGAGGTCTCGAGAGTCGGGCCACTATTCTGGTGCCCGTGCCCAGCTGCAGGTCATCATGATAGGGGTTATATGATTTGCCCTGTTCATTCAGCTCTTCTAGCAGCCAGTGGTATTCCAGCTCCTCCTAGGCCTCAGGAGCCTTATTATGCACCTCCGGTATAGGGTGCTTTCAGAGGTCAGTCCAGCAGACCTGGCTCGAGCCAGTCACAAGCACCACTTCCTCCCAGAGCTTGTTTACAGTGTGGTGACACACACCATGTGGTGAGGGATTTCCCTAGACTTGGGAGGAGTGTGCCTCCATAGACTTCTGAGCCACATCATGCCCCGCAGAGTTCTCAGGCTATGGCTACAGCTCCAGTTGCTACCCCACCTACTCAAACAACTAGAGGTGAAGGTCGGGGAGGTAGAGATCGCCCTAGAGGGGGAGGACATGCCCGATACTATGCCCTTCCTGCCCGTACCAAGGCTATTGCCTCCGATTCTTTCATTATAGGTATTATACTGGTTTGTCACAGAGATGCATCGGTTCTATTCGATCCAGGCTCCACTTACTCTTATGTGTCTTCTTATTTTGCTCTGCATTTGGATGTACCTCGGGATTCTTTGAGTTCCCCTATTTATGTTTCTATTCTTGTGGGAGATTCTCTTGTTGTGGACCGTATTTATCGGTCGTCTTTGGTTGCTCTTACTGGTTTTGAGACCCGAGCAGATTTATTATTGCTTAGCATGGTATATTTTGATATTATCTTGGGCATGGACTGGTTGTTGCCCTATTATGGTATTTTTGATTGTCACGCCAAAACCGTGACGCTGGCTATGCCAGGTGTACCGCATGTCGAGTGGAGGGGTACTTTACATCACACTCCCAGTAGAGTTATTTCTTTCCTTAAAGCTCAGCGAATGGTTGAGAAGGGGTGTGACGCGTATCTAGCTTATGTGAGAGATTTCAGTATTGATACCCCTTCAGTTGATTGAGTCCCAGTAGTACGGGATTTTCCCGATGTGTTTCCAGTTGATCTTTCGGGCATGCCGCCTGATAGAGATATTGATTTTGGCATTAATCTATTGCCGGGAACTCAGCCCATTTCTATTCCTCCGTATCGTATGGCTCCTCCTGAGTTGAAGGAGTTGAAGGATCAATTACAGGAATTGCTTGATAAGGGTTTTACTCTGCCCAGTGTATCACCTTGGGGTGCTCCTGTCTTGTTTGTGAAGAAAAATGATGGTTCTATGCGTATGTGTATTGATTATTGCCAGTTTAACAAAGTTACAGTGAAGAACCGTTATCCTTTGCCTCGTATTGATGATCTGTTTGACCAGCTTCAGGGCGCACGGGTGTTTTCTAAGATTGACTTGCACTCAAGTTACCATGAGTTGAAGATCCGGGAGCTAGATATCCCGAAGACTGCTTTCAGGACTCGGTATAGTCATTACGAGTTCCTTGTTATGTCATTTGGGCTGACCAATGCCCCAACAGACTTTATGCATTTGATGCACAGTGTGTTCCGACCATATCTTGACTCGTTCATCATTGTCTTTATTGATGATATTCTAGTGTATTCCCGGAGTCAGGAAGATCATGAGCAACACCTGAGGACAGTGCTTCGGACCTTGAGAGAAAAGAAGTTATATGCTAAGTTCTCGGAATGTGAGTTTTCGTTGAATTCCGTGGCATTCTTAGGCAACATGGTGTCGAGTAAGGGTATTCAGGTGGATTCGAAGAAAGTAGAGGCCGTGCAGAGTTGGCCCAGACCATCCTCAGATACAGATATCCATAATTTTCTTGGCTTGGCGGGTTATTACCGTCATTTTATTGAGGGGTTTTCATCAATTGTAGCCCCTATGACCAGGTTGACTCAGAAGGGTGCTCTGTTCCAGTGGATGGAAGAGTGTGAGGCGAGCTTTCAGAAGCTCAAGACAGCTTTGACTACAACCCCAGTTTTGATATTGCCTACTGGTTCGGGGTCTTATACGGTCTATTGTGATGCCTCGAGGATTGGCCTTGGAGCGGTTTTGATGCAGGACGGTAGGGTGATTGCCTACATGTCCAGACAGTTGAAGGTTCACGAGAAGAATTATCCGTTCACGACCATGAGTTAGCTGCCATTGTTCACGCCCTGACGATCTGGCGTTATTATTTGTATGGGGTTCCTTGTGAGATTTACACTGATCATCGGATCTTACAACACCTATTCAAGCAAAAGGATCTAAATTTGCACCAGAGGAGATGGTTAGAGTTGCTGAAGGACTATGATATCACTATTTTGTATCACCCGGGCAAGGGCAATGTGATGGCCTGATGCCTTGAGTCACCGGGAAGAGAGTTTGGGGAGTTTGGCTTATATACCAGCATCAGAGAGGCCTATGGCGATGGATGTTCATGCCTTAACCAGCCAGTTTGTGAGATTGGATCTTTCGGAGCCTAGTCGGGTTCTAGCTTGTGTGGTTTCTCGGTCTTCCTTATTTGATCATATCAGGGAGCGTCAGTATGATGACCCTCATTTGCTTGTCCTCAATGACAAGGTCCAGCATGGTAATGCCAGAGATGTGACCATCGGTGATGGTGAGGTATTGAGGATGCAGGGTCGGATTTTTGTACCCAATGTTGATGGGCTTCGGGAGTTGATTCTAGAGGAGGCCCATAGTTCGCGGTATTCCATTCATTCGGGTGACGTGAAGATGTATCAAAATTTGAAACAGCACTACTGGTGGAGGCAGATGAAGAAAGATATAGTTGGATTTGTAGCTTGGTGCCTCAACTGTCAGCAGGTGAAGTATGAGCACCAGAGACCGGGCGGATCAGTTCTTGCCATTGGCGGAGTTTGCCTACAACAACAACTACCAGTCCAGCATTCAGATGGCACCGTATGAGGCTTTATATGGTAGGTGTCACACCTCCTTTTTCCGCACCCGAGGGGGCGCAGGGGGAGTTTTTTCCAATTAAAGGACAATCGAGACGGGATTGGTTTAATTATTTCAGAGTCGCCACTTGGGAGATTTAGGGTGTCCCAAGTCACCAAATTTAATTCCGAATCGAGGAAAAGAATGACTCTATATTACAGTCTGCGTACCAGAAATCCGGATAAGGAATTCTGTTAACCCGGGAGAAGGTGTTAGGCATTCCCGAGTTCCGTGGTTCTAGCACGGTCGCTCAACTGTTATATTCGGCTTGATTATCTGATTTTATACAAGTATGAACTTATGTGCAAATTTTAACTTTTAACCGCTTTTATTATTATTTTTACAAGAATGTGAACATCGCTTAAAACACGTCTTTGGATTGCGTCACATGAAATGCACCCACAATCCGGAACGCATTTTATTTGATGTTTTGAGATTTGGATTTGGGTCACATGAAATGCACACCCAAGTTTAAGAAAATAGATTATTAAACACGCGCCTAAAGAGACTATCGTGTTATTATTTTGGGAAGGCCGTGAAATTCGCTAAACGGCCCGTCCCAGAATCTAAGTATTTAAGACATATATTTTGTGAGGGCTTCGCAATCCGTACATTTTTATTTGGCGAAGCTAGTCTCGTTTTTTATTTATTTATTTGAGGGCAAACTTAAAGCAACTACGATTTTCTACCAATGAAATCATCCGAGGTTAAACAAAAAACAACGATTCTAACAGGTAATAATATCCAGGGTAAAAATGAAAAAATAGAATAACCTCGTTCATATGCTCACATTTACTTTAAGCATGCAGTAACTAAACATAGAATAAACATTTTTAACACAACAACAAAAATTGCATTGTTGACATTCATATATATCGAATATTCTCATTTATTGCCTTGAACCATAATATGCAAAAATGAATGAAATGAAACGAAGGACGAAGAACACCAACCTTCGAACCTCGTCAATCCTAGAACGACAAATAGTGCTTCCTACGGAACCCGAACCGGATTTCACTGAACAAGGCACAACAACGAAAACCCCGGAACAAACTCGACGAACCGGACCACGACTCAGCTTTTGGACTTTTGACTGGAACTCGAATTCAACTCGACCTCACTGACGGACTGTTTGGTCGACGACTGTGGGGTCAACAGGCAGTGTTTGACGTCGGGGGGGGTGCAGCGATGGAGCTAGGAGGAGAGGTGATGGTCGTGGGCTGTGTGAGACGGTGGAGGGTCACAACTGGAGAAGAATGAAGCAGCGATGGGGGACTTCTTGTGGTCGTTTGAACGCGAGGGAGTGGGTTGCGACTGGTTTGGTGGGTTACGCCGGGAAGGTGAGGATGGTGGCGAGGAGGCAGTGAAGGTGACGGGCTGTTTGGGCAGTGGTTTTTGGGTGCAATGACAACGGGGGTCGTCGTGGGTAGTGGTCGACGATACTGGGGCTGCGACGGTGGGTGATAGGGAAGCTTTGGCTGGTTGTGTTGTGACGGAGAGGAAGTGGGTGTTCGGACGAGATGGTGGTGCGAGGAGGACGACGAGTGAAGCAGCGACGGGGACTGCCGGTGGTTGTAGGCGATGGGGAAGGTGACGGGATGGAGATGGAGTTTGGGCTTGACAGTAGGGTTTGGACGTGAGGGAGTGGTCGTTTGGTGATGGGTGATTTGGTGGTTTTTTCCCGATGGATTAGGGTTCCTGCTTCTTCTTTGAGAAGAAGAAGATGAACAGTACTTTCCTTTCCAAAAATCTTTCAAAGTCCTCCCTTCCCAAAATGTTTCATCCGTGTAATTAGCATGGGTTTGCCCAGAAAAATGAGCCCACGCGTGGTGGGGTTCAAGGCATATGTCGCCCACGCGTGGTGGGGTTCCCCACGTGTCCTGGACACGGTTTATTATGGTCTAGGTCCGAAAATTAGGCCTAAACCCAGGTAGTTTGAACCCGAATATTATTCTTTTGCCCGTACCCGAGAAATAGGAAAACGTTGCTTAACTAGTCCTATGTAAGCAAAATAACTACCAAAAATAAGACTAGTATTCAAACAAAACTATATATTTTTTAAATATTTTTTCAAGATTTAAAATAGCTACAAAATATTAATAAAACTATTTTTGTAATTTTCGTTTTTTAAATATTAAGATAAAATATGAAGTAATGTTTTTTTTTGTATTTTTCAAAGTTAAAATGACTATAGAATATTAATAAAACTATTTTTTGTAATTTTCGTTTTTTAATAAAGACAAAAATATAAAGTAATATTTTTCGTATTTTTCCAAAATTAAAACGACTACAAAACATTAATAGAATTATATTTTTTGTAATTTTTGAATTTATATAAAGTACAAAAATAAAGTACAATTTTTGTATTTTTCAAGTTTATGAGAAATACATAAACTAAAATTTATATATATATTTTTTGAAATTTTCTTTTTGCAACGAAATAAAGTAAAAATAGTTAAAATAGCTATATTAGTCCTAAATTAGATATTTAAGCTTAAGAACGTAAAAATTCCCGGGGAGGGTCAAAAATCACGTGCTTACAGCTGCCCCTCTTTGACTGGAAACACGAAGAGTTTTCCGACAAAGAACGACTAGACGTGTTTTTGACCCGACCATTACTTGGACGGACTACACTTAAGGAAAGGGAGGGAATGTGACCGAGCCCTGGTATCTGAGCTGCCTACATATCCTTGGTTATACAGGAATCAGGCCACGTGTAGTTCGGGATGAGAGAGATAGTGAAGTGTACCGAGGTGAAGAGCCGATCGAGGTGCCGTTCCGTTGAGGTTCCGGTCCGCGGTCCTGTCATTACAACAAAAATGAAAACTGAAAAAGACTAACTAAACCTATCAGCTACTAGTTACAAGGATTCCTATCTCTAAGTCTTCTGAAACTTGATCTTGAGTCTTGAATGGTGCTTCATACAGACTTTGGATTTGAACCTTGATACTTGCTAGTTGTAGGCGCTAGTTCTTGAGCAGATCACATCTGTTCTCCACATCCGTGCTTTGGGTTCTTTTTCTTTTTTCTTTTTTTTTTCTCTTTTTCTTCTTGTTTTTTTTTGTTTTTTGGTGACCAGTTTCTGTTGATCATCCCAGACTGTTGACTTGCATTCTTGGGGCGAGCTTCTTGTTGCTTCTATCTTGGATTGAGTGCTGGGGATTTTTGTTGTAACCTTCTGCTTTCCAGTGGGTCACTGCTTGATCTTGAAAAATGTTTCCCCGTTCTACAAGCGGACTCCTGACTTCTTCTATCTTCGACACGCAACAACCTCCGTTCTACAGGCGGGTCCCTGACAATCAAAACAAACAAAACAAACAAAATTTCCTAACCCAGTTTGTACTGGGAAGATTTGTGAGTCGTTAGCAAAATCGTAACTCACTTACACTACTGATGCAATGATGAGAGTAAACTAAAGACTAGGCTAGGATGTGCATCTCCTATGAGTAAAACCAAAACTCTTGCTAGCAAATGTGTCTGCTAAAATAAAAACCTCAATGACTCAAACTAGAAAGTGTGTCTTCTATGGTTGAATCGGAATGAGCTAAACTAGGAAGTGCATCTCCTAAGGGTGAAAACTTCAGTGACTAGAACTAGGAAGTGCGTCTCCTATGAACTTGAAAGACCTTGATTAGGAGGTGCGTCTCCTACGAGTAAACTTAAAAAAAAAAAAACTGGACTAGGAATTGTGTCTCCTATGGTCGAACTTAAAATGAATCAAACTAGGAAGTGCATCTCCTAGGGGTGAAATCTCAATTCCGGAAGTGCGTCTCCTGAAATAAAATATAATCTAAAAAGCCAAACTCGGGAGTGCGTCCCCTAAAGCAAAAGTATAACCTGAGTGAACCAGACTAGGAAGTGTGTCTCCTAATAATGAAAACTTAATTCAGGAAGTGCGTTTCCTGTGCATGGAATTAAACTTAGGAAGTGCGTCTCCTAGGGGTAAAACTAAACTTTAGGAAGTGCGTCTCCTAATGGTAAAACTGAACTTAGGAAGTGCGTCTCCTACTGGTGAAACTTTTTAGGAAGTGCGTCTCCTACTTGTGAAACTTTTTAAGAAGTGCGTCTCCTACTTGTGAAACTTAGGTTAGGAAGTGCGTCTCCTATTGGTACAATGGACTTAGGAAGTGCGTCTCCTATTGGTGAAACTGAACTTAGGAAGTGCGTCTCCTATTGGTGAACCTATTCTTAGGAAGTGCGTCTCCTAATGGTAAAACTGAACTTAGGAAGTGCGTCTCCTATTGATGAAACTTGCTTAGGAAGTGCGTCTCCTATTGGTGAAACTTGCTTTAGGAAGTGCGTCTCCTATGGTGAAACTGAACTTTAGGAAGTGCGTCTCCTATGGTGAAACATATCTTAGGAAGTGCGTCTCCTATGGGTGAAATGAACTTAGGAAGTGCGTCTCCTATGGTGAAACTGAACTTTAGGAAGTGCGTCTCCTATGGTGAAACTGACTTAGGAAGTGCGTCTCCTATTGATGAAACTTGCTTAGGAAGTGCGTCTCCTATGGTAGAACTAAACTTAGGAAGTGCGTCTCCTATGGGTGAAATGAACTTAGGAAGTGCGTCTCCTATGGTGAAACTGAACTTTAGGAAGTGCGTCTCCTATGGTGAAACTGACTTAGGAAGTGCGTCTCCTATTGATGAAACTTGCTTAGGAAGTGCGTCTCCTATGGTGAAACTGAACTTTAGGAAGTGCGTCTCCTATTGGTACAATGGACTTAGGAAGTGCGTCTCCTATTGGTGAAACTGAACTTAGGAAGTGCGTCTCCTATTGGTGAACCTATTCTTAGGAAGTGCGTCTCCTAATGGTAAAACTGAACTTAGGAAGTGCGTCTCCTATTGGTAGAACTAAACTTAGGAAGTGCGTCTCCTATGGGTGAAATGAACTTAGGAAGTGCGTCTCCTATGGTGAAACTGAACTTTAGGAAGTGCGTCTCCTATGGTGAAACTGACTTAGGAAGTGCGTCTCCTATTGATGAAACTTGCTTAGGAAGTGCGTCTCCTATGGTGAAATGAACTTAGGAAGTGCGTCTCCTATGGTGAAACTGAACTTTAGGAAGTGCGTCTCCTATGGTGAAACTGACTTAGGAAGTGCGTCTCCTATTGATGAAACTTGCTTAGGAAGTGCGTCTCCTATGGTGAAACTGAACTTTAGGAAGTGCGTCTCCTATGGTGAACAATGGACTTAGGAAGTGCGTCTCCTATTGGTGAAACTGAACTTAGGAAGTGCGTCTCCTATTGGTGAACCTATTCTTAGGAAGTGCGTCTCCTAATGGTAAAACTGAACTTAGGAAGTGCGTCTCCTATTGGTAGAACTAAACTTAGGAAGTGCGTCTCCTATGGGTGAAATGAACTTAGGAAGTGCGTCTCCTATGGTGAAACTGAACTTTAGGAAGTGCGTCTCCTATGGTGAAACTGGAAAGTAAAAACATGAATGTATGCCTTTGTTATCTGGGCGGGCTCCCAACTTCAACACTTGAAAGTAAAAACTGAATGTATGCCTCTATTATCTGGGCGGGCTCCCAACTTCAACACTTGAAAGTAAAGACTGAATGTATGCCTCTGTTATCTGGGCGGGCTCCCAACTTCAACACTTAAAATAAAAAGACTGAATGTATGCCTCTGTTATCTGGGCGGGCTCCCAACTTCAACACTTAAAATAAAAAGACTGAATGTATGCCTCTGTTATCTGGGCGGGTTCCCAACTTCAACACTTAAAAGTAAAGACTGAATGTATGCCTCTATTATCTGGGCGGGCTCCCAATTTCAACACTTGAAATAACAAGACTGAAATGTATTCCTCTCGTTGTTCAGGTAGGCGCTTGGGTTCAACAAAATGTATTCCTCTCGTTATACAGGTGGGCGCCTGGTAAGAAACTTAAAGACTGAAAGTATTCCTCTCGTTATACAGGTGGGCGCCTGGTTTCAACAATAACTTTGAAAATAAGATCCTATTTGAGGGCGGATGAACCCGACATATCCTATTTGAGGGCGGACGAACCCGACAGATCCTATTTGAGGGTGGATGAACCCAGCATATCCTGTTTGAGGGCGGATGAACCCAACATATCCTATTTGAGGGCGGATGAACCCGACAGATCCTATTTGAGGGCGGATGAACCCGACATATCCTATTTGAGGGCGGATGAACCCGACAGATCCTATTTGAGGGCGGATGAACCCGACATATCCTATTTGAGGGCGGATGAACCCGACAGATCCTATTTGAGGGCGGATGAACCCGACAGATCCTATTTGAGGGCGGATGAACCCGACATATCCTATTTGAGGGCGGATGAACCCAACATATCCTATTTGAGGGCGGATGAACCCAACATATCCTATTTGAGGGCGGATGAACCCGACAGATCCTATTTGAGGGCGGATGAACCCGACAGATCCTATTTGAGGGCGGATGAACCCGACATATCCTATTTGAGGGCGGATGAACCCGACAGATCCTATTTGAGGGCGGATGAACCCGACAGATCCTATTTGAGGGCGGATGAACCCGACATATCCTATTTGAGGGCGGATGAACCCAACATATCCTATTTGAGGGCGGATGAACCCAACATATCCTATTTGAGGGCGGATGAACCCGACAGATCCTATTTGAGGGCGGATGAACCCGACAGATCCTATTTGAGGGCGGATGAACCCGACAGATCCTATTTGAGGGCGGATGAACCCGACAGATCCTATTTGAGGGCGGATGAACCCAACATATCCTATTTGAGGGCGGATGACTTATCTGGAAAACTTGGTGGGGATTATTTACTTACCTGTTGGGGGGTAAAATGTTATCAGCTGGGGGTACCCGACTTCCAGAAAATTTTCTAAATGGAAGGAAAATTTTCTGCCCCAGTTTGATAATATCCCTTGTGGCATGCGTTTCTGCATCAATGCCATTTCCTTTACCTGTTTCAAATCAAACAAAATTTGTTAGTTTAAAACATGGTGGTTGGTTGTGATACTCCTACTGGGAGGGCTTTCCCTTTCTCCTTCCTTGCTCTGCGCTCCACAACTTGTTGGGGATGATATTATTTGCTGGGGATAATCACTTCCCGCTGAGGGATATCCCTTTTCTTTTGTGGCATAGCTTGGAAACTGGCATTTTCCCCGACCTTTCAGTCTAGTATGGATTTCGCCAAATCATGCTCACTGCTCTCCTTGCTCTGTTCATGGGCCTTGGCCTTTTTATAACCTTGGTTTTGGCAAGGATATCTCTCTTGACGCTCGTCAATCCTTTTGTTAATTCCCTTTGCTGGGGATATCTTTTTTGACACTGGCCTCGCGCTTGTTCCTCGCTGACTATACCATTTGGATATACTAGTCAGATCTCATCTTGGAAAGCTGATGGCACATTTTGAAGTCATTTCATACTTGTTCTGACCGGACAGACTCTATTGGGGGAAAATTTTTTATGAAAGGAGAAAGATAACAGAAACAAAATAAAAGACAAAGGAAACGATGACTCTTTTACAAAAGAAACTATAAATAAAAATTTATCAAACGCAGATACCGACTCTAATGGCCATGACATGCGTATGTGGCCTATCCTCTGCCGTCAATCATCTTTCAAGATCTTCAATTGGCGATTCCCCATCTGATTCTCAATCTTATTCGACTTGTAGTGCCCGAAGGGTTTTCACTATCAAGTCTCTCTCATTTTTGGGTTCTTCTCTCAGCTTTCATCGCCTTATGGTGCCTGTGAAGGTTTTCACCAATAAGACTCTCTCGTTTTATATCTCTCTCCAGCTGGGGATTTGGAGTGTCGCCGGTATGACTCTTTCTGCTGGAGATTAGAGTCCTTTCTGCTGTGGAACAGAATGTTATGTTCGCCGGTAAGACTCTTCATTTGTCTGACTTGGCATCTTTTGAAGACTGGTCAGAAGGTCTTTCTTTGGACCGTAATGTGGGTTTTGGATAGGGCTAGAAAGAAAGGGTATAAAAGGCTCAAAAATGCATTAATTTTGGGTTATTAGTTACAACCTTCGGAATTAGATTTATTTACAACAAACGCAACCTTTGCCCCAGTTTCTTGCTTGGGGATATCTTAATTGATTTTTTTTCATTTTTTCAAAACTATGACCGAGCCGTGAAGCGCCTACGTATCCTCTTTGAGGAATCAGGTCAAACGTAGTTCCCAATTCCTCTTTTCCATTTGACTTTTTTTTTTTGTTACCATTTTCTTTTCTTTTTTTCGTTTTGTTGTTTTCTTTTCTTTCTCTTTTTTTCTTTTGTTTACCTGCCGCGCTTGCGTATTCTATTCGTTGCTACTAATTCCGAACGAGGGGTATGAAAGGAAAATAAATAAGGCTCAAAAGGGGTTAACGAAGGATAAAGTGTTTAGGTAGCAGAACAAAATGCCTTCGTCATTTCAGTCTTCAAAACATGCCAAGTGCAAACAACACAATTTAAATTTGTAGTCTCTTCTGATGGTGCTGGACTTGACAATTATATTCAACATTTGCTTTTTCATTTGTCATTTCTGAAGCACCGTTGGGCGACACTCTCATTATCATGCCAATTTGGCGAATCTTGCTTTTAACGGTTTTCTTTGTGCTTAACTTGCCCCAGTTCCATATCACCCGGGCTCTGAATAATCTCAACCGTCCTTATTTCTTTAAATGTTCTGATCACCTTCTCGGGGTTTTATGATTAACTTTAAAGAATAGGCCCAAAGTGTGTGCGCATGTCATGTCCCTAGAATCGGCTTTGAACAAAATGATAAAAGGACTAACAGAAAGATAACTGGAACTAACAAAAGACCGACTTTGTATTAGACTACCGGCGAAATGGTTTGAAAAAAACAAAAAAAAACAAACCGGAATAAAATCCTAAACAACCTGGACAAAACTTAAACAAACCGCTATGACAAAACGGAAAGATAAGCGGAAAGACATTGACACAAAACAAAATCCGAATTACAATCTTAATAATCCGAACAAGAGAAATGACAACAAAATAAGCCACCAAATGCCTCTTTCTTGCTAACCAAGGAATGGAGCGTCCTCCCACTTTATAAAAAAAAATGGCATCTTAGCCACTGAGCTTTGCATCAATACTGCCAAGACCATTACCCGCTTCAACATCATCACCCTCCGTCAACAAGTTCTCGATAGGGTTCGAGTGCTCCATGTCACTGTTATTGATCACAATCCGCCCTTCTTGGATCATTTTCTCTACTTCCTTTCTCCAGCTATGACAGCTCTCAATGTTGTGCCCTACGACATTGGAGTGGTAGGCGCATCGTGCTGCCGGATCAAAGCTCCTTGCAAGCGGATTTATAGTACATGCGGGGAGTGGCTCAATCGAACCAGCATGCCTTAGCCTTTCAAACAGACTGGCATAAGATACCCCGATGGGGGTGAGAGCCTTTCCTCGTTTCAGCAACCTCTTCATTCTTGCATGTTGACAGGGCCGGAAACCTGATCCAGGTGGCTTTTGGTAGGCTTGTGTAGGTGGGTAGGCATTTTGTGGAGCCGGGTATCTGGAAAGTGAAGGAGTGATGGAGCTACTCGGGTAGCTAGGAAAGCTGCCATAAGTGGGTTGGGATGGAGAGTATGGGGGATCTTCCATTATGGTGTTGGGTGCTTGGGAAATGACCGAGCTCAAGAGACTTGGCGGTGGAGGGGGTGGTGCTTTTCCCGTTATCCATGCCTGATACATGTCTGCCACATGCTGTCTCAGCATTCTCACTTCTTCTACCAACCCGCTGTTCCGTTCGATCAATTGTTGTCGGTCATCAGTACCGACCCACTCGGTTCTGCGGTTCTGAGCCATTGTCCTTTGATTTTGCTTTGCAGGGAGGAGTTACCACAACCAACCACTTTCTATATATGGACACATCAAAGGGAAGCCATCACGTTAGTGTTAGGGCATTGGACAGACAATCATATATCAGATATACAATGTACCTAAGCAGTTAGACAATTGTGCCCCCTGAAAATCTTCCACACTCTCTTTTATTTATTTATTATTATATTTTTTTATTTTTTATTTTAGTGGTGGTCGAATCTTATGGAGATTGCCTACGTATCATGTCCCCGCATGAATCAGACCTTGCGTAGTTCGGGCCAATAAAAGATAAACAATAATGAACATTTTTTTCTTTTCACTTTTCATATTAAAACAAACTGGGTTGTTTTAATATTAGCAAACGTGGCCCTTTCCAATTCTCACATGAATTTTGAGGCCGGGGAGGATTATTTTGACACTTTACAAACTTGTCCATTCTTTTACGAAAATAACCTTTCGACAATTGAAAGATACTCTAAGGCTATTTCGGCAAGAACGGTTTACGACGCGGCCGAAGCTGGCTCGGCTTATTATGACAAAATTCAAATGGTATTCACCTGACCGTCGACTCTTTTTTTTTTTTTCAAATTATAATAAAAACTTGGTGTTGCAAAACACGGCCCTTCAGCGTCTCGGGGACGAAGCTTTTTAAGGCTGTGTGGGTCCATATCTCAAAATGACCCAAAGGTGGCTGTTTATGCCAGGTCAGCCTTCCGGCGTCCCTTTCGGGAACATTCGGCTATTTATGACAAAACAGCATCACCTGACTTATTTATGACTCTTTTTCATCGTTTTTCAAATTAGAAAAGTCAATATTGCAAACACGGCCTTTCAACGTCTCGGGGACGAAGATTTTTAGGCTGTGGGGGTCAACTGGACCAAGTCTTAAAAATGACCCAAAAGTGGCTGTTTATGCAAAGTCAGCCTTCCGGCGTCCCTTTCGGGAACATTCGGCTATGTCTTGATAAAACAGCGTCACCCGACTTCTTTATGAAATTTGACATATATTTTTTGCTATTTTTTGTAAAAGGGGAAGTTGGACATCACCCGAATTATTTATGAATAAAAACTTGACATGTTTTTTTTTATTATTTATTATTTGTTTTTGGGTTTTTAGCAAAAAGGGGGTTGGACCCGATGAGGGTTGCCTACGTATCTCACATCCGGTGAGAATCAAACCCGCGTAGTTCGGGCAAATAAACTATTTTTGAGAAAACCCTTTTCCATTTTCTATTTTTTTTTAAAAAATATATATTTTTATATAGCAAACAAACAAACTATTATTTTTCATTCGTAACAAACAAACAAATTAAGGAAAACATAAAACATTCCTTCTTTTTTGAGAAGGTGGGGTTGGACCCGATGAGGATTGCCTACGTATCTCACATCCGGTGAGAATCAAACCCGCGTAGTTCGGTCAAATAAGAATAAGTAGGCAAATAATAATAAGCAGATGAACTAACTTTTTTTTTTGAATTTTCGTTTAAAAGAACTGCTTAAAAAGAAGAAAGGAAGTATATTTTTTGATTTTTGATTGATTTTCTTTTTAAAAGAAACACTTCTAAGATATATTTTTGAATTTCATTTGCTTTTTTTTTATTCTAAAGAAGAAGAAGAAAATATTTTTTGGAATTTTACCTTTAATAAAAGAAATGCTTCTAAAATGTTTTTTTTTTGAATTTTCTAAAGAAGAATCAAAATATTTTCGGATTTTTATTTATCTATTTTATCTTTTTGAATTTTGAACTTTCTTTTGATTTTTTTTTTGGATTATATATATACTTATTTTTGGAACAAATAATAAAATCACATTCAACGCCGGACTCTTTTTATTTTTATTTCTGGCATTTTCATAGACAAACAAAATAAAATAAAATAAAACATTTTTTTTAAAAAAAACAAACTCTTTTTCATTTTCATTTAATGGCAAAACAAACTATTTTCTTTAATATTTTTTAAAAAAACAGACAGAACAATGATGATGATTTTTTTTCCTTTTCTTTAAATATAACAAACTAACAAGACATTTTTTCATTTTCAAAATTTCGGCAGAGTTTCGACTCTACTCGGACTTCTATGCTGTTATTTTCTCCTTTTTCACGATTTTCTTATATGTGGGAAAATGATGACAACATACAAAATCTTTTTGAATTTTCATGCTTTGTTTTTATTTGTATTTTTATTTTTTATATTTATTATTTCTTTCAAAAATGTGGCATGGGAGACATAATGATTTCCAAGACTTCTTGGATTCCGCAAATGCTCCCCATGCGCTTTTCCCAACATATGAAGCGTGGGGGACATATGGGAATTCCAAGACTTCTTGGATTCCACAAATGTTCCCCATGTGCTTTCCCAAAAAGCAAGCGTGGGGGACATAGGGAATTCCAAGGCTTCTTGGATTCCACAAATGTTCCCCATGCTTTGATTAAAATAACATCATGCTGGAAATGACCAAATGACCCATTCGCCCTTGACTGAATATAACATGTAGCACATAGGATGCCATAAGATGGTCTATTATTTTCAGGTTGCTTGTCCTAGACGGACCCAACCCCTGTGTTGAGTCCCCTAAGTCAAATGCACATGATGCAAATAAACGTTCCTACTAGGGATCCGGCATGTGGCTTTGTTATACTAAGTTCATAACCTGGGTATTTGTTCTAGACCTGGCTTACCCAAACGGACAGTTTGAGCCGAAGCGGGGGCAACGTACCGGGAGCACGAAAGTCTGCCCGGCCTAGTTACTTGTCCCAACTCCGTCTTATTTGGTATGACTTTAACAGAAAGGTGGGTCACGCGCACGTGTACACCATAAATTCAGAAGACTCAGAAAGAAGGGTTTCGTAGCAGTTTTATATACACAATTCAGATAATATTAAAGCGGTAAAAGCATCATTTAGCACATTAAGCATATATCATGTAAAAATCAGATAATAAATAAAGCCAAATAACAACAATTATTCTAAGCTCGAATTCTTAACCCTGAACCAGTGGTTCTGAGTCAACTTCCCCAGCAGAGTCGCCAGAGCTGTCACACCTCCTTTTTCCGCGCCCGGGAGGACGCAGGGGGAGTTTTTTCCAATTAAAGGACAATCGAAACGGGATTGGTTTAATTATTTCAGAGTCGCCACTTGGGAGATTTAGGGTGTCCCAAGTCACCAATTTTAATCCCGAATCGAGGAAAAGAATGACTCTATATTACAGTCTGCGTACCAGAAATCCGGATAAGGAATTCTGTTAACCCGGGAGAAGGTGTTAGGCATTCCCGAGTTCCGTGGTTCTAGCACGGTCGCTCAACTGTTATATTCGGCTTGATTATCTGATTTTATACAAGTATGAACTTATGTGCAAATTTTAACTTTTAACCGCTTTTATTATTATTTTTACAAGAATGTGAACATCGCTTAAAACACGCCTTTGGATTGCGTCACATGAAATGCACCCACAATCCGGAACGCATTTTATTTGATGTTTTGAGATTTGGATTTGGGTCACATGAAATGCACACCCAAGTTTAAGAAAATAGATTATTAAACACGCGCTTAAAGAGACTATCGTGTTATTATTTTGGGAAGGCCGTGAAATTTGCTAAACGGCCCGTCCCGGAATCTAAGTATTTAAGACATATATTTTGTGAGGGCTTCGCAATCCGTACATTTTTATTTGGCGAAGCTAGTCTCGTTTTTTATTTATTTATTTGAGGGCAAACTTAAAGCAACTACGATTTTCTACCAATGAAATCATCCGAGGTTAAACAAAAAACAACGATTCTAACAGGTAATAATATCCAGGGTAAAAATGAAAAAATAGAATAACCTCGTTCATATGCTAACATTTACTTTAAGCATGCAGTAACTAAACATAGAATAAACATTTTTAACACAACAACAAAAATTGCATTGTTGACATTCATATATATCGAATATTCTCATTTATTGCCTTGAACCATAATATGCAAAAATGAATGAAATGAAACAAAGGACGAAGAACACCAACCTTCGAACCTCGACAATCCTAGAACGACAAACAGTGCTTCCTACGGAACCCGAACCGGATTTCACTGAACAAGGCACAACAACGAAAACCCCGGAACAAACTCGACGAACCGGACCTCGACTCAGCTTTTGGACTTTGGACTGGAACTCGACTTCAACTCGACCTCACTGACGGACTGTTTGGTCGACGACTGTGGGGTCAACGGGCAGTGTTTGACGTCGGGGGGTGCAGCGATGGAGCTAGGAGGAGAGGTGATGGTCGTGGGCTGTGTGAGACGGTGGAGGGTCACGACTGGAGAAGAATGAAGCAGCGATGGGGGACTGCTTGTGGTCGTTTGAACGCGAGGGAGTGGGTTGCGACTGGTTTGGTGGGTTACGCCGGGAAGGTGAGGACGGTGGCGAGGAGGTAGTGAAGGTGACGGGCTGTTTGGGCAGTGGTTTTGGGGTGCAATGACAACGGGGGTCGTCGTGGGTAGTGGTCGACGATACTGGGGCTGCGACGGTGGGTGATAGGGAAGCTTTGGCTGGTGGTGTTGTAACGGAGAGGAAGTGGGTATTCGGACGAGATGGTGGTGCGAGGAGGACGACGAGTGAAGCAGCGACGGGGACTGCCGGTGGTTGTAGGCGATGGGGAAGGTGACGGGATGGAGATGGAGTTTGGGCTTGACAGTAGGGTTTGGACGTGAGGGAGTGGTCGTTTGGTGATGGGTGATTGGGTGGTTTTTTCCCGATGGATTAGGGTTCCTGCTTCTTCTTTGAGAAGAAGAAGATGAACAGTACTTTCTTTTCCAAAAATCTTTCAAAGTCCTCCCTTCCCAAAATGTTTCATCCGTGTATTTAGCATGGGTTTGCCCAGAAAAATGAGCCCACACGTGGTGGGGTTCAAGGCATATGTCCCCCACGTGTGGTGGGGTTCCCCACGTGTCCTGGACACGGTTTATTATGGGCTAGGTCCGAAAATTAGGCCTAAAACCGGGTAGTTTGAACCCGAATATTATTCTTTTGCCCGGACCCGAGAAATAGGAAAACGTTGCTTAACTAGTCCTATGTAAGCAAAATAACTACCAAAAATAAGACTAGTATTCAAACAAAACTATATATTTTTTAAATATTTTTTCAAGATTTAAAATAGCTACAAAATATTAATAAAACTATTTTTGTAATTTTCGTTTTTTAAATATTAAGATAAAATATGAAGTAATGTTTTTTTTTGTATTTTTCAAAGTTAAAATGACTATAGAATATTAATAAAACTATTTTTTGTAATTTTCGTTTTTTAATAAAGACAAAAATATAAAGTAATATTTTTCGTATTTTTCCAAAATTAAAATGACTACAAAACATTAATAGAATTATATTTTTTGTAATTTTTGAATTTATATAAAGTACAAAAATAAAGTACAATTTTTGTATTTTTCAAGTTTATGAGAAATACATAAACTAAAATTTATATATATATTTTTTGAAATTTTCTTTTTGCAACGAAATAAAGTAAAAATAGTTAAAATAGCTATATTAGTCCTAAATTAGATATTTAAGCTTAAGAACGTAAAAATTCCCGGGGAGGGTCAAAAATCACGTGCTTACAGTAGGCGGTGTAGATCCCCGATGGGTCAGTTCGATCCGGGTGAGGCTAGATTATTAGGCACAGACTTGGTTCAGGATGCTTTGGAGAAGGTCAAGGTGATTCAGGATAGACTCCGTACAACCCAGTCCAGACAGAAGAGTTACGCAGACCAGAAGGTTCGTGATGTTTCCTATATGGTTGGAGAGCGGGTTCTACTTTGGGTTTCGCCTATGAAGGGAGTTATGAGATTTGGGAAGAAGGGGAGGTTGAGTTCGAGGTTTATTGGCACTTTTGATATATTGAGGCGTGTTGGGGAGGTTGATTATGAGCTTGCCTTACCTCCCAGCTTGGTAGGAGTTCATTCGGTATTTCATGCTTCGATGCTAATTAGTTGATTCGATGTTCTTTGAGATGTTTGGAAGATTTGTATAAGTTTGGATGGTGGTATAGGACTGTTTGGTATATTTGGTTGAGGTCCTAGGGGCCTCGGGTGAGTTTCGGGTGCTTAACGGAAATGTAATTGGACTTAGGATGAATTGGGATTTGCTGAACCTATCATAACCGCACCTGCGTGTGTGGGATCGCAGGTGTGGCGCTGCAGAAGCGGCTATGTGGCCGCAAAAGCGGGTTTGGCCCAAAACTCCAGGATTCGCAGGTGCGATTGGGTTTCCGCAAATGCAGTGCCGCAGATGCGGCCAAGCGACAACATATGTGGACCCAGCCCATTAAGTGATTTTTTACACCTGTGATGCATTCTTCTGCAGGTGCGCGACCACAGGTGCGCTCTCTTGACCGCAGATGCGGTAATCGCTGGGCGGAAATATGAAATTTCGAGGGTTTGGTTCAAAACTTGAAAAAATCAAATTGGAGCTCGGGAGAGGGCGATTTTGGGAGGAAATTGAAGAGAAAAATCATTGGGTAATAATTCTTTAACCCTTTCTAGGTATATCCCATCAATATATAGTTAGTTTTATCATTTGATTTCGGATTGGAGATGAAAATTGGGGAAAAGTTGGAAGAAAGTTCTTAGACATAGAATTTGAATTTTGATTGGGAGTTTGACCTTGGATTTGGATAATTTTGGTATGCATGAACTCGTGAGAGTATGAGGATTCTGAAAAAATAAATTTTACTCGATTCCGAGACATGGGTCTGAGGGGCGTTTTGGTCATTTTACCTAATTTCGTGTATTAACTTAGATTTTCTTTGTAGAATCAGTTACTTGAAGTGTTATTTACATTATGAAACTGAATTGAATAGATTTGAGCCATTTGGAGTCGAGGTGTTATTTACCTGTTTTACTTGGTATGAAATTGACCTTAATTGAGTATTCTTTGTGTTGTTGTGTGTTTTTACTTTGGGACTACGGGACGAATCCCGGGAGATCCCCTGTACGTATTTATGACTTGAGCTAAGGTGCGGGATATTGTGAGATCCCTAGCATGTATATTGAGGATACCAAAAGATCCTCGGGATACTATGAAATCCTTAGCATATATTGAGGATACCAAGAGATCCCTAACATATATTGAGGATACCAAAAGATCCTCCGGATACCAAGAGATCCCTAGATTATATTGAGGATACCGAGAGATCCTCGGGATACTAAGAGATCCCTCGCATATATTGAGGGTACTAAGAGATCCTCAGGATATTGAGAGATCCCCCGTCATTTGCTTTGTGAAAAGTGGTATTCCTTGTGATTTTTTATGTCTCTATTTCAGTTGTAGTTATCTTTATTATCCTGTATTAATTCTTATCGTTATCTTTCCACTGTACTACTTTATCTTATACTATGACATTGTATATTTTATTTAATCTCAGTAGGGCCCTGACCTTCCTCGTCACTACCCGACCGAGGTTAGGCTTGGCACTTACTGAGTACTGCTATGGTGTACTCATGCCCTTTCTATGCATGTTTTTCATGTGCAGATCTAGGTACCTCCACATAGACTTATCATGCTTGATACGAGGCATTTGTAGAGACTCCGAGGCATGTCTGCCGCGTCCGCAGACCGAAGAATCCCTTTCTACTATCCCCTTTAAGATTTAGCCCTTTTGTATTTTTCTTTCCTTGTTAGATATTCGGGAGTTAGACGTTGTAGACTTTCAAAGACTTGTGATCATGATATTCTGGGTTTTGGAAAATGTATTTAGCTTTTGAGAGTTATTATTGTGTATGCCAAGCGGCACTTTAAATTACCGTTTTATTTCACTACTTCGGTTTTAAATTATTTCTTCCGCAACTTGGTTTATTTTTTCACATTGTTAGGCTTACCTAGTCGTAGAGACTAGGTGCTGTCACGATGGTTCACGGAGGGCGAAACGGGGTTGTGACATCCACATGCTTATCCCATGGCCAACGAATATACACTCATCACCTTTCTTATATGCCACCCCAACACATAGTTTACATACAAATGGATCCAATTCTTCCTTATTTACCTCAAATCAAGATTAACCAAGACTCTTGCCTCTTTTCGGAACACAATCAACAATCAAACACGACTTTTCTTTAAAACAAGCCTCCAAGCTAATATAATCTAGCCAAATATCGTTCAAACAATTCAAAACAAGCCTTAGAAACTACCCGCAAATAAAAAAGGATCAATCTTTAATATAATTAAAAAAAGTCAATAAAATGTCACACGTAGTCGAAAACCGAGATTTAGAACAAATTCTGATTATCCATTTATCCCCGAGCCCAGATATGTGATTTGTTTCGAAATCCGACCTCAATTTGAGGTCTACTTCTCAATTTTATAAAAGCCCTAAACTCTAACCAAAACCCCAATTTCTACTTTGAAATTCATAGATTTGATGATGAAATTCATGAAAAATTAATTAAAATTGATTTAAAACAAGTTAAAGTTATTAACCTATAAAGTTAGGAAAATATTGCTCTCTATAAATTGTCTCTATGGAGTCTAGGGTTTAAAAATGAGCCAAGTCATGAAATTTCAACATTTTACCTAGCTGCAGATATGTAATGACCCAACTGATCATTTTGTATATTGTAGCCCAGTTCTCTTATTTACTACTTCTTCTATGTTCATTTGTGGTTATGTGACTTGTCGGGATTGCTGATTTGGTTTTGTGGATGATTCGGAGTGAATTGGGACTCTTAGTCCCAAATTTGGAAGCTTAAGTGAGAAAAGTTGATCGGAGTTCGACTTCTATGTAGAAGACTCCAAAATAGAGTTTTGATGGTTCCTATAGCTTCATTATTTATTTTGGACTTAGGCGTATGTCCGGAATTGGATTTGGAGGTCCGTAGTTTGGTTTGAGGCTTTTTGGCGAATGTTGGAAAGTTGAAGGTTTGGAAGGTTGAGAGGTTTGATCGAGAGTTGACTTTATTGATATCGGGCTTAAATTTTGGTTCTGGAAGTTGGAATAGGTCCGTTGTGTCATTTGGGACTAGTGTGCAAAATTTGAGATCATTCGGAGTTGGTTTGATATAGTTCGACATGAGTTTTAGAAGTTGAAAGTTTATTAGTTTCATTAGGCTTGAATTGGAGTGCGATTCTCGGTTTTGATGTTGTTTGATGTTATTTGAGGTTTTAATTAAGTTCGTATTGTATTTTGGGACTGGTTGGTGTGATTGGTCAGGGTCTCGAGCCTCGGGTGTGTTCTGGATGGGTCTCAGACCATTTTCTTTATTGTTGGAATTGCTGATTCTGTGCTTCTGGTTTCCTCTTTCGCGATTGCGAAGAAAGGGACGGGATGGTGTAGAGTTATTGCTGGTAGTTGAGTCTTTTGTCATCGCGTTCATGAAGAGAAGGACGCACTCGTGAATCCTTGGGATGTTTGTTCAACGAGAACGCGAGTGAGGAGACGCGTTCTCATAAAAGAAGGGAAGGCCAGAGGATTTGCATGCGATTGTTCATCGCGATCGTGTAGCTGTTGAATGTTGGTCATCATGTTCGCGACTGTGGTCTCGCATTTGCGAAGGAGGATTTGGGAAGCTATAGATTTTGTTCTTTGTGATCATGAAGGCTTTTCCGCGATTGCTAAGGGTAATGCCTAGGCAGACTATATAATACTCTATTTTTAGAGTTTGGTTCATTTTGACATAATTTGAGTTATGGAGCTTGGAGTTGGATGATTTTTGAGGGGATTTTCACGATTTGGATTATGATAAGTGTTTTTTCACTCGGATTTGTCCATCATTCATGATTCCATCTTTGTTATTATCATTTAATTGGTGATTTGAATAGGAGAAATTGAGGATTTTAATAAAAACTTTCCTAAAGTATAAAATGGGGATTTGAAGGTCGATTTGAGATCAGAATTAGATAATTTTGGTATGGTTGGACTCATAATCAAATGTGTGTTCGGAGATTATGAATTTTGTCTGGTTCCGAGGTGTTGGCACGGGGTTGATTTTTTGATTTTGGTTAAAGACCTTAGCTTTATTATTTGAAATCAATTTTTATGGCTTTTATTGATTATATTAAGTTGATTTGGCTAGATTCGAGTTGTCAGGAGGTTGATACACATGGGAAGGGCTTGTTAGAGGAGTAATTTGGCTTGCTTGAGGTAAGTATCTTATCTAAACTTTGTTGAGGCACTAATTGCCAGAGTTATTTGTGATAGCTACGTGCTACAAGTGTGCATATGTGTGGAATTTGAGCCCATGTGCGGGCACCTGGGTATTTATCCATGTTCAGGGTAGAGTTTAGTCTATGATATGCTTAGAATTGACTATTATGCTTTAAGCTATAATGTTTCTCATATTTGTAACATTGTTGTGAATTGTTTGAGCCATGTTTGAGGTTACATAGAGGCTAATTCCCTGAATGACTTGATAATTACTATTTTTGTGATGAAATTGCCGATTTAAGATATGATAGCACACTTTGCACATGTCTACATTTTAGCATGTCATTTATACCAGTCCAGGAGCATGAGATCTGTTATTCATTCATCATATACATGTATTCTTGTATATTATCTTCTGTGCGATATGATTTGGACTGGGTGCCTGTGAACATGTCGCACGAATTGTGTTGTTATGCCTGTGATCATGCCAGGCTGATTGCGTTGTTATGCCTGTGATCATGCCAGGTGATTGCGTTGTTATGCCTGTGAACACGCCGAACGGATTGTGTTGTTATGCCTGTGACCATGCCGGGCAGATTGTGTTGTTATTCTTGTGACCATGTCAGACCGATTATGATATTAATCCTATGACCACGCCGGGCTAGTAACACATTAAATTGGCCGTGCATACATGTGGATACAGATCCATCCCCTTAGGGTCACCCTCTCATGTTTCTCTCTTAATGGTGTACACGCAGATATTGAGGAAAACTGATAAGTGGTGGGGTACGATTATGGAAATATTGAGGAAAAGTTGGCCAGTGTTTGTTTTGGATTAGCATTTCATCTTTACTTGCAATTTCCGTGGTTAGTTACCTAATTCATTTGCTTATCATACTTATATGCCATATTATTTACTGAGTAGAGTACTTGAGTAATTGTGCACACACACATATAGTTCTTTCTATGCTTTATACTTGATCACATTACTTTTCTGTACTTGTTGGATTTATAAAACTTTACAGGTTATAGCAATTATCATTTATAATTCTTGCTCCTTTCACCTCACCCAAGGTTAAATATGATATTAGCTGAGTACATTGGGTCGGTTGTACTCATGCTACACTTTATACTTAATTGTGCAGATCCAGGTGTTGGTACCAGTTATCAGTAGCAGAGTTGCTTGTTGAGATGAGTATTGAGAGACGAGGTAGAGCTGCGTTCTCACCCGTAGTCTTGGCATCTCTTTTCGTATGTACCATTTCCTTTATTTCAAACAGAATTGCACATGGTCATTTCAGACTTGTATCTCCATATTAGAGCTCATGACTTTGTATTTACCAATTATGGGGGATTTATCTTGTATTAGCCTTATTTTGTCGTGTTGAAGTTTCAGACTTATGTCAATTCTGCTATTTTGGTTCTTTATTTTTATGTCCGGCTTACCTAGAAGTGTGTTAGGCGCCATCATGATGGGTTTGAATTTTGGTTCGTGACATGATGTCGCAATTGAGTTCGAAATTGCTATGTCCGCAAATGCAAAATACTGATCTCTAATACGATCAGTGTATTAGCCATTCTGTTAATGTAATTGCGACAAAACAATCGCATTTGCAAAGTGCCCCTTCTCCGCAAATTCAGACCAAACATCGCAAAATAGAAGATGTTCCCAGCCTTTCAATGTGACAAATGCGATACCCAAATTGCAAATACGACTTTCCCCCAGTCCGTAAATGTGATGTATTCTTTGCAAAAGCGAAGTCCCAGCCCATCTTCGCATTATCGCAAATGCGAGACTGACAATTGCGAGTAGCGATCCTGGCATCACAAATGCAAGACTCGCAGTAGCGATCAGGTCTTCGCAAATGCGAGACCTGCAAGTTCAACACACCCAATTTTCTGTTAAGCCAAATATTAGTCCGTATAGCATCCGTGATGTCACACCCTATATTTTCATACATAAAAGTGTGTCATAAGCAAACTAATGTAGGACTAAAAATGAGATAATATTTGAAAGTATATAAATTAAGTTAAACATGTTACCTCAGAGGTTACAAATATTGAAGATCATGAACAACAAGTACAAAGAGGGTTGGAAGGTTTAGAAGATAAAGGAATTGAAGAAAACAATGTTTCGTCGAAAGTCGACAAGATGGAAATGTTATGACATGTACTTTTGGGGTGAGACTAGGGTGCTTAACATTATAACTAGGTTATGTTATGAATTAGGTTAGTCGTATGATAGCCGCGTGTTATGTTTTGAAGTCAAGCGAGTTGTGGAACAAAAGTCGATGAAAGTCATCACAAGTTACATTCATAAATTTTACTAAAACTTTGGGTAAAATGTAACTGCAATTTTATCCCAATATACTTAGAGTTATAGGGTTTTCCACTCATCAAGTTGAATATATATGAGTCTATTTTTTAACACATTAAACCGTTTATCAATACGACATCATAGTAGAGAGATATATGCATTTTTACGAGACTGCGCAGGCTGCTAGGTGACAAGAAGGTGTGTCACCTACTTGGTTAAATGAGAGCCCAAAAAGAGGTAATTTATGGTCCTTTCACCTCATATCCTGAAATATAACCCTTATTATATATCACAAATAACCAGACCTAAACCCCAGCCAACTCCCTCCCAAAAATTACCTAGAAAGACTCATTGATTTTATCTCCCTTTCAATTTCTAGTTGGAGATAAAACCTAGAGTTTGAAGAACCAAGATAAGGGCTGAGTTATCCAACAAATAAGGTAAGTTTAATTCTCTATTTCATGAATTTTTTCTGCTATAAATTCATGGTAAGTCGTTCTATACTTTTAAGAACTCACGGGACGGTGATTGAACCGTGAGTTCGAGTTGTTCACTTGTAGCGGACTATTTTGTGGACTGTTCTGTGATGCTGTTGGGCTGCGTGTTTTACTACTGTTTTGTGGAGTTTTGGAGGAGGAAGAGTGTGGAGAAACATCATATAGATGTAGGGTGGTGGTCTGTTCGTTCGTCGTAACATTTCGGGGTTGTTTGACACTACTACGGTGGTCGTTTTGTGTATGAAGAGATTGCGGTGTGTTGGGCTGTTTTGTAGTTTTTTATGGTATATATAAGGCTGAAAAATAATGCATATATGTTTTTGTTGTTGTTGTTGTTGTTATTGTTGTGTTCTTGTGTTGTTCGTGTTATCTTGAATTTGGAGGAAGTAAGGATTATAGGTGAGATGCTGCCCGTTTTTTATACAAAATAAGCTTGTCGTTCGATGTGCGATAGTTGTACATTTCGTAACTTGATGATAGTATTATTATCATTGTTGTAGATTAAGGTGCGAAGAGGCAATTTCAACTTGGTGATTAGAAAGATTGTGATAAGGTATGTTAAGGCTAATCCCTTCCTTCATTTTGGAATGATCCAGTAACTACATGAATTTGATAACGAGACATAAAGAGAAGTTCATATTCCTGAATTTATGTACATTATCCTAGTCTCATAAGTTACAGCATTCTACTTTATAGGAATTTCATATTCAGTTTAGTTTCGTCTTCTTTCAACCAAGAGAGCAGAGAGTCTATATATATACACTATTACAACATTTTCACCACCATCGAGCTATAATCGATGGGCAGGCCCCTATTGGGCAACCTCTGATCAGATGGTGAGTTATATACCAAGCCTACTGTGGCTGAGCGCCTATGAGCGAGCCTCGAATGGCTGAGATACAGAGCCTAGTATGGCCAAGTCTAGAGTTTTGTGTACATCTTGTGTATATACGTATATATGTTATAGGTAGGTCGGGGCCTTGTTCCGATCACAGTACATCCATAAGTAGAGGCTTGTAGACATATCCTGTTAGTTAGTGCAGCATGTTGGGCTTGTAGGCCTTATATGTATGTTTTGTTGGTTTGTCAGCTGTAGCAGTTATGACGGCCTTATCGGCCCAGCTTTATATTGATGTTTAGTTAGCATTAGTTTCCGTTCAATTTTATATTTTGCTTCCAATTTGTCTTGCAATGTGGACCCATGGCCAAAGTATGACATTATATGTTCAGAGTCTCTTAGTCGCAAGTTGGTAAGCAAGGTTAGGTGAGGCACTAGGTGCCGGTCTCGCCCCCAGGTTCTGGGCATGACACAAAACTCACCCGAGTCCATAGGGCTCCAATACGGACATCTACACAAGTGTAATAACATCATATAAACTCTCTCGCTATCTCAATTCATTAAAATAACATCAAATATCAGGAATCAATCATCAAAACTTAAGATTTTCAAAGTTAAAACTCAATTTTCTAATTTTTCACATAATGCGCCGAAACTGCCTCGGGTAACCCGGGACCCCACCAAACATGCGTACGAGTCCAAAAATATCATACGCACCTACTAGAATCGTTGAAACATCGATGTGAGACTGTTTACCAAAAACGTTGACCGTGGCCAACTCTAGTCGTTTAAAGCCAAAAATCACATTTTCTTTAAATTGTTACATATAGACTTTCCAAAAAACGATACAGATTACGCGCGGAAGTAATAAATCATCCAATAAATCTATAAGGGTCTCGAAACACAAAAAAGAAAGCTAGTACTCAAAACGACCTATCGGGTCGTCATATTCTCCAACTCTTAAAGAAATATTTGTCCTCTAACGGACGTAGAAATGTACTTGGACTGGTAAATAGGTGTCGGTATATGCTCTTGATATCGGACTCGTACTCCCATGTAGCCTCCTCAATTGAATGACCTCTCCATTGCTCTTTCGCTGAAGGAAAACTCTTAGATCTTAATTTTCGAACCAACCGATCTAGAATACCACCGGCTCTTCCTCATAGGTGAAATTCTCATCAGGATGCACCATGTTAAATTCCAAAACATGTGATCTATCTTCATGATACTTCCGGAGCATAGAGACATGAAATACCGGATGTACCACTACTAGTCTAGGAGGAAATACAAGCCTATAAGCAACCTCTCCAACTCTCTCTAAAATCTCAAACGGGCCAATAAACTTTCGGCTCAATTTGCCTTTCTTCCCAAACCTGCATCACGCCTTTTATAGGCGACACTTGGAGAAGAACCTTCTCACCTTCCATGTAAGCCACATCTCGAACCCTTCGGTCTACATAACTCTTATCCCTAGAGTTAGCTGTACAAAGCTGTTAGAGGTAGAAACTAGTCCCACTAACCCTCGAAATCCATAGAGCATGCCCACAACATGTCCTCCAAATCTGAATAGTACGCTTAGACTCTCCGTCCATCTGAGGATGAAACACGGTATTCAACTCGGCCCGTGTGCCAGAATCATACTGCACATCTCTCCAAAAGTTTGAAGTGAACTGCGTGCCTTGGTCAAGAATGATAGAAATGGGCACACCGTGTAGACGAATAATTTCCCAAATGTAAATCTAAGCCAACCGTTCTACAGAATTGGAAGTCATCACTAGGATGAAGTGTGCGGACTTAGTCAATTGGTCCACAATAACCCAAACAACGTCATATATTCTCAAGGTCCATGGTAAGCCTACCAGAAAGTCCATAGTGATTCGCTCCCATTTCCACTCCGATATCTCCAATATCTGAGTCAACCCACCCGATTTTTGATGTTCATACTTCACCTGTTGATCATTCAAAAATCGAGAGGCATGTCAACACAATCTCTTTTCATCTTTTTCCACCAACAGTGCTACTTCAAGTCACGATATATATATTTGTGACACCTGGGTGAATGGAATACCATAAACTATGAGCCTCTTCAAGATCAACTTTCTCAACCCATCAACATTCAGAACAAAAATATGGACATGAAGCTGTATAACACCATTACCACCAATCTCAACCTCCTTGGCACCACCCCACTGCACCATGTCATAATACAATAAGTAAGGATCATGAAACTGGTGAGCCTTGATGCGCTCCAATAGTGATGACTATGCCAAAACACAAGCAAGAACCCATCTAGGTGTAAAACATCCAACCTCATGAATCGATTGGCCTAAGCCTGAACATCCATGGCTAATGGCGTCCCCACTTCTAGTAAAAATGCCAAGCTGCCCATGCTTTCTGCCTCCTACTCAAGGAATAGACCACCACATTGGCCTTCCATGGATGATATAATATAGTTATATAGTATTTCAATAACTCTAACCAACTCCGTTGCCACAAATTAAGGTCCTTTTGCTTGAATAGATGCTGGAGACTCCGATGGTCGGTATAGACCTCAAATGGAATTCCATATAGATAGTTTCTCCATATCTTGAGTATGTGAACAATGGTTGACATCTCCAAATCATGCACATTGGTAATTCTTCTCATGAACCTTTAGCTGATGAGATGCGTAGGCAATCATCTTACCATTCTACATCAATATAGTGTCAAGTCTAGTAAGCGATGCATCGCAATACATAGTGTAAGATCTTAAACCTGTGGGCAACACCAATACTGGGGCTGTAGTCAATGCAGTCTTGAGCTTCTAAAAGCTCTCCTCACACTCGTTGGACCATTTGAAAAGAGCATCCTTCTGGGTCAACTTGGTCAATGGGGCTGAGACAGATGAAAACCCCTCCATGAACCGGCGATAGTAACCGCCAAACCCAAGAAACTCTAAATCTCTGTAGTTGAAGTAGGTCTAGGCAAGTTCTAATCTTCCTCAATCTTTTTAGGATCTACCTTGATATACTCAGAAGACACAAATTTATCCAAAAAACCAAGTCTAACTAGAACTCACACTTCGAAAACTTGGCATATAAGTGACGATCCTTTAAAGTCTGAAGCACAATCCGTAGGTGCTGCTTATGCTCCTCTCTATAGCTAGAGTAAAATAGAATATCATCAATGAAGACAATCATAAAAGAATCCAAATAAGTCTTGAATACTCGGTTCATCAAATCCATGAAAGTTGCTGGAGCATTAGTTAATCCAAATGACATTACTAAGCACTCGTAATGACTATATCGAGTCCTAAAAGCTGTATTAGGGACATCCAATGCCCTAATATTCACCTGATGATAGCCAGATCACAAATCAATCTTGTAAAACACCTTGGCACCCTGAAGCTGGTCAAATAAATTATCAATACTAGATAATGGATACTTGTTCTTAATAGTGACCTTGTTCAACTGCCGATAATCTATGCACATCCTCACCGATCCATACTTTTTCTTTAAAAATAACACTGGCACACCCAAAGGCGAGATGCTAGGTCTAATGAATCCCTTGTCAAGCAAATCTTGTAACTGATCCTTCAATTCTTTTAACTCAAGTGGAGCCATATAGTACAATGGAATAGAAATAGGCTGAGTGCCCAGAACCAAATTAATGCAAAAGACGATATCCATATTGGTTGGCATACCCGACAAATCTGTAGGAAACACCTTAGGAAACTCACTCACAACCTGAAGCGAATCCATAGAAGGAACTTCTGCACCAGAATCATAGATATAAGCCAAATACACCAAACACCCCTTCTCAACTATATGCCGAGCCTTCAAATATGAAACCACTCTACTAGTGGAGTGATTGTGAGTCCCTCTCCACTCTAATCCAGGTAACCCCATCATGGCTAAAGTCACAGTTTTGGTTCGACAATGCAAGATAGCGTGATACGGGGAAAATCAATTCATACCAAGAATGACCTCAAAATCTACTATATTCAACAAGAAAAGATCAACTATAGTATAAAAAGCATTAATAGTAAAAACACAAGATCGATACACCCGATCAACTACTATAAAATCTCCAACCAATGTAGATATGAAAACAAGTATATTAAGAGAATCACAAGGCATACTCAAATACGACACAAAATATAAAGACACATAAGAATATGTATAACCTAGATCAAACAACACAGATACATCTCTATAACAAATCGAGATTATACTTGTAATAATTGCCTCAAACAACTCTGCCTCGGGTCTAGCTGGAAATGAATAACAACAAGGCTGAGCCCCACCAATCTATCATTCACCTCTAGGTAGACCTCTCACTAACTGACCTTCACCTCTAACAGACAGTCTCCTAGCTCAAGCTATTTGACCCTGTCCGCCTCTTGCTGGTTGTGTGGGCGATGGAGCCATTGGTGACAGAACCATAACACAAATACCCTGTTGTGGCATACAACTTTGTGACCTAAGACAAAACTTCACGACGTGCCTCAGATCTGCACATGTATGACAAGCCCTCAGTTGATGTGACTATTGACCTTAAAATTACCCTTATCGACCTGAATAACCACCTTGGTAACTCTGAATCGGAGGTGCATTAACCAGATCTAAAGGTTCACTTTATGCTAGCTGCACGGGACAAGATCCATAAGTGTTGTGGCAGCTTAAAGTACCATGGGTAACTTGTAGAGCTGACTGAAATGGCATGATGGTATGGCTTCTACCAAAAGAATCCGTGCCTCCAAACGAGGCACCACTGAATCCTCCAAAATAATGGGGCCTCTTTTCAGAGGTTGTCTCCCTAGCCTAGCCTCTGATGCGCTCAATCCTCCTGGCGATCTCCACTACCCGAGTAAAGGAAATCTCATCCTCGGTCTCTCGGTCCATCTGAAGTCTGATGCTATATGTATGACCATCTATGAACCTTCTTACCTTCTCCCTCTTAGTATGGTTCATGATAGCTGCATGGCGTGATAAATCCACAAAACTTGTCTCATACTAAATAATTGTCATGCTACCTTGTTGAAGGCACCTAATCTGACTATGAAAATCCTCTCTCTAAGTGAAGGGAATGAACTTCTAAAAGAACAAATACGAGAACTGAGCCTATGTGTGAACCTGATGGCTTGCCTTGTACATACACCTACTACCACCTCTTGGTAGAACCATGCATTTGAAACACTGTAAAATCAACTCTGTTGGACTCTACTATACCTATGTTGTGTAAGATCTCATATAAACTGTCCAAGAAGTCCCGCGGGTTCTCATAAAGTATTCCACTAAAGTGAGTGGGAAACAACTTGGTGAACTTGTTAACCTCTTCAGCGTATCAGCTAACATCGTGAATCTCTCCCTGGGTTGTGTAGCAACAATAGGCTAAACTGCCCCAACTCGTAGAACTGATGGGGTCTGATATCCATGAGCCATCTACTCTGGAGTGTGAGTAGCGAGAGTCTGTGCTCCTCTCCTAGCTTGAGAAACAACTGGTGCCAAAGGAAATATATCGACATGAGCCATACTCTCCATAAGACCGACCATGTGGACTAAGGCGTCCTAAAGCACTGGGGGTAGCGATGAATCCCTCTAAGACCTGAGCTGGTCTTACTGGCTTGATCAAAACACGGATCTACTCATACTACTCTATCAGAGTCTCGATAATGGGTGTTGCTGCATGTGCTCTAAACTGACTCTGCTTCTACCTTAGCCCCGACCCTTACCCCTACCCTACCCTTGGTAGTGGCTGCAATCTGGGGCTCCGGCTCCTAACCTGCTACGTATGACATATGGGTCCTCACCATCTGTGAGAGAATAAGAGAAGAATGATTCAAACTCATGATATAAGAAAGTCACACGATAGAGAAAGAAAGAATGTGAGGTTTCCTAAAGCCTTATAACCTCTAGAAGATAAGTACATACGTCTCCCTACCGATCCTCAAGAATCTACTAAGCATTCTCATTACTCGCGAGACCTATGCAACCTAGTGCTTTGATACTAACTTGTGACGACCCAAAATCCCAACCAATCAGGGTCGTGATGGCGCCTAACAATGGCTACTAGGCAAGCCAACACACAACAGATAAATAGAAATAATAGCTATAAAAGATTGACTATAGAATAATAACATAACGTAATGGAAAATATGATATAAACATAGTAAGACTAAATCTAACATCTAACATAAACCCTCCCAAGATGTGGAGTTACAAGTAGAGGAGCTTCAAGATTATACTAAATACAATGTGTTGAAAGAAGTACAACACTATTCGGGAAATGAAAACAATACAATAGAAATAGGAAAGTGACTTTAAGGTCTGCAAACAGAAAGCAACTCTACCTTGAATCACCGTCTAGTATCTGCTAAGTACCTATCGGGACTCTGCTAGTATACAGATATGCATGTAATAGTCGACCGATGTAACGACCCGATCGATTATTTTAAGCTTTATCATTTTGTTTAGTGGATCGAGGTATATTGTGTATTATGATTTACGTGCATGGTCGGATTCAGTTTTCGAGTGATTGGGGATTGATTTGAAAGAATGATTCTCATTTTAGAAGCTTAAGTTGGAAATATTGATTGAGATTTGACTTTAGTGATAACAACCCCGTAATGGTGTTTTAATTTCATCTATAGGTTCGTGTTGTGATTTTGTACTTGGAAATATGCCTAAAATTGAATTTGGATGTCTCTAGGTTGATTTGGCTTATTTTGCAAAAAATTGGCAATTTAAGGGTTTAGAAATTCCTAGGTTTGACCATATGTTGACTTTAAGGCTATTGAGTTCATATTTTTGTTTTGGGACTTGGAATAAGTCTGTTTTATTATTTGGAACTTGTCTGCAAAGTTTGGCATCATTCCGAGTTGAATTGACAGGAATCAGATGTTTTGATCGCATATGCGAGTTCGTATGATATCTCTAGACTTGAGGGGATGTTTGGTGTGGAGCCTTGAGGGCTCGGGTGAGTTTCAAACATATTTTAGGGAGTTTGAGAGAGTTTAGATTTTGTGGGCATTCTGTCCTCACATTTTAGAGGGGTTTGTCACATTTGTGAGATATTTCTCGCTTTTGTAAAAGAGGCTGGGGATAAGGGAATTCACATTTGCAAACAATCAGATTGCATTTGTGATAGCACCTAGGCAGGGGAGTTTCTGCGTTTGCGGCATTTTTGATGCTTTTGCGACATAACTGTGTTTGCATTTGCAAACTATTTGTCACTTTTGTGACTTCTTCAGAGTCTGTCAGTGATCACTTTTGGGATAAATTTTCGGCAATTGTGAACCCTAGGTCACAAATGCGATACCTGCACCTAGTTATAAGTTTTGTATGTCGGGACTTAGCTTCATTTTATTACTTTTGAACCCTAGACTCTGTAGGAGGCAATTTTGAGGAGGGATTTTCACATACAACTATTGAGTAAGTGATTTCGATCAATTTGAAATTATATTACATGATTATTTATTAGATTTAGCATCTAAATGATGAGATTTGAAGGGAATGTTTGGGGATTTTTGTCGAATTAGACTCGGATTTGAAAACAAAACTCATAGATCGACTCGTGGGGTTATGGGTAGTCGAGATCTACCCTTGGACTTGGTTTTTGGCCGGGCAATCTCGGGGTTGATTTTTGTTGACTTTTTCGGAATAAGATCTTAACTTTATTTATTGAAATTGGTTTCTCTTATATTATTTGATGTTATTAAGTCGATTTTGGTTAGTTTGAGCTGAGTGGAGACGAATTTTAGAGGAAAAACATTTTTAGAGTATTGACTGAGGTCTTTTGAGGTAAGTATCTTGCCTAACTTTGTGTGGGGGAATTATCCCGCAGGATTGAGCTTAATTGCACTATTTGAATTATGTGGAAGACGTGTACATGAGGTGACGAGTGTGTACACATGCTTATATGTAGAAATTGACAGGTTTAGACTATTAGGTTACTTATACGCATTTAATTGTAGTTGTTATTATGTGTTATATCTTTCATTGTCGAGTTATTCTCATGCATTTAGTCGTATTACATGTTCTATCTTTCATTGTCAAATTTACTCTTATATACTTTAATTGAAGTTGTCACTATATGTTACCTCTTTCATTGTTGAATTATTCTTATTTGAAGTCGTTATTGAATGTTATCTCTTTCATTGTTGAGTTATACTCATGCATTTAGTCATTATTGTTATTACATGTTCTATCTTTCATTGTCGAGGTTACTCTTGTAAGCTTTAATTGAAGTTTTCACTATGTGTTACCTCTTTCATTGTTGAGTTATTCTTGTTTGAAGTCGTTATTATATGTTATCTCTTTCATTGTTGGGTTTATTCTTCTATTTCATTGTGTTGTTCTAATTCTCGTGTTGAATTACTTTCTGTACTTTTTTGTTATTGTTGTTGTTTTTGTACTCATTGTGGTTGAGTCATAGGTTATGTATCGTTGTGGTATAGGCATTGTTGTTATGCAAACGTTGTGGCATATGAGCATGTGTGGTGCTAGTTGTTATGTTGTGTTGTTGTGTTTTTGTCACATGTGGGCCTGTTGAGAGGATTGTCGGGGTGTTTGCACAAGATTCTGCCGTGTTGTGGTTATTAATGATATTGCACGTGTGGCGAGACAAGTCGGGCTATATACCTATGTTGGGTTTGCGCATGTGGTGAGACAAGGTGGAATTATTATTTATGCGCGTGCGGTGAGACAAGGCATGCATTTACTATGTTGTTGCGCACGCGATTAGACAAGGGGTGCTATGTCAGGGATGATATGTGATGGCCTGGGGTATAGTATTGATGATGTTCGTGTAATGGTGTGATGTTCCTTGTGTGTGTCATGCATGCTACGTGACTTGTGGTGTTGTTCCCACTATGCTACTCGATGTTTGTGATAATACTTGTTGACTTGGGCTGTGATAGTGCACTTACACATGCATACACCATAATATGTCATTTATACTAGTTCAAAGGCATGAAACTTGATATTCTTTGATCATACATATGTATTCTTGTATATCTGCTTTCTCTATGATATGGTTGGACTGTTAGCCTGTGACCACGTCGGGAAGATTGAAATATTGAGCATGTGATCATGACCGACGGGTTGTTATATTGGCCTATGACCATGCTAGGTGAATTGTCATAGTGAGCCTGTGACCATGTCGGGTGGATTGTGATATTGGCACGTGAGTTGTCTGTGCTGTTGTAATTGATAATGTGGGCACGAGGTGCCATGTGTATATGATTCATGATTTGGGAGTAGTGATCTATCACTATGAGGCGTGGTACCTCAGGATGATTCTTGTTGTAGACCTGGTGTTAGAACGACCTGGTTATTTGGTTGTCAATACTTTTCTTTAATCGGTTTCACTGGTACTTTAACAACATTTCGATTATTTTGCTGCATCATCACCTGATTATCCCTTGTTGTTATTTGTTGCTTTTACTTTCCATAAATTGTTATTCCGTCCATGTTTAGATTGCATTGATATTCGTTCCTTTGTTAGCTTTATATTAATACTTTGTACAGGTCATTATGTCTAGTAGTTGTCTTGACTTATACCTTATCGCTACTCCACCGAGGTTAGTCTTAATACGTACTGGGTACCATTGTGGTGTACTCATGCTATGCTTTTGCACATTTTTAGGTTGGTTAGCCTACAGGATCACACCCATGCAATGCCCGGTAATCACTCCTCAATGAGGGGCTACATGTGACGTTAGCGCGTAGTCATCATATCCTTACTACCCAATTTCCTCCCCTTGGTCATAGCCTAAAGCGTTCTAGCAACCTTAAAATATATCCTATGCGTGCACTACCCGTCCCTTCCTTGTGACCCCGAGGTATTTAGGACCTCTAATTTGGGTAGTTCTAGACTATCCTAAGGTACTTAGAGGAGAAAAGTCTAGGCGACAACCAAAAACAATTAGGACTAGACCAAAGATGGAACAATTAAAGGCTCAAGTTTTACCTCCACAAATAGAGCAAGCAAGTGCACGTCTTAAACACAGTTTCATGTATTTAAAAAAATCCCTAGAACAGGATATCTAGGTGAGCAGAGAATATGTAGTATTGAGTTAAAATCAGAGTGTAAAAGAACTTAATCCATTTGCCTACTGATTTTAACCTATTGAATATGAGCAGTCACAAATAACAAGGCATAGTTTTATAGTTTGCAGAATTTTAGTCGCCCTACAGGATTGCCTAGGTGTATAATAGTGATGTCCTATGAGCATTGTATCTAATCATTGATCAGGAATGCAGTAAAATAGTAAATGATTTTAAACGGACAATTAAGATCCTATAGACATGCTTTCTAGTGATATTAATTAACACATCATTGAAGAGATGAATATGTTAGTTAATTTCTGATTCGGAATCTACAAGCGTGAGTTAAACTAGTTTTTAGGCCTATCTAAAACTGATTTAGATCCTATAGGCATGATTTCTATAATTAAAGCTGATTTAGATCCTATAGGCATCATTTCTATAATTAAAGCTTATTTAGATCCTATAAGCATGATTTCTATAATTAAAGCTGATTTAGATCCTATAGGCATGATTTCTAATTATGTAAAGTAAAGCAAGCAGAATTTATTTGATCCAAAGCAAATCCTATAAGCATATTATCTAATAAACACATTTGAACCAAATGAACCCTATAGGCATGTTATCTACCTAACTTTACCCACAGTATACAACTACCCTCCCTTTCACTAGTCACCCTAATATTTGTTTATAATAATTATTACAGACCAAAGATTGAATATATTACATAAATATAAATATACATTAAGCTATAGGGAGCCTGAAATAGTCCCAAAGCAAATCCTGGTGTACCAAGCCTTCACTAGTCTCAAATGCCCAAGATTCCATAGCCCAATTCGTGTCTAGGTGTATCAGAGTTCCCTAAGGACCTCAAGGATCTCGAGCAGTGCTCACACCCAGACTTTCCTCAAATAAAGACTGATTGTGTGCAATGTGGAAGTACCAGCCTTGATATGCCAGAGTTTAGAGAGATCTCAAGGACCTCTAAGCAGTACACATACCAGAGGGGCAAAACTTAATAACCTAAGAATAAGTAAAAGTGCTTGACCTGATTTGAAAGAGTTTTGGTAAATAATAGCAAGAGGGCCTTAGGAGTGAAAAGATTTTCTGAAGCCAGTATTAGTTAGGGTGGTAAACAGTTTGAGAAAAAAGTATGAAAAAACATTTTTTTGAAATCAGAATGCAAGTCACAGAACACACATTTTCAGAAACATTTTGGGGCAAACAGGTTCCACACCTGGTGAGAGAGGGGTTGGGGGACACATAGAATACAACCTAGTGTATAAGCAAATAGATACACAAATTTTTCAAGAGGTTGTGGAATTGACAAGTTAGTTACAAAGATTACAACAAAGACATGTTGAGAATACATAGGTCTTAGACATGACCAATACATACAACTAGAGTACTTTGAAGGGCTAGATGCCTTAGCATGATCTCATTAGTAAAATAGAGTAGGTAAGACTCAAATGAACAAACTAGGCAAGCACTTCATGAAGTATTCAAAGTTTAGAAATACTAATCACATATAGAACAAGCAGGTTGTACACATGCTGGGTGAGACAGTAAGCAAACAATGTAGCTTGGACATACTAGTGAACAAATATGATTCATACCATCATCTCAAAACACAATTGGACATGCTAAACAGTAAACATATCCTTGTGGGCAAATACACTAGTCATAGCCTCTAACAGAACAAATTTCAACATGCTAAGTGATACAATAGTTAGGCAGTGTAATCTAAGCATGCTAGTTACATATTGAACACATGACAGTAGAATAGTAAATAGAACTGGAAATCACAACTAATGTACTGCAGCAACAAAAAAACACATAGTTTTGGAATGTGAATTAAATCAAGACATACCAGTTAAGGAGAGAATACATAGAATACAACAAAGATGGTGCAAATAGCCAACCTTGGCTTATAGGCGACTGGATTAGTGAGAATTGCAAGTAACAAAAGAGAATAGAGAGTTTTTGAGAGTGTGAGAGTATGGATGAACTAGTGTTCATGTTTTTCAAAAGTCAGAATGGGGAGATTATATAGCACTTAGCAGAGTAAAACAAATAAGGTAATTAAGAGTTCCAAATAAGGTATGCAAGTAAAATTAAATGGTTAATTGGGGCTAAACCCAATCAAATAATTCAACAGAATCCGGGAAGCACCCCTTAAATTAGGGAGAATCAATTAAAAACCAAGTTACATGTTCAATAAGGTAAATAAATCAATCAAAGACCCTCTAGGAGTCGGTTAAAGCAATTAAATTCCATAAATCAGGCTAATAAACCAATTAAGGTAAGTAGTACTAGTCATGAGCCACAAATAAGGAAAGAGATCACAGAGAAGTACCAATCTCGGCAAAAAATATAATTTGAACCCTAATTAGGCAAATAAATTCAGTCAATCCCTTTTAATTGAAAGAACTAACGTACAACGGGCAAAATATTGAAATAATCAGTGAAATAAGCAGAAACCCTAGGGATAATCAGTCGAACAACTAAAGAGAACCACAATCAAACACTTTAGAATTTTTGCAGAAAACTTAAAGGGATGAAACCTTAGTTTGAAAACACTTAAAGAAGAAAACTTGAAGGCATGTCAACATACAGAGATTCAAACAAACAAAAGTCATAAAAGTTAAAACCTAAAGTATTGTAGTGTTTAAAAATTGGTCAGTAGTAAAGGAGTAAAAGAACCTTGAAGAGTAGCCATGGAAGTTTAAAAATGTTTCAGATACCTAAAGGTTCTATCAACAAACAACAAGAAAACAAACCCTAATATAACAAAAAAATTTTAGACATCGATTAACTAGTAAAAAAGTAAAGGAACTTTTAGGAAAATCAATGATGAACTCAGGATTGTTCCAGATCTACGGAGATCTGAACCGATTCAAGTCCAAACATTGGGTTTCTTGAAGAAAAGAGAAAGGGTAAGAGAATATGGCCTTTGAATCAAGGATTTGAACCGAGAAACTTCGATAGAAATCACCCACAGACCATGGACAAACTCTTGAAGAGCCTTAAACGAGATCTGGATCAGATCTCTTTGAGGTCCTTCTACAAAAACCACACAATCGAACAACCAGTGAGATATGAGACAAGTAGAGGCCTCGTACAAGCATAGGAAGCCATAGATCGAGTAGGAATCAAAAGGATTAAGGTTGGTTTTGGGTGGTGGCGGCTAGGGTTAGGTTTAGGTCTCAGAGAGAATTGAAGAGAAGGAGGGGTTTTGTAACAACCCGACCGGTCGTTTTGAGCTCCGGCGCGCCATTCAGTAGTTTGAGGCCATGAGTGGCTTCATATCAGGTATATTGACTTGTGTGTATGGTCAGAATTAAAATTCAGAAAGTTTGGAGTCAAATCTAAATGGAAATTCTCATTTTGAAAGCTTAAAATTGAAGAAATGAACTATGATTGGAATTTTGAGTAAACGATCTTGGAATTGGGATCTGAAGGTTCCAGCAGGTTCGTATGATGATTTAGGACTTGGGCATATGCCCGGATCGGGTTTTGGATAACCCGAGAGCATTTTGGCGCCTATTGTGGAAGATAGCATTTTAGAAGAAATTGCATCAGTTTGGTTTAAAATGCATTTCAGTGTTATTGATGTTCGTTTGGGATTCCGAGACTGGGATAGCTCCGTATGGTCATTCTGGATTTGGGAGCGCGATTGGAAGTAAATTCGGAGGTCCGTAGGTCATTTTGGAGCCGTTCGGCTAAAGAGGGAAAATTGAAGGTTTTTGAGAAAATTTGGCCGGAAGTGGAAATTTTGATATCGGATTCGAAATGCGAATTTTATGGTTTGGATAGCTTCGTTAGGTTATTTGGGACTTAGGAGTGTGTCCGGAATATTTTTGTGTTGAAATATATGAATTATGTGAAAAATTTGAAGAATTTTGATATTTAATATTGTTAAAGTTGACTTTGGTCAACATTTTTGGTAAACGGACCCGGACCCGTGATTTTTCGGTCTTGAATGGTCCATAGAAAAATAAGGGAGTTGAACGTGTTTTCGGAATCGAATTCCGAGGTCCCATGCCCGAGAAATGAATTTTTTCGTGAAATTGTTTTCTGAAAATGTTTAAGGAAAATGAAAATAAAATTTGATCAGAAAGTAATGGTATCAGGCTTGTATTTTGGTTCGGATGCCCGGTACAGGTCATATATGTTGGTTAAGCACTTCCTGTAAAGTTTGGTTACAAACGGACGTTGTTTGACGGGTTTCGGCCTTAAATTGGAAAATTTGAATGTTTATGAAATTTGAAAGAATTCTTGGATTTAAGGCTCAAATCATTGATTTTGATGTTATTTTGGCGATTTGATCGCTCGAGCAAGTTCGTGTGATGTTTTAGAGTCAGTGTTCATATTTGGTTTGGAGCCCCGAGGGCTCAGGAGTGTTTCGGAGGTGTCTCAGAGTGATTTCGGACTTAGGAAAAATTGCAGAAATTCTGTTGCGAGTAGTCCAGTTTGGAAGCTCATATCTTGTAATCTATAAGAAATCAGAAAAAGTGCAAAACACGAAAGTTGTATCCCATACATTCTAGTTTTTGAAAAGTTAAACCATTCGCGATTTGGATATCATCTCAGAAAGTTACGATGGATCGAAAAGGGCTGCTGGAGCAATTTCGGCAGAATTTACGATGCATTTTAGAAGTTCATATCTCGGGATATATAAAGCGTTATGTGGTGTACAACCTATCAAATTAATGATCTTTGAGTGTAGTTTCTAAAGCTTCAAACCGTTTGTCATTTGGATATTTATACAAGATGTTATGGGTGTTTAAACAGAAGGTGTCCAACAAGGAACAATTTTAATAGGATGTACAACTTGTATAGCACAAGTGCAAGGTACAACTCGACGAAGCTCAGGCAGATTCTTTTATACACGGATTTAGTTCACTTTTCTTCATTTCTTCAAAGTATGGACGATTTTTGGGGAGCTTCAAGAGGGTATTTTCATCATCAATGTGAAGGTAAGTTATCCCCACCTATTTTGAGTTCAGTACATCAATTATATATGGATTTGAGCATGAAAATTGTAGAAAAATTGAGGATTTAGGCCTAGGGATTTGAAAATAAGATTTGGTGATTTGAGGGGTCAAATGAACTCCGATTTTGGTAAATTTCATATGTACGGACTCGTGGCGAGACGAGGAATCCGGTGATGGGACTTTCGTAATTTTTTCGAGAAGTGGGCCCGGGGCTCGGATTTTGCTAATTTCGGGATTTTCGACATTTTTCGAGTCTTTTCGATTGAGTTATATTCCCTTAGCCTATTGTAACGTATTCATTGTGGTTTTGACTAGATTCGACGCGCGAAGAGGTAGATTCAAAAGGAAAGGGCATTGCGAACTAGTCTACGACCGGTTAGAGGTGAGTAATAGATGTAAATGCTGTTCTGAGGGTTTGAAACCCCGGACTTTCACATCGTAACGCTATATTGAGGCGTGACACGCACTCCATGGCGAGTGCGGGGTCGGATACTATTGGGGATTGTGACTTGGTCCATCCCGTGTGATGTTTATACTATACTGGTGATTGATACACATACTTCATTGATATTACTGGGCTTGATGCCATGTTTGGGGCCTTGTGCCGATTTGTAAAATCCTTCGAGGATTGATATTACTGCTTAGCATGATTTGCATATCATTTAATTTCAGTCCAAGGTTTTAAATGTTGTTTTGCAAACTCAGCCATAATTCTAAGTGTTGAAAACTTAAATGATATTTTTAAATGTATTCCGGGCTGGGAACTTCTGTTTTGTAAATGCCCAAGGGGCTTATTATATTATTTTCTGGACTGATTATAAAGTGACTTGAAACAGTGGTAACAATGACACTGTGTGATATACTTGAAACAGTGGTAACAATGACACTGTGTGATATACTTGAAATAGTGGTAACAATGACACTGGATGATATACTTGAATAGTGGTAACAATGGAACTGTATGATATAAATTGGTCAGGTAACAATGGCTAACCGGTCATGTAACAATGACTGACCAAGATATTGCGCTTGGGCTGTAGGAGCCCCTCCGGAGTCTGTACACACCCCCAGTGAGCGCCGTCGACGATAAATAAATATGGATGGCTCGGGCTGCACGCCGCAGTGGGTACTGGAATGTACCATCATATGCATTGCATTGCATTCATGTATTTGTATTTATACTGGTGTTTAGCTGCTCAGTTCCATATGTTGCTGTATATTCGGATTGTAGCTTACTTTGTGTATTTACTGGATTTTCTTATCTTCGGACTGTAGTTACTTTTATTACTCACTGGGTCGGAGTACTCACTTTACTCCCTGCACCTTGTGTGCAGATCCAGGGCAGTTTCAGGCTCAATAGATCCAGTTGATCAGCAAATCCAGTTTCTGGGAGTATCGAGGTAGCTGCACGGCGTTCGCAGCCATTGATCTTCTCCCTCCTATCCTATCTCTTTATTTCCGCATTATCAGACTTTGGATATACCATGTATTAGGATGATATTCTGTATTCTAGAGGCTCAAATTCGTGACACCGGGTCCTAGTGAGATTATATTGTGTATTTTGTTAAATTCTTCAGTACTTTAATCTTGCTTAATTGATATTTCTTTCCGCTATTTTTGATAAATTGGGTTAAGTGGTTGAATAATAGTCGGGCTTGCCTAGTAGTGTGCTGGGCGCCATCACGACCGGGATTTGGGTCGTGACAAAGTTGGTATCAGAGCCTAGGTTACTTGGTCTCGCGAGTCATGAGCCGGTTTAGTAGAGTCTCGCGGATCGGTACAGAGACGTCTGTACTTATCCTCGAGAGGCTGCCGAACCTTTAGGAAAACTTCACATTCTTGAATTCTTATCGTGCGTCCTTGATTCAGCTTGAAAAGAAACTTTTGAAATTCCTTCCGCGTGATCGTATGCACCAACGGGCGCTCAAGTATCAGATGTGTCTCGATGGCTTTTGATTCCCCGATCGAGGGGCGAGGTGTAATCTCTGTGAGTTTGAAGTTAGACCAGTCTGGAGGACTTGAGGCCAAATCTTTGCCAATGGCTTGAGCACCGAGGTGCTGATTTTGTGAGCAAGTGTTTTGAACTCATATGTTCATTATTGTCCTTGTTAGCCGGAATGGCGGTTGGATATCCACGTGATGAGTATGTTAGTGTTGCGAGGTGTATTTGTACGACTTGGTAGTGGCGAAGAAGCCTACTGGATAGTAGATGAACTGTTAAGTGATTCGTTTCTTATTGTGATTTGTTGAGTAGCCCGAGTTATGGGCGCGTGAAGAATATTTTTCGTGTCTCCTAGTTAGATAAGTCTGGGAGCTGAGATCGCTTCCGTAAATGTATTATGACGAAATCGTTGAGTCAAGGAGACCACCTTGAAGGTCGAAAATATTAAAGGAAGAATATGTTCCTACTTGGTTGAATAGCCCAATAATGGAGGGTTGAAGGGTATTTTCTATGTGTTATGATTCAAATAGGTGCAACGCATGTCCATGTATCAATTTAGATTTATGTAATTGATATGCATTGTGATGCTTTGTCAAGTTGTGGATGTGTTGTTAGGATGGTTTTGGTGATTCTCTGGCAGGTGGATAGGACCAATTACAAAGGATGCTCTGCCGAAATTTTTGAAAAATTTAGGACTTAAAAAAAAAAAAATATTGGTCGCCTAGAAAATGGGCTTAACTGTTGTGTGAGTAAATGCAAGAATTGCAGAAGAGTTAAAATTCCAGATGATTCGTGTTTCCACGAGCTTATGATGGAGTGATTTTAATCTCACCATGATATTACGACAGCAATAGAGTATATGTGTTGTGATCTATGGCTTCGAGCCAAGTTGGGGAGCTTGCTGTTGATTAGCTGATTGCACGGTTTATTACCTGCGTGAATTCTGGTTATTGGCGTATTGGTGGGTTATTGCAGCTACGGAAAAGGACCATGAGTGGTAATTTGAGTAAATGAATTGTTGGATGCATGCTATGGTTAGCCTTATTGGCTCATGTTCAGACTTGAGGGAAGATTCATGATTTATGCCTCGTATAGGTGCAGGCTTCGAGGGAAGTGATCCCTCTAGGTGCTTTATCGAGAGGGTATTCATATGTTATAAAATTCAGTAGAGTTGGTTGCATTCGGGGCCAAGTCAGAGCTGGGTGGCTCTCAATAGCGGTCCTAGTTAATTCAAGAGGTAAAGTGTGGTGCCTAATGATTTTGAGTCTATAAGTACGGTTAAGAGTCAAGCTTTTGAAGCAGCTTATGAAGAAAGGCACAGAATGTTCTATGATGTTTTGACTTGCGGTGTAGCATTTGAGAGACATGAAATGGTCATGGTATTTGAGACAGCATGGTCTCGTGATTTAAGGTCACTCGGGGTGAGTTTGGTTGAAATAAGTTAGGTGTTAAAGGGAGATATTATTATTTCTAAGGCAATCAAGGATAAATTGGAAGGAAGTAGATTGATTAGCCATAGTTGAGTTGGTATACTGGTGTCAGTGATCGGTTCGTTCAGCGTGATCGAGTTATGCATGTGAGGCTTGTCGGCCGCAGTGATTGATGTTATTCTGAAGCATTCTTTTGTTAGGGCCTATTATGAGTAGGCGGATCCCAGAAAGTGTTATGGTGGCTTGGACAACTACTTAGAGATTGGCATATTCGACGATTATGAGGATTCGCCTGTATGCTGCTATAGTTCTCCTGAAGTGAGTTAAATGGAAAGTCTTATGTGATGAAGTATTAGCCTATCGGCGGTTCCAGAGTTGTGATGGAAATCGCGTCTATCGTATATTGGCACGTGAGGTGCAGTGAGTGGTATGGAATTTGAAGTAAGGACCAAGGTTGCAGTTTGGTCAATGACTGTGATGTCACGATCTCGGATGAGCAGTATATGAGTTTCAGTGTTTTGAGTAAGATGGGTATTGACGTCAGTATCACCTGAGGTCGGTGTTCTGTGAGAAAGGCTTTGCATCCTGGTTAGGGATTCTTGATCGCTTTTCAGCGTTAGTGCAGCCGGTGGTTTGGATGTGCAGACCCGTTAATTATTTCGGAAGATGGTGGGAGCTTGTCCCACAGGAATATTGTATAAGTGTGACATGTAGTCACTTGATTAATTAGAAATTTAAACCAAGTATGAGGATTTTGGTAATATCATCCATTTGAGAATTTATGCCTGGAGGGCACTCTGTTTATTGGGTTATGGACCTGTGAAAGATTATTGGCCTAGCTTGGCACGATCAGGATCGACTTGAGGTCGGTGGATAGATTTAAATGTGGAAGTGAGCCTTACGTCAGGCCAGTTGTGTTTATTTCAGCAATGCGCTCTTTATGGAAGGATAGTCGCAGTCTTATTTCGTGGTCAGTTAATTCATGTAAAGATATATTGCACCGTATGAGTTGTGAGATGGCTTGGTAAATTCCTTATGTGTCGAGGTTCCGCTCAGCGGTGATGTTATATGAGCAGACTGAGACATAGATCATGTATCACACCTCAGTTGTGCTTGAGTTTGTAGCCTATAGCGCTATATGTTTCCTTGGGAATGATATTATGCACCTTAGTGTGTTTATGACCGATATTCGGTATTTTGATGTGATGAGCTATTCAGCTCGACGTATATCTCCTTATGTGAGTTCTATATGTGGATCGGGTGGCACACCGCCATGGGTATGTTGTTTGGATCGGGTTGCACGCCGCAACAGTGTGATGTTCAGTTCAGTGCCCATATTTGCTTTTGTGTGTTCTGTTTCCCTGTTTTCTGAGGAAGTCTATGTTAGTGTGCGAGTTGAGTAGTTCCTTCTAGAGTTCGCCTTCCTTTTGTATCGCGTTCGAATTGATAGCATACTGGCACATTGTGGCGTCTTGTGGGATTTTTGATTATGTCTGAGGTGGCTTATTGCCTGAGCAGTTCGTACTGGGTGAGACGAGGTTACTAGATTTGGGGTCAGTGCAAACTGATTATATGAAGTATATTATAGAGCAAAGATCATTCTTTGGTTTGGGACAAGGTAATGGAACTTGTCAGGAGTGTAGATCCAATGAATTGTTGATTCAGCAGTTGGTTGTGAATTTCGGCACATCTCTTTAGTCGTATCGCTGTAAAAAAAAATAATAAAATAAACTAGAGCAAGACATGTGTAGATCATGAGATGCAATAGGAGCATCAGATTCGTGGAATTTCGACTATTATGTTTAAAGAATGTTATTGTAGTTCTATGAGTAAAGTGATGCAAAGTGTGAATTCAGCAAAGTTATGCAGTCATGTTTGGGTATAGCGTGTGGAGATTTATATGATGGTCGTATGATGGAAACAGGCTTGGCAGGGAAATTTAGGATGTTGGAATTGGGCCTAATGGCTTATTTGCTTGAATAAATAAGTATATCTAAAGAATTATCGAGCTAATGTGCTCAACGGAGTAGTGGTAGCATTGGAAGGTGCATGATGTGTTAAACAAGTGATTTCAGACTACTTCAGTGTAGTTCTCAGCACGTTCGAGGACGAACGTATGTTTAAGTGGGGGAGATTGTAACGACCCGATCGGTCGTTTTGAGCTCCGGCGTGTCATTCAGCAGTTTGAGGCCATGAGCGGCTTTATCTCAGATATATTGACTTGTGTGTATGGTCAGAATTAAAATTCAGGAAGTTTGGAGTCAAATCTAAATAGAAATTCTCATTTTGAAAGCTTAAAATTGAAGAAATGAACTAGGATTGGAATTTTGAGTAAACGACCTCAGAATTGGGATCCGAAGGTTCCAGCAGGTTCATATGATGATTTCGGACTTGGGCGTATGCCCGGATCGGGTTTTGGATAACCCAGGAGTGTTTTGGCGCCTATTATGGAAGATAACATTTTAGAAGAAATTGCATCAGTTTGGTTTAAAATGCATTTCAGTGTTATTGATGTCCGTTTGGGATTCCGAGACTGGGAGTAGCTCCGTATGGTGATTCTGGATTTGGGAGAGCGATTGGAAGTGAATTTGGAGGTCCGTAGGTCATTTTGGAGCCGTTCGGCTAAAGAGGGAAAATTGAAGGTTTTTGAGAAAATTTGGCCGGAAGTGGAAATTTTGATATCGGATTCGAAATGCGAATTTTATGGTTTGGATAGCTTCTTTAGGTTATTTGGGACTTAGGAGTGTGTCCGGAATATTTTTGTGTTGAAATATATGAATTATGTGAAAAATTTGAAGAATTTTGATATTTAATATTGTTAAAGTTGACTTTGGACAACATTTTTGGTAAACGGACCCGGACCCGTGATTTTTCGGTCTTGAAAGGTCTATAGAAAAATATGGGAGTTGAACGTGTTTCCGGAATCGAATTCCGAGGTCCCAGGCCCGAGAAATGAATTTTTTCGTGAAATTGTTTTCTGAAAATGTTAGAGGAAAATGAAAATGAAATTTGATCAGAAAGTAATGGTATCGGGATCATATTTTGGTTCCGATTACCGGTACAAGTCATATATGTTTGTTAAGCGCTTCCTGTAAAGTTTGGTTACAAACGGACGTTGTTTGACGGGTTTCGTCCTTAAATTGGAAAATTTGAAAGTTTATGAAATTTGAAATAATTCTTGGATTTAAGGCTCAAATCATTGATTTTGATGTTATTTTGGCGATTTGATCGCTCGAGCAAGTTCTTGTGACGTTTTAAAGTCAGTGTTCATATTTGGTTTGGAGCCCCGAGGGCTCGGGAGTGTTTGCAGAAAATTGCAGAAATTCTGTTGCGAGTAGTCCAGTTTGGAAGCTCATATCTTGTAATCTACAAGAAATCAGAAAAAGTGCAAAACACAAAAATTGTAGCCCATACATTCTAGGTTTCGGAAAGTTAAACCATTCGTGATTTGGATATCATCTCAGAAAGTTACGATGGATCGAAAAGGGCTGCTGGAGCAATTTCGGCAGAATTTACGATGCACTTTAGAAACTCATATCTCGGGATATATAAAGAGTTATGTGGTGTACAACCTATAAAATTAAAGATCTTTGAGTCTAGTTTCTAAATCTTCAAACCGTTTGGCATTTGAATATTTATACAAGACGTTATGGGTGTTTAAACTGAAGGTGTCCGACAAGGAACAATTTTAATAGGATGTACAACTTGTATAGCACAAGTGCAAGGTACAACTCGACGAAGCACAGACAGATTCTTTTATACACGGATTTAGCTCACTTTTCTTCATTTCTTCAAAGTATGGACGATTTTTGGGGAGCTTCAAGAGGGGATTTTCATCATCAATGTGAAGGTAAGTTATCCCCACCTATTTTGAGTTAAGTACATCAATTATGTATGGATTTGAGCATGAAAATTGTAGAAAAATTGAGGATTTAAGCCTAGGGATTTGAAAATAAGATTTGGTAATTTGAAATGGTTAAGTACAGCTTACTTTTTGAGTTCGAAATGGTTGACTTTTGATGTTATACTTGGTATGGACTGGTTGTCTTCTTGCTATGTTAATGTTGACTGTAGAGCGAAGACGGTCTAGTTCAATTTTTTAGAATGGTCAGCTATAGAAAGGAAATGTGTTTCTACATCGCCAAAAGGTAGATTTATTTCGTACCTTAAGGCAAAGAAGATGATCGCCAAGGGATGCTTATATCATATAGTTCATGTTAGAGGCATAAAGAAAGGAACGCCAATTCTTGAATTAGTTCTAGTAGTGAATGAGTTCCCTAACATATTTCCGTATGAGCTTCCAGTTCTTCATCCAGAGAGGGAAATTGACTTTCCTATCAATATAGTTCCTGCTATGCAACCAATATCTATTTTTCCTTATAAGATGATGCCAACATAATTAAAGGAACTTAAGGAGCATATGAAAGATCTATTAGATAAGGGTTTCATTAGACCCATCACTTCTCCTTAAGGAGCACTAGTCTTATTTTTGAAAAAGAATGATGGCTCCTTATGTAGGTGCATAAATTACAGAAAGCTGAACAAGGTCACGATCAAGAATAATTATCCCCTTCCCAGAATTGATGATTTGTTCGACCAGCTTCAGGGTTTCAAGTGCTTCTCGAAGATAGACTTGAGATTAAACTACCATCAGGTTAGAGTCAGAGAGTGTGACATACCTAAGACAATATTCAGAACCAGGTATGGCCATTATGAGTTTCTAGTGATGTCGTTCGGGTTGACTAATGCCCTAGCGATGTTTATGGATCTTATGAACAACGTGTTTAGGCCTTATATGGACCTGTTTGTAATAGTATTGTAACAACCTGGCCGGTCATTTTGATAATTAATGCCCCGATCCCCTATTAATTGCTTTCCCCATGTTTATTTCTGCTATTGTGAGTTGCCGGGAGGATTCGTTCGGAGTTTCAGAGTGTTTTGGGACACTTAGTCCCTAAATGAGAGCTTAAGCTTTAGAATTTGGACCATAGTTGGAACAGTATGAAGACGACCTTGGAATGGAATTCCGTCATGTGACGACCCCAGTTCCCCCTCTGTGAACTATCGTGACGGCACCTAGGCTCTATGACTAGGTAAGCCTAACAAATGTGAAAAATAACAATTGTGGAAAGAAAATAATTAAACACCGAGATAACAAAATGAAAGAGTGTTTAAGATGCCGCCTGGCATATAACATCACAATAATCTCAACCTAACACTCCAAAAATCCGGAACCCCATGAATCACAAGCTAAGAGATACATAAAAAGCTCTAATTCCAGAAATGTCTATCAAAAGAAAAATATAGAAGGGCTACACTAGTATAGAAAGATAGAAAGGTACTTTTCGGTCTGCGGACGCGACAGATATACCTCGAAGTCTCTACAAAAGCGCCCCGCCTCAAGGATGATAAGACTGAGTGGAAGTACCTGGATCTGCACATGAAAAACATGCCCAGAAAGGGCATGAGTACACCACAGTGGTACTCAGTAAGTGCCAAGCCTAACCTCGGTTGGGTAATGACGAGGAAGGTCAGGGCCCTACTGAGGTTAAATGAAAAACAAGGTATAACATTGTAGAACAAGATAGTATAAGTAAGTGAAATAGTAAATGTAACACATGATAGAAAGAACAACAACAACTACTACAGAGACAGAGTAAACACAGAAATGAATACAACTCAACACAGAGATAACATCCGGGGATCTCCCAGGATACCGTCCTGTAGTCCTAAATATAAATATCTAGTGGATCTCCCGGAATACCGTCCCGTAGTCCAACTCATAATGCGCGGGGATATCCCGGAATACCGATCCGTAGTCCCAAATGTAAATACTCAGTACAGGGGGAAATCTACCAGGTGCAGTCCTGTAGTTCCAATATAAAAGTGCAGTGGGATCTCCCGGAATATCGATCCGTAGTCCCAAATATAAACATGCAGGGGGATCTAAACACACAACAACAATATGAAGAATACACAATTCGATTCAAATGCCATACCAAGGTAAAACAGGTATTTCTAGCCTAGCATGCTGCACATAATCCAAATAAGGCCGTTTGAGCAAGTAAAATAATTAAATCAATTAGACATGCTTCCCTAAGCTAACAATAGGCTTAAATTGCAAGTAGCATAAACAGGAAAAAGAAGCACCATTAAAATTACTTAAAGAAAACCGGATTTTCAATAATTAGCACAAGTACGCACCCGTCACCTCACATACAAGGCCTTTCAAATATCAATAATACCAAATCCTAAGGGGAGTTTCCCCCACACAAGGTTAGGCAAGCGACTTACCTCAAACCGATTCAAAATCAACTTTAAACCACGTTCTTGCCACGAGTACTCGACTCCAAATGGCCCGATGTGATGACCCAAAAGGTCATCACTTGTTTTGGAAACAAATCCTATGTTCTGAGAACTTAAAACCTCCTTTTTACCTCACTTCAATTTGCGTGCGTGGTGCGGAAAGCTTTTATGTGAAAATATGAGAAATAGAAATTTCTAGAGTTAAAATTTGATTATGGTTGACTTTGGTCAACATTTTGAGCAAACAGAGCCGGATCTATGTTTCTACAATCCTAGGAGGTTCGCAGTAAAATATGAGACTTCGGCATATGCACGAAAATGAATTCCGAGGTCCTTAGTCTTAGAAATCTATTTTTGAAAAAAATTGTTTTGCTGAATTATTTATGAACTAAGAAAAGAATTAATGTTTGAAACCATTGGTATCAGACCCGTATTTTGGTTCTGTAGCCCGGTATAAACTTGTTAAAGTATTTAAATGATAACCATGAAATTTGGTGTAAAATAGAGTTTATTTGACGTGATTTGGACCTCCAGTTGAAGATTTATGAACTTTAAGTGTTCTTGATGAAAATGATGAGTTTTGATGTTTAATTTATAGTTTTACATGTTATTTTCATGATTTGATTGCACAAGCAAGTCCGTATGATGTTTTTGGGTTAGTGTGCATGTTTGGTTTGGAGCCCCGAGGGCTCGGGTGAGTTTTGGATAGGCCACATAGTGTTTTAAACTTAGGAAATTTTAGATTTTCAACTGCTGTGTGTTGCAGGTCTGCCTGGCTCGCAATTGCGAGAGACCCATCGCAATTACGATGATGGGCTGGGGCAGGAACCCTCGCATTTGCGAGGCTTATGCCGCAAATGTGACTTTAACAGGGACCGCAAATGCGAACAATTGTTCGCAATTGCGAAGATAGAAGGATTTGGCCTACCTTCGCATTTGCGAAGCCTGGGCCGCATTTGCGAACCTGACTTCGCAAATGCGATATCTGCACCTGTGCAAATTATAACTTAGCCGAAAATATCTCATTTTTCAAACCCTTTCAAAACCAAAACACTCTTGGGCGATTTTTCAAAGACAAGTACTCTTCCAAATCGATTGTAAGTCATTTCTAACTCGTTTTCTTCAATATTTAACATATTTTCTTAGGATTTCAACTCAAATCAAAGGTTTCATGGGGAAAAATGTGTGTTTTGGATAGAACCTAGGTTTTTCAAATTTTGGGGATTTGGACCTCGATTTGATATCCCATTTCAAAACAAATTATATATTTGGGTTTGTGGGGGAATGGGTAATCAGGTTTTGGTTCGAACCTTGGATTTTGACCATGTGGGTCCGGGGGCGATTTTTGACTTTTTGGGGAAACACTTTAGAAAACCTATTTTCATGCATTGGAATTAATTCATTTAACATTTATTGATATAGTTAAGTAACTTGTGGCTAGATACGAGCGAATTGGTGGTGGAATCAAGAGGTAAAGCAATAGTTGAGACTTGAATTGTGTTCGTGGCATCGAGGTAAGTGTTTGGTCTAGCCTTAGCTTGAGAGATTAAGAGTTGTGTCCTATTTGCTATGTGTTATTTGTTTATTACGACGTATAGGCATGGTGACGAGTATCTATACATTAGTGTCAAGCATGCCCGTGAGTCTTATACTATGATTAATGTGACTCCGTTTGTATTGTTCATGCCTTATGTGATGATTTCTATTGTTGAGCAAAGCTTGTGGAAGTAATAGTGGTATTTGAATATTGAAGAGCGTTGGCTCAAGTTGTATAGTGAATTGTGGAAGTATAATTGGCAATTGAACCTTATAGAGCATTGGCTAATGTTGTGAAGTGAGTTCTGAAGTAAATGTGAAAAAGAGAAGAGGATTAATATATTGTCTCCCTTACTAGGATATTGTTACTTTTAATGCTATCTCCTTTTCTGGGATGTTGATATTTTTTTAATAATTCCCTAGCGGGGATTTGATTGTTGAACTATTGTTCCTTACCGGGATTTTATTGTGATTTTATTTATTTCCTTGCCCTTATTTCTTGTGATTGTTGTTTGGGTGAGGAAGAGTGTTAAAGCACGAAGGGTGATGCCGTGCATTATTTTGGTGAGAGAGTGTTAAAGCACGAAGGGTGATGCTGTGCCGCACGATGTACAATTCTGTGCCAATTATTTTGATTTTATGGCGAGGACGAGAGTAAAGCACGAAGGGTGATACTGTTGATACCCACTTTTTCTCTATATATTTGCAATATGCAAAATACTTTCAAAATAGCATATAAATGCATACATAAGCATGTCCAAATGTTTTATTTTTTTCCATAATTTTTTAAAAGATTTTAAATCGATTTATTTCCCTTTTCATCCATAAAATTTCAATAATTATGTCCAAAATTATTATTTTTGATGATTCATTAATTGGATTTTTATACTTATGCCAAAATATGCCTAAGGTAATTTTTACAATTTTATTTAGTATTTTTAAAAGCTAATTGCAATATTAGCCTTTTAAGATTTAATTGTGTTTTATATTCATAAAATTAAGCCCTATATTTTTAAATTGTTAGTTACATGTCGTGAATCATTGTAGCACTTTCAATTTATATTCAAAAATTTATTTACTATTTTTTATATTTTAAAAGGGGGAAAATTGACTATTTAAATAATAGCCCATTTGTATTTCAATCCTAGCCTAAATTGAACCCCAATTCCCCAGCCCAATTTTGAATTAAACCCAACCCTAAACCAATTTTAATCGACCCAAACCCGGATTCCCACCTACCCCATTTAATCTAGACCGTTGATCATTCAAATCAACGGGCCTCATTCACCCTTCCTAAAATAAACCTAAACGACCCCTTACCCTAACTCATTTCTCACCATCCGCTGCCCTTGAATCCCTCTCCTCTCAATTCTCTCTGCAACCTCACATAAACCATAGCCGTCGCCACCCAATTCCACCCTAATCCCTTGCAATCCCTACCTAATTCATGGGCTCCCATGGCGATTTGAGGCGTGTACTCGTCTCCTATGTTTGCTGCTACCTATATTCGTGATTCCATGGACAGATCTCAAAGGGATCTAGTCCGGTCCTGGTTCAACTTCTATCTATGGCCTTCTTCCGGCCATCCATGGCTGTTCAAGTCAGATCCTTGACTTTTCCGGCTAGATCGGTAACTTTTCAAAGTCCTTTGCACTTTCTCTGGGTTCTCTGAAACCCTAGCTCTAAGAGTTTTTCGATTTTATTTCAGATCTATCTTAGATCTGTGCTTATCATGAACTTCTTAAGTGTTTTCTCGAAGGTTCTTCGATTTTCTTTCAAAAATGACTCTTTATTTTCAACGATTAGGGGTTTTCTCTTAACCTCTTTTAAAAGATCTCTTTTCTGATTTTTTGGTGTTGTTTCATGATTTTTAATATGTTCAAATGACTTGGTTATGCTTTCCTTATATTTTATTCATCATGTTGAAAACCCTAGGTCTTTTTTTGGTTTATCCGAGTTCTAAAACTGTTTGTTTGAATGTATACTTGTTCGATTAAGTTCTTTGTTTCTGACTCTTTTTTTTGTTTGACTTATCTAATTATGAGTTCTTATCATCTCTTAAACTCGACTATCGTTAAAATCCTAATTTCTTAAAAGGATTTCCTCACTTGTTACTGTGAGACCTTTACTTGTTTCTGACTCTCTTTACCTATTGGACTTGTTTCTTTATTTTGGCTCTACGTGTGAGCCCTGACTATTTGACTTTGTTGACTATTGAGCCTTAGCTTACTCTTGTAATTGCTGCATGTTTGTATGTATCCAGTTATTTCTTTTGCCAATGCGTTTGGCCTTGAATGTCTGATATTTCTGTTCGTTCTATTTGTATGTCAAGGTGCAGAATCATGTTTCTTTCTTGATTGATCTTGATTTCCTCAATATTACGATTGATTGAAAAGGGTTCCCATATAAACCCTAATTTTTATTCATTTGTTTAAAATTGATTGATTCCCTCATTTAATTACTGTGATGTTTTACCTTGCTGAATCTCTTCCCCAAAACTAAGCATATTTTGTACTTAGACTCAATTATTTATTTCATACTTTTACTGCCCCTTATATGTCAATAATCAATCTATCTCAAACTGATTTCTTTCCTTAATAACCCTGTTAGTATCCGTTTGAGCAATAATCCCTTGATTAAAGGGGAGTACTTGTGTTAATTGATTCTGATTGTGGTTATTTCCATATTTGAGTTGAAACTTTACTGGTTACCTCATTCTTCACTCATTTTCAAAACTATAAATACCTTACCCTCTCTTCTTTCAAACACACGAACAATTGAGTTCAAAACACACTTACACTCAAAACTCTCTCTTTCTCTATTACTACTTGTGCTATTGCTTTGTCTAGCCAGCTAAAAGCCAAGGCTAGATTGTGGAATCTTGCTTACTTTACCTTTCTGCACCTTACTTTCCCTATTGGTATGTCCTAGTTAATTTTTCAAGCCTCAACAACAACATGCTTCTTTAGTTGTTTCAGTTTCCCTTATTCTTGTCTACTCCTGTTTATGGTTCCGCAGTCATATTACATTATTAGCATGCTGTAATATGTTCCCTTCCCCCTCAGATTAATGCTTCTCCTATGTGTGTTTTGAAACATACTCCGACAGTCAATTGTTATGTACTTATTGTCTTGTGAATCCCAAAACCCCATATCCCCTCTATGTGTTTGTGTTCTTTTGGCTGGTTTGTCACCATGCCAGCATCGGCTATTGCTATGCGTGTCCAAACCAGACCCCTGCCGGGGTCATGTGCTTACAGACAAGTGTATTCCTAAGATCCTTTGAACCCCTTGTATGACTACTGATTCTATTTGTTGGAGTTTTGAGTTTTATTACTACAATTCCTTTCAAATTGCCTATGTTATTGATTACTTTCAACTCAGTTTTAAACAAACTCTTTTTCCAAACTATGTCAAGCACTCTCACCCATTCCTAGAATCTAGGTTCTACCCTCTTGTGTGAGCCTTGCCTTGGAACCCTTGAGCTCCCTTTGAACTTGGACACATAAGAGCTGGCCCTTCCACACTGCACTAATTCTGTTTGGTTATGCAAATTTAGGTGTGAGCACTGTCCGGGATCCCTTGAGGTCCTTAGGGAACTCTGACACACCCAGATATGAGAAAGGCTTTGAAATATTAATATTGAAGTGGTTCATTACATAACTCAAAAAGGAAGTCAAGACCGAGCTTTCGTTGGTTGTAATTTCTTATTTCTGCACTTCTTTTGTAATTCAATCATTTGATCTGTAATAATTTATAAACAATTATTGGGGTGATAAGTGAAAAAGGGTGTGTAGTTGTATATTGTGGGTAAATTGGGTAGATAACATGCCTATAGGATCTGCTTTGGTTTAAAATGAATTCTGCATGCTTTACTTTCACACAATTAGAAACCATGTCCATAGAATCTAAATGGCTTTAATAATAGAGATCATGCCTATAGGGTTAAAATCAACTTTATAATTAGATATCATGCCTATAGGGTGTAAAGTAATTGAAGTTCAGATTTCATTATAGCATGTATTCAGATTCGTCTCACTAGAAAGCATGCCTATAGGTTCAAAGTCAGCTTTTAATACTTAGATACCATGCCTATATGATCTAAGTAGCTATAATAGAAATCATGCATATAGAACTTAAAACCAATTTAGTTGGAGAAGCCGTTTAGTTCACGATGTTTATTCTGAATTGGACTAGTTAATTAATCTGTCGCTTCTTTAATAAATTTTCAAACACTGCCTTAAGTTAATACCGTTAGAAAGCATGTCTATAGGATCTCAAGTTGTCCATTTTAAATTAATCACTGCTCTACTGCATTCCTAATCAATATAGATATCATGCTCATAGGACATCACTATTACGCCTAGGAAAGCCTTAGGTAATTACTCGAATAAAATTGGAACTGCCTTTGTTTAATCGCCAACTACTACAACCAGCAGGCAGACCTGATTCAGACTTCTTTTTTGAGCTATATAATGAATCTGGCTCTAACTCAAACCCTGCTTTAGGATTTTTAAAATTCAGACCTTAACTGTGTTTAAGTCATTCTATTTATATATATTGTTTGCGGAGGTATACATGAGCCTTCTAATTGTTTATATGTTCCCCCTCTAAATGCAGTCCTACGTGTTTTTGTATGTCGCCTTTGTTTTTTACCTTTAAACCTAAGTTTCATCCTAAAACCTCCCTCTTATAGGAATAGTAGTCCTAAATTCATCCGGGACTGATAGGAATGGGACAGGTAACAACATAGAGGTCGAGACCAATTCGCGCTTTAATACCTTCATGGGGTGGGAAAGGTAGATATGGATATGATGACCGGTACGCTAATACCATGTGTATCTCTTCTGAGGAGTGTCATACCGGGTATTGCATTAAGGTGATCCATATTACAAACAAACCTAGGACCCCCCTTTTTTTACGAGCATATCTAGTCTGTAACTCTTTTCTAAACCCTTTTAAATCATTTTTTTCAGACGTTTGTGTATTAAACTTAAACCCCCTATTACTTGAGCCTTTATTTGTTTACTTGCTAATTGCAGAAATTCACAAAAAACTATCTGGCCGGGAACCACACTAGCGAATCTTGAGGGGTGCCTAGCACCTTTCCCTTGGGATAATTTCAAGCCCTTACCTTATCTCTGGTTATCAAACATAGTTGTAGTTAAATATTATAGGTGTCCTAACGCATCCTAAAATTTTTAGGTGGCGACTCTTCAAAATACCCAATTCCCAAAAAGGAAATGAGTCATTACACCCCATGAATATTGAAACCCAAACTCCTCTCCGACGGAAGGGAAAAAAGGGAGGCACGATAGCATGGCGACTCTACGGAGGATATTTAGGCTTTTATCATTTCATATTGTTCTTGTGAATTTGTACCTCCCTATGTGCAATTACTTGTTTAAATTTCTTTAAGCATTTAATTTCTCTTTTCAAAAGCAAAACTGGCATATCTTCTTTGTTTCCTTCCTTTATTGCTGCTTTAATTATAAAACTGCTATATTTATCGCTTTCTTAATGTGCAAATACATGTCAACATGTTTTTAATTATTGCATCATCACGCTCAACATCATACTCCACTCGTTCCAAACAAATACTATAACAACGCTTTTAATGAGTGGTTGCACTCTTCCTATATCATTACCCCCTAAATTCCGAAAAGCATATGTTTGGTAAAACAAGTCGATTAGCGGTGTAGTCGACAGTTCTGTGCCTTCCCCCTTGAGTTGTCCGCTCAAGGGTACTAGTCTAAAACCCCATAGAAACCTTTCTCTGTTCAAATTGTGCATGCATCATGGTCAAACCTAGCCGGGTCAGTTGTGTTGTCCAGATAATGATCCTTTAAGATAGCCTTGTCCAAAGTCAACTAGGTTTCCCTGAACCCAAACAGACATCACCACGTTCTATGCATTTATTTAGAGAACTAAATGCTTCATGCTAATTGTTGGTATTAAATAGTTGAGTCTGGTGGGGGTAAGGGCCTAACCTTATCTGTCTTGCAGAAATATGAGGCATGAAGTCCCCATATTCAGATGGTCACCAATGTCCACCCAAGATTGCTAAGTTGGTGGAGAGATTTACCCTCCAGTGACCAAACTCTCATCGCAAATATCTGGGAAATCTACCATCCCTCCCGGAGATCCAACCTAACAACATGATCATAGAAGCTACCACACTGTTTTGGGATTGTGAATGGGTCGTGTTCCGCTTTGGGGACATTGAAATGATGCCCTTGCAAGAGGAGATAGGAGGACTAGCCGGTCTAGTTTGGGAAACTCCGGGTTTGCTAATGCCTGAGAACCGCAAAGGCAGGAGTTTCCTCAAAATGATGGGTTTGAAGAAGAATACAGAATTGACATGCCCGAAAGAGTCATACATCCCTTTTGACTACTTGTATCAAAGGTATGGTCACAACAAATCCTACCGTACCTACCCTGACGAGTTTGCCATCACATCCTTAGGGCACATCCATCGAAGGGTTTTCGTCTTCATATTTTGTTTCCTGGAGCTGATCGTGTTTCTGATGAAGAAAGGGAGAATCCATACCAGGATAGCTATGGTAACTAAGACCCTAATGGAGGGGATTGGTGGGCATCCATTCAGCATCGTACCCATGATCATTGTAGACATATACCGAGCCTTAGAGAAGTGTCAACGAGGAGAAAAACACTTCGAAGGCTGCAATTTATTCCTTAAACTTTGGCTCATGGAACATCTCTAGAAGGGCGAATACCGACAAGAGATTCAGCGAAGAGACTGGGATGATCACATCGCTTTCCATCATCCAAAGCGAATGAATTACATTCCCGATATGTTCGCTCAGCTTGAGAATGCCAAAGGGTGGGTTGAGCTATTTGATAGGTTCAGTGGATGTTCGAATGGTTTCCTATCGAGGTGTTCATCGCCTGATCCAGAGACGCACCTTTCCTGATACTAATTGGTCTAAGAGGAACCTACCCTTACATCCTTCTCTGAGTTATGAGGCAAGCTGGTAGGAAGCAAGTTATACCCAGGGTCGACAAGATGAGTTATTTCCGAGCTGACTTCCAAAATGATGATAGTCCCTACAAGTGCCAAGCTCAGTATATGTGGCACTGCAAGATCATAATGGGGAGAGATACCATCGAGCCAGACATGTATCATGCTGGTTGTGCTCCTTTCTACTCAGGTTGGTTGGAAGACAATCATGATGGTCTGAGCCAACCAGGGTTTGCTCGAGGTCACAGGATTATAGATGAAAATGCCAAGGCGCAGGTCAAGTACAACCAGCTGCGCAAAAAGATCCGTGAGTACGAAAGCGAACACTGCAAGATACAAGAGTCCAACTAGAAGTTGATTGAGGAATGGAAGGACATGGCTGTCAGTGCCAACAAGCAGCTAGGATACTTGGAGCGAGGCATAGTAGAACTGGAGAGAAAATTTCTCAAGAGGGTCGAAGATTGCGAAAATGCTGTAGGGACTTAAGGCGGACATTTAGCAAGAGCATACCTATTGCTGAGAGTTTGCGAGTTGGGGAAGCTGTTCAACGGAGCCAAGGATGCCGAATCTAGGGGAAGGTCCTTCTGGGACCAAGTAGATAGGAGTTTCTCTTTTCACTTTATATATGTAATAAGACCAATGACCATTAATGACTATTATTTCCTGTTTATTTAGTGTCGATTTGGGATTCGTCTTATTATCAATAAAATGAGGCATTTAGCATTTTAAGTTCTCCAAACCAATTTGTCGCTAGACCTACCTCAGGCACAAAGAGGTCCCCAAATTAGGACACGATTTACATTCCCGTACTATGTGTTTAAATATTGCAATTCTTTTATGATTCTCGCTAACTTGGTTACCTTTTTGTTTTTGTTCTTTGTTTTTGTTTTTATTATTGCCCTCCCAAAAGTTAGTTCGTGTACTCTAGCATCATCATCTTATTCTACGAGATCCAGAGTCCCTCCACCCACTCTTCCTCTTAGTCCTGTCAAAAACAAGAACACAATCAAGATGGAAGATTTGAACAACGACAAGAAGGAGAATCCAACTGAATGGGTAGAGGCCACTAATGGCCATGGTACCCAGGTTCCTAATGAGAATGCGACACAACTTGAACAGAAGCTGCTGAAATTTCAAGAAGAGCTCGATCAAGTTTGGAATCTGGAAAGCCTGTCATTTTCCCTCAGTACCCCAGATATCAATTTCCCCAACACTCAAAATCCTACACCTCCTCAAAATATCCCAAAGAAACTGAATCATCCCGCTCCTCACCATCATACTCTTCCACCAAAAACCCAATGCAACACCTGCCATATCCCAAACAATACTCTACTACTCATCCTAGAACCTCAAAACTCCACAAATGACCATTTTCACACCCACACACCAGGACACCATAACACTCCTATCTACGTGGAGACCATGCCACACTCCACCCAACCTATCTCCAGCACACTTGAGTCTGATGAAAAGGATCTACTTATCAGGAACCTGGCTGAGGAACTTAAGAAATTGGCTAGCTGGATTCAGGGCGTTGAGGGAAGTAAAGGAATCGAGGGGCTGAACTATGAGGATCTTTGCATACGGCCTGATGTCGAACTATTTGAGGAGTACAAACCTCCTAAGTTCGAAGTATTTGATGGTACGGGTGATCCAAGGGTCCATCTGAGGACATACTACGACAAGCTGGTTGGAGTAGGGAAAGATGAGAGAATCCGCATGAAGCTATTCATGAGGAGTTTGAAAGGAGATGCATTATCTTAGTACATCAGCCAAGATCCAAAGAAGTGGTCAAACTAGGTGGGCATGGCATCCGACTTTATGGACAGGTTCAGGTTTAATACAGAGAATGCACCAGACATGTTCTATATTCAGAATCTAAAGAAGAAGCCCACAGAGACGTTTCGCGGGTATGCTACTCGCTGGAGGTCCAAAGATGATAAGGTCAGACCTGCCTTAGAAGAGGAACAGATGAACAAGTTCTTTGTCCTGGCTCAGGACCCGCGGTATTACAAACAACTGATGAAGATTGAGAGCCATAAATTCTCCGACATTATCAAACTGGGTGAGAGAATTGAATAAGGTATCAAGAGCGGTATGGTTACAAACTTCGAGGCCTTGCAAGCTATAAATAAGGCCTTACAATCCGGTGGTGTGTCCAAGAAAAGGGACGTAGGGGCCGTGATGGTTTCACAAAGGACCAAATCTACCCTCAAATACCAAACTTATCCAACACCTCCACTCACATACCTGCCAACTCCAAATTACCAAGCACCTTCACCCTCATACCAAGCTCCACCACCAACTTATCAATCACCTCCACCTCCTACATATCAACATACATCACCCAGATACTCCCAACCCGCGCATGTCTACCAAACCTATAATGCTCAACCATCCGACTATCAATCACCTCCTGCACACCAAAACTTCCCTAGACCTCGACCCAATTTTGATCGCAGACATCCAAAACAATATACATCAATCGCTGAACCTATTGACCAACTATATGAGAGACTCAAAGTTGCTGGTTATGTCACCCCCATCCCTGCTACAACCCCTGAGAATCCTTCCCAGTGGTTTAACCCAAACAAATCCTGTGCATATCATTCTGGCATGAATGGGCACACCATCGATGAATGTTGTTCCTTGAAAGACAAGATCTAGTCTTTGATTGACAACAAGATCATTGTGGCAAAAACCCGCTCAAAATGTTTGCAACAACCCTATACCAGACCATAAGGGTGGAGGTATCCACATGATTGAAATAGAAGATGACTGGGATCCCGAGGGATCAATCGGGTTGATCGCAGAAGGTGATGACCCAAAGAAGACAATAATTACTCTCAACCCAATCATAGTCCAGATTCAACTGTCTGAGGACGCTGAGGTGAATATGTCTATACCACTTGAGTTTGAAGCAACGTCATCCGCAAAGGCACCGGTACCAATTGAGGTTGAATTTGTGTCTCCGGCAAATGCACCCGCACTATTTGAGGTTGTAGTTTTGCCACCCAAGGGAAATGCTCCATTTAGTGTGAGGATATTTACGCCAATCCCAGTGGCAATGTCGACCATGGCACCATTCTATACAAAGGATGTACCCTGGGACTATACAGCCGAGGCAAGAAGGAAAGGCAAGGTCAGGTTCGAAGAGACTATTGCAGCACAGGGTATGACAAGAACTGGTAGAGTCTATACCCCTGAATATCTAGTTGAGTCAAGCAAGCAGGCCTCCAATCGGCCACCCATCATTGAGACATGTCCAGACGACCTCTGGAGGAAAATACAGGCCAAGGAGTATTCGATCATCGACCAATTAAACAAGACGCCGACACAAATATCCATTCTCTCTTTGCTACAGAATTCTGAGGCACACAAGAATGCTCTATTAAAGGTGCTGAGTGAAGCATACGTACCAAGAAACATCACGGGCGGGGAATGGCTAACATGGTAGGACAAGTGTTGGAGAGCTATAAGATCACCTTTCATGAGGACGAGCTGCCACTTGAAGGGTTGGGGAACAACAAAGCACTGCACATCACCGTACAATGTGAAGACTATTTCATCACCAAAATCCTAATTGATGGAGGTTCCAATCTCAACATTTGTCTGTTGGTAACGCTCAACAAACTGGGTAAAGTACTGCACGAGATAAAAGTTGGATCAATCAGTGTGAAAGCCTCGATGGTTCTTAGAGGTCCACCATCGGTGAGATTGTTCTATGCTTACAAATGGGACCAACATGGTTCGATGTTGATTTCCAGGTGATAGATGTGCCAGATTCTTACAACTTACTGCTAGGACGGCCATGGATTCATGCCGCTGGGACCGTAGCACCAACACTGCATCAGGCAGTAAAATTCGAATGGAATCACCAGGAAGTGATCATTCACGGTGACGGTAGAAACCCTATATACAGTCATCAGACCATTCCTGCGATTGAGGGAAGAAAGAAGCTGGGTGGAGAGACTTACCACCACATCGAATGGGTCAATGCTATTGACAAAGTAAATGGTGGAATAATAAAATCGAGAGTATACTGAATTGGAGTGGGTTCAAACCTGGATAGGGGCTCGACAAGAACCTACAAGGAATCGCTAACCCCATAAAACTCAAAAAACATGGCACTACTTTGGGTCTGGGATATGAATATACCTGGGAAGAATTCAACAATTGCTTGATGCCATGGCGCGTTCCTTTCTATCCACTGGAGCAGCCAATACCGCATCTGGAGCAAACATTCTAACAGGCCGACATTGTTTATGGGTCAGATGAAGAAGAAGCACTGGCAGCGGTGAAGAACTTGTTCCTAGAGGACAACGACATGAACTGTTGTGTTGTTCTCGAGAAGGAGGGGGAAGAAGGCCCTTCCATACAGGCTGTAAGCAGAGGTGCACATCTCAATAACTGGACCATCAGGACAACCAGAGCCCGGCGAGCCTCAGGTTAGCAAGGCTAAAACAAGTATTATCCATTGTTTTTACTAAATGATTTTCTTTTCACATTTTCAACTCCCGCAATAAGATCTTCAATGTTCAAAACAGTTATGCAATTTATCAAAGCATTTTGACTTTTCTTATAAATCAACACTCATTATCATTTTCTCTGATTACTTTACTTATACAACATTACTATTACTTTTCTTGATGAAACCAACGACTGTGACATACAATGAGACAATGCAACAAACGGATATTGATTCAGAGGAAGATGACATACCCGACGAGATTGTTAGAGAAGTTTAGAACTTTGAGAACAGACCTAAGTCTAACCTGGACGAGACCGAAATTGTTAACCTGGGAGATGCAGAAAACGTGAAGGAAACACGAATCAACGTTTACCTATCACCATCAGAAAAGAAAGAATACACGAAATTTCTAAAGGAATATGAGGACATATTCGCATGGTCGTATGATGACATGAGTGGAATGAGTACATCTATTGTGGCTCACAAACTGCTGACAGATCCAACATGTCCACCGGTAAAGCAAAAGCTCAGAAATTACAAGCCTGATATGAGTCTGAAAATCAAGGAAAAGGTCACCAAACAGGTCAAAGCTAAGGTTCTCAGGGTAGTAGAATACCCGACATGGTTAGCAAATATCGTGCAAGTGTCAAAGAAGGACGGGAAGGTTAGGGTCTGTGTCGACTACTGAGATCTCAACCGGGCTAGTCCAAAAGATGACTTCCCTTTGCCAAATATACACATCCTGATTGACAATTGCACCAAGCATGAGCTGCAGTCATTTGTAGATTGCTTCGCTGGTTATCATCAGATCTGGATGGATGAAGAAGATGTTGAGAAAACGGCTTTCATTACACCGTGGGGAATGTACTGTTACAATGATGTCGTTCGTCCTGAAGAATTTAGGGGCCACCTACATGAGGGCCATGACTACCATTTTCCATGATATGATCATCAAATCCAAGAAGGCCACTGATCACATGGAATATCTGAGGAAGTTCTTCAATAGATTGCGAAGGTACAACCTGAAACTGAATCCCGCCAAGTGCGCATTTGGGGTTCCTGATGGGAAATTGCTAGGGTTTATTGTGAGTTACTGAGGAATAGAACTGGATCCATCAAAAGTCAAAGCCATTCAAGAATTTCCACCACCAAAGAACAAGAAGGATGTGATGAGTTTCTTGGGAAAGCTCAACTACATCAGCCGATTCATAGCACAATCTACAATTATTTGTGAGCGAATCTTTAAGATGTTTAAGAAAGACGCCGCTACCAAATGGACTGATGACTACCAAAAGGCCTTCGACAGAATCAAGGAATACCTGTCAACACCACCAGTCTTAGTCCCGCCCGAGCTAGGTAGACCCTTACTACTCTACCATGTAGTGTTGGATGGAGCTTTTGGCTGCGTTCTGGGGCAGCATGATGAAACAGGGAGGAAGGAACAAGCCATTTATTATCTCAGTAAGAAGTTTACCTCGTACGAGACCTGGTATTCTTTATTAGAACACACATGTTGTGCTTTGACTTGGGTAGCTCAGAAGCTGAGGCATTACTTCTGTGCCTATACTACATATCTCATATCAAGGATAGATCCTTAGAAGTACATCTTTCAGAAGCCCATGCCCACTGGCAAGCTAGACAATTGGCAAATCCTGTTGAGTGAGTTTACATCATCTACGTAACTAAGAAAACGGTCAAGGGACAAGCACTAGCAGACCACCTCGCTAAGAATCCCATTGATGGAGAATACGAACCCCTGAAAATGTACTTTCCTAATGAAGAGGTATCATTCATAGGATAAGACATTGCATAATCCTATGACGGTTGGAGAATGTTTTTCGATGGAGCAGCAAATTTTAAAGGAGTCGGCAAAGGAGTAGTCCTAGTATCAGAAACCGGTCTGCATTATCCGGTGTGTGCCAAACTCAGGTTCCCATGCACCAACAATATGGCCGAGTATGAAGCCTGCATCTTAGGACTCAAAATGGCCATTGACATGAATGTTCAAGAGCTGCTAGTAATCGGAGATTCAGACTTACTTATACATCAGGTACGAGAAGAATGTGCAACCAAGAACTCCAAGATACTCCCATATATGCATCATGTACAGGAATTGAGAAAGAGGTTCACGAAGACGGAGTTCCAACATGTTCCCAGAGTCCAGAATGAGTTCGCCGATGCATTGGATACCCTGTCATCTATGATACAACATCCAGACAAGAATTTCATTGATCCCATTCTAGTATAGATCCATGATCAACCAGCTTATTGTGCCCATATTGAAGAAGAAGCAAACGGAAAGCCTCGGTTTCATGATATCAAGGAATATTTGGCAAAAAGAGAGTACCCAGAGCATGCAAATCCAACTCAGAAACTCACACTTCGGAGATTGTCCAACAACTTTTTTCACAGTGGAGGAATCCTGTATAGGAGGACCCCCGATTTGGGATTATTAAGATGTGTTGACGCGAAGGAAGCATCGAGGCTACTAGAGGAAATTCATGCTGGGACCTGCGGTCCACATATGAATGGTTTTGTCCTAGCAAAGAAGATACTTCAGGCTGGTTACTTTTGGATGACCATGGAAACAGACTGCATCTAGTATGTCTGGAAATACCTCTACTGTTAGATACATGCAGACATGATAAAGGTACCTCCAAATGAGCTTAATGCAATAAGCTCACCATGGTATTTTGCCGTTTGAGGGGTGGATGTTATTGGACCAATCGAGCCTGCCGCTTCCAATGGACACAGGTTTATCCTGGTAGCTATAGACTATTTTACCAAATGGGTAGAAGCAACATCTTACAGAGCAGTGACTAAGAAAATTGTGGCAGACTTTGTCCGCGACCGCATTGTTTGTCGACTCGGAATTCTAGAGTCAATCATTACTGATAATGGCTCTAACCTCAATAGTGACTTGATGAAAGCTATGTGCAAAACTTTCAAGATCAGACACAAGAATTCCACAGCCTACAGGCCTCAAATGAATGGAGCTGTAGAAGCTGCCAACAAGAATATCAAGAAGATGTTGAGGAAAATGATAGAAAATCATAAACAATGGCATGAGAAGTTGTCATTTGCTCTATTAGGATATCGCACCACAGTCCGCATATCAACCGGGTCAACCCCCTATATGCTAGTTTACGGTACAGAGGCTGTCATTCCCGTTGAGGTAGAAATTCCTTCCCTAAGGATCATACAAGAAGCTGAACTCGACGACGCAGAGTGGGTAAAAAGTTGTTATGAGTAACTAGCTCTTATATACGGAAAGGGAATGAATGCAATTTGCCATGGTCAACTCTATCAGAACAGAATGTCCAGAGCCTTCAACAAAAGAGTCAAGCCAAGACAGTTCACCCCGGGGCAGCTGGTGTTAAAGAAAATTTTTCCGCATCAAGACGAAGCCAAAGGAAAGTTCTCTCCCAACTGGCAGGGTCCATACATGGTTCACCGGGTTCTAATATGAGGAGCCCTCATACTTGCAAAAATGGACGGAGAAGTCTCGCCAAAGCCGATTAATTCAGATGTAGTCAAGCGTTACTATGTATAATTTTTGTGCTTCCCTTATATGATGTAAATTGAACTATGCCTGACCTGAATCCCGTTTAAGAGGGGATATGTATGTAGCCCTATGGGTTCGGTCACAATTCAATAAAATTTTCATTCCCCCCCACAATTGGAAACTGGGGCAGAATTTTGAGGAGGATCCTCAAAATTCCGAAGTAATTTCAGTCGATCGTCGCGCAAGCAACAGTCAAAAGCATCAATTCATTAAACTGGGGTAGAATTTGAGGAGCACCTTCAAAATTCCGTACCAAGAGAGGTTGCAATGTCCCGAACCACGTCACATTCGTCAGTTCATCTAAAAGCTATTTTTAATTATACACTTACTTTTACAAAATCATGCATGTTTATTATCGAAACTGCATTGTTTAGCAACGCTACCCCAATGATACAGAGAGTATCACTAGATCAAAGGCAAGCATTTCAAGCAAAGCCAGCGGGGATACAAACTGACCTTCCCCCTTACAAAACTCATGATTTTTCTTTGGATGCATGAACTAGGATTGCGAAAATCATCAAACATACTATACATCCATAGGACAAACATTATTCAGGAATACAACTCTCAGAACCGTTGCACTTACCAACATTTGCTATCCGCACACACCTGTGATGTTCCGTCTGTCACAATGCTCTCAGTAATCACAATATCGCAATCTGCTATCAGCTAAGAAAACTCTACTATCATTCGTTATTTCATTTTACATAAGGCTACCATTCTGCCTTCCGAGACTAAACGCTGTCTCCATCTGCATTCTTGCATAAGGATACTATTCTACCTTCCAATCTGCATAAGGCTATCTTTCTGCCTTCTAAGAGTAAACTATGTCTCCATCTGCATTCTTGCATAAGGCTACTATTCTACCTTCCGATCTGCATAAGGCTAACTTTTTGCCTTCTGAGACTAAACGTTGTCTCCATCTGCATTCTTGCATAAGTCTACCATTCTGCCTTTCGAGACTAAACGCTGTCTCCATCTGCATTTGCATTGCATAAGGCTACCACTCTGCCTTCCAAGATTAAATGCTGTCTCCATCTGTATCTTGCATAAGGCTACCATTCTGCCTTCCGAGGTTAAGCTCTACCTCCATCTGCAATCGCATCTTTGTATAAGGCTATCATTCTACCTTCCGAGGCTAAGCTCTGCCTCCAATTTTCTTCGACACTAAGCACTATCTCAAGAGTCGTTTATTTCGTCTCTCTTACGGGCTAAGCTCTGCCCTTCAATTCGCAAGACTAAGTTTTGTCTTGTCTGCATCATACTACTGCATCTTTCATGGGCTGAAATATCGCCAACTCATCTGAAGGCATAATCGTTCGGAGGCACCATCTTCATAGCCCGAGAACACCATATCATTATTCGAAGGAATCATGGTTTGAAGGCACCATCCTTATAGCCCGAGAGCATCATTTCATGGCCTGCGAATCTTTCATCATACGCTTTATGGCCCGGGACGTCATGGTCTAAAGACGTCATCCTAACCATCCAAAGACAACATTCATAGTCCAACGGGAATTTGCATCATGTTTAAATTTATGCACAGAATACGCTTGTATTATTTCATTGTAGGTAAACCAGCGAGCAACTACCATCCTGGTAGGAGCGATCCCGCTCTAGTCCCTGTAGCCATATCAAGACTTAATCACCCCTGTAAACCTGTCACTCACCCTACCCTGGATATTGCGTCCGTTCTCGAAAAGTCTCCATCGGCATACTCCGCCGACGGATCCTGAATTACATACGACTTGACTCCTGTAAAACCAGGGATATGTAGGTAGCTCGGAATCCAGGGTGCAGCCTAAATCTTCTTCAAACCATTTCGCTCGGTCAAAATTGGCCATCATGTCTTTACCTGACAACTCTTTCATCCTTCCCGGATAAAGAGGGGCAACTGTTGATACCCAATTTTTTCCTATATATTTGCAATATGCAAAATACTTTCATAATAGCATATAAATGCATACATAAGCATGTCCAAATGTTTTATTTTTTTTCCATAATTTTTAAAGGTTTTTAATCGATTTATTTCCCTTTTCATCAATAAAATCCAAATAATTATGTCCAAATATATTATTTTTGATGATTCATTTATTGGATTTTTATACTTATGCCAAAATAAGGCTAAGATAATTTTTAAATATTTTTAAAAGCTAATTGCATATAATTACAATATTAGCCTTTTAAGATTTAATTGTATTTTATATTCATAAAATTAAGCCCTATATTTCTAAATTGTTATTTACATATCATGAATCATTTTAGCACTTTCAATTTATTTTCAGAAATTTATTTACTATTTTTTATACTTTAAATGGGGGAAAATTGGCTATTTAAGTAATAGCCCATTTGTATTTGGATCCTAGCCTAAATTGAACCCCAATTCCCCAACCCAATTTTGAATTAAATCTGGCCTTAGCCCAATTTTAACTGACCCAAACCCGGATCCCCACCTACCCCGTTTAATTTAAACCGTTGATCATTCAGATCAACGGTCCCCATTCACTCTTCCTAAAATAAACATAAATGACCCCTTACCCAAACTCATTTCTCACCACCCGCCTCCCTTGAATCCCTCTCCTCTTAATTCTCTCTGTAGCCTCATATAAACCCTAGCCGTCGCCACCCAATTCCACCCTAATCCCTTGCGATCCCTACCTAATTCATGGGCTCCCATGGAGATTTGAGGCGTGTAATCGTCTCCTATGTCTGCTGGCTACCTATTTTCGTGATTCCATGGACAGATCTCAAAGGGATCTAGTCCAGTCTTTGTTCAACTTCTATCTATGGCCTTCTTCCGGCCATCCATGGCTGTTCAAGTCAGATCCTTGACTTTTTCAGCTAGATCGGTAACTTTTCAAAGTCTTTCTCACTTTCTCTAGGTTCTCTGAAACCCTAGCTCTAAGTTTTTTTCGATTTTCTTTCAGATCTATCTTAGATCTATGCTTATCATGAACTCTTAAGTCTTTCCTCGAAGGTTCTTCGATTTTCTTTAAAAAATGACTCTTCATTTTTCAACGATTTGGGTTTTCTATTAACCTCTTTTAAAATATCTCCTTTATGATTTTTTAGTGTTGTTTCATGATTTTTACTATGTTCAAATGACTTGGTTATGCATTCCTCATTCATCATGTTGAAAACCCTAGGTCTTTTTTTGGTCTTATCCGAGTTCTGAAACTATTTGTTTGAATGTATACTTGTTCAATTAAATTGTTTGTTTATGACTCTCTTTTCTTTGTTTGACTTATTTGATTCTGAGTTCTTATCATCTGTTAAACTCAGCTATCGTTAAAACCCTAATTTCTTAAAAGTATTTCCTCACTTATTACTGTGAGACCTTTACTTGTTTCTGACACTCTTTACCTGTTGGACTGGTTTCTTCATTTTGGCTCTACGTGTGAGCCCTGACTATTTGACTTTGTTGACTATTGAGCCTTAGCTTACTCTTGTAATTGCTGCATGTTTGTATATATGTAGTTATTTCTTCAATGCGTTTGGCCTTGCATGTCTGATATTTCTGTTCGTTCTATTTATATGTCAAGGTGCAGAATCATGTTTCTTTCTTGATTGATCTTGATTTTCTCAATATTATGATTGATTGCAAAAGGTTCCCTTATAAACCCTAATTTTTACTCGTTTGTTTAAAATTTATTGATTCCCTCATATAATTACTGTGATGTTTTACCTTGTTGAATCCCTTCCCTAAAACTAAGCGTATTTTGTACTTAGACTCAATTGTTTACTTCATACTTTTACTGCCCCTTATATGGCAATAATCAATCTGTCTCAAACTGATTTCTTTCCTTAATTAACCCTGTTAGTATCCGTTTGAGCTATAATCCCTTGATTAAAGGGGAGTAATTGTGTTAATTGATTCTGATTGTGGTTATTTCCATGTTTGAGTTGAAACTTTACTGGTTACCTTATTCTTCACTCGTTTTCAAAACTATAAATACCCTACCCTCTCTTCTTTCAAACATACGAACAATTGAGTTCAAAATACACTTACACTCAAAACTCTCTCTTTCTCTATTACTACTTGTGCTGTTACTTTGTCTAGCCGGCTAAAAGCCAAGGCTAGATTGTGGAATCTTGCTTACTTTACGTTTCTGCACCTTGCTTTCTCTATTGGTATGTCCTAGTTAATATTTCAAGCCTCAACAACAACATGCTTCTTTAGTTGTTTCATTTTACCTTATTCTTGTCTACTCCTATTTATGGTTCCGCAGTCAAGTTACATTATTAGCATGCTTTAATATGTTCCATTCCCCCTCAGATTAATGCTTCCCCTATGTGTGTTTTGAAGCATACTCCGACAGTCACTTATTGTGTACTTACTATCTTGTGAATCCCAAAACCCCATATCTCCTCTATGTGTTTGTGTTCTTTTGGCTGGTTTGTGACCATGCCAGCATCAGCTATTACTATGCATATCCAAAACAGACCCCTACTGGTGTCATGTGCTTACAGACAAGTGTGTTCCCAAGATCCCTTGACCCCCTTGTATGACTACTGATTCTGTTTGTTTGAGTTTTGAGTTATATTACTACAACTGCTTTCAAATTGCCTCTGTTACTGATTACTTTCAACTCAGTTTTAAACAAACTCTTTTTTCAAACTATGTCAAGCACTCTTACACATTCCTAGAATCTAGGTTCTGCCCCTCTTGTGTAAGCCTTGCCTTGGGACCCTTGAGCTCCCTTTGAACTTGGACACAAAAGAGCTGGCCCTTCCACACTGCACTAATTTTGTTTGGTTATGAAAATTTGGGTGTGAGCACTGCTCGGGATCCCTTAAGGTCCTTAGGGAACTCTGACACACCCAGATATGAGAAAGACTTTGAAATATTGGTATTGAAGTAGTTCATTACATAACTCAGAGAGGAAGTCAAGATCAAGCTTCCTTTGGTTGTAATTTCTTATTTCTACACTTCTTTTGTAATTCAATCATTTGGTCGGTAATAATTTATAAACAATTATCGGGGTGATTAGTGAAAAAGGGTGGGTAGTTGTATATTGTGCGTAAATTGGGAAGATAACATACCTATAGGATCTGCTCTGGTATAAAATGAATTCTGCATGCTTTACTTTCACACAATTAGAAACCATATCCATAAAATCTAAATGGCTTTAATAATAGAGATCATGCCTATAGGGTTAAATAAGCTTTATAATTAGATATCATGCCTATAGGGTGTAAAGTTTTTGAAGTTCAGATTTCATTATAGCATGTATTCAGATTCATCTCCCTAGAAAGCATGCCTATAGGTTCAAAGTCAGCTTTTAATACTTAGATACCATGCTTATAAGATCTAAGTAGCTATAATAGAAATCATGCCTATAGAACCTAAAACCAATTTAGTTGGAGAAGCCGTTTAGTTCACGATGTTTATTCTGAATTGGACTAGTTAATTAATCTACCGCTTCTTTAATAAGTTTCAAACACTGCCTTAAGTTAATACCATTAGAAAGCATATCTATAGGATCTCAAGTTGTCCATTTTAAATTAATCACTGCTCTACTGCATTCCTAATCAATATAGATATCATGCTCATAGGACATCACTATTACGCTTAGGCAAGCCTTAGGTAATTACTAGAATAAAATTTGAACTGCCTTTGTTTAATCGCCAACTGCTACAACCAGCAGGTAGGCCTGATTCAGACTTCTTTTATGACCTATATAATGAATTTGGTTCTGACTCAAACCCTGCTTTAGGATTTTTAAAATTCAGACTTTAACTGTGTTTAAGTCATGCTATTTATATGTATTGTTTGTGGAGGTATACATGGACCTTATAATTGATTATGTTCCCTCTCTAAATGTAGTCCTACGTGATTTTGTATGTCGCCTTAGTTTTATGACCTTTAAACCTAAGTGTCAGCCTAAAACCTCCCTCTTATAGGAATAGTAGTCCTAAATTCCTATAGGACTGATAGGAATGAGACGGGTAACAACATGCACTAGAGGTCGAGATCAATTCGCGCTTTAATACCTTCACGGGGTGGGAAGGGTAGATATGGATATGATGACCGGTGCGCTAATACCACGCGTATCCCCTCTTCTGTGGAGTGTCATACCAAGTATTGCATTGAGGTGATCCATATTACAAACAAACCTAGGACCCCCCTTTATTTTTTTACGAGCATGTCTAGCCTGTAACTCTTTTCAAAACCCTTTTAAATCATATTTTTCAAACGTTTGTGTATTCAAACTTAAACCCCCTATTACTTGATCCTTTATTTGTTTACTTTCTAATTATAGAAATTCACAAAAAACTATCTGGCCGGGAACCACACTAGCGGATCATGAGGGGTGCCTAGCACCTTCCCCTTGGGATAATTTTAAGCCCTTACCTTATATATGGTTATCAAACATAGTTGTAGTTAAATCTTATAGGTGCCCTAACACACCCTAAAATCGTTAGGTGGCGACTCTTAAAAATACCCAATTCCCAAAAAGGAAATGAGTCATTACACCCCATGAATGTCGAAACTCGGACTCCCTCCGACAGAAAGAAAACATAGGGGGCGCGACAGCATGGTGACTCTGCTGGGGATATTTAGGCTTTTACCATTTCAGATTGTTCTTGTGAATTTGTACCTCCCTATGTGCAATTACTTGTTTAAATTTCTTTAAGCATTTAATTTCTCTTTTCAAAAGCAAAACTGACATATCTTCTTTGTTTTCTTCCTTTATTGCTGCTTTAAATTATAAAACTGCTATATTTATCGCTTTCATAACGTGCAAATACATGTCAACATGTTTTTAATTATTGCATCATCACGCTCAACATCATACTCCACTCGTGCCAAACAAATACTATATCAATGCTTTTAATGAGTGATTACACACTTCCAATATCATTACCCCTTAAATTTGGAAAGGCATATTTGTGGTAAAACTAGTCGATCAACTGTGCAGTCGACAGTTCTGTGCCTTCCCCCTTGAGTTGTCTGCTCAAGGGTACCAGTCTAAAACCCCATAGAAACCTTACTTTGTTCAAATTGTGCATGCATCATGGTCAAACCTAGCCGGGTCAGTTATGTTGTCCACATAATGATCCTTTAAGATAGCCTTGTCCAAAGTCCACTAGGTTTCCTAAACCCAAACAGACATCACCACGTTCTGTGCATTTATTTGGAGAACTAAATGCTTCAAGCTAATTGTTGGTATTAAATAGTCGAGTCTGGTGGGGGTAAAGGCCTAACCTTATCTGTCTTGCAAAAATATGAGGCACAAAGTCCCCAGATTCGGCATGGTCACCAACGTCCACCCAAGATTGCTAAGATGGTGGAGAGATTTACCCTCCAGTGACCAATCTCTCATCCACAAATATCTGGGAAATCTACCATCCTGCCTAGAGGTCAAACCTAACACCATGATCATAGAAGCTTCCACACTATTTTGGGATTGTGTAAGGGCCGTGTTCCGCTTTGGGGACATTGAAATGACACCCTTGCTAGAGGATATAGGAGGACTGGCCGATCTAGTGTGGTAAACTCCGGGTTTGCTAATGCCTGAGAACCGCAAAGGCAGGGGTTTCCTCAAAATGATGGGTTTGAAGAAGAATACAGAATTGACATGCCTAAAGGAGTCATACATCCTTTTTGACTACTTGTATGAAAGGTACAGCCACAACAAATCCTACCATACCTACCCTAACGAGTTTGCCATCACATCCTTGGGGCACATCCATCGAAGGGTTTTCGTCTTCATGTTTTGTTTCCTGGGTTTGAGCGTGTTTCCAATGAAGAAAGGGAGAATCCATACCAGGATGGCTATGGTAACTAAGACCCTAATGGAGGGGATTGGTGGTCATACATTCAGCATCGTGCCCATGATCATTGTAGACATATACCGAGCCTTAGAGAAGTGTCAAGGAGGAGAAAAACACTTCGAAGGCTGCAATTTATTACTTCAACTCTAGCTCATGGAACATCTCCAGAATGGCGAATACCGACAAGAGATTCAGCGAAGAGACTGGGATGATCACATTGCTTTCCATCATCCAAAGCGAATGAATTACATCCCCGATATGTTTTCTCATCTTGAGAATGCCAAAAGTTGGGTTAAGCTATTTGACAATCTGACCGAAGAACATGTCCAGTGGATGTTCGAATGGTTTCCGACCGAGGAGTTCATCGCCCAATCCAGAGACGCACCTTTCCTGATACTAATTGGTCTAAAAGGAACCTACCCTTACGTCCCTCTTCGAGTTATGAGGCAAGTTGGTAGTACGCAAGTTATACCCATGGTCGACAAGATGAGTCATTTCCGAGATGACTTCCCAAATGATGATAGTCCCTACAAGTGCTAAGCTCAGCATATGTGGCACTGCAAGATCATAATGGGGAAAGATACCATCGAGCCAGGCAAGTATCATGCTAGTTGTGCTCCTTTCTACTCAGGTTGGTTGTAAGACAATCATGATGGTCTGGGCCGGCCAGGGTTTGCTCGAGGTCACAGGATTAAAGATGAAAAGGTCGAGGCGTAGGTCAAGTACAACCAGCTGCGCAAAAGAATCCGTGAGTATGAAAGCGAACACCGCGAGATACAAGAGTCCAACCAAAAATTGATTGAGGAATGGAAGGACATGGTTGTCAGCGCCAACAAGAGGCTAGGATACTTGGAGCGAGGCATAGTAGAACTGGAGAAAAAATTTCTCAAGAGGGTCGAAGATTGCCAAAATGCTGAAGGGACCTAAGGCGGACATTTAGCAAGAGCATACCTATTGCTGGGACTTCGCGAGTTAGGGAAGCTGTTCGACAGAGCCAAGGATGCCAAATCTTGGGGAAAGTCCTTCTGGGACCAAGTAGATATGAGTTTATCTTTTCGCTTTATAAATGTAATAAGACCAATGGCCATTAGTGACGGTTATTTCCTGTTTATTTAGTGTCGATTTGGGATTCATCTTATTATCAATAAAATGAGGCATTTAGCATTCTAAGTTCTCCAAATCAATTTATCACTAGAGCTACCTCAGGCACAAAGAGGTCCCCAAATTAGGACACAATTTATATTCCCGCACTATGTGTTTAAATATTGCAATACTTTTTATTATTCTCGCTAACTTGGTTACCTTTTTGTTTTTGTTTTTATTATTCCCCTCCCAAAAGTTATTTTGTATACTCTAGCAACATCATGTTATTCCACGAGATCTAGGGGCCCTCCACCCACTCCTTCTCTTAGTCCTGTAAAAAAACAAGAACAAAAGCAAGATGGAAGATTTGAACAACGTCAGGAAGGAGAATCCAACTGAACGGGTAGAGGCCACTAATGGCCATGGTACCCAGGTTCCTAATAAGAATGTGTCACAACTCGAACAGAAGCTGCTGAAATTTCAAGAAGAGCTCGGTCAGGTTCGGAATCTGGCAAGCCTGTCATTTTCCCTCAGCACCCTAGATATCAATTTCCCCAACACTCAAAACCCTACACCTCCTCAAAATATCCCAAAGCAACAGAATCATACCGCTCCTCACCATCACACTATTCCACCAGAGACCCAATGCAACACCTGCCATATCCCAAACAATACTCCACCACTCATCCCAGGACCTCAAAACTCCACAAATGACCATTTCCACACCCACACACCAGGCCACCATAACACTCCTATATACGTGGAGACTATGCCACACTCCACCCAACCTATATCCAGCATACCTGAGTATGATGAAAAGGATCTGGTTATTAGGAACCTGTTACAACCCCTGAGAACCCTTCCCAGTGGGTTAACCCAAAAAAATCCTGTACATACCATTCCGGCATGAAGGGGCACACCATCGATGAATGCCGTTCCTTGAAAGACAAGATCCAGTCTTTGATTGACAACAAGATCATTATGGCAAAAGAACCCATTCCAAATGTTCGCAACAACCCTCTGCTAGACCATAAGGGTGGAGGTATCCACATGATAGAAATAGAAGATGACTGGGATCCCGAGGGATCAATCGGGTTGATCGCAGAAGGTGATGACCCAAAGAAGCCAATAATTACTCTCAACCCAATCATAGTCTAGATTCAACCATCTAAGGACGCTGAGGTGAATATGTCTATACCACTTGAGTTTGAAGCAACATCATCCGCAAAGGCACCAATACCAATTGAGGTTGAATTCGTGTCTCCAACAAATGCACCGCACCATTTGAGGTTGCAGTTTTGCCACCCAAGGCACATGTAACATTCAGAGTGAGGATATCCATTCCAATCCCAGTGGCAATGTCGACCATGATACCATTCCATACAAAGGATGTACCCTGGGACTATACAGTCGAGGCAAGAAGGAAAGACAAGGTCAGGTTCGAAGAAACTGTTGCAACACAGGGTATGACAAGAACTGGTAGAGTCTATACCCCTGAATATCTAGCTGAGTCAAGCAAGCAGGCCTCCAATCGACAACCCAACATTGAGACAGATCCAGACGACCTCTGGAGGAAAATACAGGCCAAGGAGTATTCGGTCATCGACCAATTAAACAAGACGCCAACACATATATCCATTCTCTCTTTGCTACATAATTCTAAGGCACACAAGAATGCTCTATTAAAGGTGCTGAGTGAAGCATACGTACCAAGCAACATCACTGGCGGGGAAATGGCTAACATGGTAGGACAAGTGTTGGAGAGCCATAAGATCACCTTTCATGAGGATGAGCTGCCACCTAAAGGGTTAGGGCACAACAAAGCACTGCACATCACTATGCAATGCAAAGGCTATTTCATCACCAGAATCCTGATTGATGGAAGTTACAGTCTCAACATTTATCTATTGGTAATGCTCAAAAAACTGGGTATAGGACTGCACGAGATAAAAGATAGATCAATCAGTGTGAAATCCTTTGATAGTTCTCAGAGGTCCACCACTGGTGAGATTGTTCTATGCTTACAAATGGGACCAACATAGTTCGATGTCGATTTCCAGGTGATAGACGTGCCAGCATCTTGCAACTTACTGCTAGGACGACCATGGATTCATGCCACTGGGATCATAGCATCAACACTGCATCAAGCAGTAAAATTTGAATGGAATCACCTGGAAGTGATCATTCACGGTGACAGTAGCAACCCTATATACAGTCGTCAGACCAATTATACGATCGAGAGAAAAAGGAAGCTGGGTGGAGAGACTTACCACCATATGGAACGAGTCAATCCTATTGACAAAGACAAATGGTGGGATAACAAAATCGAGAGTATACTGAATTAGAGTGGGTACCAACCTGGCAAGGAGCTCGGCAAGAACCTATAAGGAATCGCTAAGCCCATAAAACTCAAGAAACATGGCACTACTTTCGATCTAGGATATGAATATACCTGGGAAGAATTCAACAACTGGTCGCTGCCATGGCGCGGTCCTTACTATCTACTGGAGCAGCCAATACCGCGTCTGGAGCAAACTTTCCAATAGGTTAACATTGTTTTTGGGTCAGATGAAAAAGAAGCACTGGCTGCAGTGAAGAACTTGTTCCTAGAGGACAACGACATGGAATGTTGTGTTGTTCTCGAGGAGGAGAGGGAGGAAGGCCCTTCCATACAGGCTGTAAGCAGAGGTGCACATCTCAATAACTAGACCATCAGGACAACCAGAGCCTGACGAGCCTCGGGGTAGCAAGGCTAAAACAAGTATTATCCATTGTTTTTACTAAATGATTTTCTTTTTGCATTTTCAACTCCCGCAATAAGATCTTCAATGTTCAAAATAGTTATGCAATTTATCAAAGCATTTTGACTTTTCTTATAAATCAACACTCATTATCGTTTTCTCTCATTACTTTACTTATACAACATTACTATTACTTATCTTGATGAACCAACGACTATGACATGCAATGAGACATATTCGCCTGATTCAGAGGACATTGATTCAGAGGAAGATGACATACCTAATGAGATTGTTAGAGAAGTTTAGAACTTTGAGAACAGACATAAGTTCAACCTGGATGAGACCGAAATTGTTAACTTGGAAGATGCAGAAAACATGAAGGAAACATGAATCAGCATTCACCTATCACCATCAGAAAAGAAAGAATACACGAAATTTACAAAGGAATATGAGGACATATTCGCCTGATCGTATGATGACATGAGTGGACTGAGTACATCTATTGTGGCTCATAAACTGCCGATCGATCCAACATGTCCGCCGGTAAAGCAAAAGCTCAGAAAGTTCAAGCCTGATATGATTTTGAAAATAAAGGAAAAGGTTACCAAGCAGGTCAAAGTTAAGGTTCTCAGGGTAGTAGAATACCTGGCATGGTTAGCCAACATCGTGCCAGTGCCAAAGAAGGAAGGGAAGGTCAGGGTCTGTGTCGATTACCAGGATCTCAACTGCGCCTGTCCAAAAGACGACTTTCCTTTGCCAAATATACATATCCTGATTGACAATTGCGTCAAGAATGAGATGTAGTCATTTGCTTCGCTGGTTATCATCAGATCTGGATGGATGAAGAAGATGCTGAGAAAATAGCTTTCATTATGTTGTGGGGAATGTACTATTACAAGATGATGCCGTTCGGCCTGAAGAATGCAGGGGCCACCTACATGAGGGACATGACTACAGTTTTCCATGATATGATACACAAGGAGATATAGGTTTATGTAGATGATGTTACAATCAAATCCAAGAAGGCCACTAATCACATGGAATATTTAAGGAAGTTCTTCAATAGATTGCAAAGGTACAACCTAAAACTGAATCATGCCAAGTGCACATTTGGGGTTCCTGCTGGGAAATTGCTGGGGTTTATTGTGAGTCGCCGAGGAATAGAACTAGATCCATAAAAGTCAAAGCCATTCAATAATTTCCATCACCAAAGAACAAGAAGGATGTGATGAGTTTCTCGGGAAGGCTCAACTATATCAGCCGATTCATAGCACAATCTACAGTTATTTGCGAGCCAATCTTTAAGATGTTGAAGAAGGAGGCCGCTACCAAATGGACTGATGACTGCCAAAAGGCCTTCGACAGAATCAAGGAATACCTGTTAACACCACCAGTCTTAGTCCCGCCCAAGCTAGGTAGACCCTTACTACTCTACCTTGCAGTGTTGGATGGAGCTTTTGGCTGCGTTCTGGGGTAGCATGATGAAACAAGGAGGAAGGAACAAGCCATTTATTATCTCAGTAAGAAGTTCACCCTGTATGAGACCTAGTATACTTTATTGGAATGCACCTATTATGCTTTGACTTGGGTAGCTCAGAAGTTGAGGCATTATTTCTGTGCCTATACTACATATCTCATATCAAGGATGGATCCTTTGAAGTACATCTTTCTGAAGCCCATTCCCGCTGGCAAGCTAGACAAGTGGCAAATCCTGTTAAGTGAGTTTGACATCGTCTATGTAACTCAGAAAATGGTCAAGGGACAAGCACTGGCAGACCACCTCGCTAAGAATCTCGTGGATGGAGAATACGAACCCCTGAAAACGTACTTTCCTGATGAGGAGGTATCATTCATATTAGAAGACATTGCAGAATCCTATGATAGTTGGAGAATGTTTTTCGATGGACCAGCAAATTTCAAAGGAGTCGGCATAGGAGCAGTCCTAGTATCAGAAACCGGTCAGCATTATCCGGTGTGTGCTAAACTCAGGTTCCCATGCACTAACAATATGGCCGAGTATGAAGCCTGCATCTTAGGACTCAAAATGACCATTGACATGAACGTTCAAGAGATGCTAGTAATCGGAGATTGAGACTTACTTATACATCAGGTACAAGAAGAATGGGCAACCAAGAACTCCAAGATACTCCCGTATCTGCATCATGTACAGGAATTAAGTAAGAGGTTCACGATGACGGAGTTCCAACATGTTCCCAGAGTCCAGAATCAGTTCGCCGATGCATTGGCTACCCTATCATCTATGATACAACAGCCAGACAAGAATTTTATTGATCCCGTTCCAGTAAAGATCCATGATCAGCCAGCTTATTGTGCCCATGTTGAAGAAGAAGCATACGGAAAGCCTTGGTTTCATGATATCAAGGAATATTTGGCAAAATGAGAGTACCCAGAGCTTGCAAATACTACTTAGAAATGCACACTTCGGAGATTGTCCAACAACTTCTTTCACAGCGGAGGAATCCTGTATAGGAGGGCGCCCGATTTGGGACTATTAAGATGTGTTGAAGCGAAGGAAGAATCAAGGCTACTAGAGGAAATTCATGCTGGGACCTGCGGTCCCATTTGAACGATTTTGTCCTAGCAAAAAAGATACTTCGGGCTAGTCATGGAAACGGACTGCATCCAGTATGTCCGGAAATGCCACCACTGTTAGATACATACAAGTATGATAAAGGTACCTCCAAATGAGCTTAATGTAACAAGCTAACCATGGTTGTTCGCTGCTTGAGGGATGGATGTTATTGGACCAATCGAGCCTGCCTCTTCCAATAGACACTAGTTTATCCTGGTAGCCATAAACTATTTCACCAAGTGGGTAGAAGCAGCATCTTACAGAGCAGTGACTAAGAAAGTCATGGCAAACTTTGTTCGCGACCGCATTGTTTGTCGACTCGGAATTCCATAGTCAATCATTACTGATAATGGCTCCAACCTCAACAACGACTTGATGAAAGCATGATGTGCAAAACTTTCAAGATCAGACATAAGAATACCATAGCCTACAGGCCTAAAATAAATGGAGCTGTAGAAGCCGCCAACAAAAATATCAAGAATATATTGAGGAAAATGATAGAAACGCATAAACAATGGCACGAGAAGTTGTCATTTGGCCGGGAACCACACTAGTGGATCTTGAGGGGTGCCTAGCACCTTCTTCTTGGGATAATTTCAAGCCCTTACCTTATCTATGGTTATCAAACATAGTTGTAGTTAAATCTTATAGGTTCCCTAATGCATCCTTAAATCGTTAGGTGGCGAGTCTTCAAAATACACAATTTCCAAAAAGGAAATGAGTCATTACACCCCATTAATGTCGAAACCCAGACTCCTCTCCGACGGAAGGGAAAAAAGGGGGGAGCGACAGATGCTATGTAGATTATATTGATTCTTATGGTGAAGACGAGAGTAAAAGCACGAAGGGTGATGTTGTGCACTTGTTTGATTTCTGATTCTTGTTGATAATTGAGTTATGGTGTTCCTTGTATTTACCTACTGTCCTTCTATTATCATTTGATGTTTTCCCCCTCCCATTCTTAACTGTACATTCCTTCTTTTATTTTCTACTGTATATTATTTAACTGCACAGGTTAATTTGGTAGTCTTTTCCTAGCCTCGTCACTACTTTGCCGAGGTTAGGCTAGGCACTTACTAGCACATGGGGTCGGTTGTGCTGATACTACACTCTACACTGTGTGTAGATCCCGGTGCAGCAGCTTTTGGACCTTATCTTTGGTGGCTGCCTTCAGTCCATTCGGAGACCCAAGGTAGTCTTGTAGACATCCGCAAACCCTGACGTTTCCCTCTATCCTTTCATCCTGCTTCATTTATGTATTTCAAAAACAGCGTCGCATTTATTTTTTTGGACCTTGTTTGTAGTATTCCTAGACTGTCTGTGAAGTTGTGACGTCAGTTCTAGATAGTTTTTATTTAAGAAGTTGTATTGGAAATACTTAAATGATTTTATTTGTTTCTTCCGCTTGTTTAAATTCCGCTATTATAAATTGTTGCTTCTTAATTGATTAAGGATTAAAAATGGGAAAAAGTAAATTGTTCAAATGGTTGGTTGGCCTAGTTTTCACTAGTAGGCACCTTCACGACTCCCAAGGGTGAGAAATCCGAGTCATGACAAGTTGGTATCAGAGCTCTAGGTTACATAGGTCTTACAATTCATAGACAACCTTAGTAGAGTTTGAGGGATCAGTACAGAGACGTCTGTATTTATCCCCCAGAGGCTATAGAGTTTTGAAAAACTTCACATCTATTCTTTCCTGTAGTGCGGTTTGGTTTCTCAATGCTAATTGAATTTCTACTTTGTTCTTTCACAGATGGTAAGAACACGCACTTCCTCATCCACTAATCAGCAGACCGAGCCCCCAGCAGCAGTTCCCACGAGGGACAGAGGGCGAGGCCGAGGTAGGAGTAGAGCTCAGCCCAGAGCAGCAACACCAGTAGTGGAGCCTCAGGTTGAGTTTGATGATGAGGTTTTGGCCCAGGCAGTTCCGGTGGGACCAACTTAGGTCCTAGAGGGGTTCATTGCTACCCCAGTCTAGTGGGCCTTATGGAGAGTGTCACCCGAGCATGCTTGCTTCCTGTAGCACTAGTCGTCTCTCAGGCTGGAGGAGGAGCCAAGATTCCTACTACTCGCACTCGAGCAGATGGCTCCCTAGTTTCAGACTGCAGCAGCTCAGCCAGTTGCAGCAGTTCAGCTGGGTGTGGTAGCTCAGACCGGTGATGGAGCAGTTATGTCTGCCAATTCCTTGTGGATATTGGACAGGTTCACCAAGCTCTTCACTACCACTTTCAGCAGTGCATCTTTTGAGAATCCCCATGATTATTTGGATAACTATCACGAGGTTCTCAGGAACATGGGGATAGTGGAGACCAATGGGGTCGACTTTGCTACTTTTTGCTTAACTAGATCCGCCAAGACTTGGTGGAAAGATTATTGTTTGGCTAGACCAGTTGGGTCACAAGCTTTGACTTGGGATCAGTTTTCTCAGCTGTTTTTGGAGAAGTTTCTTCTTGTCACTCATAGGGAGATCTATCGGAGGCAGTTTGAGCGTCTCCAATAGGGTTCTATGATTATTACTTAGTACAAGACCAAGTTTATTGATTTGGCCTGTCATGTTTTACTTATACTTCCCACAGAGAGAGAGAGAGAGAGAGAGTGAGGAGGTTCATTGAGGGACTCATTCAACCTATTCAACTTCAGATGGCCAAGGAGAAGGGGAGTGAGATTTCTTTTCAGGAGGAGGTCAATGTGTCCAGGAGAGTTAAGATGGTTCTATCGCAGGGAGGTGGTCAGGGGTTTGACAAGAGGCCTCGTCATTCAGACAAATTTAGTGGTGCCTCATCTGGTGGCAGGGATCTGTATGGTAGAGGCTGTCTTCCTAGGCCTTTTCAGTTAGCACTTCAGGTTTCTCACGGTGCTTTGGGTGGCCATGGTTCTCATATGCAGTATTATGATCAGCAGTACTACAATGCACCACCAGCTCCTATTAGTGCACCATCACTCCAGAGTTTTCAGGGTGGTCATTCAAGTCGTCAGGGTCAGCAGTCTCAGCAGCTGAGGGCTTGTTATACTTATGGTGATATGGGTCACATTGCTAGATTTTGCCCTTGAGCATCAAGTAGCTCTTAGCATCAGGGTTTCCGTGCCATGGTTCAGGCACCAAGTGTTCCACAGCCCGCTCAGCCAGCTAGAGGTGGAGGTAGAGGTGCTAGAGGTGGAGGTAGAGGTATTAGAGGTGGAGGTCAGGCTGCTAGAGGTGGAGGCCAGGCAACATCAGGCCATACCAGAGATGTAGTCAGAGTGGTGGGGCCCAGCCCCGATGTTATGCTCTTCCAGCCAGGCTTGAGGCTGAGGCTTCCAATGTAGTTATCACAGGTACGATTCTAGTTTGTAGTAGAGATGCTTCAGTTCTATTTGATCCAGGATCTTTGTACTCCTATGTTTCATTTTATTTTGCACCGTATCTGGTCATGCCTAGTGATTCTTTGAGTGCTATTGTATATGTGTCTACACCGATGGGTAATTCTATTATGGTAGATCATGTCCATCGTTCATGTATAGTTGTGATTGGGGATCTTGAGACTCGTATATATTTGTTACTTCTGGACATGGTTGATTTTGATGTCATATTGGGGATGGACTGGTTATCACCTTACCATGCTATCTTGGACTGTCATGCCAAGACTGTAACCTTAGCCTTGTCGGGCTTGCCTCGATTAGAGTAGAGAGGGACTCCTGGTCATTCTACCCGTAGTGTTATCTCATATATGAAGGTTTGGCGTACGGTCGAGAAGGGGTGTTTGGCCTATTTGGCGTATGATCGTGATTCTGGTGATGAGGTTCCTTCTATTGATTCTGTGCCTGTTGTTCATGAGTTTCCTGAGGTATTTCCTTCAGACCTGCCGGGTATGCCACCTGATAGGGATATTGACTTCTATATTGATTTGGCTCCGGGCACCTAGCCCATTGCTATCCCGCCGTATCGTATGGCCCCGCCTGAGTTGAAAGAGCTGAAGAAGTAGTTGCAAGACTTGCTTGAAAAAGGCTTCATTAGACCTAGTGTCTCGCCTTAGGGTGCGCTGGTGTTGTTTGTTAAGAAGAAGGATGGGTCGATGAGAATGTGTATAGATTACCGGCAATTGAACAAGGTGACAATCAAGAATAAGTATCCATTACCGAGGATTGATGATTTGTTTGATCAGCTTCAAGGTGCCAAGGTATTTTCGAAGATTAACTTGAGATCTGGCTACCATCAGTTGAGGATTAGGGCATCCGATGTCCCTAAGACAGCCTTCCGCATTTGGTACAGGCATTATGAGTTCTTGGTAATGTCATTCGGGTTGACAAATGCCCTAACATCTTGATGAACCGAGTGTTCAGGACTTACTTGGATTCGTTTGTGTTAGTCTTCATTGATGATATTTTGATCTATTCTCACAACCGGGAGGAGCATGATCAGTATCTGAGAGTGGTCCTCCAGACTTTGAGAGATAGTCAGTTGTATGCAAAGTTTTCGAAGTATGAGTTTTGGTTGAGTTCAGTTGCATTCTTGGGTCATGTTGTATCAGCAAAGGGTATTCAGGTAGATCTAAAGAAGACAGAGGCAGTCAAGAACTGGCCTAGACCAGCATCAGCTACAGAGATCAGGAGTTTCTTGGGTTTGGAAAGCTATTATCGTCAGTTTGTGGAGGGGTTTTCAACTATTGCAGCCCCGATAACCAGGTTGACCCAGAAGGTTGCCCAGTTTAGGTGGTCGGACAAGTGTAAGGCAAGCTTTTATAAGCTCAAGACAGCTTTAACTATGGCGCCAGTGTTGGTTTTGCCCATAGGTTCAGGGCCATATACAATTTATTGTGATGCATCTCGTATTGGACTTGGTGCAGTGTTGATGCAGGATGGTAAGGTCATTGCCTATGCTCGCGACAGTTGAATATTTATGAGAAGAACTATATAGTCCATAATTTGGAGTTAGTAGCCATTGTTCACGCATTGAAGATTTGTAGGCATTATCTATATGGCGTGTCATGTGAGGTGTTCACGGATCACAATAGTCTACAGTACTTGTTCAAGCAAAAGGACCTAAATTTGAGGCAGAGAAGGTGGTTGGAGCTGTTGAAAAACTATGATATCACCATCTTATATTATCCGATAAAGGTCAATGTGGTGGCCGATGCTTTGAGTAGGAGGTCAGCCAGTATGGGTAGTCTTGCATATATTCTAGTCGGTAAGAGACCGCTTGCTTTGGATGTTTAGGATTTGGCCAATCAGTTCGTGAGGTTGGATGTTTCTGAGCCTAGCCATGTATTAGCTTGCACAGTTACTCGTTCTTCATTATTGGAGCGCATCCGATATTGGCAGTATGATGATCCTCATTTGTGTGTCCTTAGAGACACGGTGCAGCACGGAGGTGCCAAGCAGGTTACATTGGGAGATGATGGAGTTTTGAGGCTGTAGGGTCGAGTTTGTGTGCCTAATATGGATGGGTTCCGGGAGTTGATTTTAGAGGAGGCCCATAGTTCCCGGTACTCTATTTATCCGGACGTCGCTAAGATATATTAGGATTTGCAGCAGCATTATTGGTGGAGAAGGATGAAGAAGGTTATTGTTGCGTAAGTGGCTCGGTGTTTGAATTGTCAGCAGGTTGAGTACGAGCATCAGAGGCCTGGTGGTTTGTTCCAAAAGATTAAGATTCCTGAGTGGAAGTGGGAGCATATCACTATGGACTTCGTTGTTGGACTCCTACGGACTCAGAGGAAGTTCGATGCAGTGTGGATTATTGTTGATAGGCTGACCAAGTCAGCACATTTCATTCTAGTAGTAGCCTCCTATTCTTCCGAGAGGTTAGCTGAGATCTATATCCGGGAGATTGTTTGTCTTCATGGTGTGCCCATGTCTATCATTTCATACTGAGGTACACAGTTTACCTCACATTTTTGGAGAGCAGTTCAGCGGGAGTTGGGCACACGGGTTGAGTTGAGCACATAATTTCATCCTCAGACAGACGGGCAGTCCGAGCAGACTATTCAGATTTTGGAGGATATGCTCCGAGCATGCGTCATTGACTTTGGAGGCTTGTGGGATAAGTTTTTGCCTTTAGTAGAGTTTGCATACAACAACAGCTACCAGTCGAGTATCTAGATGGTTCCTTATGAGGCTTTATATGGTAGGCGGTGTCGGTCGCCAGTTGGATTGTTTGAGCCGGGAGAGGCTCAGTGTTGGGTACGGATCTAGTACAGGATGCCTTGGACAAGGTCAGGATTGTTCAGGATAGGCTTCATACAGCTCAGTCCAAGCAAAAGAGTTATGCCGACCGTAAGGTTCGTGATTTGGCATTCATGGTCAGTGAGCGGGTGTTGCTTCGTGTGTCACCTATGAAGGGCGTGATGAGATTTGGGAACAGGGGAAAGCTTATCCCTAGATTCATTGGCCCATTTAAGATTCTTGATCGAGTGGGAGAGGTGGCCTACAGACATGCGTTGCCGCCGAGTTTATCAATTGTGCATTCAGTGTTTCATGTGTCCATGCTTCGAAAGTATCACGGCGATCCATCCCATGTGTTAGATTTTAACACTGTCCAGTTGGACAATGACTTGTCCTATGAGGAGGAGCCAATAGCTATTCTATACCGGTAGGTTTGTCAGTTGAGATCGAAGAGTTTCCCTTCTGTTCGTGTTCAGTGGAGAGGTCAGCATGCTGAGGCATCGACCTGGGAGTTCGAGTCCAATATGTGGAGCCGTTATCCCCATCTTTTCCCGACTCAAGTACTTCCTTCTTATGTCCGTTCGAGGATGAACAATTGTTTTAGAGGTAGAGGATGTGATGACCCGAAAAGTCATCATGTGTTTTAGAAATAAATCCTGTGTTTCGAGGCCTTAAAACCTCCTTTTTACCTCACCCCAATTTGCGTGTGTGGTCCGGACTATCCGGAAAGTTTTTATGTGAAAATATGAGAAATAGAAATTTCTAGAGTTAAAATTTGATTATGGTTGACTTTGGTCAACATTTTTAGCAAACGGACCCAGATTTGTGTTTTGACAATCCCGGGAGGTTCGCAGTAAAATATGAGACTTGGGCGTATGCCCGGAAATGAATTCCGAGGTCCCAAGCTTTAGAAATTAATTTTTGAAAGAAATTGTTTTGCTGAATTATTTATGAACAAAAGAAAAGAATTAATGTTTGATACCATTGGTATCGGTCCCGTATTTTGGTTCCGGAGCTCGGTACAAACTTGTTTAAGTATTTAAATGATAACTGTGAAATTTGGTAAAAAAATGGAGTTTATTTGACGTGATTTGGACCTCCGGTTGAAGAGTTATGAACTTTAAGTGTTCTTGATGAAAATGATGAGTTTTGAGGTTTAATTCATAGTTTTACATGTTATATTCATGATTTGATTGCACGAGCAAGTATGTATAATGTTTTTGGGTTAGTGTGCATGTTTGGTTTGGAGCCCTGAGGGATCGGGTGAGTTTTGGATAGGCCACAGAGTGTTTTGAACTTAGGAAGTTTCATATTTTCAACTGTTGTGTGTTGCAGGTCTGCAGGCTTCGCAATTGCGAGCTCGCATTTGTGATTATGGTCTTGGGCAGGAACCCTCGCATTTGCGAGGCTTATGTCGCAAATGCGACTTCATCAGGGACTGCAAATGCGAACAATTGTTTGTAATTGCAAAGACAACAAGATTTGGCCTACCATCGCATTTGCGAAGCCTGGGCCGCATTTGCGAACCTGACTTCGCAAATGCAATATCTGCACCTGTGCAAATTATAACTTAGCCGAAAATCTCTCATTTTTCAAACCCTTTCAAAACCAAAACACTTTTGGGTGATTTTTCAAAGACAAGTACTCTTGCAAATCGATTGTAAGTCATTTCTAACTCGTTTTCTTCAATCTTTAACATCTTTTCTTATGATTTCAACTCATATCAAAGGTTTTCATGGGGGAAAATTGGGTGTTTTGGGTAGAACCTAGGTTTTTCAAATTTTGGTGATTTTGACCTCGATTTGAGGTCCGATTTAAAAACAAATTATATATTTGGGTTCGTAGGGGAATGGGTAATCGGGTTTTGGTTCGAACCTTGGGTTTTGACCATGTGGGCCCGGGGGAGATTTTTGACTTTTTGGAGAAAAACTTTAGAAAACCTATTTTCATGCATTGAAATTGATTCATTTAGCATTTATTGATATAGTTAAGTAACTTGTGGCTACATATGAGGGAATTGGTGGTGGAATCAAGAGGTAAAGCGATAGTTGAGACTTGAATTGTGTTCGTGGCATCGAGGTAAGTGTTTGGTCTAACCTTAGCTTGAGGGATTAGGAGTTGTGGCCTGTTTGCTATGTGTTATTTCCTGAGTACGATGTATAGGCATGGTGACGAGTATCTATACGTTGGTGTCAAGCATGCCCGTAGTCTTATACTATGATTAATGTGACCCCGTTTGTATTGTTCATGCCTTATGTGATGATTTCTATTGTTGAGCAAAGCTTGTGGAAGTAATAGTGGTATTTGAATATTGAAGAGCATTGGCTTAAGTTGTATAATGAATTGTGGAAGTATAATTGACAATTGTACCTTATAGAGCATTGGCTCAAGTTGTGAAGTGAGTTGTGAAGTAAATGTGAAAAAGAGAAGAGGATTAATATATTGTCTCCCTTGTCGGGATGTTGTTGCTTTTAATGCTAACTCCCTTGCCGGGATGTTGATTTTTTTTCTCGATATTTTTCCCTTACCGGGATTTAATTGTTGAACTATTGTTCCCTTGTCGGGATTTTATTGTGATTTCATTTATTTCCTTGCCCTTATTTCTTGTGATTGTTGTTTAGGTGAGGAAGAGTGTTAAAGCACGAAGGGTGATGCCGTGCATTGTTTTGGTGAGAGAGTGTTAAAGCACGAAGGGTGATGCCATGTCGCACGATGTACAATTCTGTGTTGATTATATTGATTTTATGGTGAGGATGAGAGTAAAAGCATGAAAGGTGATGCCATGCAGATTATATTGATTCTTATGGTGAGGACGAGGGTAAAAGGGTGATGCCGTGCACTTGTTTGGTTTCTGATTCTTGTTGATAATTGAGTTATGATGTTCCTTGTATTTACCTGATATCCTTCTATTATCATTTGATGTTTCCCCGTAGAATGTTTCCCCCTCCCATTATTAACTGTACATTCCTTCTTTTATTTTCCGCTGTATATGATTTAACTACACAGGTTTATTTGGTAGTCTGGTCCTAGCCTCATCACTACTTCGCCGAGGTTAGGCTAGGAACTTACCAGCACATGGGGTCGGTTGTGCTGATACTACACTCTGCATTGTGTGCAGATCCTGGTGCAGCAACTTTTGGACCTTAGCTTTGGGTGGCTGCCTTCGGTCCATTCGGAGATCCAAGGTATTCCTGTAGGCATCCGCAGGCCCTGGCGTCTCCCTCTATCCTTTCATCCTGTTTCATTTTTGTATTTCAGAAACAGTGTCGCATTTATTTTTTTTGGACCTTGTTTATAGTATTCCTAAATCGTTTGTTAAGTTGTGACACCAGTTCTGGGTAGTTTTTGTTTAAGAAGCTTTATTGGAAATATTTAAATGGGTTTATTTGTTTCTTCTAGTTGTTTAAATTCCTCTATTATAAACTGTTGGTTCCTAATTGATTAAGGATTAAAAATGGGAAAAAGTAAATTGTTCAAACGGTTGGCTGGCCTAACTTTCACTAGTTAGCGCCATCACGACTCCCGAGGGTGAAAAATCTGGGTCGTTTCAATTGCATAATGTAAATAACACTTCAAGTAACTGATTCTATAAATAAATTCTAAGCTAATACGCAAAATTAGGTAAAATGACCAAAACGCCCTCCGGGCCCACATTTAGGAATCGGGTAAAATTTACATTTTCAGAAACCTCATACTTTCACGAGTCTAACCATACCAAAATTATCCAAATCCAATGTCAATTCCCAATCGAAACTCGAAATTTAGGTCTAAGAACTTTCTCCAATTTTTCCACAATTTTTATCCCAAATCCGAAATTGAATGAAAACTAAGATTTGATTATAGGAATACAACTAGAAAGGGACTAGGAATCGTTACCCACTGATTTCATCTTCAAAATCCTCCCAAAATCGCCCTCTCCCGAACTCTAAATCAATTTTCTAACTTTTGAATCTAAACCCTCGAAATTATTATTTTTTGCCCAACAAATCCACATCTGTAGTCCAATTTCTGCATCTGCGAGACCATTTCTACGGAAAAGGACCACACCTGCAAAATTTCATTAAACCTCAAGCTTCCGCACCTGCGACCGACATACCACATTTGCGGTACCGTAGGTGCGCTCATCCACTCGCACCTGCGACTCTGGTCCTCTACGCACCTGGCTGCTTTTGCGGCTTGATTCCGCATATGCAGGAGTTGCACCTGCGGCCTCTCAACCGCAGATGCAGTTATGACAGTAGCCACAAACTTCAGCTGCAACTCGAAGTTCCTAACTTTTCATTGATCATCCGAAATCATCCCGAGGCCCCCAGGACCTCAACCAAAAGCACAAACAAGTCATATCCTACTATCCAAACATATACCAATCCTTAAAACACGTAAAACAACATCGAAACATCGAATTAACCATGGATTCAAGCCTATGAATTCCAAAACTCTCAATTTACGCTTTCGATCAAAAAGTCTATCAAACCCCGTTCGAATGACTTGAAATTTTGCACACACATCACATTCAACACTACGGAGCTACTACAACTTCCAGAATTCCATTCCGACATCGATATCAAAATCTCACTATCGAACCGGAAACTTCAAAAATTCAACTTTCGGCATTTCAAGCCTAAATTATCTACGGACCTCGAAAACACAATCCGAACATGCTCCTAAACCCAAAATCACCCAACGGAGCTAACAAAACCAACAAAATTCGATTTTGAGGCCATCTTCACACTGCTCCAACTACGGTCCAAGTTCTAAAGCTTTAGCTCGTATTTAGAGACTAAGTATCCCAAAACTCTCCGAAATTTCCAAATAAATCCTCCCGGCAACTCACAATAGTAGAAACAAACATGGGGAAAACAGTTAATAGGGGATCAGGGCATTAATTCTTAAAATGATCGGCCGGGTCATTACACATCGATTTTGTTAGCTCAGTTGGGTGATTTCGGGCTTAGGGGCGTGTTCGGATTGTGTTTTGGAGGTCTGTAGCTTATTAGGCTTGAAATGCCGAAAGTTGAATTTTTTTAAAGTTTCCAGATCGATAGTGAAATTTTGATATCGGGGTCGGAATCCGATTCCGAAAGTTGGAATAGCTTTGTAGTGTTGAATGTGACTTGTGTGCAAAATTTGGGGTCAATCGGACATGGTTTGGTTGGTTTCGGCATCGATTGTAGAATTCTTGAGATTTCAAGTTCATTAGGCTTGGATTGGAGGGTGAATCGTGGTTTTAGCATTGTTTGATGTGATCCGAGTGTTCGATTAAGTTCGCATGATGTTTAAGGATTGGTTGGCATGTTTGGTTGAGGTCCTGGGGGCCTCGGGTGAGTTTCAAATGCTTATCGAAGGTGAATTTGGACTTAGGTAAATTCTAAAGTTGTTGCTTCTAGTATTTTGGCACCTGCGGTGAGGAGCCCACAAAAGCGAGGCAACAGGTCGCAGGTGCAGTTTGGGGTACAAAGTCCAGTGACTGCAAATGCGGCTCAAGGACTGCAGAAGTGGACCGCATTTGTGGAGAAGAGAGCACAAGACAGTGCCTAAAGAGTTAATGAAATTCCGCATATGTAGAGCCCAAGCTGCACGTGTGGCCCTATGAACCGCTGATGCGGCCCCATGAACCGCTGATGCGAATATCGCTGGGCAGATAAAGAAAATTTGAGGGTTTGAGATTTCATAACACAAAAATCGAATTGGAGCTTAGTGGGAGAAGAATTTTCGAGGGGTTTTAAAGAAGAATCATTGGGTAATAAATTCTAACTCGATTTGTATCATAATACTATAATCTATTGTTGTTTTCCTCTTCCAATTTAGGAAATTAAGGGTAAAAGTTTGAAAAATGGGAGAAAAGTTTCCCAATTGAAAATCCGAGTTTTGAGTGAGATTTTGGCGTTGGATTTTGATGATTTTTTTCGAGTGTGTTCGTGAGTAATTGGGTGTTCATAATCCGTAATTTTACCCGATTCAGAGACATGGGCTCGGGGAGGATTTTTAGCCGTTTTCTATTTTCTTACCTTAGCTTCGATTACTTTAGCTAAATTCGTTGTTTGTAGTTATATTTACATTATGAAATTTATTTCACAACTTGCTAGTTTTGTATTTCGTTTCCTTTTTCCGCAATTTTTTAGGCTTACCTAGTTGTAGAGACTAGGTGCCGTCACGACAGTTCACGGAGGGAGAACTTGGGTCGTGACAAGTATTTATTGATGATATTTTGGTATATTCCAATTCTGAATAAGAGCATGTAGAGCATCTACGCACATTATTGGGTATCCTTCGGAACTAGAAGTTGTATGCCAAATTCTTAAAGTGCGAATTATGGTTGAGTTTGGTAGCATTTCTTAGACATATATATTATCATTTGAAGGCATCAAAGTAGATGGTCAGAAGATACAGGCACTGAATAATCAACCCGCGCCCCCTGCTAAAGTCGCCAGAGGTTGGGGCCGGGCTAGAGGCCGAGGATGCGCACGTGGTGCAACAAGAACACCTACGCGAGCTACCACCGAGGAGCCACCAACATCTCCATCCAGAGCCCAGGCACCTGATACGCCTACTGCTACTACTATTCTAGCTCTTTAGGAGACCCTTGCACAGTTTGTGAGCATGTACACCACTCTAGCTCAGACAAGGTTGATTCCCCTTGCTGCAGCCACCTCCCAGGCCGGGGAGGAGAATAGACTCCCGCCGCCCGCACCCCCGAGCAGCGGGTCCAAGTTGATCAGATCCAAGAGATTATACCGGTACCACGTGCAGCCCCTGTTCAGCCCGAGGATATGGAAACAACTTTAGAGGATGAGCAGTGGAGGTTTGGGAGGTTCAAGAAGTACAAGCCTCCTATATTCAGTGGTCTAGCATCAAATGATGCTCAAGGATTTCTGGAGGAGTGCTACCGTATCCTCTGCACTATGGGTATATCAGGATCGAGTAGGGTTTCTTTCATTGCCTTCTAGTTTCGAGGAGTATCCTATCAGTAGTGGCTTATGAATTGGACAGCCCAGCTGAGGCAACTTTCCTTACATGGACCCAGTTTTCAGATATGTTTTTGAGAGAGTATGTTCCTCAGCGCCTCAGGGATGCATGATGCATAGAGTTTGAGCATTTGCGCCAGGGTACTATGATTGTTTTGGAGTATGTTGTCCGTTTCACTAACTTGGCTAGGCATGCACAATCTTGGTTTCTATGGTTCGCGAGAGAGTTGCCGGTTCATTGATGGGCTTATTCCCAGCATCAGATCTAGCATGGCCCGGGAGTTGGAGATGGATATCTCTTATCAGCAGGTAGTGAGTATTGCTAGGAGAGTAGAGGGCATACATGCTCTGGATAGAGAGGAGAGGGAGGCCAAGAGGTCTCGAGAGTCGGGCCATTATTCTGGTGCCCGTGCCCCAGCTGCAGTTTGTCATGGTAGGGGTTGTATGAGTCGCCTCGTTCATTTAGTTCTTCCAGTAGCCAGTGGTATTCCAGCTTCTCCTAGACCTCAGGAGCCTTATTATGCACCTCCAGTATCTAGTGCGCCTTCTGCATGGGGTGCTTTCAATGGTCAGTTCAGCAGACCTAGACTGAGCCAGTAACAACCGCCATGTCCTCCCAAAGCTTGTTTTGAGTGTGACGACACACGCCATATGGTGATGGATTGCCCCAGACTTAGGAGGGGTACACCTCTACAGACTTCTCAGCCACATCATGCTCCGCAGAGTTCCCAAGCTATGATCACAACACCAGTTGCTGCCGCACCTGCCCAACCAGCTAGAGGTGGAGGTCGGGGAGGTAGAGGTTGCCCTAGAGGGGGAGGCCAGGCCAGATACTATGCCCTTCCTGCCCGTACTGAGCCTCCAATTCTATCATCAAAGGTATTGTCCTGGTCTGTCATAGAGATGCATCAATTTTATTCGATCCAGGCTCCACTTATTCTTATGTGTCCTCTTATTTTTTCCCGCATTTGGGAGTATCTTGGGATTCTTTGAGTTCTCCTTTTTATGTTTCTACTCCTTTAGGAGATTCTCTTATTATGGATCGCATTTATCAGTCATGTTTGATTGCTCGTAGTGGTTTTAAGACCAGAGCCGATTTATTATTGCTCAGCATGGTAGATTTTAATGTTATCTTGGGCATGGACTGGTTGCCTCCCCATTATACTATTCTTTATTGTCACGCCAAAATCGTGACACTGGCTATGCTAGGTGTACCGCGAGTCGAGTTGAGGGGTACTTTAGATCACACTCCTAGTAGAGTTATTTCATTTCTTAAAGCTCAGTGAATGGTTGAGAAGGGGTATGACGCGTATCTAGCTTATGTGAGAGATGTCAGTATTGATACCCCTACAGTTGATTCAGTCCCAGTAGTAAGGGATTTCCCTAATGTGTTTCCAACTGATCTTGCAAGTATGCTACCCGACAGAGATATTGATTTTGGTATTGATTTGTTGTCGGGCACTGACCCTATTTCTATTCCTCCTTACCGTAAGGCTCCTCCTGAGTTGAAGGAGTTGAAGGAGCAGTTACAAGAATTGCTTGACAAAGGTTTTATTCGGCCTAGTGTATCACCTTAGGGTGCTCCTATCTTGTTTGTGAAGAAAAATGATGGTTCTATGCGTATGTGCATTGATTATCGCCAGTTGAACAAAGTTACAGTGAAGAACTGGTATCCTTTGCCTCGTATCGATGATCTGTTTGACCAATTATAGGGTGCATGAGTGTTTCTAAGATTGGCTTCCATTCAGGTTACTATGAGTTGAAGATTTAGGAGCCAGATATCCCAAAGACTACTTTCAGGACTCGGTATGGTCATTACTAGTTCCTTGTTATGTCATTTGGGCTGACCAATGCCCCAGCAGCATTTATGCATTTAATGCACAGTGTGTTTTGGCCATATCTTGACTCATTCGTCATTGTCTTTATTGATGATATTTTGGTATACTCACGAAGTCGGGAAGATCATGAGCATCACTTGAGGACAATGCTTCAAACTTTGAGAGAAAGGAAATTATATGCAAAATTCTCGAAATGTGAGTTTTGGTTGGATTCCATGGAATTCTTGGGTCATATGGTATCGAATAAAGGGATCAAGGTGGATCCAAAGAAAGTGGAAGCAGTGCAGAGTTGGCCCAGACCATCCTCAGCTATAGAGATCCGTAGTTTTCTTGGCTTGGCGGGTTATTACCATCGATTTGTTGAGGGATTTTCATCTATTGCAGCACCTGTAACCAAGCTGACCCAGAAGGGTGCTCCGTTCTAGTGGACAGAAGAATGTGAGGAGAGCTTCTAGAAGCTCAATATAGCTTTGACTATAGCCCCAGTATTGATACTGCCTACAGGTTTGGGGTCTTATACTGTCTATTGTGATGCCTCGAGGATTGGCCTTGGAGCGGTATTGATGCAGGACGGTAGGGTGATTGCTTACTCGTCTAGATAGTTGAAAGTACATGAGAAGAATTATCCTGTCCATGATCTCGAGTTAGCTGGTATTGTTCACGCCTTGAAGATCTGGCGTCATTATTTGTATGGTGTGCCTTGTGATATCTATACTTATCACCGGAGTTTGCGACATCTTTTCAAGAAGAATGACCTTAATTTGGGCCAGAGGAGGTGGTTAGAGCTGCTGAAGGACTATGATATCACTATCTTGTATCACCCAGGCAAGGTCAATGTGGTGGCCAATGCTTTGAGTCATCGGGCAGAGAGTTTGGGAAGTTTGGCTTATCTACCAATAGTGCAGAGGCCCATGGCGATGGATGTTCAGGCTTAGCCAGCCAGTTTGTGCGATTGGATCTTTCGGAGCCCAGTCGGGTTCTATCTTGTATGATTTCTCGGTCTTCCTTGTTGGATCGTATCAGAGAGCGTTAATTTGATGACCCTCATTTCCTTGTCCTCAAGGACAAGTTTCTGCTTGGTGATACTAGAGATGTGACCATTGGTGATGACGGGGTATTGAGGATGCAAGATCGGATATGTGTACCTAATGTTGATGGGCTTCGAGAGATGATTCTAGAGGAGGCCCACAGTTCACGGTATTCCATCCACCCGGGTTCCGTGAAGATGTACCAGGATTTAAGACAACACTATTAGTGGAGGTGGATGAAGAAATATATAGTTGGGTTTGTAGCTCGGTGCCTCAACTGTCAGCAGGTAAAGTATAAGCACCAGAGACCAAGTGGTTACCTTCAGCAGATAGAGATTCTGAAGTGGAAGTGGGAGCCGATCAATATGGACTTTGTAGTTGGACTCCCACAGACCTTGAGGAAGTTCGATGCCATTTGGGTTATTGTGGATCGGCTGACCAAGTCCGCACATTTCATTCGTGTGTGTACTACCTATTCTTCAGAGTGGTTGGTGAAGATTTATATCCAGGAGATTTTTCGTCTGCATGGTATTCCAGTTTCTATCATTTCAGATAGAGGTACTCAGTTCACATCACGGTTCTGGAGGGCCGTACAACATAAGTTGGGTACTGGGATGGAGTTGAGCATAACATTTCATCCCCAGACGGATGCACAGTCTGAGCGCACTATTCAAATTCTTGAGGATATGTTCGTGCGTGTGTGATGGAGTTTGGAGGTTCTTGGGATCAGTTCTCGCCACTGGCGGAGTTTGCCTACAATAACGATTACCAGTCCAGCATTCAGATGGCACCGTATAAGGCTTTGTATGGTAGGCGATGTAGATCCTCGGTGGGTTGGTTCGAGCTGGGCGAGGCTAGACTATTGGGCACAGACTTGTTTCAGGATGCCTTGGAGAAGGTTAAGGTGGTGATTCAGGATAGACTCCGTACAGCCCAGTCCAGGCAGAAGCATTATGCAAACCAAAAGGCTCGCGATGTTTCCTATATAGTTGGAGAGCGGGTCTTACTTCGAGTTTCGCCTATGAAGGGCGTTATGAGATTTGAGAAGAAGGGGAAATTGAGTCCAAGGTTTATTGGTCCTTTTGAGGTATTGCGACATGTTGGGGAGGTTACTTATGAGCTTGCCTTACCTCCCAGCTTGGCAAGAGTTTATCCGGTATTTCATGTTTCGATGCTACGAAAGTATCACGGTGATCCATCACACATGCTGGATTTCAGTTCAGTCCAGTTGGACAAGGATCTATCTTATGTTGAGGAGCCAGTGGCGATATTGGACACGCAGGCTCGAAAGCTGAGGTCAAAGAACATGGTATTAGTGAAGGTTCAGTGGTGGGGTCAGCTGGTCGAGGAGGTGACTTAGGAGACCTAGCAGGATATGCGCAGCCATTATCCTCATCTTTTCACCACTTCAGGTATGTCTCTATGCTCATTCGGGGATGAACGAATGTTTAAAGAGGGGGTGGATATAATGACTCGGCCGGTCGTTTTGAGAATTAACGCCCCGATCCCCTATTAACTTCTTTTCCCGTGTTTATTTCTGCAATTTTGAGTTGTCGGGAGGATTCGTTTGGAGTTTCAGAGTGTTTTGGGAATCTTAGTCCCTAAATGGGAGCTTAAGCTTTAAAATTTGGACCATAGTCAGAACTGTATGAAGACGGCCTCGGAATGGAGTTTCGTCAATTTCTTTAGCTCCATTGGGTGATTTCTGGATTAGGAGCATATTCGAATTGTGTTTTGGAGGTTCGTAGCTTATTTAGGCTTGAAATGCCGAAAGTTAAATTTTTTTGAAGTTTCCTGATCGATAGTGAAATTTTGATATGGGGATCGGAATCTGATTCCAAAAGTTGGAATAGCTTTTTAGTGTTGAATGTGACTTGTGTGCACAATTTGGGGTCAATCGGACATGGTTTGGTTGGTTTCGGCATCGGTTGTTGAATTCTTGCGATTTCATGTTCATTAGGCTTGGATTGGAGGGTGAATCATGGTTTTAGCATTGTTTAATGTGATCCGAGGGTTGGATTCAGTTTGCATGATGTTTTAGGATTGGTTGGCATGTTTGGTTGAGGTCTGGGAGGCCTCGGGTGAGTTTTGGATGCTTATCAGAGGTGAATTTGGACTTAGGCAAATTCTGAAGTTGTTGCTTCTGCTTTTTTCACAACTGCGGTGAGGAGCACACAGGTGCGGCTCGTAGAAGCAAGGCAAGAGGTCACATGTGCGGTTTGGGGCACAAAGGCCAGTGACCGCAGATGCGACTCAAGGACCGCATAAGCGGACCGCATCTACGAAGAAGGGAGCGCAGGTGCAGCGCCTAAGGTGTTACTGAAATTCCGCAGATCCGGAGCCCAAGCTGCAGGTGCGGCCCCATGAACCGCTGATGCGGATATCGCTAGGCAAATATACAAAATTCGAAGGTTTGAGATTTCATAACACAAAATTCAAATTGGAGCTCGGTGGGAGAAAAATATTCGAGGGGTTTTGAAGGAGAATCATTGGGTAACAAATTCTAACTCAATTTTGATCATAATACTATAATCTATTATTGTTTTCCTCTTCTAATTAAGGAAATTGAGGGTAAAAGTTTGAAAAATCGGAGAAAAGTTCCCCAATTAAAAATCCGAGTTTTGAGTGAGATTTTGGCATCGGATTTTGACAATTTTTGTTTGAGTGTGTTCGTGACGGAGTGGGTGTTCATAACCTTTAACTTTTACCCCAATCCGAGACGTGGGCTCGAGGAGGATTTTGGATGTTTTCTATTTTCTTACCTTAGCTTCGATTCCTTTAGCTAAATTCGTTGTTTGTAGTTATATTTACATTATGAAATTTATTTGATGAGATTTGGGCCACTCAGAGTTGGATACTCATGGCAAGAGCGTGGTTTCAGATTTATTTCGAGCTGGTTCGAGGTAAGCGGCTTGCCTAACCTTGTGTGGGGGAACTCCCCTTAGGATTTTGGTACTGTTGTTATATAAGTGTCGTGTACGTGAGGTGACGAGTGCGTACACGTGCTAATTATTGAAAACCCCTATTTTCATTAGTAAATATATGTGTTTCCTTTTTGTTGAACACTACTTGTATTTTAAGCCTGCTATTTATCTTAGGAAAGCATGCTTATGTGACTTAACTGTTTTATCTGCTTAAACTGTTTACTTGAATTTTGTGCAGCATGTTTAGAATAGAAATCTCTGCTTTTCTTGGTACGAACTTGGATAGAACTGTAGATTCTTTCTTGAGACTACGAATTGGTATTCAGGGAGATTCCCCTACATATTTATGGTTTGGACTACGGGATGATATCCCGGGAGATCCTCTGAACATTTATGTTTGGGACTACGGGACGATATCTTAGGAGATCCCCTGTTGCTATCTTTGTGTACTGAGTTATATTCTTTTTCTGATTTTATTCTTTATCGATTCATAGTATTTTTAATTATACTGTCGCATTCCATACTGTTTACCTTGTTTTTTATACATACATACATACATACATATATATATATATATATATATAACCAGTAGGGTCCTGACCTTCACTACTCGATCGAGGTTAGGCTTGACACTTACTGGGTACCTCTGTGGTGTACTCATGCCCTTTCTCGCACATGTTTTTCGTGTGCAAATCCAGATTCTTCTTCTCAGCCGTTCTATTAGTGAGGCGGGTGATATAAGAGACTTCGAGGTGTATCTGCCACATCCGCAGACCTAGAAGTCCCTCTATATTCTCCCGTTTAGCTCTAGACTTCTTGTATTTACTTTTGATTAGACTTTCTGGAGTTAGAACATTATGTAGTTTTCTATAGCTTGTGATTTCATGAGATTCGGGTTTTGGGAGTTTGATTCAGGTTTGAGAGTGTGTATTGTATATGTCGAGCAACATTTTAAACTCTTTTATTATGTTTTATCTGCGACTTGCTAGTTTCGTATTTCGTTTCCTTTTTACGCAATTTGTTAGGCTTACCTAGTCGTAGAGACTAGGTGCCGTCACAACAGTTTACAGAGGGAGAACTTGGGTTCTGATAAGTATTTATTGATGATATTTTGGTATATTCCAATTTTGAATCAGAGCATGCAGAGCATTTACGCACGCTATTGGGTATCCTTCGGGACCAGAAGTTTTATGCCAAATTCTCAAAGTGCGAATTATGGTTGAGTTTGGTAGCATTTCTTGGACATATATATTATCATTAGAAGGCATCAAAGTATATGGTCAGAAGATATAGGTAGTGAATAATCGACCCAGACCTATGATGCCAACTGAGGTATGTAGTTTTCTAGGTTTGGTAGGGTATTACAGGAGGTTCGTAGAAGGGTTTTCTTCCCTTGCAGTGCCACTAACTAGATTAACACAAAAAGCAGCCAAATTTCAGTGGTCAGATGAATGTGGGCTGAGTTTCCAGGAGTTGAAGAACATGTTGATTACAATTTCGGTTCTTACACTTCTATAGGGAACCAAGGGTTATGTTAACTGTGGCGCTTCAGATTGGCCTAGGTTGTGTGTTGATGCAGTATGAAAAGTTAATTGCTTATGCTTCTAGACAGTTGAAGAAGCACAAGCAGAATTGTCCTACACATGACTTAGAGCTAGTAGTAGTTATTCATGCACTAAATATTTGGAGGCACTATCTTATGGCATTCATGTTGATATTTGTACAAATGATAAGATCATCCAGTACATATTTAAGCATAAGGAGTTGAACTTGCGGTAGGGACGGTGGTTGGAGCTTCTAAAGGACTACAACGTTGACATTTTTTATCATCCAGGTAAAGCTAATGTTGTAGCTGATGCTCTCAATTGTAAGTCCATGGGAAGTTTAGCTTACTTGCCGCCTCAAAAAGGGAGTTAGCTCATGAACTCAATTAGTTAGCCAGTTTGGGAGTTAGATTGATAGACTTAGAGGATGCAGGAATTGTAGTTCACAATATAGCTACCACATGTCTAGTGACTAAAGTGAAACAGAGGCAATATGGAGATCCAAATCTAATTGAGTACAAACAGGTAGATAGGAAAAAGAAAAAGTCACCTTACAAAGTTACTAGTGAGGGAGTCCTCAGATATAAAGATAGGCTTTGTGTTCCAGAGGTTGCAGGGTTACGCAAGCAAATTATGGCAGAAGCACATCATTCCAGGTACACAATTAATCCAGGCTCAACTAAGATGTACTATGATCTTAAGAGTATTTATTGTTGGGACAGAATGAAACGTGGCATAGCAGAGTTTTTGGCCTAGTGTCCCAACTACCAGTAGGTAAAGTTTGAGCACCACAAGCCTAGTGGTTTGTTACAGGAGATAGAGATTCCAATATGGAAGTAGGAAGTAGTGAATATGGACTTTATCATAGGCTTGACTCGTACGCGAAGCAGGTATGGTTTTATTTGGGTTATAGTTGACATGCTTACTAAATTAGCTCATTTCTTGCCTGTTAGAACTAGCTATACAGCAGAAGACTACACTAGATAGTATATCAGGGAGATTGTACACCTCCATGTTATTCTAGTACCTATGATTTTAGACAGACGCACATAGTTTACAGCTAACTTCTGGCGATTGTTCTAGAAAGGTTTGGGGATGAAGGTGAATTTGAGTACAACTTTTCATCCCAGATAGATGGATAGGCCAAACAAACTATATATACACTCGAGGACATGGTAAGGGCGTGTGTTTGATTTCAAAGGCAACTGGGATGAACACTTATCGTTGATAGAGTTTGCATACACCAATAGTTATCATTCCAACATACAGATGACGCCTTATGAAGCTTTGTATGGTGCAAGTGAAGATCACCAATAGGATGGTTCAAATTTGGTGAGTCTCAGTTGATAGGCCCAGATTTGATTGAACAGGCAGTGGATAAGGTTACACTTATTAGGGAGAGATTTCTAGCAGCCTAGAGTCGACATAAGTCATATGCAGACCGACAATGAGATCTAGAGTTCTAGGTTGGTGATTGGGTGTTCTTGAAGGTGTAACCTATGAAAGGTGTTATGAGGTTCGGAAAAAAGTTCAAGCATAGCCCTAGGTATATAGGTCCATACCAGGTTATCAGACGAGTTGGTCCTGTAGCATACGAGTTGGACTTTCCAACAGACCTTTAGGAGGTACATCCAGTGTTTCATGTCTCCATGCTTTGAAAGTGTATTGGAGATCCTTCTAGAGTTGTACCAGTTGATGATGTACAGATCACCGAGCAGTTGACTTATGAAGAGGTAGCTATTGCCATTTTAGATCGGCAGGTTTGTTGCTTGAGGACGAAATATATTGCTTCAGTAAAAGTGTTATGGAAGAGCAATAATGTAGAAGAGATGACTTGGGAAACTGAGAAGGATACAAGATCTAAATATCTGTATATAGTCACTACTCCATGTATGTAACGGATCTTTGCATAATGCTTCTGTATATCTACCTCAGTCAACATTCTAGGACGAATGTTCTTAAGGGAGGAGATTGTTATAACCCGTACTTTTGTGATGTCGTATATTTTGTAAATGACTTTATAAGAATGATTTAAATGAGTTTAAAATCATAATATGACTATATAAGTTATTTGGATATAAAATATAAATTTTGGGAAAAATCGTATTTAAGTTGCGGAAAAACCGACTAAGGATTTGAATCTAATGAAGCTTTCTGAGAAATTAATTTCGTGTGCTATATGAGGTCTTTTGGGACATATTATATACCAAATTTAAGGTCTTGGAATTTAGTTTCCAAAACTCTTGACCATTCGTTCATACAAGGTTCGGATAAAGAGATATGAGTGTCGGAAGAAAGGGCGTTGAAGCACACATGTGGTTGAATTTTCAACCATACTATAAATAGAAGACTTAGTTTTCTTTTTCCTTATTTTCCAGCGAATTCATGCACAAGCATAGCTTCCATAGCTCTTCAAAAAGTTCCTTAGGATTTTGAAGAAATTCCATCTTTCACAACTCAAAATCAAGAATCGAACACATCAACATGATCGTTACAACATATGTAAGACTTTGTCGTCCTCCTTTGTCACGACCCCAAAAACAACCCGGCCGTGATGGAGTCTATCATGGAACTAGGCCAGCCAACACATTTCCAAAAGAATTCGACATTTCATAATAAAGATGTTTTTAAGCTATTAATTAATAAATATTCATAGCATAAGTATAAATAACAAAGTGCGGAAGAAACAAAAGCTCGACATCGGGGTGTCACAAGTCATGAGCATATACTAAGGACTATCCGATAGCAACTGAGACTATTATAGTCTGAAAGAAAACACTAATATAGTCCAAGGAAGATAAGAGGGAGAAGAGCAAGGCTGCGATCGCCATGCAGCAACTTTGCCAACTCCGAATATCCGCGACGGATGGAAGAATCAGCGCTCGCTATCACGTCCAGCAACCCCTGGATCTCCACACAAGGTGTAGGGAGTAATGTGAATACGCCAACTCAGTAAGTAATAAAGGTAAATAAAGACTGAGTAGTAAGAAACAAGTAAATCCACGTCATGAAATCTCAGTAAGTACAACATGCTTTCAAATCAGTATATAAGTCAAAACATCTCGTTTAAATTCTAATTTCAGTAAAAATCATTTGAAGATATTTTTCAAAACTTTGAACAGAGGTTCAATGCAATTAGCGTAAAAGTGATGAAAAACATAAACAGCCCCTCGGGAAAAAACATGTGTCATAAACCGCCCCTCAGGCATAACATCACTTAGAATCAGCCCTTCGGGCAAAACCTCACAATCACTCCTAATCAGCCCCTCGGGCACAACATGGATCAAGAATAGCCCCTCGGGCAACATCATATCACTCACTCAGGGTACTCGCGCTCACTAGGGGTGTACAGACTCCGGAGGGGCTCCTACAACCTAAGCGCTATAACAAGCCTCCTCGTGGCATAAATCAATCAGGCCATCGGCCTCTCATAATCACAAATCAGTAACATCATGCTGCGGTGCGCAGCCCGATCCCATAATATCCTCACAACACAGGCCCTAGGCCTTACTCAGTTAGAAACCTCTAAAGCCACTTGGGCTATCAGTAAAACAGGATGCTCAGCCCAAAATATCATTTTATGCATCAAAACAGCGTAATAAATACTGAGTTATGAAATCAGTAAAATATAACATGATTGTGTACATATCTTAAGTCAAAACAGTGAGGAAATAATAAGCAAAAGGCCCCTAAGGATCCAAACAGCTTGGCACGAGGCCCAAATATGTCATTCAGCCTAAATTATAGTAATTTGTTCTAAAACACAAAAGTATCATACAGTTTCCAGTCGAATGCAGCAACTTAATAGTTGCTATGGGGTGGACCAAGTCACAATCCCCAACGGTGCACGCCACACACTCGTTATCTAGCGTGTGTGTCACCTGAAAATAGTGAAACGATGTGAAATCTGGGGTTTCATACCCTCAGGACAAGATTTACATTCAATACTAACCTCAAACCGGACAAAACTCTAAACCGCGATGCCCTTGCCTCTCGACTCGGCCTCCAAATGCTCTGAATCTAACCAAAATCAGTATATTATCATCAATATATGCTAAAGGAATGAATTCCACATGAAAATTATCTAATTTGACCAAAAATACCGAATTTGGCTCAAACCCGCGCCCCGGGCCCACATCTCAGAATCCGATAAAAATTACAAAACTAGAAAATACATTCACTGACGAGTCTATACATACCAAAACCATCAAAATATGACGTCAAATGGCCCCTCAAATACTCAAATTAAACTCTCCTATTTCAAGCCGTAATCCCCTCAATTTCATCCCTAATTTCCACTAATTTCATGCTTAAACCAATGAAATTTACCATAATCACAAGTATTAAGCTTAAATAACTTACCTCAATGAGTATCCCCTTTATTCCCTCTTCAAAACCCTCCAAAAATCTCCAAAATTCGGATAGAAATGGTGAAGAACACCCAAAAATTCGCGAAGGGCTCCTTAAATACCTTCTGCCCAGGCATCTCGCACCTACGGCCCATTTTCACGCATCTGCGGATCGCTTTTGCGGTCAAATCAACCGTATCTGCGGTTTTCACTTATCCACCCATTTCCGCATCTGCGGTCTAGCAAGTGCGTTCCTCTTTCCGCACCTGTAGCTCCTGGCCTTCTCAGCTATGGCCGCTTCTGCGACTACTCTCCCGCTTCTGCGAACATCGCACTTGCGGTCCCCACTCCGCAGGTGCGGTTATGACAGCTGAAGGAAATTTTCAGCACTTCTTCAAATCCCATCCTTGATCTGTCAACCCCCCAAAATCAACCTGAGGCCAATAGGACCTCAATCAAATATGCCAACAAGTCACATATCACCATTTAAACTTATTCAAACCTTTGGAACACTCAAAACAACATCAAAACACCAAATCACCCTCGGATTCAAGCCTAAGGATTTTCAAACTTCCAAATTCCGCAAACGATGCCGAAACCTATCAAACCTTGTCCAAATGACCTGAAATTTTGCACACACATCACAAATGAAACTACGGACCTACTCCAATTTTTGGAATTCCATTCCAACTCCGATATCATGATTTTCACTATCGATTGAAAAATGCCAAATTTCCAATTTCGCCAATTCAAGCCTAATTCTACCACTGGCCTCTAAATTACATTCCGAACACACTCCTAAGTCCTAAATTACCTAACGGAGCTATCCAAACCATCAAAATTCACATCCGAGTTTCCAACTTAAGCTTCTAAATAAGAGACTAAGTGTCTCATTCCACTCCAAAAGCAACAGAAATTAAAGCATGTATTGTATATATTTATAGTATTCAATTCCTTATGTGAAGTATGGAAGAAACTAGTTTAGGTTGGAACTTCAAAACACAACAAAAACAAAATGGCGAATCTCCCATTTGGCCTATGCCATCTGGACTTCCATTTGTTCTGTTCCTTTGAAGGTTTTATGTATGTCTAACCCTATATGATCCTAATATATCCATTTAAGATTATATTAGATTAATTATCATGGGTTTATGCTTATATTGTTCCCAAATCATACTTAGACTTTCATGTCACAAGATAGCCACTATGAGCCGACGTTCCATTCATAATTCTGTTTTTATCAATCGTTTGACACTATTGTGGATAACTGGATCTCCTTTAGTTTGATTTTTTCATCTTGGACGGGTATCCATAATCGTGTATATTGTGGTTCTTGCTAATATTTTTTGGGGATCATCCAGTTTTAGGGGAAACTCTGCTGAAGTTCTTGAAAATTCGAAGTGTTGGACAAATTTTGAGTTCCTTTGTTCTAAATTGATTCTAGAGGGATCCTAATGAGTTAATTAGCCTTAGTATCTCATGTACATAGTTTATACCTAAAATGGGGATAGGCTCCTATGTCCAACTTATGGACGACGAGCGTCAGATTACGTTTGTGATTCTGTTTATGCTTTCCTTCATAATCTTCTGAGTTCATATGATGCTGCCACAAGTGTTATGCCTCATACATGCTTAAATTGATTATGCTGGGGGATATAGGATATAATGCCAGCAAGTCCTATTGACTACATGTTGCGGGGAGATAGTCTAAACACCAATTGGGCCTATTAATTATATATTTACCTACTGGGGAGATATAGCCCATAAAATCAACCAGACATGTTATATAAGCGTATATAGCACAATTTGCATTGCATGACTATACATGAGGCTAGTTCTGATGTACAATTTCCTGATTGGGGGGATATAGCCCACAACGCCAGACATGTACCAATTCAGACAGTAGTTCAGTTTCATCTTAAACTTCGATTGAGTTCCAGATCAGTTGCTAGTTCAGACTCTTGTTTAGCTTTCAGCTTATATTCAAATTCCAGCTTATGCTCATACTTTATCATGCTTTATATTCTTTCCACCCTATATACTTTGTATATATAGTACTCATGTCCCATTCGGGCAGCGACATTTTATGCCTCGCAGGTGTAGATAGATCAACGCTTGATCCACATCAGTAGGCCATCCACTCTCTATTGGAGTCACTTCGCTTACTCCCGGAGTTGCTTATCTTTTGGTATATGTACAATCAACTAGTTTGGGGTATGGCGAGGCCCTGTGCCATCTAGTACTTGTTCAGTTTAGCACTCCTAGGGACTTGTAGATCTGCACTTGTGCAGTTAGTATGTTTTTATATGTCAGATTGTGTTAGCTTTGTCAGCTTTCCAAATCTTATAGTTCTTGTCAGCTATGCTTATGCTTGTTCAGTTTATCTTTTTATATTCATGATTAGTAGATTATCAACAAGATTAGTGATGATCGGAACTTAATGTCTGATTTCCATTGTAGCCCTAGGCTGGGTCGTGACACTCGGCGAGGTAATAGTGGCAAGAATTATTAATTGCACTCGCTAATAACCTGTTCAATCCCTAAATTTTATAAGTACACAACAATGGTGCCATATAATCACATAACATAGATTAAACCATATCGGTACACAAAGAGATAATATGCTAAGTCTTGAATCAATTAACAATCCAGCATATAGAGAAGATAACCATCTAATATCATTAAATTATTAAAATTGCATATAGAGAAGATATGCGTAAAGTATCAAATAATCCTTTAACAGTTGCATATCTATATTATTATAAAAGTAGGAACCCTTAATCTAAAAAGTTAAATTACCTAAATGCCCTTCTTAAAAATCAAATATTTATTCAAATAAAAACTAATTTAATTTTAAGTGCCTTTTCTAAGAGGTTTTGTTTTTTTAATATGTAACTAAATATCTAATTTACACTCTACTCATTCGTTGCTTTTAAGTAGTACCAGATATTTGTACACAAGCAATGCTCTAGCCTTTCAAGAAGTCCTGTAATAATTCATTTTCATTCGAATGCTTCTTTTTTTAATAAGTTATAGCTAATAGTACTTCTTCTTTGAAAAAGTTATCAATAATTACTAAAAATAGTATGTCTTCTTTTAATAATAGCATTCTTAAACATATTTGTGATGACCCAAAAAGTAATCACTTGTTTTGAAAGAAAATTCTATATTCTAAGGCTTTAAAAACCTTATTTTGTCTTACCTCGATTTGTGTGTACAGTCCGGGCACGTTTCCGAAAAGCTTTTATGTGAAAACTAAGTAAAATAAGGAAATTGGCTTTTAATATTGAATAAAGTTGACTTTGGTCAATATTCTTGGTAAACGGACCCGAACCGGTGATCTGATGGCCTCGTAGGGTCCGTAGTAAAGTTTGGGACTTGGGAATTTTCCCGGAATCGAATTCCGAGGTCCCAAGCCCGAGAAATGAATTTTTGAAAGAAATTATTTAACTGAAATTATAAGGGTTTTTGGTAATGAAAAGAGGTTTGAAATTGATTGTATCGGACCCGTATTTTAGTTCTGGAGCCTGATATAGGTCTTATATAATATTTAAGTTGAATCTGTGAAGTTTGGTAAGAATCAGAGTTCGTTTAGTATAAATCGGACCTTTATTTGAGAAATTGGAAATTTTGATGTTCTTGAGTGATTTCATGAATTTGAGGTTTAATTCATAGTTATTGATGTTATTTTGATGATTTGATCATACGAGCAAGTTCGTATGATGTTTTTAGACTTACGTGAATATTCAGTTTGGAGCCCCGAGGGCTCGGGTGAGTTTTGGATAGGCCGCTTAAGGAAATTGGACTTAGGAAAACTGTTGTTGTGTTGCAGGTCTGCAGGCTTCGCAATTGCGAAGCCTGGCTCACATTTGTGAAGAAACATTGCAATTGCGATTATGGGCTGGGACAGGGAGACCTTTGCATTTGCGAGGCTCATGTCGCAAATGCAACCTTAGCAGGCACCGCAATTGCGAACAGTTGTTCACATTTGCGAAGAAAGTAGAGGCAAGCCTTCCTTCGCAATTGCGAAGCTTTGGCCGCAATTGCGAGTTCTCATTTGCGAACATGACATCACAAATGTGATATCTGCGCCTGTGTAAAATCAAACTTAGACAAAAATTCTTCAGTGTTCAAACTTCCTCAAACCCTAAGCTCTCTTGGGCGATTTTCCAAAGAAACGTTCTTCTCCAAATCGATTGTAAGTAATTTCTAACTCATTTTCTTTAATCTATATCATCTTTTCACATGATTTCAATTCAAAATCAAGGGTTTCAATGGGAATTAAATTGGGTGCTTTGGGTAGAACTTAGAATTTTCAAATTTTGGGGATTTGGACCTTGATTTGAGGTCCGATTTCAAAACAAATTTTATATTTGCGTTCGTGGGTGAATGGGTAATCGGGCTTTGTTTCGAACCTCAGGTTTTGACCATGTGGGCCCGGGGTCGATTTTTGACTTTTGGAGGAAACATTAGAAAACCTATTTTCATGCATTAGAATTGATTCATTTAGCATTTATTGATATCGTTAAGTAAGTTGTGGCTAGATACAAGTGAATTGGTGGTAGAAACCAGAGGTAAGTGTTTGGTCTGACCTTAACTTGAGGGATTAGGAGTTGTGTCTTATTTTCTATGTGTTTACTGTTGAGTATGACATATAGATGTGCTGACGAGTATTTATACGTCGGTGTCAAGCATGCTCGTGAGTCTTATACTATGATTAATGTGACTCCCTTTCGTATTGTTCATGCATTATATGATGAATTCTATTGTTGAACAAGGCTTATGGAAGTATTATTGGTAATTGAATATTGTAGAACGTTGGCTCAAGTTGTGAAGTAATTGTGGAAAAGAGAAGAGGTTTATGATATTGTTTCCCTTGCCGGGATGTTATTGCTTTTGATATTATCTCCCTTGCCGGGATGTTATTACTCATGATATTATTTCCCTTGCCAGGATATTGTTGTTATGCTATTGTTCCCTTGCCGAGATTTTATTGTGATATTATTGATTCCCTTGCCCAAATTGCTTTGTGATTGTTGTTTGGGTGAGGAAGAGTGTAAAGCACAAAGGGTGATGTCGTGCATGATTTTGAGAGTGTTAATGCACGAAGGGTGATGCCGTGCCGATATTTTGAGGTAAAAGCATGAAGGACGATGCCATGCCGCATGATGTAAAATGTCGTGCCATGATATAAGTGATAATGCACGAAGGATAATTCCGTGTCATGATTATGTGAGATAAAAGAACGAAGGGTGATGCCGTGCCGATTATATTAATTCTTATAGTGAGGACGAGAATAAAATCATGAAGGGTGATGTTGTGCACTTGTCTTTGATTTTTTTATTCTTGCTTACAGTTGAATTTTTGTGTTCCTTTCACTTCTTTACTTAGATTTTGTTTATACATTACATTCCCCGCAACATGTTTCCCCTTCCTATCTTTAACTGCTAGTTTCTCTCATTATTACTTGTTGTATATGATATAACTGCACAAGTTTATTATGACTACCCAGCTGGTCATCTCATGAGTTACAGCTCCATTTCCCCCATTTCTACTTCCTATTGCTGTGTTTATCGGTATTATGTATTATCGAGTTGGTTGGTTCGGGTTCGGAAAGGATTGGTGAGATTTGAGACACTTAGTCTCTTTTGATTAAGCTTAAGTTGGAAAAGTCAACCGAATGTTGACTTATGTGAAATAGGGCTTGGATGTGAATTCCGATGGTTCAGATAGATTCGGGAGATAATTTGGGACTTAGGAGCGTGATTGAAATGTGTTTTGGAGGTCTGGAGTAGACTTAGGCTTGAGTTGACGAAGTTGAAATTTGCGTTCTCCGGTCGATAGGTGAGATTTTTATATAGGAGTCAGAATGGAATTTTGGGAGTTGAAATAGGTCCGTTGTGTCATCTGGGATGTGTGTGCAAAATTTCAAGTCATTTAGACATGGTTTGATAGACTTTTTGATCAAAAACGAAATTCGGAAGATTTTGGAACCTTAGGCTTGAATTCGAGGTGTTTTGGTTAATTCGATGTTGTTCGAGGTGTTTTTAAGATTGGTATAAGTATGGATAGTGGTATATGACTTGGTTGAGCTTTTGGTTGAGGCCTCGAGGGCCTCGGGGTGATTTCGGATGGTTGGCGGAAATTTAGGAATTTGGAAGTTGGAGCTGAAGCTAAGTCTACTGTCATAACCGTACCTGTGGATAGGGGACCGCAGGTGCAGGCTTGTAGAAATGGAGATGGAGCTGCAGATGCGGCCAAGAAGGGATTATCTAGAACCACATAAGTGGCTAAAGGAGCACACATGCAGCAGCGCAAGTGCGAGATCGTGATCGCAGATGTGGTAATGGACCTTTAAGTGAAAACCATAGATGCGGTTAGTTGGACCACAGAAGCGGTACCACAGAAGTAGAAATAGGACCGTAGGTGTGAAATCCCTAGGTCAAAAGGTATATATTCCATCCTTCGTGATTTTTGAGCTATTCTTCACTATTTACATGCAGGTTTGAGCTTGAGGGAGCTATATGAAGAGGTATTTCAAGGGGATTTCATAGAGGTAAGGTTTTCGGACCCTAAACGCGTTCCTATGGTGTTATTTCACTGATTTGGCTTGAAATTAATGGAAATTAAGGGTTAAAAATTGGGAATTAGGGCTTGATGTTGGAGACCTTTGAGTGAGGGTTTGAGGGGCCATTTGTGGTCGGATTTTGGTACTTTTGATATGAATGAACTCGTTGAGTGATAGGGATTTCATTGATGTAAATTTTATCGGTTTACGAGACGTAGGACCGGGGGTCGGATTTGGCCAATTTCTAGATTTTTGGTATAATTTGATTATTTTTGAATGAGCTTCATTCCCTTAGCCTATTCTAGCATTATGATTCTCATTTTGGGTAGATTCGGTGCGATTTGAGGCCGAGGCGAGAGGCAAAAGCGTCGATTATAGCATCATAATGCTAGGTATTTTTCATTATCAGAAATACGTGATCTATTTTTATGCTAGCTACTTGGGACCTCGGGCTTGTAGATTATGGATCTCGAGGTCAATCCTGGGGCTCGACCACGAGCTACTGAAGGTAATCAGGGTAGAGCCAACAAATATGAAATAATCAACGAAGGCTCTTTATGGCCAATGATAAGCAATAAAAGACGAACAAATAAGATGAAAAGGAATGGAATCAATTATATCAAGAGAGTATGTAAAAGAGTGAAATAGAGAGTTCTTGTATATTTTCGTATGGAGTAACTGTAGCGACCAACTCTTACAAAGTGATAGGGATCCCCTTTATATAGGAGGGAAATCCTAAGATAGTACAACATGCAGTAATTACAAAGATATGGAGATGTGACAACTAGATGATACCCAGACTCGGGTCTTAGAGTAGCTCCCTAGGTTCTGTCAGTCCTAGTCATGTGCCTAGGGAACTCCCCATTTCCGCCGTGGTTGTGGTCGACATTATCACAAGATCGAGTGTCGGCGAACCTCGAAGGAGGAATCTCGATTGTAGCCTTGTAGCCCCGGGACTTCGAGATGGTCTTCTGAAGTGCTTTGATAATGAGAAATGGGACCCTCCGATTTCACCATATACATATAGTCCCCGCGTTTCTTAGAGAGGAGTGATAATAAACGATTTTGACACCTAACTCTTCAGATTTCCCGCAGTGATGTCACGCCGACGATATCATACTTACGATGTAAGTCTCCATGATAACCGAAATGTTCTGTCATTTCGCTTCTCTAGGATCATTCAACGTACTACAGTTTCTCATTTTCCAAAGTCATAATGTCTTCGCCGATTCAGCTCCCAGGGATGCATTAAATGCACATGTCGTTACTTTTTTTGAGGGTGATAATGGCGTTGTCGGTTATTTTGCCCCCTTTTCTATAAATGGGGCATCTTGGGGTCAGCCTTTTACCCAAGTGTCTTCTCATACCTATCCATTCTTCCTTACTTGCTATCTTTATTCTGTGTCATTCACCATGTTTAGGGCATGTGGCCTCAAGATTGTATGGCGGTACTTCTATCAGGCATACCGCAGCCTATCTCCCAGCCCTTTTTTGGCCCAGCGAGATTACATTGTTTTATTGTTGTTGCTGTCGTTGTTGGCTCGGGACGACGAAGCAGAGGGCCGATTTCCTCTGACCCGAGGAAATATTTGGATTATACACTACTGCTTAAGAGGGGGCTCGGACTGTACACCACTACTCACCTCCACTGATTATCCGGTGTGGCGCCTCGATCCCTTCGCTTTCCATGGAGTGGGGTGGTACTATCTACTAACTATTGCATCCCATAACAGAGCAACGTCTCAAGAAGTGGCTTTACAATAATAGTCTGGCAAAATCCATATTAGTCAGGTTTTTCACCCAACCACTTCTTTGTTCCTTCCTGCCTTTTTCGCGTCACTTTACTCTTCTCCATCGCTTTCCTCTTCGTTGTCTCCCCTTTTGAAGATTCCATTCTGGGAATCGAGATAAGACTCCCGAGGGGGTTGTGTTTGGAAGATATTGTCTTTGAGGACGCGTACCTGAGGAGACGATGCTTAAAAATGTCCCTATCGAGGACGTACCTTTGAGAATAGGCTAGGCTCTTAGGCTTTTGTTCCGTGTGTACCCTCTTGCTTCTTTGCTTCTGTGTAAGAACCCCTCACGGGCTTTTGTAATCATATGTAAGGACCCTTTGTGGGCTTTTGTAATTGAATGTTTCATGAATACAAAGATATTTTCACCAATTTGTCTTCGATGCTTGCTATATTCTTTTATGTTTGTGCAGACTCTGAATGCATGGATCCATTTGTTGTTTCCAATACCAAACTCGGGTGCGAGTATTCTTTCTGGACTTTGGCTTATTAATATGGCCTTGCGCGGAACCCTTTGCGATCCCTGGGAACGAACCCAAATCGGGCCAATGAACTCGGGTCACCGGGACCTTAACTTCGAGTAGAATGAAAGTAACACTTTGGGCCTTGGAATCATAGTTTATTACTTAAACTTCGTGGTAACTTTTGAGAATAAATTTGCTCGGAGGCTTGTGAACAGGGACTGTCTTTGATCTCTCGAGAGCAGTCCCCGAGCGGAGGTTTGTTCAAATCTAGACCGCCTGGAGACTTGCGTTGGGCTTAGTGTAAATAACCTTAAGGCGTTGTAGATAGATCTTGAAAGAGGGTTTGTCCGATCTCAGACGGTACCCCGGGGCCAAGCCCATACGGGTGGGGTTTAAATGCTTATTTCCTTGGAGCCTGAAACCCCCGAGGTCGAGTACCACCTCGGGTCTTATAATGATGTCACTGGCTTTCTGGAGCCTAACCTTGTTCTGACGGAGGTCCTCGAGGTCGGGTACCACCTCAGGACTGGAGAAGGTGTTATTGGCTTCTTGGAGCCTAACCTTGTTCTCATGGAAGTCTTCGAGGTCGGGTACCACCTCAGGACTGGAGAAGGTGTTATTGGCTTCTTGGAGCGTAACCTTGTTCTGATGGAGGTCCTTGAGGTCGGTTACCACCTCGGGACTGGAGAAGGTGTTATTGGTTTCTCGGAGCCTAACTTATTCTGATGGAGGTCCTCGAGGTCGGGTACCACCTCAAGACTGGAGAAGGCGGCATCAGTTAGCGTTCTTAACCGGCTTTGAGATAGGTGAATCGTCGTGTTTTTTTTCCACGTATAAATAGGGTTGTTTTTGCTTTTTTGAGGGTTACACCATTTTAATTAGGTGCCCTTCTTTTTCTGCGTCAGCCTTTCGGTACTCCGGCACTAATGCGCTTGCACATATTCTTGCCTTTTAGCTCTCTAATTTTATCACTGCCACAGCCGATATGTCGGGACCTGTCCGACGGGGAGAGGGGAGTTCCGCCTCCGGCCTTCAGGACCATTCAGAATATGCCTTTAAGGATACTTCATTGATATGAGAAGATCATCTTGAGTTAGTGAGAAAAGACTGCGGATGGGGGAGAAAGTGACGATACAGGCATTTTCCCCAGGTGAGGACATTACGGACCGTGCCAATGGGTTCTTGCATATGTACACATATCCTTTCACACTGGGCCCCCTTAATAGGGTTGTGCTCGACTTTTGTTTAGAATATTGGGTTACCTTGGCGCAGGTCCATCCGTCATTTTGGCGAGCGGTGTTGATGGTGAGATTTTTCGTGGAGAAGGCGGGGCTTGAATTTTCGCTCAGTCATCTTATTAGGTCGTACCGACCCTTTCACCATCAAAGTATGCTAACCTTGCGATGTTAATCGACCATGCCGTTCGTTGTTGATGAATAGGAAGATGGAGATCGGGGATGGATGAGTCGTTTCGTCCGAGTGCGGACCGCTGACATTATCCCCTTGGAGCTTATGCCATTCCCCGAGGAATGGAATTATACACGTAGGTGGTGCATTTTGTGCTTTCTCAATTTTGCCTATAGCGAAACTGATTTTGTAACCGTGCCTTCCCTTCTTCTTCTGCAACGGTTTCATGGGCGTCGAGCGACATTCCTAATTTGTCGGATTGGGTCCGAGAAATGGTGATACACTCGACCTGTGATGAGCACAAGTGGCGAGCTTTGTTCTTGGGAAGATGGGAAGCAAAATACCATGGTGAGTGTTGCTCTATTCCTTCCTTTCCCTTTTTTCATGTGGAGAAGAATATCCCCTTTACGCGCATAAATCTTACTATTGTAGGCATTGGAGAGCCTTTCGAGGCGAGGCCACGCTCCTTCGGAGAGGGGGAAGGGTTGCCAGCTCCCGGGCTGAAGGACTGTAACAATGAACGAGAGGTGCTTTCCCAGGGCGATGGCGCTCAAAGTAAGGCGTAGCGGGACCGGGGCTTCGGAGTAGAAGCATCATCCGAGCTTGTCGTGTCTGCGGCTCCCGATTCTGGAAAGAAGGTTTCTCTATTGTTGTCACCTTCTTTTTCCATTGATAGCATTTCGAAAGATATTAGAAACTCGGAGTCGCATACACTGAGCGATCGTGCTTCGGTGGAAGTAGGCTCTTTCAGGGCCGAAGGGACTGGATTGGTAGGTGTGCGTTTGGCCTTCGAGGAAGACCAGTGGATTCACTCTGCGGTGAGTTTCGACACAAGTTTTTCGAGCTTTGCGCCTTCCCTTTCTTATTGAGTTTTCTTTTACATGCATTCGACAAGCTTAAGTCCAGGTTGCTTCATTGTGAAGCCAGGCTACAGAAAGCTCTGGATGAGGAGAGATCCCTGAGGCTCCTTTGTGATAAAAAGGAAGTTGAGTTGGTACATTTGCAGTATGAGGTGGGCCAGAGCCTGAATTATGAGAATCACCTAAAGGAGAAGGTAGTTTTTTGTCCTGAATGAGTGTGCATTCCGCCTCCTGATTCCCAGGGCTAATACTTAGTTTATTTTAGTTGCAGAAATAGACAGAGGCCTTGGAGAACCTTCGAGATCAAGCTGGCTGGGCCAAGCGTGAACATGATGAATTGAAAGCTCGGGAAGAGGCTCAGGCTTTAGAGGGGAAGGATGTTCTGGCCAAAGTTCCTGCTTTCGAAGCTCAACTTTGCATAGCTCGTGACAATACTTTGGTTCAAACATAAATTATTGCAAAGCTCGAGTCCGAGCTTTCGAAAATTAGGGCTGAGATCGTTAGTGCTCGGGCAGAAGCCTTGATGAGCCGGACTAAGGTGACCAGGAGATGGTGATCTATTCAAAGGACGCTGCCAATGCTCAAGCTGAGCTGAGAAGGGTCCGCGACCGTAAAGGAAGGGTTGAAGAATGTGCTTGTTGCAAATATCGAAGAAAGACCGTCGAATAGATCTGTGCTAGGGTCTTCGCCCTCTTATAGGAATTGGCGTTAGAAAGGGCGAACTAGTGTGATGCTCGGTTACTTTTGCCTGATGCCAAGGAAAGCGAGGATGAGACCGGCAGGTCATAACCCCTAGGGAGGGCATAGATTTTGTCATATGTATGTAGCATTTTCAAAGCATGTTTGTAGCTGGAGGTTGCGTTTCCTGCATATGTATGAAAGAAAACCTAGCGGCTTTACTCCTTTCGTATCTATTTCTGTCTTGATTTCGACCAGGCAAGCTGGTTTGCGCGTTGGTGAGAATCCTCAGAGTAGTGATGTGGCCTCGAGGATCATTGGATTGGCCCGCAGGCTCTTACGTACTTTCTCTCTTAGGCATACTTAGGCTACCTGTTATGGGCTTAGTCCCCGAGTTAGGCATTGACTCGAGCTTATTTGACATTTGAATGGCCGAATTTTAGGCTAGCTATAGTGGCTCTTACGCTTTTGCTCGATGTGACCCTTTAGAGTATGTGGGCTGGCGACAACGACCCTTACGCCCTGGGCCGATGCGGCCTTTCAATGTAAGCTGGCTACAATGGCTCTCACGCTTTGGGTCGAAGCAACCTTTTAATATAAGCTGGCAACAATGGCTCTTACACTTTGCCCTTAGGCATGTAAAATTAACTATTTTGGGTCCGGTCTCTAAATCGGGTTACCACTCGAGCTCATTTTGACCCTCAAGTTTTCAGATTTCAAGTTGGCGACAGTGGCTCTTACGATTTGCCCTTAGGCATATATAGTTAACTATTTTGGGTTCGGTCTCTAAATCGGGTTATGGCTTGAGCTCATTTTAACCCTCAAATTTTTAGATTTCAAACTGGCGACAGTGGCTCTTATGCTTTAGGTCGATGCAACCTTTTGTGTGTATGACCCTGAGGCTCATTAGGTTGACAACAATGGCTCTTACGCGCTTGATCGATGCGACCTTTTATGTAGGCTTTATTTTCATCTTGTTAAGGACTTTTGAAGTAAATTTTGCCTGACTCGTCACCGGTTCGGGAAGAACCTCGATTTCGAGTAACTTGTGGTGATGTTCGAGCACCTCGGGAGGTTTGGCTCGGAGGCTGAGTAGCTCGAAGCCTGTGATTTGGAGCTGACATGGTCGAAGATCATTTGCCTATGTTGAGGGTAGCCTGTTTAACCATTTCTTTCTGAAGTAGATTCGGAGTAATTGAAGGCCTGTGTGAGCTAGCGACAATGGCTCTTAAGCCTTGTAGCGACGGTCGGCCGTCCCTGAGTCGCATTAGTTCGGCTGTTATAGCCATGTGATCGAAGTCACTTGTGTTTGGATAGAGCCTTTGAGTCCCGAGTGAAGTAGTTTTGGCATCTATATCAAGGGTATGCCTTTTTAGGGGTCTTACAAGTTTGATATATAGCCAAAACTTTGGGATCAGGTCTATGCCTTTAGTGAGGTCTTACAAGTTTTACATGCCATTGAGGTCTTACAGTTTTTCATGACGTTGATGTCTTACTATTTTGCATGATGTTGAGGTCTTACAGTTTTACATGTCGTTGAGGTCTTACTATTTTGCATACTTGGTACAAGTATTATTCATGCCTTGCTTGAGGTCTTACAGATATAGTTGCTACCTTATATAGGTCTTACGAGACCGAGTCTGCCCGCTCGGTATCTTAGGGCCTCGGATTTTGATAAGTCAATAGATGTGGCGCTTGACGACATTCCCCGAGTCGTCGAGGGTTCCTTGACTTGGGAGCAATTTTTTTTTGCAAACTTTGTATTGTCTTGTCGAGGGCTTACGATTTTGGAGATCCCAACCTTGAGGTCGTCCATTTTTCTTTTGATATTTTGACGCCAGTTCCCGAGTATTCGGGGTACTTTTGGCGTTGGAGATGTTTAGCAATTTACACATTGCTTTATCCGAGGGTTTACGATTTTGGAGTCCCGACCCGGAGGTTTTTTAGGTGTTGAATTGTTGACGCCAGTCCTCGAGTGTTCGGGACGTTTTCGGTGGAGGAGTTGTTTTTGCGGAGATGCTGAGCCTCTTTTGGTGTGTGAGGTGCTTTGATAACAAATATTCTTCAATTATTTGGTACAAGTGTACACGTTTTCGCCATCGGGGGTCCAGCTATACAGACACGGTTCGTTCGACCGTTTGGCCCAGTGCATCATTTTCCTATAGGGGCCCGATTCGGCATCTCTTGGCTTTTCCGAGCGGATGACCTTCGGGGGGGATGCCCCTCAGTGTTCGAGGTGGATTGAAAAAGAAGTCTTAAACACTTGTTGAATCTCCCTTAGGAATCATGCAGATGTTGCCTCGTTAAAAACCTTGCCGGTAAAACCCTTTTCAAGACAAAAACTCGGTCGAAGGAAAAGAGTGCAACGGATGCTTTAAAACCTTAAGGTCTTCGAGCTGGGTTAACATTCTGACTACTTCGATTGGGCGCCTACATAAGGGTTAGTCTAAAATACGAAATGAAAAGGGAGATGGTTGTACCTTAGTGTGAGACGCGCCAACGATGTTTTGAGGATCAATATATTCCAATCACTCGAGATGAAGATGTGGTATGGTCATTCATTTTGTTTAATCGGGCTTGATCGAGGGTGTGGCTCGATTACCCTTTGGATCTTTCGCGAGCGAAGGTGCGGGCGCCGGTGCCATGTCATGCACCACAAACATTTCCCTTACCGCATGTTGTTCCCCATAGACGATTTTAATTCCATCCTTTATTGGGAATATCATCATTTGGTAGAGAGTGGATGGTACTACTCTCATGCAGTGTATCCATGACCGTCTGAACAAGGCGTTATACCTTATGTCTCCTTCGATGACATGGAATTTGGCGCATTGGGTCATGCCGGTCACGGTGACTGGGAGTGTGATTTCTCCTTTTGTTGTTTCACTTGCCATGTTGAATCCGTTGAGGACTCGAGTGGTGGGCATGATTTGGTCAAGCAGTCTGAGCTGCTCTATCACCCTCAACCTGATAATGTTGGTTGTGCTACCTGCATCCATGATTACACGTTTTATTTGAAAAGAATTTACATAAAAAGAGATTACGAGTGCGTCATTGTGAGGTTGAGACAAGGTCTTGCTGTCCTCTTTGCTGAATGTGAGGGCATCATCGAGAATATATCCTCAAGTTCGCTTTTCTCTGGTGATGGATATTTTTGTCCTTCTCATTACGGGTTTCTACGGGGCATCGACGCCTCCCAGGATCATATGGATGACATGTTGTGGCTCATTTGCTTTGTTCTTCTAGGACGCCTCTCTTTCTCGGAAATGATTTTTGGCTCGATCACTAAGGAATTCTCGGAGATGACCTTTTCTAAGTAGTCGAGCTACCTCTTCTCGGAGTTGGTGGCAATCCTCGATCCTATGGCTGTACGTGTTGTGAAACTCGCACACTAAGTTATGATTACTTTGGGAAGGATCCGATTGTATAGGCCTGGTCCACTTGGCATCTCTGATTTTACTGATGGCGAACACGATGTCTGATACATCGACGTTGAAATTGTATTATGATAAATGTGGTGCCCCTGTTGGCCCTACATTCCTAATGAATCTGGCTCTGTTTGTAAGTCCCCGAGGATCCTGTCCTCAGTCTATCCTTCGATCATTGCGTTGAGTGTTGCACCTCGGGGCATTCCTCCTATCTTCAACATATGGCTGATATTTTTCTTTGTTTGGTTTTGGATCCTTTGCCAGGAGCCTTCTTGGGTATACTGAGTTCGAGGAGGCTCCCAACTAGTCATCCTCGGCCCTGATTTTCGATTGGTACCAGTTGTGGACGTCCGACCAGGTCACAGTTGGATACTTGATCAAATTCTATTTCAATTGTTTTGAAGACACCGAGCTTCGTTCATTCAGACCTTGAGTGAAAGCCTGCACTGCTCAGTCATCGGAGACTGTCGGTAGCTCCATCCGTTTCATTTTAAAGCGAGATATGAAGTCTCACAGCATCTCGTTCTCCCTTTACTTAATCTTGAAAACGTCGGATTTCCTCGTTGCTACTTTTATGGAACCGACATGTGTCTTTATGAAGGAGTCTGCTAGCATGGAGAATAAGTCTATGGAGTTAGGAGCTAAGTTGTAATACCACATCATGGCCCCCTTCGAGAGTGTTTCCCCGAACTTTTTTAACAAGACGGACTCGATTGCGTCGTCCTTTATGTCGTTTCCTTTTACTACACAGGTGTAGGCGGAAATGTTCTCATTGGGATATGAGGTTCCATTGTACTCTGGGAGCACCGGCATTCTGAACTTCTTTGGAATGGGTTTCGGGGCCGCTTCTTCGGGGAACGACCTTTGTATGAACTTCTTCGAATCCACACCTTTTAGGACCGGGGGTGCACCCGGAATCTGGTCGACCCTGGAGTTGTAGGTCTCAACATTCTTATCATTGGATTCTATCATTTTATCGCCCAATTCGATCCTTTTGGTGAGGTCCTCGAGCATTTTTACGACGACAGGGTTGGCTATCGATCCGTTATTGCTAGATCTCTCAGGTACATGTTCGACTAGGGGAGCTATTCCCAGTGCTACCATGCTAGGAGTTTTTTGGTGACTTTGCAGCTAAGCAATAGCTAGTTGTTGTGCCTATGACATTTCAAAAATAACGTGAAGGTAAACCTCCCACTCTTCCCTCGTCGGGGTTTCCTGATCTTCTCGTTGATCTCCTTAGTGCACATTCATGTTGGTGTGCGAGTTGACGTCAATGCGTTGAGCATCGCGCGAGATCGCGTCCACGGGGACTTGTTCAGGAAAATTCCCAGGGTTTTGTGGTAGCACGCCAACACCCGGAACATCCACACCATTCTCCTCGCGGTCCTCTAGATTGTTGTTTTCACCTCCATTCACTGAGTTAGACATATTGACCTGAAATCGAAGATCTTGGACAAGAAAAAGCGTGAAAGATAACTTGCGTTGAGTGACGAAACCAACAAGAAAACAATCACTATTATTTTTAGCCCCACAGTGGGCGCCAAACTGTTTACCATAAAAATGGTAATAAAAATTAAATTTGTTGATGGGACTCTAAAAATACATGATATATTTTTATGCTAGTTTGTTAAGCAGTTGAAGCTAAATGTATGAGATCTAAAGACGAAATGGAGTTAAGGAGGGAGCTACAATCAAACTGATAGGCTAGCTACTTGGGACCTCGAGCTTGTCGAATATGGATCTCGAGGTCGATCCTGGGGCTCGGCCACGAGCTACTAAAGGTAATCGGGGTAGGGCCAAAAAATATGAAATAATCAACGAAGGCTCTTTAGGGCAAATGATAAGCAATAAAAGATGAACAAATAAGAAGAAAAGGAATGGAAGCAATAATATCAAGGGAGTATGTGAGAGAGTGAAATAGAGAGTTCTTGTATATTTTTGTATGGAGTAACTATAGTGCCCAACCCGTACAAAGTGATAGGGATCCCCTTTATATAGGAGGGAAATCCCATCATAGTACAACAAGTATTAATTACAAAGATATGGAGATGTGACCACTATATGACACCCGGACTCAGGTCTTAGAGTAGCTCCCTAGGTTGTGTCAGTCCTAGCCATGTGCCTAGGGAACTCCCCATTTCCACCGTGGCTGTGGTCTACATTATCACAAGATCGAGTGTCGACGAACCTCGAGGGAGGAATCTCGATCGTAGCCTTGTATCTCAGGGACTTCGAGACGGTCTTCCGAAGTGCTTTGATAATGAGAAATGGGACCCTCCAATTTCACCGTATATAGATATCACGTATTTTAGAGATTGATACTATATTATAGGTTGTATGCCATGTTTGGGGCCTTGTGCCGACCTGTTGAGACCCTTAGGGGAATTTTTACTGTTTTTCCTCACTCTATGTAGTTGAAAGCATAACCTCAGTCACGTTTTACCTGTTTATTGTTTAAACCTAGTTTTTATCACTCTAATTCTTAAAATGTGAAAATTGTTGGGGCTGAGATTCCTTGATTTCCACTATTATTCCCGAGTGGTTGTGAGGTTAATGACTGGGAGAGGTTGATGACCTAATGGTGAGGATTATACATAGATTATGGATCGGGTTGCACGCCACATCAATATTATATGTATATATTATGGATCGGGTTGCATGCCGCAACGATACTTATATGGATCAGCTGCACGCCGCAACGGTATATATATATTGGATCGGGCTGCGTGCCGCAGCGATATAATGTGTGGGCTATAGGAGCCCCTCCGAAGTCTGCATACCCCCAGTGAGCGTAGTAGACTATATACTACGGATCATGCTGCACGCCGCATTGGTTATTATGATTATTACTATTATGAGATATTATTGAGCCTGAGTGCTGAGTGTGAGTACTCCGTGATTGAGAGGCTTGCTAGAAAGGCTATATTTATGAGTGATACCTTGCCCGAGGGGCCCATTTATGATATCTTTGCTGATTTCACTTTTCTCTTATAATGAGCCTCTGTTGAAAGCTGTTAAGTAAATGATTTCAAAGTATTTCAATTGAAACTGAAGTTTTTATGAAGTAGCTGACTTTTAAACTGTTGAGTTTGATTTGATACTCTGTTGTGTACTCGTATATATGATTTTTAACTGCTCGTCACTGCACTCAGACCTTATTTACTTTAGTTAGTTACTGAGTTGGTGTACTCACGTTACTCCCTGCACCTTGTGTGCAGATACAGGTGTTCGAGCAGTAGAGTGAGGGTCCCCAGCATTTTCTGAGCTTATTGGAGAATGCAAGGTAGCTACACGGCGTCCGCAACCCTACTTTCCTCTTTCCTATCATTGTTTTCTGCATTTTTTAGATTGTTATGTAATAGACAGTTGGACTAGTTGTATTTAGAGTCTATAGACTCGCGATACCAGGTTGTTGGGCTGTGTTGGTTTGATGTTTTACTATTTTCCGCACATTTCAGTGATTTAAATATCTTATGAAAAATTGAGAATTAAATAAATTTTAGAAGCAAATATTTTTTATTAAAAGAAATTTACTGAGGATACTTGATTGGGTTGGATTTTCTAGTATTGTGATAGGCGCCATCACGACCGGCTATTTGGGGTCGTGACAAGTTGGTATCAGAGCCTAGGTTACATAGGTCTCGCGAGTAATGAGCCGGTTTGGTAGAGTTTCGCAGATTGGTATGGAGATATCTGTATTTATCCTTGGGAGATTGTAGAACCTTTAGGAAAACTTCTGATTCTTGGATTCCTATTGTGAGAATCTGTTGAATTCTAGTACTAAACTTGTGTTAGTTTATTCTATCACAGATGGTGAGGACACGTGCTACCGGTCATGATAGGCGACCACCAGTACCACCAGCTGGGACCACTAGAGGACGAGGATGCGATCGAGGAAGGGGTGTAGCCCGCATAGCAGCTAGGGCAGCACTTGCAGATCCACCAGCCGCCCCAGTTTAGGATTAGGTCCCAATTGCGGATGCTCCAGCAGCACCAGCTCAGGCACCAGCTGTGCCTATTGTGATTCTAAGCCTTCAGGAGGCTTTAGCTCAGATTCTATCAGTGTGCACTGGTTTGGCTCAGGCGGTCTCAGTTACTACAACCGCAACTACTTCTCAGGCCGGGACAGGTACTCAGACCCCTATTGCTCGCACACCTGAGCAAGTGGTAAAGGAACTTCAGACACCGGGGGCACCTCCAGCCCAACCGGTTGCACTAGCTTAGTAGTATGTGGTACCACTTATGCCTGATGATGAGCAGTGTCAATTGGAGAGGTATGGTAGACTTCAGCCTCCATCTTTCAATGGTACTGAGGGCGAGGATGCCCAGGGTTTCATGGACAAGTGTTAGAGGATTCTTCGCACAACGGGCATTTTAGAGACTAGTGGTATAGAATTTACTACCTTTCAAATTTTTGGAGCTGCCTTCACTTGGTGGGAGGCTTATGAGAGGCGTAGGCTTGTTGGTGAAGCACCCCTTACCTAGCAGCAGTTCTCTGTTCTCTTTCTGGAGAAATATGTTCCACAGTCTTGCAGAGAGGAGCTGCGCAGTGAGTTCTAGTAGTTGCGTCAAGGTGATATGATTGTGACACAATATGATATGCGATTTTCTGAGTTAGCTCGTCATGCGGTATGGTTGGTTCCCTCAAATTGAGAAAGGATCAGGAGGTTCGTTGGTTGCCACACATATCAGCTTCGGATTCTCATGACTAGGGAGAGGGTGTTAGGTGCTACTTTTGAGGAGGTTGTTGACATCGCCCGCGAGATTGAGTCAGTTCGTTGCCATGAGCAAGAGGAGAGGGAGGCCAATAGGCTCAGGGATCTGGTAGCTTTGGTAGTGCTCCTTCGAGGGGTCAATTTCAGCACGACAGATGTCGTCCATTCAGGTAGGCTTAGTTAGCTCGCTCAGGTTATTGTGGGGCATCATCGGGTCATGGTTCTCACAGTTCTTATCAGGGCCATTCAACACTTAGTGCCCTTCTAGCCCAGAGTTCATCTCGTGCTCCATCAGTTTATGGTTCTTCCATGTCAGGTCCTTCTATTGGTCATTTTGGTGCCAGGGGTTACCTTCAGACCCCATCTCCAGCATCGGAGAGTTGTTATAAGTGTGGAGAGTCTGGGCATATGAGGAGGCAATGTCCTCGTCTTCTTGAGAGTCCGTCTCAGTAGAGGGGTCAGCCCTCGACTTCAACTCCAGTTACTTGAACACTCACTCACACAACTAGGGGTGGGGGTCAGTTAGCTAGGGGTCGCCCCAGAGGGGGAGGTCGATCAGGTGGTTATTAGGCTCGCTTCTATGCCCTCCCAAGTAGACCAGATATTATTGCTTCAGATGTTGTGATTATAGGTATTGTCTTAGTCTGCCACAGAGATGCCTCTGTGTTATTTGATCATGATTCCACCTTTTCTTATGTGTCATCATACTTTGCTCGTTACTTGGATATGCCCCATGAGTCTGTTGTTTCATCTATTCGTGTATCTACTCTGGTGGGTGATATTGTTATTGTAGACCGTGTGTACTGGTCGTGTGTGGTGACTATTAGGGGTCTGGAGACCCAAATGGATCTTTTGTTGTTATGTATGGTGGATTTCGATGTTATATTGGGCATGGATTGGCTATCTTCGTGTCGTGCTATATTGGACTATCACACTAAGATAGTGACATTAGCTATGTCGGGTGTGTCACGGATTGAGTGGTGAGGTTCTACTAATTTTGTCCTCAGTAGGGTGATTTCATTTCTGAAGGCCCAGCAGATGGTTGGGAAATGTTGTCTTTCATACTTAGCCTTTGTGAGGGATGTTGGTGCAGAGACTCCTAGTATTGATTCTGTTCCTATTGTGAGGAATTTTTCCGATGTATTTCCTGCAGACCTGCCGGATATACCACTGGACAGGGATATTGATTTTGCTATTGACCTGGTGCTAGGCACTCAACCCATTTCTATTCCACCGTACCGTATGTCACCATCGAAGTTGAAGGAGCAGCTTCAGGAACTCATTGATAAGGGGTTTATTCGGCCTAATGTGTCACCTTGGGGTGCACCTGTTCTATTTGTGAGGAAGAAGGATGGCACGATGAGGATGTGCATTCATTGCAGGTAGTTGAACAAAGTAACAATTAAGAACAAGTATCATTTGCCTCGTATCGATGATTTATTTGACTAGCTGCAGGGAGCGAGAGTGTTCTCCAAGATTGATCTCCATTCAGGTTATCACCAGTTGTAGATCAGGGAGTTTGATATTCTTAAGATAGCCTTCAGGATCAGATACGATCATTATGAGTTTCTGGCTAACCAATGCCCCGGCAATGTTCATGCATTCGATGAACAGCGTGTTTTGGCCTTATCTCGACTCGTTAGTGATTATTTTCATTGATGATATTCTAGTGTACTTGCACAGTCAGAAGGAGCACGCGGACCATTTGAGAGTTGTCTTGCAGAGATTGGGGGAGGAGAAGCTTTATGCAAAGTTCTCCAAGTGCGAGTTTTGGCTCAGTTCAGTGGCATTCTTGGGGCATGTGGTGTCCAGTGAGGGTATTTAGGTTGATTTGAAGAAGATTGAAGTGGTTCAGAGTTGGCCCAGACCATCATCAGCCATAGAGATTCGCAACTTTCTTGGGTTGGTAGGTTATTACCGCCGGTTTATTTAGGGATTTTCATCTATCACATCGCCCTTGACCAAATTGACTCAGAAGGGTGCTTTGTTCAGGTTGTCGGATAAGTGCGAGGAGAGCTTTTAGAAGCTCAAGACTACCTTGACCACAACTCCAGTATTAGTGTTACCATCAGCTTCAGGTTCTTATACCGTGTATTGTGATGCTCCAAGGGTTAGTATTGTGTATTGATACAGGAGGGTAGAGTTATTGCTTATTATTCTCGCCAGTTAAAGCCCCAATGGAAGAACTACCCTGTTTATGATTTGGAGTTGGCTGCCATTGTTCACGCGTTGAAGATTTGGAGGCATTATTTGTATGATGTGTCTTGTGAGGTGTTTACTGATCACCGTAGCCTCCAGCACTTGTTAAAACAGAAGAATCTCAATTTGAGGCAGCGGAGACGGTTGGAGCTGCAAAAGGACTATGATATCACTATTTTGTACCATTTGGGAAAGGCCAATGTGGTGGCCGATGCCTTGAGTAGGAAGGCGATGAGTGTGGGGAGTTTGGCATACATTCCAGTTGGGGAGAGACCTCTTGCAGTTGATGTTCAGGCCTTGGACAATCGGTTCGTGAGGTTAGATATTTCGGAGCCTAGTCGGGTATTGGCTTGTGTAATTTCTCGGTCTTCCTTATTTGATCGCATTAGAGAGTGCCAGTATGATGATCCTCATTTGCTTGTCCTTAAGGACATAGTTCAACTCGATGATGCTAGAGATGTCACCATTGGTGATGATGGGGTGTTGAGGATGCAAGGCCGGATATGTGTGCCCAATATAGATGGGCTTCGAAAGTTGATTCTAGAGGAGGCCCATAGCTCACGATATTCCATTCATCTGGGTGCCGCGAAGATGTATCAGGATCTAAGACAGCATTATTGGTGGAGGAGAATGAAGAAACACATTGTGGAATTTGTAGCCCGGTGTCTCAATTGTCAGCAGGTGAAATATAAGCATCAGAGATCGGGTGGCTTGCTTTAGCAGATGGATATTCCAGAGTGGAAGTGGGAGCAGATCACCATGGACTTTGTAGTTGGGCTCCCATGGACTCTGAAGAAGTTCGATGATATTTGGGTGATTGTGGATAGGCTGACCAAGTCCGCGCACTTTATTCCTGTGTGTACTACCTATTCTTTAGAGCGGTTGGAAGAGATCTATATCTGGGAGATTGTTCGCTTGCATGGTGTCCCAGTTTCCATCATTTCAGATAGGGCCGCTCAGTTTACTTCACAGTTTTGGAGGTTTGTGTAGCGAGAGTTGGGTTCTCAGATTGAGTTGAGCATAGCTTTTCACCTCAGATGGATGGACAGTCTGAGCATACTATTCATATAATAGAGGACATGTTGCACGCTTGTGTCATTAATTTTGGAGGGTCATGGGATCAGTTTCTACCGCTCGCAGAGTTTGCTTATAACAACGGTTACCAGTCGAGTATTCATATGGCTACATATGAGGCTTTGTATGGGAGGCAGTGTAGATCTCTAGTTGGTTGGTTTGAGCCGGGTGAGACTAGATTATTGGGTACAGACTTGGTGCAGGATGCTTTAGATAAGGTAAAGGTGATTCAGGAGAGACATCGTACAGTGTAGTCGAGACAAAAGAGTTATACTGACAGGAAGGTTCGGGATGTGTCCTACATGGTTGGTAAGAAGGCTCTATTTAAGGTTTCACCCATGAAGGGTGTTATGAGATTTGGGAAGAGGGGTAAATTAAGTCCTCGGTCATTGGGCCTTTTGAGATGCTTTGAAGGATTGGGGAGGTGGCTTATTAGCTTGCTTTGCCACTGAGCTTGTCGAGTGTTCATTCGGTATTTAATATTTCGATGCTCTGAAAGTATATTGGTGATCCGTCTCATGTTTTGGATTTCAACACAGTTCATTTAGATGATGATTTGACCTATGATGTGGAGCCAGTAGCCATTTTGGAGCGTTTGGTTTGAAAGTTGAGGTCAAAGGATATTGCCTCAGTGAAAGTGCAGTGCAGAGGTCGGCCCGTGGAGGAGGCTACCTGAGAGACCGAGCGAAAAATGCGGAGCAGATATCCTCACCTATTTGAGGCTTCACGTATGTTTCTTGACTCATTCGAGGACCAACATTTATTTAAGAGGGGGAGGATGTGATGACCTGGTCGGTCGTCTCATGATTTACCACTCTGTTTCCCCCATTTATACTTCTTATTGTTGTGTTTATCGGTATTATGTATTATTGGGTTGGTTGGCTCGGGTTCGGAAAGGTTTTGGTGAGGTTTGAGACACTTAGTCTCTTTTGATTGAGCTTAAGTTGGAAAAGTTAACCGGATGTTAACTTATGTAAAATAGGGCTCGGATGTGAATTTCGATGGTTCGGATAGCTTCAGGAGATTACTTGGGACTTAGGAGCGTGATCGGAATGTGTTTTGGAGGTCCGGAGTACACTTAGACTTGAATTGGTGAAGTTGGAAATTGACGTTCTCCGGTCGATAGGTGAGATTTTGATATAGGGGTCGGAATGGAATTTCAGGAGTTGCAGTAGGTCCGTTGTGTTATTTGGGATGTGTGTGCAAAATTTCAGGTCATTCAGACGTGGTTTGATAGACTTTTTGATCAAAAGCAGAATTTGAAAGATTTTGGAACCTTAGGCTTGAATCCGAGGTGTTTTGGTTAATTCGATGTTCTTTGAGGTGTTTTGAAGATTGGTATAAGTTTGGATAGTGGTATATGACTTGGTTGTGCTTTTGGTTGAGGCCCCGAGGGCCTCGGGGTGATTTCGGATGGTTGGTGGAAATTTAGGATTTTGGAAGTTGCAGGTGAAGCTAAGTCTGCTGTCATAACCGCACCTGCGGCTAGGGGACCACAGGTGCGGGCTTGCAGAAGCGGAGATGGAACCGCAGATGCAGCTAAGAGAGGATCAGCTGGAACCACAGAAGCGGCTAAAGGAGCGCACATACGGTAGCGCAGGTGCGAGATCGTGATCGCAGATGCGGTTGGTTGGACCCTAGAAGCATTACCACAGAAGTGGAAACAGGACCGCAGGTGTGGAATCCCTGGGTCTGAAGGTATATATTCCATCCTTCGCGATTTTTGAGCTATTCTTCACCATTTGCATGCGGGTTTGAGCTTGAGGGAGCTATTTGAAGAGATATTTCAAGGGGATTTCATATAGGTAAGGTTTTTGGACCCTAAACTCATTCCTATAGTGTTATTTCACTGATTTGGCTTGAAATTAATGGAAATTAAGAGTTAAAAATTGGGAATTAAGGCTTGATGTTGGAGACCTTTAAGTGAGGATTTGAGGAGCTATTTGTGGTCGGATTTTGGTACTTCTGATATGAATGAACTCATGGAGTGATAAGGATTTCATTGATGTAAATTTTATTGGGTTCCGAGACGTGGGCCCGGGGGTCGAATTTGGCTAATTTTAGAATTTTTAGTATAATTTTATTAATTTCGCATGAGCTTCGTTCCCTTAGCATATTCTAACGTTATGATTCTAATTTTGGGTAGATTCGGCGCGAGTTGAGGCCGAGGCGAGAGGCAAAAGCATCGCAAAGTAGTATTTCATCCGGTTTGAGGTAAGTAACCATTGTAAACCTGGAACTGAGGGTATAAAACCCCGGTATTTTGTATTATTTTGACAAATGAGGTGACGCACATGCTAGGCGACGAGCGTGTGGGCGTGCACCGGTAGGGATTGTGACTCGATCCGTCCCGTAGAGACTATTAAGTCACGTATTTGATTTGAAATTTTATGATATCACGTATTTTAGAGATTGATACAATATTATAGGTTGTATGCCATGTTTAGGGCCTTGTGCCGACCTGTTGAGACCCTTAGGGGCATTTTTACTATTTTTCCTCACTCTATGTGGTTGAAAGCATAACCTCAATCACGTTTTACCTATTTATTGTTTAAACCTGGTTTCTATCACTCTAATTCTTAAAATGTGAAAACTGTTGGGGCTGAGATTCCCTGATTTCCACTGTTATGCCCGAGTGGCTGATGACTGGGAGAGGTTGAGGACCTAATGGTGAGGATGATACATAGATTATGGATTGGGCTGTACGCCGCAACAATACTATATGTATATATTATGGATCGGGTTGCACGCCGCAGCGAACTTATATGGATCGAGCTGCACGCCGCAACGATATATATATATATTGGATCGGGCTGCACGCCGCAGCGATATGACACTTGGGCTGTAGGAGCCCCTCCGGAGTCTGTACACCCCAGTGAGCGTAGTCGACTATAAACTACAAATCGGGCTGCACGCCGCAGCGGTTATTATGATTATTACTATTATGAGATATTATTGAGCCTGAGTGCTGAGTGACTGAGAAGCTTGCCCAAGAGGATATATGTATGAGTGATACCTTGCCCGAGGGGCCCATTTATGATATCTTTGCTGATTTCACTCTTCTCTTATAATGAGCCTCTGCTGAAAGCTGCTAAGTAAATGATTTCAAAGTATTTCATTTGAAACTGAAGTTTTTACGAAGTAACTAACTTTTAAATTGTTGAGTTTGATTTGATACTTTGTTGTGTACTCTTATATATGATTTTTAACTGCTCGTTACTGCACTCGGACCTTATTTACTTTTGTTACTTACTGAGTTGGCGTACTCACGTTACTCCATGCACCTTGTGTGTGATCCAGGTGCCCGAGCGGCAGAGTGAGGGTCCCCAACATATTCGGAGCTTATCAGAGACTGCAAGGTAGCTGCACGGCGTCCGCAGCCCTGCTTTCCTCCTTCTTATCCTTGTTTTCCGCATTTTTTTAGACTTGTTATGTAATAGACAGTCGGACTAGTTGTATTTAGAGGTTCTATACTTGTGACACCAGGTTGTTGGGCTGTGTTGGTTTGATGTTTTACTATTTTCCGCATATTTCAGTGATTTAAATATCTTATGAAAAATTGAGACTTAAATAATGTTAGAAGAAAATATTTTTTTTTATTAAAAGAAATTTACTGAGGGTACTTGATTGGGTTGGCTTGCCTAGTATTATGATAGGCGCCATCACGATCGGGTATTTGGGGTCGTGACATTTATTTGGTAGTGTTGTCCTAGCCTTGTCACTACTTACCGAGGTTGGGCTAGGCACTTACCAGCACATGGGGTCGGTTGTGCTGATACTACATTGTGCATTGTGTGCAGATCCCGGTGCTGCAGCTTTTGGACCACAGTGAGGTTGTTGCCTTCAGTCCATCAGGCGACCCGAGGTAGTCCGCAGGCCTTGGCATCCCCTTCCTATGTAGTTTTTCTTCCGTTCTTTATTATTTCAGAGACAAACATGTATTTATTTTGTTCGGGCCCTATTTGTAGTATTCTTAGATAGTCTGTGAGATTGTGATACCAGTTCTGGGCAGTTTATGTTTATGGATTTGTATCGGTATTATTTTAAATTGTTACATTTCATTCTTCCGCTTTATTATTTCCGTTGTTTATAAAATGTTTAACTCACAATTATTAAGGGATTAAAAATGAAAAGAATTAAATAATTGGAATAATTGACTTGGTTAACTTTCACTAGTAGGCACCCTCGGAAGTCGTGACAATATTTACCAAAATTTGCCACAAGGATCCAAATATAGAAGGATCCAAATATCCAGATCATAGGAGAAAATGCGGTGAAAAGCAAAGTGGATGAACTCTTTGATTCTCAAATACTGGTGAATCCGTATATTAATGGTCAAAGACATGACCAGAAAGTGCATGTCATATATATATGCCGCATCAAAGCAATGGAAGAAAGTGATAAAACCAGGTACTACGTACTTTCTTTACTTTTCTTTAATTATCAATCCTCTCTCATTTATAAAATTTAATATCTTTGAATGTTAGGGTAATGGTCATGATCTCATAATTAATTTGTATCTTGCATATGTGTTATGGTTAGGGATAATAAAGGTTATTGTAGTAAGTGTATCTTTTACCAAATGAAACTGATTCGTTAATATATAATTTTGTATCACACATGAAAAAATGTGAAAGATTATATTCAAGGTTGTATGACAAGAATAAAAACTTATAATAATTCTTGATAATTTATCTTGATATATAAAAATAATATATATATTATTTGTGTGAATTAAATATATACTTTAAAACTGTTACGACAATTTGAGATAATAATGCTTTAATTTGAACATAAAATACTGATGCTTTGGGCATTATAATAGTCAATAATATAATTTAGAGTTGCCCGTGAATATGGTACTTAAGATAATTAAAACATGAGGATATTAGGCTAATGATTAAAAATTAATTAGTGGTGAATATTATTTTGAAGAAGCAGAAGTATAACAAGATTAATAAAAATCTAAAACAGATTCTTTCTTTTACACATTTATTGATGGCACTAAAATTTTCTCAATCTATCCTAAAGTGGACATATATATATATATAGATATAAATGGTGAATTATAAAGTCCCGGGTAAAACATGGTTCAGTGCACGTCTATATTGATTGGCGCCTCCATTACAAAAGAACAATTTACGTACGATATGAATGTCAATCCTAAATTCCAAAATTTCAAGGCTTGATTAGCTACCTTTAGTTATGTATTATAAAAATATGCAATATTGTTCTTCGTTTAGTTTGAGCCGCGACATTAACTATTATTAAATAACTAGTTTTTCGGCACGTGTGTTGCACGTGTATACCGAATCATATAATGCACGAGTTTATAAGCTACAATCAATATTATTAAAATAAAAATATTACTCCATAAATATACATCAAAGAATAAAGTACATGTTTCTATGATCAATGTGGATCATCATACGATGACTTGTTTTTCGGGGTCAATATCTCTTGGATATCATCTGAACTTATGAAGATAAATAATCACAGTTTAATTAGATATATACATGTAATTTTTATTTTATTTTATGAGGTACAAACATGTAATGAATTGTATTTCAAACTTTCTTATAAATAATATTCTTTATAATGTTCCTTTCATCGGTTTTCGTTGCTATATATGTCATTACCAAAACTGTTAATTCAACATCCATACTATAAGTATATCACATGATATGGACATTACTTAATCACATTCATTGTCACACATGCATCATTATTGTCACACATCGAAAGATATGTAACTCCTAATTAATCTCTATCTAGAGCATAAAGATTTCACCTTTATCCTCGTTACCCTTTTCTATGGTAAAAATAGCACGATATAGTCAATTTTTGGACTGGTCATTCAAAAATAGTCAGCGTTTATCAAGTCAATGAAAAATAGCAACTGTTTTGCTGTAACCAAGACTGGCCCAGCATAATATACTAGAGTTCGGTGCACCTGTGTATTAACTCCAACATATTATGTTGGACCGGTATACTTTCCTGGCTCCAGTATAATATACTGGAGACTGGAGCACCGGTGCTCCAAACTCCAGTTTATTATGCTGGACAGATATACTTGTTGGAACTCCAGTATATTATGCTGGAGATCTAGTGTACTTATGTTGGAGTTCCAGCATACTTATCTTGAAACTCCAGTATAATATGCTGGAGTTCAAGTATACTTATGCTGGAACTCCAACATAATATACTGGAGTATTTTCTGGGTTTTGAACAGTGTTTTCGCTCAGATTTATCTTTACATGAAAAATGGCTAAATTTCAATTATTTTTGAAATTGGGCTTTTTTTGAACGACTAGTTGTAAATCTGGCTATTTTTTAATTTCTCCCTTTTCTAGGTTTTGGAAGCAATAACCCAGTCATACTATATAGCAGTTCTTCCAAACCAACAGTTGAAGGATAGAACTTCAAAGGAAAGAAATAGATATTGGCTTATAGATTCCATTTAATATGCTACATTTTGACTTAAATACTAAGATTCAAAGTGTAATATAAGATTCATATCTCCTTCCCAGATATGTATGTAGGCTGTAACGATTCTAAATGCTTTACACATTAAATGTGTTATCCTTGTTTAGCAATTATTTGTAGAAAAAACATAAGAAATTTTTGACGCAGCAAGAATAAATATTCTAATCTAACGTAGTGTCGCCTTTGTAGAGGAAAATGAGTTATTTCAGATCCAAACTAATGGCAAGAAAATAATTCCATATACTTACCTTTACTAATGAATTCTATGATATTATATATACGTGGTGATCATTTTTTTATATACTTAGCATGACAACCCTTTGTTCTCATTTTAAAAAGTCAGCCAACAGTTTCTCGGTTTTTATTTAAAAAGGATACAGTGATCGAAAACAATTTTTTTTTTTTTTTTAAAAAAGGAACCCTAGGTCAGAAACTATTATGAACATTAGTAACTAATTTGAAGGGTGACATCTTCAAATAAGTATGATTACTTTATTTAGCTTTTCTATAAATCGAGGATTTGGATTTTCTAGAAGGGTATTTCGATTTTTTTTTAAAATTTTAGTTTACGAGGTTCTAATTTTATAATAACTACAATATTTAGAGACAGAAGTGTATGCGTTTGTTTATATTTATCGAATATTTTGTGGTTAGGCATCCTTTTAAAAATATATTTGTAACACCCCACACATTCAGATTAGGTATGAATGAGTTAAAAGAGTAGTAAGGTTATATTTTGGACATATGAAGTCCTATCGGGATGATTATGGGTGAAAATAGTTGTTTAAAAATCAAGATGGAAAGTGAGGTGCATAAGATTTGACAAAATCGACTATGTTTGCAGAAGGTCCGTGTTCCAGCAGATTTTAGTGAAAATGTGTAAGGAATTTGGGAAACCTTAAAGCATAAAGGTTGTAGACCTTTGAAATAGCTTTCCAACGATATATTGTGGATCCCAAACATAGCTCTGTACAAAATGTTATGCCTGTTTTACAGAATGGTGTGTAACCGTCGCGGTCCTGCCGCGTTTTTACCGCGACCGCGGTGGTGAGGCAGTGTCCCAGCGATTTACCGCGGTCGAGACCGCGGTCGCGCCAACTGGGACGCGGTGGACGACTTGGAAAGTCGTTTTTAGCCCTATTTCGTCCCCCACAGCCCCAAAACATAAAAACTTGCTCTAAAAAGGAAGGCTCTAAAAAACCTAACTCCTTAAAGGTCCCTCCACCACCCAAGGTAAGTTTTAATGGTGATTCTAAGTTAATTTTAATTTCCCAACATCTTATTAACATGGGTAAACCCTCCATATCATTAGATATTCGATTGGGACGTCGTTGTTGAAAGAAGAATTCCTAGAACTCGAATTCAAGAGGATTGAACTTCAAAAAGGTAATATCTCCACCCTCTAATTGATTCTATCATTGAATTAATGATTATAGACTCTAGTTCATAAGATATGAGTTGATGGGTTAATAGAAAAGCATGAACGATTATAGGTTTTGGGTGTTGATTATTGATTATTGGTTAAGGGTGTTGTTTATCTTATGGGTGATAAAGAATAATGTTGGTTATAATCATTTGAGACTTTAGAATTTATCTAGGACCAAGAGAATGTGTTATTGTGTGTAGAGACACCATTAATAAGGACTATGAAGCTTTATTCTCACCAAGTGTTTGAGAAAATGCCTAAGTGACCAAAACATGAGTATTATTGCTAATATGGAATCCCTTTAACTTGTACTGATATAGATTGAAGTCGAAAGGGTTGGCGAATGTTGTATTACGCTCAAGAGTAGGAAGTTAAGGTATGTGAGGCTAACTCTCTATATTTGGGAATTTTAATGATTCTTCCTACACTACGTTTCTTTTACGACGTTGCTAATTGCTTCAGAAATATAATTTAGCCTAGTTCCTTGAATAGTTGTAGAACTTCAGTTCTTTTGCTTCATAACTCGTTCATGACTTTCATTATGAACGTTGTGTGCTCAGTGCGTATTCAATATAGACTTGGGTTTGATGCCCCCGAGTCTTAGTATAGATTACTCAGTATGCCATAAACAATTGAAGTTTCAGTGTTCATAATCAGTTCAAGAATACATGTCTCAGTCTAGTCCTATTCAGTATTCCAGTATTATCTAACTCAGTGTGATCCAGTATTCCAGTATCATATAACTCAGTGTGATTCAGTATTTCACTATCATATATATTGTAGTATGATTCTTAGTTCCTGATTTTAAATCCCTGAATGTTGAACACTTGTATTTGGGCCTGGGGCCGCAGTTTATGCTTTATGGATTTTGGAACTAAGATCGCAGTTATGTATACGTATACTTGGGCCCGAGGCCGCAGTTTGTGCACATATATATATTGGGCCTGAGGCCACAGTTTAATATTCAGATAAACAGGTTGTCATCATTCAAAAGAGGGAGTACTCATATCCTTACATCCTTTTAGTTTAATTATTAGTTACCGTTCAGTTATTAATTATCATTTCAGTTTCAGTTTTAATAGTTATTATTTCATTTATCAATTATAAATTCTCAGTTATCAGCTTAGTTTCGGTTTCAGCATTTATAAATCTTTCTTTCAGTTGCTTTACATATCAGTACAATTCAAATGTACTGACGTCCCTTTTGCCTGGGGTCTGCATCTCACAATGCAGGTAATAATTTACAGGTTGGTGATTCCGAGCGCTAGGATTCTCGTACCAGCTATTTGGTGATCCCCAGTTCTTTCGGGGCATTATCATTACTATAGCCTTCATTATTTTCAGACAATCAGTGTTTACAGTACTTCATTAGAGGCTTCATAGACTAGAGTAACAGTTAGACAAAGTCACAGGCTTTTCACATTAAGCTATGTTGGCTACAAATATATTTCAGAAATGTAATAGTATTTCTACACTTTGATTTATATCATTCAGACTTTCAGTATATCAGCATGTGTTAATTTATCTTCCACATTCAGTATGTTATGATATCACATGTTGATTCAGCCAGCCAGTTGGTTAGCTCGGTCATATGTATCAGGCACCGAGTGCCATGTTACGTCCAGGCCCAGGTTCGGGGCATGATAAAGCTTGGTATCAAAACACCAGGTTCAAGAGTCCTATGGAGTCTATGAGGCCGTGTCCAGTGGAGTTTACTTTATATGTGTGTGCCGGCCACTCATATAAATGGTTAACTACCAAGACATCCAGGATTGTCTCGCTTCTTTCTACTCTAGATCGTTCCATGAAGCTTATAGCAAAAGGTAACCTTCTCTTCTCATCGAATTCAAAACGTATTGGATTCCCAAGCGACGCACATGAGAAACGTAAGGTCCTAGAGAGGATAATTACCCATTGGGGTAAAATCATGAAGTACAGGTTGGTAAATATGAGACTTTAGAGGATGTTAAAAATATGATGCAATGGATAGTATTACAGATTAGAGCATAACCTTATCAGAAAGTACAAAAGCAGTTATCATATCTTATGGTTATCAGTTTACTTTAGTTACAGTTATACAGTCTTTCAGTTAGCAAGTTTATGGTTATTCAGTACGTTAGTATTCAGTTATATGTTTACCAAATATCCAATTTTCAGTGTATCTTCTTGGTAACTTGTGAGTATGCAGTGATGCATATGGGTTCTCAAAGAAAATGTAAGTAACAGTGATTATAGAGAAACCTTAGCACATTTTAGGTCTGGATTAAGATCCAAGACTTATCGGACGGTACATGAAGTGATTTATCTGATGATGGTATACTCTGAAGGACAAGTTTGTGTATGGTAGTGTATTCATATGTATTTTACCTCATTAAACAATCTTATTTCTAATTCTTGGAAATGGAGCAACAAGTTGGATGATGATAGTTCAGATGTCAAAACGTAACATTGGTCGCTATAGTTTTGGACAGAAAAGAGCCTAAGGGTAAAATACCTAGGAGTCAGAAACCTTTGTTATTACCAAAGATGTGATTTCGTACAACTCATGCAAATGACTAGAAGATATGATGTATGAAATGAGGACCAAGAGCAGCCAATAGTGAATTTTAGGGAACGATTTTAAGTTGTTTAGATTTATTCAAATCAGAATTAGAAAGTACCACGTTAGTGAATTGCTATAAGAAGCAACTATTATTGTGAGATAAAGGATATGACAATTCCCTTTAAGTTATGTGACTAAGTGTTTACCTCGAATGTTTATAATCTGATATGATTTTGAAGTGTATAGAAAGCTTGGGGTTAGATATTCTAATTTTGTTTAAGACAAATGAAATTCCCCTAGGTGTGATCCATGTACATAGTTCAAAAATAATGATAGTGTGTGGCAAAAGAATATGATCAGATGATGGGGGAAATTAGGAGTAACCTTATGCTTCACTTTAGTTATTCAAAGCAGGAGAAGAAAATATGATGCTAGCAGGTGGTTAGTGAAAGGAAAGCAAGTAAGTTTTGAGTAGATACAGTGAATTAGCAATTTTAGCAGAGATAGTAGAGGTAAGATTTGATCCATTTAGCCACGTTATCTCTAGTGAGTGGATGGCAATTTGAAATACCGAATGCATGTGTTAGAACCCAAAGAGTTTAAGTTAAACCTGAAGTACAGTGGCAGTGGAAAAAAATCAGCTAGCAGTTGTAAGCACGTGATTTTTGCTTCGCGAAAGTTACTCCAAAAAGAAAAGAAAATCAAAAAAAAAATATATGTCTTGTCATTGAGTGATTTGTATTTAATGTTAATTTGTGTGTTAATTGTTATAGGTATTAACCAATGTGTGTGTAATTCTATTTTTAATTTTTTCTAATTTTACAATTTATTTAGGAATTTAGTTTAAATTTGGTTAATTAGAAAGGGAAAGGGTTGTGGAAAAATCAGATTGGGCCCCAAAGAGAGGCCCAAAACCAGCACAAGGACCCGGTCCAAACCAGGCCTGCCCAGGCACGGACCCAAAACGATGTCGCATAGGGCATCTGATCTGAGCCGTCCGTTCAAACTCATCCAACGAACCACACTCACACCCATAACCCGACCTGTTTACTCGGGTCAACCCAACCCCTCACTTAAACCAAAACGACCCCGTTTCCATACCAAACGACCCCGTCCTGTCACTCACCAGTAGATCCAAGCCGTTGAGATCACTTGATCTAACAGCCGTGATCTATCTTCCCCTTCCATAAATAAACCCTCCATCACACCCCACGCCCCCCTATCCAAACACCCCCCGGCTTCATCGTCTCCAGAGCCTAACCCTAATATCCCAAACCCTAGCCGCCCCCTTCACCTTCACTGTAAAGCTTGCGGCAAGGACGCCGGTGACCACCCTAACACCCCTGATGCAGCTAACCACCCCAAACCCAAATCTGTTACCCTCTGGCCTCGAATCACACTCCATCATCTCGAATCTTGATTTGAAGATTCGAGACCAAACCCCGATCTACACCAAACCAACCCAGATTCACACTGGACAACCCCTTGACCTCCCTCGTGACCAAACCAAGCTTGGTTTGGTCCGAATCTACCCACAAATCCTAGAATCTCAAATCTGAAGATCCAAACCCTAGAACACAAGAACCTGGGGAATCCGGCCAGTTTTAATAGAGGTTTGAGGTCTAATAGACCTTAATCGAGGTGTTCTCGGTTGAGAACACCCCGATTAAAGTTTGTTCGGCCTCAAATGGTCAAATCTAATTTAGGCCTGGGTCGGCTTTGGTTGAACATTTTCAGTAAGTTTTCTTTTTCTTTTCAGTTTTGTTTAAGTATTGTCTGAATTTGTTAAGCATGTTTTGTTGTAGTTGTTTGGTGTTTCTGATATTTTTTCAATTTCTTCCGTCTTTGTAAAGACCTTTTATTTGGTCATTTGTTCTTCTGTGTATATGTGAATACGTCTTGTGATATATATGCTCGATGAGATTAGTCGTCGAATAGATAGTTCATATGGCCTCCCAGTGATTGTGCAAAGTTGTCTGAAGCCATTCGGGACCCTGTACGTGTTGTTTATGTGATCGACTGGTTATTTCTTGTTATAATTAGTATAGTCGATTTGATAAACATCGTCGATTAGTTTTCTATGACTGAATGATCAAATGTTCTGATAACTTCACATGACTGATCGAACTTTGTTGTTAATTGGATGCTTGACTTTGTTTGAGATTAGTTTGTAACTGCAGTTGCAAAACAACTAAAAGATTCAGTCTAGGGCAGCTCTGAATTTAAACTTTCAGAAGTTCAAAATGTCCTACTGTTGCAATGGGTTAATACAGTAATAACTAGGGGCTAACAGGGGTAGTTTGGGGTTTGAAAAGAACAGAAAGCTTAGTTTAAGTGAGTTGACAAATAGAGTACTGAATTAGGATTAAACTAATGTAATAGTGGGGAGCCAAACTTGGTAGCATGGGGCTGATTGAATAAAAAGGGGTGCCCATGCTTTTGGGCAGAAAATACAGGCTAAAGGCCTGTCGAATGGATGGGCATGGGGAATACTTTTAGTTTAAAAAGAAGTTATGGGCAGGAAGGAGGGAAAGGGTTCAAGTCATCTTAATGCTTGCCATTTCTGCCTATAAATAGGACTGTTTCAGAACATAAAAGGGGCTGGACATTTTTGAGTCTTCAGAGAGATTTTAGGTTGGAAAAACTGAAAGAAAGAAACATAAAGAAAATTTCAGAATATTGTAACCAAACAATGCATGAAAACTACATAAGGGTGCAAGTTGGTCAATCTGTCTTTGCCAATTGTTGTTGGATTGTTTGCCGAGCTGTTTGTGATTGTTGAACTGCTGGTGCTGTTACATTGAATATTCTGGGCTTTCTGCTGTTTTCTACTCTGTTTCTGGGATTGTCTGTTTGATGCTCGACCATCTGTGGGTTTCATAATTGTTGCTGATTATTGTGGCTGGTTATTGTTGTTGTGTTGTTGCTGTTTGGTTGCCTGTTGCTGATCATTCTCCTTATTCTTTTGCTTTCTATACCAGGTACACGACTAATACTGTCCATGTAACTTGAAAGTTGAGCATGAATACAAAAGAGAAGATTTGAAGATGTTTATTTCCACACATAGTTTGTTACATCGAATATCATGCAATGTGTAACGGTTTACATTCTTGCCTGGATACTGGAGTTAGTCCTCTTATATAGTGAATGTAAATATAGGGCAATTTAATATCATATTGTGTGTAGGTTGACAGACAAAAGGATTGGCAGTGTAGTAGGCTACATCTTATAAATTAGCTATGTTTGTGATTAGCATGTCCTTAAATGCATGTCAAGTATAAAACTATCCATTGTTAGTTAATTTTATTTCCTTTTGATAAATTGCCCTGTTATAACTGATAAACCACCCCTTTATAACAAAAACACAAGATTCCGGCCTCAACCTCGCGAAGGTCGAGCCCAAGTCGAAACGGGCTAAGCAGGCCTTCATCGGAAAATCAGTGGCCCAAGCCTGGCCAATCCCGCATAAGATGGGTTTGGGCCCGTAAGATCCGATCCTTTGCCCATGGGTGTGGCCCTATTTCTGATTTTTGTTTGAAAAGGCATTCAGAATCCTGCTGTAAATAACTGTAAGCATGTAATTAACTAGGGCTATTTCTGCTTTTCAACTGGTAGAGACGAACGCGACAAGAAACATAGCCGCTATAGGATATCCTTCTAAAATAAAAATGAGACGAGCCTCGATAAACAAATAACGCACAAGTTGCGGGGCCCTCGTTGAATGTATATATTAAAATACTTAGAATTCGGGACAGGCCGTTTTAGCAAAATTCGCGGCCTTCCCAAAATAATAGCATGATAGTCTCTTTAGGCGCGTGTTTAATAATCTACTTTCTTAAACTCGGGTGTGCATTTCATGCGACCCAAATCCAAATCCCAAAACATCAAATAAAATATGTTTCGGATTGTGGGTGCATTTCATGTGACACAGTCCAAAGACATATTTTTTTTAAGCGATGTTCACATTCTTTAAAATAATAATAATAAAGTGGTAAAAAGTTAAATTTGGCGCATTGGTTCATAATTGTATTAAAAATCAGATAAATAAGCCGAATATGGCAGTTGGGCGACCGTGCTAGAACCACGAAACTCGGGAATGCCTAACACCTTCTCCCGGGTTAACAGAATTCCTTATCCGGATTTCTGGTACGCAGACTGTAATATGGAGTCATTCTTTTCCTCGATTCGGGATTAAAATTGGTGACTTGGGACACCCTAAATCTCCCAAGTGGCGACTCTGAAATAAATAAATAAATCCCGTTTCGATTGTCCTTTAATTGGAAAAACTCCCTTGTACCCTCGCGGGTGCGGAAAAAGGAGGTGTGACAGCTCTGGCGACTCTGCTGGGGACTTAACCCAGAACCAGTGGTTCAGGGTTAGAAATTCGAGCTCATATAAATTGTTATATTTGGTTTTATCTGATTTTTACATGATTGAGCCTAATGTGCTAAATGCTGCTTTTACCGCTTTGATATTACGTGAACTGTGTATAAACTGTGCCGAAACCCATCTCCTCTCTGAGTCTTCTAAATCATGAAGAAGGGTGTACTTCGTACGACTTCTTTTCTGTATAGTGTCAAATCCCAATTTAGAACGAGGTTCGGACAAGTTGCTAAGCCGGTGAAGCTTCTGTATTCCCGGTACGCTGCCCCCCTCGGCTCGAGCTGTCCGCTCGGGTAAGCCAGGTCTAGAACAAACACCCAGGTTCTGAACCTAGAATAACTCAACTTCATGCCGGATCCCTAGTAGGAACGCTTATCTGCATCATGTGCATTTTTGACTTAGGGGACTCAACACAGGGGTTGGGTCCGTCTAGGAATAGCAACCTGAAACAGAAAAGGCCATCCTGATGCATCCTGCTCACTGCTTGTGCATTTATTTGCTTCGAACATGCATGACAACCGGTTTTGAATGTTGGGAAATTTTTACAAAAAAATGACAAAGTTCAAATAGAAGAGAAAATGAGTATATTTTATTTTAATAGTTTGTTTTACTAAAAACAAAGGAAAAGAGAAAAGAGAAAAATAGCATGCTGAGAATGAGGAATGAGTTTTTATTTTAATTTGCTTTATTTTCAAAAAAAAATAATAAAAAAAATAATATAAACTAGTTAGTTTATTACCCGAACTACGTCGGTTTGATTCTCACCGGATGTGGGATTCGTAGGCAACCCTCATCGGGTCCAACTCCCTGTTTCATTTTACCAATAATGATATACAACAAAGTATATATGTATAAATATATATACACATGTATATATATACATATATTGTTTTTTCGAAGATTTTTTGTTTGGAATCAAAATAAAGATTTTTGCTTTCGCCTAAAAACACCTTAATAAATGTGCAGGATGAGCACGAATCAAAATGAACCGTTCTCGGCCCTCAGCGAGGTCCCTCTACAACTCCACATGTGGTGGAATGACTTGGAAGCTGATAGCAAAGAGATAGTGGGAAGAGTATTGGGAGGTTTTGTCGATTTGCTGAGTGTTAGGCCAAGGACAGATATTCTTGAAGCTCTAATACTATTTTGGGACCCAACCCGCAATGTATTCCGTTTCGTTGACTTTTAACTTTCACCAACACTGGAGGAAGTCACCGGATATGGAGGATTGAATGGGAGGTTAAGAGGGCAATACCTACTTTCGCCAAGGCCAGTATCTCCGCATGCGTTTCTGGATCTGCTAAGCATCAGTTGGAAGATACAACATGATGATTTATCGAGAGGATGTTGTGATCTCCATTTCTTGTATCAGCGGTACGGAACTCCGCAAGGTTTCGAGGAACCAAACCTTGGATTAACTCATGGCGGGAACAGAAACAAATGGGAAGCAAGACGTACTTTGGCTTTCATCACAGCGTTCTTGGGAGTCGTGGTCTGTCCAAGGAAGGATAAAAAGATAGAGATAGGCCTTGTAGGGATGGCCGACGTTGCAATCAAAAGAACCGACAGTACTGTAGTTCCTTTGATTTTGTCCGAAATCTACCGAGCTTTGACTATATGCCGAGAAGGAGGCAAGTTCTTCCAAGGTTGCAATCTGTTACTTCAGCTATGGATGCAAGAGCACCTCCATCACCGAGTAGGATACATGAACCACGGGTTGACCGAGAGGAATTGTATCAGCGGCTTCGAGAAACGCATGACAGGCGTCAGATCTCCTGAAGGTGTCGAAGCATGGTTTACACGGTTAAGATCAACAACGGCTGACCAAATTGAATGGGCATTCGGTTGGTTGATTGATACTGAGGTGATCTACATGTCGGCTGAAGAATGTTATGTCGTCTTAATGGGACTTCGCAGCATCCAGCCATATGCTCCTCATCGGGTATTGCGACAACTGGGCAGGTTTCAAGTAATCCCTACTGATGAAGATCTGAGCAAGCATGCCATTGAGCTGAGCCCGGGAGTCATATTTCCCGAGGGGAAGATTAGAAAGCTGTGGCACGAATGTAGATTCTTGGAACCCAAGACCATGGTGCGAGAACTAGCTAAAGGTGAGGTAGACCCAAAGTACGATGCTTGGTTCGAAAGAAGGTTTCAGATTCAGCAGAGACCTGCTAAAAGAGCCCACGTCCAACAATTCACAGATGATTCACAGGAGCAATGGGGATGGTTAAAAAGGGAAGAAGGTTACCGGGCTGAAATCGGGAAGCTAAAGCAACACATTGAAAGGCTTATATTTGAGAACAACGTGCAAGTCGCCTCGGAGCGAGGCGAAAAGAACAAGCTAGTCCAAGAGAACCAGACACTAAAGGCCCGCCTACGCCAAGCCAGCAAAAGTAACATTGACCGACAGAAACGTCGCTCCGACAAAAGATTGATAGCAAGTTTGAAAAATCAGGTCGTCCAAAGCCAAGAAGAATTAGAACAATCAGAAGCTCGCGTAGCAAGGATGAAGGTCAGATGGGCAAAATGCACAATGGCCCGGAGGCAGCGTCACTGGTCATAAGGGATTATGAAATGAGCATCGGGATATTAAGGGAAACGAACTCCACTCTACATGATCGGATCATCAAACAAGCACGAGATGCCCAGACCGACAGAAGACATTGTTACGATGCAATGGCCTGCATGGAAAGACAAATGGAGATGTTCCAGGATCGACTTGCTGACAATGCTCAAGCACTGGGATTAAAGAACCGGCAAATACAGCAATTGTTCGCTGAAAGGGACAACATTCGAGGAAGGATCGACGAGATTGGGCACTACATCTACATGAGATGCCTAGCATGCGAGCAAATGCCTTGGAAGACCCTCCTTGTTTCCATAATGGGCTGCGTCCACCGGATTATGAACGAGTTGAAGAGCTTGCAAAGGGACCTCACACCAAGGGCCGCGGAAAGGCCGAATGATGCCTCGCGGGCCCCTAAGTTGGAAAATTAATCTTTGGTCGAGTCTTGTTTATTTGGCTTTGTCGCTTTCCCATATGTTGTTTTCTTTTCTTTTAGTCAAATCGAGTTAAAAACTGTGGAGTCTGTACTATTGCTGTTTCTTGTTTGAAGTAATTTGTAATAGCAAAATTTTGAGAATGAATTTAATGATTCCAAAAGAATTTTGTGTTTCTTTACTTTATGGCAGAACTACGCCGGTCTGATTCACACAGGGACGTGATACGTAGGCAATCCACATAAGATTCAACCCCCTCTAAATAAAGAAAGAAAAGAAAGAAGAAAGAAAGAAAGAAGAAAATACAAAAAAATAAAATACAGGGTTTCCCAAAGTGCTTTAAAAAGACAAATGAGCAAGCCGGGATGACACATGTTGTTTGAAGTAAAGCATGTAGAAACGGTTAACTGCCTAGGAGCATTGCATCCTCAGTGTGTTGTTATCAAATCTGTTAATATCTAACGCTAACAAAGTTTGTTGTTGTCTGGATCCAGACAGTTATTTGTTAAATAATTCTGGCAACACACCCCTACCAAACCAGATCCAAAGGACCGTTAGCAACAAGCATGACTACTTCAGAGAATAGTACCGAGGAGGAAAGCCCGATGAGCCTGTTGTTAAAAGAAGCGATGGAAAAGATTGAAAGGATGGGACTAGAGATGAATGCAATGCAGCTAGCTCTAGCCAAAGCACAAAAGAGCCCTGAGCCACTGGGGCACATGCCAGAATACCCTCACTACGGCCCTTCAACAAGCCTCCCGAATCCCCGTTATCATCAGGAGAGAAGCCCCATGATTCCCAAGCTCCACCACCCCATCAACCTCTTCCAACCCCAAATGTGCCCACTTTTGTGGGACCCACATCAGCCACCCTACAAAGAATGACCAGCGAGCCATTGTTTCAGGCTCACGATACGCAATACTATCCCCCTGAGCCCACATTCCATGCCTCCGAACCACAGGCCTACAATCCGCACTTGGAAGTACCGGCAGAAATTGAAAAGCCGGTTAAAGCCCCAAAACAAGATGAGGTATTGAGGAAGTTCAAAAGCCTAGAGCAGTCCTTCAGGAACCTGCACGGATTGGGCAACCAGGTCAGCGTGGCCTACAGAGATTTATGCCCTTTCCCGGACGTCCAACTCCCGGCTGGGTTCAAGATGCCTAAGTTTGATTTATATGAAGGGCACAGTGATCCCATGGCGCATTTGTGAGGATTCTGTAGCAAAATGAGAGGGGCAGGAGGTAAAGATGAGCTGCTGATAGCTTATTTCGGCCAAAGTCTGAGCGGATCGGCACTAGAATGGTATACCAGGCAGGATTCTAGCAGATGGTACACCTGGGATGATCTGGCACAGGCTTTCGCAGGTCATTTTCAATACAATCTCGAGATAGTCCCTGACCGTCTCACGTTATTGAGGATCGGGAAGAAGCCCGGGGAAAGTTTTCGCGAGTACGGGTTCCGCTTGAGAGAGCAAGCGGCCAGAATCGATCCTCCCATGAGAGAGGGAGAGATGGTGGATTACTTCTTGCAAACATTGGATCCGACCTACTTTGGTCACTTGGTGACGACGGTTGGAAAATCCTTCAACGAGGTAGTGAAGATATGGGTCATGATAGAAGAAGGTCTGAGGTCTGACAAAATCCTGAATTACTCGGCACTCAAGTCCACGACCCAGGCTATTCAGAGCGGCGCGGGAGGTGCGCTGGGAAAAAGGAAGAAAGAAGAAATTGCCACGATTGAGGCAAGCAGTTGGTCCAGGTCTGGCAAACCCCACTACAACCAACCCAGACCTCACAGGCCAAACTACCCATACAACCCGCCACAGCACTGTTATCCGCCTCGAGAGCCACATTGCTCCGTACACCAGGCCCAGACATACACTCAGCCTCTGGTTCGCCCGCAATGGCGCGCGCCGGCTCCCCAGAACACATATGCACCACCACCAAACACCTATCCTCCACCAGGCGCATATAGAAACCCTCCAGGGGCAGGCTTTCGGGGAAATCCAGCTGCTAGGAATGACAGGGTGCGGAAACAGAGAACGTTCACTGAGTTAGGAGAAACCTACAACGCTTTGTTCCATAAATTGAGGCAATTGGGTTTGGTTAGTCCGGTCGAGACTCGAGGACCAAATCCCCCACTCCAAAACGTGGACCAATCAATAAGCTGTGAGTACTGCTCAGGGATGCTGGGGCATGATACCGAAAAGTGTTGGAAATTGAGGCATGCCAGACAGGATCTTATTGATACCAATAAGATCGAGGTCCAGACACCGGAGGCTCCCAACATCAACCAGAACCCACTGCCAGCGCACCACGAGACTCACATGATTGAGTTGGTGTATGAGGGAGGAGTGTTGAGAAAACCCTCACAAACAGTGATGATGATCCAGGCCGCTCTGAAAGAAGGATCGACCAGTGAAAGAACGGGGGTACAGTTGCGAGGAGAAGGAGTCAAGCCAGTAGTGATATTGGGAAAGAGCCCGTCCGCCACAACAAGCAAACCCGAGCCAAACAAGTTGGTAATATCAGGGACTCCACCCACACCTGCAGTTGTGTTGAAAGGGGTATACAGGGAACTGGTCACCATAAAGCCTGTAGTCCAGCTGCCAATGGTTGATATCAAGGCTGTGCCTTGGAAATACGAGAAGGCAGTGGTGATGTACAAAGGAAAACAAGTGGAGGAAGTCAGCTGTGAAGCGCAAGGGCTGACTCGATCAGGACGGTGTTTTGCTCCGGTGGAGCTGAGAAGACCCAGCCCAGCTGCAACCAAGAAACCTGTGTCCGAAGAAGAGGCTGAGGAGTTCTTGAGGAAAATGAATGTGTAGGACTACTCTGTGGTCGAACAACTGAGGAAAACACCAGCCCAGATCTCACTGCTATCATTACTAATCCATTCTGAGGAGCATCGCAGGGCCTTGATGAAGATATTAAACGAAGCTCATGTGCCCAATGAGATTTCTGTAAACCACCTGGAAACCATTGCCAACAAGGTTTTCGAGGTGAACAGGGTAACATTCTCAGATGATGATCTGCCGATGGAAGGTACGGAGCACAATAAAGCTCTCTACCTAACTGTCAAATGCGAAAACTCTGTAGTTGCTCGGGTATTGGTGGATAACGGTTCGAGTGTCAATATTTGCCCATTATTCACTCTGAACCAGGTAAAGATCGACCACGGAAGAATCCACAAGAATAGCATCTGTGTCCGGGGATTTGACGGAAATGGAACAGCCACTGTGGGGGATGTTGTACTTGAATTGACCATCGGTCCAGTCCTGTTCACCATGGAGTTCCAGGTGCTAGATGCCACAGTATCTTATAACCTTCTATTAGGACGACCGTGGATTCATGCAGCCAAAGCAGTGCCCTCCACCCTCCATCAGATGGTCAAGTTCGAGTGGGATAGGCAGGAGGTCGTACTACACGGCGAGGACACGACATACACCATGGGTGGCGCCATTGTGCCTTTCATAGAGACCGATGATGACAAAGGTCCTTGGGTCTACCATATTTTCGATACAGTGTCGGCAAACAAAATTTCTGAAGAAGAAATCATCCCGCAACCTAGGGTAGCTGCCGCAACAGTCATGATGGTCTCGGAAATGCTGGGTAATGGATTTGTGCCGGGAAAAGGCCTGGGAGTCGAGCTTCAGGGGATTGTCCAACCTGTCTCCCTACCTAAAAATTTGGAAACTTTCGGGTTGGGGTTCAAACCAACCGCAGCAGATGTAAAGCAAGCGCGGAAAATGAAGAAGAAAGTCTGGTATCTTCCCAAACCTGTGCCACGTCTCTCAAGGTCTTTTGTCAGAGCAAGGGCCAAGGGGCCACCGGTCCCAAAGATTCTCGGACCATTGATCGGGACAGATGGGGACCTAAATCAGAGTTTCGGGAGGCTATTCACTGATGTCAGTATGGTAGAAGCTGGAGAAGGTTCCAGCAGAGCAGAGATACAGTTTGTGGGGCCTAAGGCCAAGACCAACAATTGGACGGTCACTCCTCTTCCTGTCCGGGGGGAGTCTTGGTAGTAGGCTTTGGTTTATGTTTTTGGTTGTTTTGTTTTGTTTCGGATTATTCCAGGGTGTAATCCAAATTTTACTTCTATTTTGTAAAAGTGTGAAGCCTTTTATCCCGCAAGTTTAATAAAGTTCTTTTCTTTTGTCTCATTTTAATTTTGTTTTGTTATTTTTCTGAATAGTTCTCTTTTTACTGGTTCAACTGACATGGCATGCACAACGGATCTTCGACCTAGTCTAATAAATCAATCTGAATCCGATTTAATGATACAAGAGGTCGTTTGTGGCGATGAGCCCGAATATGACGACGATAAGGCCTTCGATGAAATAAACCGAGAACTGTGCCAATTTGAAGAGAAACCCAAGCCTAACCTAAATGACACTGAGGCTGTGAATCTAGGAGACACTGATAATGCCCGAGAAACCAAAATCAGCATCCACATTGAGCAGAATGTCAGGGAAGAATTGATCAAAACCCTCATGGAATTCAAAGATGATTTTGCATGGTCATATGACGATATGCCGGGATTAAGCACCAATTTAGTGGTTCACAAATTGCCCACTGACCCGGCATACCCTCCGGTCAAGCAAAAGTTAAGGAAATTTAAAACAGAAATGAGTGTAAAGATCAAAGAAGAGGTGATTAAACAGTTGCAGGCGAAGGTCATTCGGGTCACTCGATATCCCGAGTGGTTGGCCAATGTGGTACCAGTTCCAAAAAAGGATGGAAAAATCAGGGTGTGCGTCGACTACCGCAACCTCAACAAAGCAAGTCCCAAGGACAATTTTCCATTGCCCAACATCCATATCCTGATCGATAATTGCGCTGGGCGCGAGATCGGATCCTTTGTGGATTGTTATGCGGGTTATCATCAGGTCCTAATGAACTAGGAAGATGCGGAAAAGACAACTTTTATTACGCCATGGGGAACTTACTGCTATCGGGTAATGCCGTTTGGATTGAAGAATGCCGGGGCAACGTACATTCGAGCAATGACCACTGTGTTTCACGACATGATACACAAAGAAATTGAGGTGTACGTAGATGATGTGATCATAAAATCTTGGCGTCAGGAAGACCATGTAGCAGACCTAAGGAGATTTTTCCAAAGACTCCGAAGGTATGATATCAAGCTCAACCCGGCCAAATGCGCATTCGGGGTTCCATCAGGAAAGCTGTTAGGATTCATCGTCAGTCGACGGGGTATTGAGTTAGACCCATCCAAGATCAAATCCATCCGAGATTTGCCACCGCCAAAGAACAAAACAGAGGTAATGAGTCTGTTGGGTAGACTCAATTACATCAGCAGGTTCATCGCTCAACTCACAGCAACTTGTGAGCCCATATTTCGGCTGCTGAAAAAGGATGTTGCGGTAAGTTGGACGGCAGAGTGTCAAGAGGCTTTCGACCAAATCAAAGGGTATCTGTCTAATCCACCCGTGTTGGTCCCGCCTAAGCCAGAGAAGCCCTTAATTCTTTATCTGACGGTCCTGGAAAATTCATTTGGTTGTGTACTGGGGCAACACGATGACACATGAAGGAAGGAGCAGGCCATCTACTATCTTAGCAAGAAATTCACAGTATATGAGGTCAAGTACACTCAACTCGAGAAAACATGCTGTGCCCTAACTTGGGTAGCTCAGAAGTTGAAGCACTACCTGTCCTCGTATACTACTTATCTCATATCCCGTTTGGACCCATTGAAGTATATCTTTCAGAAACCTATGCCCACAGGGAGGTTGGCAAAATGGCAAATTCTGCTCACAGAGTTCGATATCGTCTATGTGACAAGGACAGCCATGAAAGCCCAAGCGCTGGCCGACCATTTGGCAGAGAATCCCGTTGATGAAAAATACGAGCCTTTAAGAATGTATTTTCCCGACGAAGAAGTGATGCATACAAGTGAGCTGGCGTTACCCGAGGAACCGGGTTTGAAGCGTTTCTTTGATGGAGCTACAAACGCGAAAGGGGTTGGAATAGGAGCAGTACTCATTTCTGAAACAGGACGCCATTATCCTGTTACGGCTCAACTACGATTCTATTGCACCAATAATATGGCCGAGTATGAAGCTTGCATTTTGGATCTGCGATTGGCTACAGACATGGATGTCCAAGACGTTTTGGTCTTGGGAGACTCGGACCTCTTGGTACATCAGATTCAGGGCGAATGGTAAACACGAGACTTGAAACTAATACCTTATTGACAATGCTTGCACGATCTGAGCAAGCGATTTCGATCGGTGAAGTTCAACATATCCCGAGAGTTCATAACGAGGTTGCAGATGCATTGGCCACCTTAGCATCAATGTTGCACCACCCTAACAAAATGTATGTTGACCCTCTGCACATCCAGGTTCGTGATCAGTACGCTTATTGCAACGCAGTGGAAGAGGAAGTAGATGGCAAGCCCTGGTTTCATGATATCAAGGAGTACCTCAGAATGGGGATATATCCAGAACAAGCCACTGGAGACCAGAAAAGAGCCCTCCGGCGTTTGTCAAATGGTTTCTTCCTCAGCGGAGGAGTGTTATACAGAAGAACCCCAGATTTGGGACTGTTAAGATATATAGACACCGGTCAGGCCACGACGATCATGGCAGAGGTACATGCTGGAGTTTGTGGGCCACATATGAGCGGATATGTGTTAGCAAGGAAGATCCTTCGAGCAGGGTATTACTGGCTCACCATGGAGCATGACTGTATCACTTTCATGAGGAAATGCCATCAGTGTCAGATACATGGAGATCTGATTCATTCTCCGCCAACAGAGTTGCATATGATGTCAGCACCCTGGCCGTTTGTTGCATGGGGCATGGGCGTCATTGGGCCTATCGAGCCGGCAGCGTCCAACGGCCATAGTTTCATTATGGTGACCATCGACTACTTCACCAAATGGGTCGAAGCTAAAACCTTCAAATCGGTGACTAAAAAGTCAGTGGTGGATTTTGTTCACTCCCATATCATCTGCAGATTTGGGATCCCCAAAGTGATAATTACGGACAATGGTGCGAATCTTAACAGCAGCTTGATGAAAGAGGTATGCCAACAATTCAAGATTACACACCGCAATTCTACCCCATATCGCCCCAAGGCGAATGGAGCGGTCGAAGCAGCCAATAAGAACATCAAGAAGATACTGCGAAAGATGGTGGAAGGATCTAGACAATGGCACGAGAGATTACCCTTTGCTTTGTTGGGTTATCGCACTACCGTCCGGACTTCCATAGGTGCGACTCCTTATTTGTTGGTGTACGGAACTGAGGCCGTAATACCAGCGGAGGTCGAAATTCCGTCCCTCCGGATTGTCCCTGAAGCCGAGATTGATGATAATGAATGGGTCAAAGCTCGATTGGAACAATTGAGCTTGATAGACGAGAAAAGATTGGCAGTAGTGTGCCATGGTCAGCTGTATCAGAAGAGAATGCCAAAGGCATACAATAAGAAGGTACGCCCCAGGAAGTTTGAAGTAGGGCAGCAAGTATTGAAGCGGATCCTCCCGCATCAAGTCAAAGCAAAAGGCAAGTTCGCCCCAATTTGGCAAGGGCCTTATATCGTGACCAGAGTGTTGTCCAACGGTGCTTTGTGTCTGATGGATATCGAGGGAAGATGTGTTAACATGGCTATCAATTCGGATGCAGTCAAGAGATATTACACGTAATTTCTTTAATTATGGCGATTGTCGGTTCATTTGTTTGTATTTGGCACTTATTGGATAATGAAATGACGGAGGCAATTCTTTCTTCTATCCAAACACTTTTTACCCTTGTTTCCCCCTTTTTGAGCCTTAAGTTATTCTTTCATATCCCCCTTTTGGAATCACATAATGGAAAGATATGAAAAAAGAAAAAAAGAGAAAGAAAAATTTAAAAGAAAATGAAAAAAAAAGAGAAGATAAAAATCACAAGAAAAACGAAACCGTTAGGAACTACGTTTGACCTGATTCCTCAAAGAGGATACGTAGGCGCCTCACGGCTCGGTCATAGTGTGCATAGTAGGCACAGCGTGCTTAACGCACATAGCTCAACATAGTGTAAAAAATAAAATCCCCCAAGCAAGAAAACTGGGGCAGGGGTTATGTTTTAAAGTTCCAGCAAAAGTTTGATTCCAAAAGTTGTAGTGGCTCTCCAGGAGGTGCCAAGTCAGGCAGATAAAGTCGAGAATAATACACTGATCCCCGGCAAAGAAGAGGATCATGAAACTGGAAATGAATTGATAGTCCAAAGGAATCTCCAGAAGAGAGGGTCATATCGGCAGGACTCCAATTCTCCTTTGAAGAAATAAAATGAGAGAGTTTTGGCGGTGAAAACCTTCGCATGCATCACAAGACGACGAAAGATGAGAGATATGAAATGAGAGAGTCTTATCGGTGAAAATCTTCACAGGCACCATAAGGCGCCGGGAGCTGAGAGAAAAGAGAGAGTCTCATTAGTGAAAACCCCTCGAAGGGCACTATGAGGCGACAAGACAGATCGACAAAAGGGTCCACATTCGCAAAGAAATGGACACCTATTTATCCCCAGCAAGTAAGACCATCAGGCAAGATGATTGATACAAATAGACGGGGTCGGGAATCTATGGTGCACGTCATGATCATAAGGACCAGTCATGTCATCCAGATAAGTTTTTTGGTTCAGAAAGATTTTTCTCCTTTTCTACCTTTTTCATTTTCTTTCTAAAAATTTGTTTTGAAAAGGATCTTTCAAAGTTTACTACGAGAGACCGAAGGGGTCCAAAAGAAAAAATACGAAAGGGATAGGCCAAAAACCGAGAATAAGACAAAAGGCGTCAGTCGCAGAACCAAAGGACGAATTGCGTCGAAAGAAGGGTGACGTAAAGAGAGCGGAAAATGACGGGTGAAGGACTCGTGGACCAAGTTCTGAGAAGGTTTCCCCGCAGAACGTCGATAAATCACGGACCCAAGTACGAAGTGGTCGGACTCCACAGGAAAGGGAAATTGATCCGATGCAAGATAACCCTAACAGTCCCAAAGGTTATCGCCAGGCAATAAAGTTCTATGCCTTGCAGTTCTGGGAGGAAATAAACTCTTAAGGGAGTGGTTTCGGGAGGGAAGCAGACTCCCATAGTTGGTTCCGTAAAGAGAAAAGTAGAAAGGGGGGTAAATGGAAAACCATCCCCATCAGACGGGTCACCCCCAGCAAGCAACTTTGTCCACCAACCAGTTGTGGGGGCACAGAGCAAGAAAAGAGAAAGAGAGGAAAAAATCATCCCCCACCGGAAAGACATCGCTGCCCACCATGATTAAAACTAACTAAATCCTTTTTGTCTGCTGCAGGAAAATAAAGGTTGATGATGGCAAAAGGACGCGATGTCAGAAAGATCACCAAATCCGGGGCAGAAAATTTTCTGCCGTTGTCACAAATTTTCTCGGAGGAACGAGGAAACAAATCCAAATACATTTCTGTTCTAGGTCGCCCACCAGTATAATGCGGGAATACTTTCTGTTCTAGGTCGCCCACCAGTATAATGCGGGAATACTTTCTGTTCTAGGTCGCCCACCAGTATAATGCGGGAATACATTTTTGTTCTAGGTCGCCCACCAGTATAATGCGGGAATACATTCATGTTCTAGGTCGCCCACCAGTATAATGCGGGAATACATTTCATGTTCTAGGTCGCCCACCAGTATAATGCGGGAATACATTCATGTTCTACGTCGCCCACCAATATAATGCGGGAATACATTTTTGTTCTAGGTCGCCCACCAGTATAATGCGAGAATACATTTTTGTTCTAGGTCGCCCACCAGTATAATGCGGGAATACATTCATGTTCTAGGTCGCCCACCAGTATAATGCAGGAATACATTTCTGTTCTAGGTCGCCCACCAGTATAATGCGGGAATACATTTCATGTTCTAGGTCGCCCACCAGTATAATGCGGGAATACATTTATGTTCTAGGTCGCCCACCAGTATAATGCGGGAATACATTTCTGTTCTAGGTCGCCCACCACTATAATGCGGGAATACATTTTCTGTTCTAGGTCGCCCACCAGTATAATGCGGGAATACATTCATGTTCTAGGTCGCCTACCAGTATAATGCGGGGATACATTCATGTTTTAGGTCGCCCACCAGTATAATGCGGGAATACATTCATGTTCTAGGTCGTCCACCAGTATAATGCGGGAATACTTTCTGTTCTAGGTCGTCCACCAGTATAATGCGGGAATACATTCATGTTCTAGGTCGCCCACCAGTATAATGCGGGGATACATTCATGTTTTAGGTCGCCCACCAGTATAATGCGGGAATACATTCATGTTCTAGGTCGCCCACCAGTATAATGCGGGAATACTTTCTGTTCTAGGTCGTCCACCAGTATAATGCGGGCATACATTTCATATTTTTGCATTCAGGCACCCACCTGTATAACAAGAGGAATACTTTTTAGGCTTATATTGCAAATTTTGAAATCAGTAACCCCACCGGAAGGTAGAAGGTTACAACAGGAATCCCCAGCAGGAAACAATAAAAATCCCCAACACCAGGAAGCAGAAGATTGCAGACTCAAGTGCATGTGTCAAAAGGAAGAAAGGACGCGTCTTGAAAGAAGCGGCTTGTAAACATTAAATCATGCCCAGCATAGCAAACTGATGAAGAGAACCGTACCACCGGAGGAACCACTGAAAAGCTTAATGAAGAAAGTCATGTCCCCAGCGGGACAAGCAAAATAATGAAAATTGGCATTCAGAAAGGAAAAGGACCAGTATAGTCCCCGAAGTTCACAAAATAAAAGCATCGGAGGAAAACGCAAGCCGACAAGAAAGCAAGGCGACAAGAACAAGTTAAAGATAGATGAGATCTTATGATCCATAGGCTAGCCTAGCTTCTTATTTTCTTTTCAGCACAATGTAACAAGGAGATTGGTAAGCGGTAACATCCTCCAGCAGCATGTAACAGCACACAACAGCAGCAAACACTACAGTCACACGGTAGTCCCAGCTACCAAAACTTCCCGAACTACATTGACCTGATTCCTGTTCAGCCCAGGATATGTAGGAAACCTCTGAAGCAAAGGTTCGGTCAAATCTTTTTCAAAAATGCTTCACACGGAGTACTCGGACGAGCAAAAATCGCCCGCTTTATCTTTGCGCGAAAACCCTTCCTGTCTTCGGGCAAAGAGGGGCAGCTGTAAGCACGTGATTTTTTCTTCGCGAAAGTTACTCCGAAAAGAAAAGAAAATCAAAAAATATATGTCTTGTCATTGAGTGATTTGTATTTAATGTTAATTTGTGTGTTAATTGTTATAGGTATTAACCAATGTGTGTGTAATTCTATTTTTAATTTTTTCTAATTTTACAATTTATTTCGGAATTTAGTCTAAATTTGGTTAATTAGAAAGGGAAAGGGTTGTGGAAAAATCAGATTGGGCCCCAAAGAGAGGCCCAAAACCAGCACAAGGACTCGATCCAAACCAGGCCTGCCCAGGCACGGACCCAAAACGACGCCGCATAGGGCATCTCATATGAGCCGTCCGTTCAAACTCATCCAATGAACCACACTCACACCCATAACCCGACCTGTTTACTCGGGTCAACCCAACCCCTCACTTAAACCAAAATGACCCCATTTCCATACCAAACGACCCCGTCCTGTCACTCACCAGTAGATCCAAGCCATTGAGATCACTTGATCTAACGGCCCTGATCTATCTTCCCCTTCCGTATATAAACCCTCCATCACACCCCATGCCCCCCTATCCAAATACCCCCCGGCTTCATCGTCTCCAGAGCCTAACCCTAATATCCCAAACCCTAGCCGCCCCCTTCACCTTCACTGTAAAGCTGGCGGCAAGGACGCCGGTGACCACCCTAACACCCCTGATGCAGCTCACCACCCCAAATCCAAATCTGTTACCCCCTGGCCTCGAATCACACTCCATCATCTCGAATCTTGATTTGAAGATTCGAGACCAAACCCCGATCTACACCAAACCAACCCAGATTCACATTGGACAACCCCTTGACCTCCCTCGTGACCAAACCAAGCTTGGTTTGGTCCGAATCTACCCACAAATCCTAGAATCTCAAATTTGAAGATCCAAACCCTAGAACACAAGAACCTGGGGAACCCGGCCAGTTTTAATAGAGGTTTGAGGTCTAATAGACCTTAATCAAGGTGTTCTCGGTTGAGAACACCCCGATTAAAGTTTGTTAGGCCTCAAATGGTCAAATCTAATTCAGACCTGGGTCGACTTTGGTTGAACATTTTCAGTAAGTTTTCTTTTTCTTTTCAGTTTTGTTTAAGTATTGTCTGAATTTGTTAAGCATGTTTTGTTGTAGTTGTTTGGTGTTTCTAATATTTTTTCAATTTCTTCCGTCTTTGTAAAGACCTTTTATTTGGTCATTTGTTCTTCTGTGTATATGTGAATATGTCTTGTGATATATATGCTCGATGAGATTAGTCGTCTAATAGATAGTTCATATGGCCTCCCAGTGATTGTGTAAAGTTGTCTGAAGCCATTCGGGACCCTGTACGTGTTGTTTATGTGATCGATTTGTTATTTCTTGTTATAATTAGTATAGTCGATTTGATAAACATCGTCGATTAGTTTTCTATAACTGAATGATCAAATGTTCTGATAACTTCACATGACTGATCGAACTTTGTTGTTAATTGGATGCTTGACTTTGTTTGAGATTAGTTTGTAACTGCAGTTGCAAAACAACTAAAAGATTCAGTCTAGGGCAACTCTGAATTTAAACTTTCAGAAGTTCAAAATGTCCTACTGTTGCAATGGGTTAATACAGTAATAACCAGGGGCTAATAGGGGTAGTTTGGGGTTTGAAAAGAACAGAAAAGCTTAGTTTAAGTGAGCTAACAAATAGAGTACTGAATTAGGATTAAACTAATGTAATAGTGGGGAGCCAAACTTGGTAGCATGGGGTTGATTGAATAAAAAAGGGGTGCACATGCTTTTGGGCAGAAAATACAGGCTAAAGGCCTGTCGAATGGATGGGCATGGGGAATACTTTTAGTTTAAAAAGAAGTTATGGGCAGGAAGGAGGGAAAGGGTTCAAGGCATCTTAATGCTTGCCATTTCTGCCTATAAATAGGACTGTTTCAGAACATAAAAGGGGCTGGACATTTTTGAGTCTTCAGAGAGATTTTAGGTTGGAAAAACTGAAAGAAAGAAACATAAAGAAAATTTCAGAATATTGTAACCAAACAATGCATGAAAACTGCATAAGGGTGCAAGTTGGTCAAGTTGTCTTTGCCAATTGTTGTTGGGTTGTTTGCCGAGCTGTTTGTGATTGTTGAACTGCTGGTGCTGTTACATTGAATATTTTGGGCTTTCTTCTGTTTTCTACTCTGTTTCTGGGATTGTCTGTTTGATGCTCGACCACCTGTGGGTTTCATAATTGTTGCTGATTATTGTGGCTGGTTGTTGTTGCTGTGTTGTTGCTGTTTGGTTGCCTGTTGTTGATCATTCTCCTTCTTCTTTTGCTTTCTATACCAGGTACACGACTAATACTGTCCATGTAACTTGCAAGTTGAGCATGAATACAAAAGAGAAGATTTGAAGATGTTTATTTCCACACATAGTTTGTTACATCGAATATCATGCAATGTGTAATGGTTTACATTCTTGCCTGGATACTGGAGTTAGTCCTCTTATATAGTGAATGTAAATATAGGGTAATTTAATATCATATTGTGTGTAGGTTGACAGACAAAAGGATTGGCGGTGTAGTAGGCTACATCTTATAAATTAGCTATGTTTGTGATTAGCATATCCTTAAATGCATGTCAAGTATAAAACTATCCATTGTTAGTTAATTTCATTTTCTTTTGATAAATTGCCCTGTTATAACTGATAAACCACCCCTTTATAACAAAAACACAAGATTCTGGCCTCAACCTCGCGAAGGTCGAGCCCAAGTCGAAACGGGCTAAGCAGGCCTTCATCGGAAAATCAGTGGCCCAGGCCTGGCCAATCCCGCATAAGCTAGGTTTGGGCCCGTGTGATCCGATCCTTTGCCCATGGGTGTGGCCCTGTTTCTGATTTTTGTTTGAAAAGGCATTCAGAATCCTGCTGTAAATAACTGTAAGCATGTAATTAACTAGGGCTATTTCTGCTTTTCAACTGGTAGAGACGAACGCGACAAGAAACATAGCCGCTATAGGATATCCTTCTAAAATAAAAATGAGACGAGCCTCGATAAACAAATAACGCACAAGCTGTGGGGCCCTCGTTGAATGTATATATTAAAATACTTAGAATTCGGGACAGACCGTTTTAGCAAAATTCGCGGCCTTCCCAAAATAATAACACGATATTCTCTTTAGGCGCGTGTTTAATAATCTACTTTCTTAAACTCGGGTGTGCATTTCATGCGACCCAAATCCAAATCCCAAAACATCAAATAAAATATGTTCTGAATTGTGGGTGCATTTCATGTGACGTAGTCCAAAGACATATTTTTTTTAAGCGATGTTCACATTCTTTAAAATAATAATAATAAAGTGGTAAAAAGTTAAATTTGGCGCATTGGTTCATAATTGTATTAAAAATCAGATAAATAAGCCGAATATGACAGTTGAGCGACCGTGCTAGAACCACGGAACTCGGGAATGCCTAACACCTTCTCCCGGGTTAACAGAATTCCTTATCCGGATTTCTGGTACGCAGACTGTAATATGGAGTCATTCTTTTCCTCGATTCGGGATTAAAATTGGTGACTTGGGACACCCTAAATCTCCCAAGTGGCGACTCTGAAATAAATAAATAAATCCCGTTTCGATTGTCCTTTAATTGGAAAAACTCCCTTGTACCCTCCCGGGTGCGGAAAAAGGAGGTGTGACAGCAGTGAGAGAGCAAACTATAGAAGAATACCCTTTAAGAGTTATCGAAAAGGGGTTTCCCCAAGATTGGCAGTGTGGGCAGAGTTAAATTATTACGATTATGTATGATAGTTATGAAGACATAAGCTTTTTGTTTATGTAAATAATTTAATTTTCCTAGTAAGAAAGATTTCTCAGAGGTAAGTTAGGAGATGAGTCGTCATTAACGTAAAGTGCAAAGAGTTGCAGAAGATAAAGAAAATTGTTAGAATCCCAAACAAGGGAAGGATCCGCAAATATAAGACCTTTAGTCTAAGGGGTGATGTGAGAATTTTTAGTAAGTCCAGTTAGAGATTTGAAACCCGAATAGTTAGCATAGGATATGAAAAAGAAAATCAGTCAATAATGAGGGAAAATTGTATAATTACCACATGGATTATGTCTAGCATGTGTAAGAAACACAAAGTAAGTAGAATGATCACCGAGCTTGGTTATTGATGATAAAGTGATCACAGAAAAGTTATAAAAAATCATACTCAGTTATGTATCACGAGGGTAGTGCCATCGCATGAGACTCTAATCTTCGGAGTATAGACTTAACTCACAGCAATTCTATAAGTGTTTCCAGGAAGAGCTTAAGAAGATAATCAAGTGTGGGAAGTATAACTCATGATCGAGGTAGATAAGTCAACTCTGGTGAAAGAAGTTCACCGCTTATCCTAGCTAGGAGTTCAATTTGTGTACTCCAAAGATAGTAGAGTTGTTGTCTAGAATATGACTTGTCCCCCCTAGTACCACGACAGATTGTGTGTTCCAGATATAGATGGATTTAAAGAGGGAAGATCATGCTAGATGCCCAGTATTTCAGGTATTCTATTTACTCAGGTACCACAAATATTTATCATGGTCTTAAGGAGATTTATTGGTGGAACGACATGAAAAAGAACATTACAGACTTTATGGACAAGTATCCGAATTATCAACAAGTGAAAGTCGAGCAGCAGAAAGCCCATCATTTTATCACAGAATACATATATTTTGAGTGGAGATGGTAAATATAGGCCTTATAATAGGATTATCTTTCTCATTTTGAAAGCATGATTTTTATGGCCGAAGGTGTATATCACCAATTGGCTGGTCCAAAGCTGGTGAAAGGGAGTTGATGAGACCAAATTTGGTCTACCAGACTATAAAGAAAGTTAAGTTGATTCAAGAGCATTTGAAGACGGCTTAGGCCGACAAAAGTCCTATTCGAATGTGCGACATAGAGGCCTAGAGTTTCAAGTTGATGATTGTCTGTTTCTGAAGGTTTTACCTAAGAAAGGCGTTATGAGATTTGAAAAGAAGAGGAAGCATAGTCCCTGCTATGTTGGGCCATATAGAACCTTGTGAAGGATCGGTCAATTAGCTTATGAGTTGGAGTTACCACCAGAGTTAGCGGCGGTACAACTAGTATTTCACGTGTCATGTTATAACATTCAAGTTTCCAGCACTCAAATACTCATGTCAGTTCAGTACTCAGATACTCATGCCATTTCAGTACTCAGATACTCATGTCAGTTCATTACTCAAACACTCATGTCAGTTCAGTACTCAAATACTCATGTCAGTTCAGTACTCAAATACTCATGTCGGCTCAATACTCAACTACCCATGTTAGTCCAATACTTAGACATTCATGCTAGCTTAGTACTCTGATATTGATGTTAGTTCAATACTCGAATATTTGTGCCAGTTTAATATTCATATATCCATGTTAGTTCAGTATTTACGTATCCATGGCAGACAAATATTCAGTCAATGTGGTAGTCATTCAATTCACTATCTCAAAAGTTCAGTAGTCATGTATTCATTGAGTTTACTATGTAAGTGTTTATGAAAGTTCATGTTTCCACCAGACCCGTTTAAGGTCCGGAGATAGCAGAAGTTACAGTCAGGACAATCATTCGAGGACGAATGATACCAAGGGGGAGATAATGTAACACCCCACACATTCGTATTAAGTATGAATGAGTTAAAGGAGTAGTAAGGTTATATTTTGTACATATGAAATCCTATCGGGATGATTATGGGTGAAAATAGTTGTTTAAAAATCAAGATGGAAAGTGAGGTGCATAAGATTTGACAAAATCAACTATGTTTGCAGAAAGTCCGTGTTCCAGCAGGTTTTAGTGAAACTGTCTAAAGAATTTGGGAAAACTCAAAGTATGAAAGTTGTAGGCCCTTGAAATAGCTTTCCAACGATATATTGTAGATCCTAAACGGAGCTCTGTGCTAAATGTTATTCTGTTTTACAGAATGGTGTGTAACCACCGCGGTCCTGCCGCGTTTTTACCGTGACCGCGGTGGTGAGGCAATGTCCCAGCGATTTACTGCGGTCGAGACCGCGGTTGTGCCAATTGGGACGCGGTGGACGACTTGGCAAGTCATTCTTTTAGCCCTATTTCATCCCCCGCAACCCCAAAACATAAAACCTTGCTCTAAAAAGGAAGGCTCTCAAAAACCTAACTCCTTAAGGGTCCCTCCACCACCCAAGGTAAGTTTTAATGGTGATTTTAAGTTAATTTCAATTTTCCAACATCTTATTAACATGGGTAACCCTCCATATCATTAGATATTTGATTGGGACATCGTTGTTGAGAGAAGAAACCCTAGAACTCGAATTCAAGAAGATTGAACTTCAAAAAGGTAATATCTCCACCCTCTAATTGATTTTATCATTGAATTAATAATTATAGACTCTAGTTAATGAGATATGAGTTGATGGGTTGATAGAAAAGCATGAACAATTATAGGTTTTAGGTGTTGATTATTGATTATTGGTTAAGGGTGTTGTTTACCTTATGAGTGATAAAGAATAATGTTGATTATAACCATTTGAAACTTTAGAATTTATCTAGGACCAAAATAATGGGTTATTGTGTGTAGAGACACCATTAATAAGGACTATGAATCTTTATTCTCACCAAGTATTTGAGAAAATGCCTAAGTGACCAAAACATGAGTATTATTGCTAATATGGAATCCCTTTGACTTGTACTGATATAGATTGAAGTTGAAAGGGTTGGCGAATATTGTATTGCGCTCAAGAGCAGGAAGTTAAGGTATGTGAGACTAACTCTCTATATTTGGGAATTTTAATGATTCTCCCTACACTACGTTTCTTTTACGACGTTACTAATTGCCTCAGAAATATAATTTAGCCTAGTTCCTTGAATAGTTATAGAACTTCTGTTCTTTAGTTTCATAACTCGTTCACGACTTTCATTATGAACGTTGTGAGCTCAGTGCGTATTCAATATAGACTTGGGTTTGGCGCCCCCGATTCTTAGTACAGATTACTCAGTATGCCATAAACAGTTGAAGTTTCAGTATTCATAATCAGTTCAAGAATACATATCTCAATCTAGTCCTATTCAGTATTCCAGTATTATCTAACTCAGTGTGACCCAGTATTCCAGTATCATGTAACTCAGTGTGATTCAGTATTTCACTATCATATATTGCAGTATGATTCTTAGTTTCTGATTTTAAATCCCTGAATGTTGAACACTTGTATTTGGGCCTGGGCCGTAGTTTATGCTTATATGCATTTTGGACATGAGGTCGCAGTTATGTATATGTATACTTGGGCCCAAGGCCGCAGTTTTTGCACATATATATATTGGGCCTGAGGCCGCAGTTTAATATTCAGATAAACAGGTTGTTCATCATTCAGAAGAGGGAGTACTCATATCCTTACTTCATTTCAGTTCAATAATTAATTACCGTTCAGTTATCAGTTATCATTTTAGTTTCAATTGTTATTATTTCAGTTATCAATTATAAATTCTCAGTTATTAGCTTAGTTTCAGTTTCAACATTTATAATTCTTTCTTTCAGCTGCTTTGCATACCAGTACAATTCAAATGTACTGACGTACCTTTTGTCCGGGCTCACAATACAGGTAATGATTTACAGGTTGATAATTCCGAGCCCTAGGATTCTCGTACCAGTTATTTGGTGATCCCCAGTTCTTTCGGGGCATTATCATTACTATAGCCTTCAGTATTTTCTGACAGTCAGTGTTTACAGTACTTCATTAGAGGCTTCATAGACTAGAGTAACAGTTAGACAAAGTTACAGGCTTTTCACATTAAACTATGTTGGCTACAAATATATTTCAGAAATGTAATAGTATTTCCGCACTTTGATTTATATCATTCATACTTTCAGTATATCAGCATGTGTTAGTTTATCTTACGCATTCAGTATTTTATGATATCACATGTTGATTCATCCAGCCAGTTGGTTCACTCAGTCACATGTAGTCAGGCACCGAGTGCCGTGTTATGTCCAGGACCAGGTTCGGGGCGTGACAATATTTCTTTTTTTTTTTTTTTGGATCAATATGTTTCTTTTACCTTTCAAAATAAATAAGTCGTATAAATGAAATAACTTAATTCTTAAACATCAGAAAGTATTTAAACAAAGTATTCTATAATTAATCGAGAAAGACAATGAGGTAAATATGATCATACCTCTTCCAATATCAGGAATGGAAAAGGCTTGGTTTTGTAGTCTACCAAATAGTTTCATATTTGAATAGATTTCTTTCTTTATCCTCACTATGTCTCCTCAATAAGAAGGGACTATTGGTTTCAAGATAATCTAATCCAGAAAAAGATAATCAAAGTGAAAGGCAGGCAATAAAGTATGACTTTTTGAAACGAAGCAATGGTTGGAAAATAATGGGAACCGTTAAGTGAGTATACATAACTAATTAATATGATGGGTTGCATCCCTTCAATTAAATTTTTTTTTAATTTACTTATTTATTTATTTTTTGTATAAGTTGGGTATTCAAATTATTTAGAAGTGTAGTTTAGTAATCCAACTTTTAGCTTTTGGTGTTCCCACTTTTATAATATATATATATATACATATATATAGATTTATTTATTTTTTGTATAAGTTGGGTATTTAAATTATTTAGAAGGATATTTTAGTAATCCAACTTTTAGGTTTTGGTGTTCCCACTTTTATAATAACTAGTATCTATGAGCGTGCGTTACATGTTAATAAATGACACGTGATGGTTTAAACATTTAAATTATCTAAAAGCTGGAAAATATTATTACATTAGCATAATACGTGAAATCAAAATGAAAAGACATCATCAAAACTTACACAAATGATCAATTTAGTCATGTTAGTTAGATAATTACGTATTATAGTTTAAAAGTATTTAATGTGATGGTATCTTACCGAACACTTCTTTGTAGATGATATTTTTTGTATGTTTCCTTATAATGTTTGGTAGCTCTACCATAACCAAAACTCTTGTTGTCTATATTGATATTCCTCTTGAAGGTGCAACATAAAGTTGTTCGTGCAAGAAAATATATTGTGATAAATATAGTCTAATATTTCTTACTTTTATATTTCTTGTCACCACTTGTTCTTATTGCTAACAATATCATGCTTCTTTATCTGACATTTTCAAGTAATAAATGACATAAGAATATTATTTTAATTCTGCCGGAACATCTACAAAGGATTCCCGGTATACAAGAGTCAGTTTTTTATAATATAGTCTTGAAAGCTTATTCTTTCAGGATTTAGCTTTGATTGTGCTTCCTCAAACACTTGTATAGTCTTCTTAATATTTTATTTTAACTTGAAAAATAATTTTACTAATATGATGAATTTAAAAAATAATTTAATAGGATTCTCTTGCTAAATAATTAATTGAAAGATTTAATTATTTGGTTTTAACACAAAATATAGTAATTTATTTTCTGTTGATTTAGATTCTTAACATTAGTTCATCTCATGTTTGAATATTGAACCATGAATATAATTTTATCCACCATAATTAATTTTAAAATCTTAAATATTAAAAAAATTAACATAGAAGTTATTGTAGTAAAAGAAAAGTTAATACAGCTATGTCCTTTCCCTATAAATTCTTCTGTTTAATATTTTATGGCTATTTTGATCTATCAATATTATGTTCATGCTTTTATAATAATATAGGTCTAAACATGGATAAATAAACCAAAATTTAAGCAAATGATAGTATAATATGCGGAATACAGCCCAAACACAGCCCGATAACGGGGTGTCACTAGTCATGAGCATCTATATAACCTAATACAAGTCTGAAAAGTGTACAAACTAATACAAATGTATGATAAGAGATAGAAAATATAAAGAGGGAGAAATACGAGACTGCGGACGTCAAGCAGCTACCTCGTGAACTCCAAATATCTGCTGGGAGCTCTCAACTAGCACTGGCAGGATCAACAACGCCTGAATCTGCACACAGGGGTGCAGTGAGTAAAGTGAGTACACCAACTTAGTGAGTAACAAATGTCAATAAGGACTAAAAGCAAGAAATTACGTAAACCACACACCATTCTTTAATAAAGCAGTAAAACCATTTAAAAACAGTAAATCAGTGAAGGATAGGTAAAATTCTTTAACTTAAATGTAGTTTCATGAAAAGCCTTTTTCAATAATTAAGCAAGTAATTGACAGTCAATTATGAAAGGTAAACACATAAAGGCTCGTCCCTCAGGCACAATATTAACAAATTCGCCCCTCGGGCAACATCTCAGAACAGTACCAGCCCCTCGGGCAATCACATAGAACAATACCAACCCCTTGGGCTCAATCTCACATTACAATGGGTACCCGTGCTCACTAGGGGTGTATAGACTCCTGGAGGGGCCCCTTACGGCCCAAGCGCAATATCAAGCCACCTCGTGGCATCATCACTAGGCCCTCAGCCTTATATCAACCAAGCCACCTCGTGGCATACGTATCTCAGGCCCTCGGCCACATAATCAGTATCACAACATAGGCCCTCGGCCTTACTCAGTCAAAATCCTCACAAGCCACTCGGGCAGTAGTAAAATATGCTTTTCAGTCCAAAATAACATTTAAAAGATCATGTAAGTGTTAAAACAGAGTAAACATGACTGAGTACAAAAAATAGTGAATTATAACATGACTGAGTTCAAGTATAAAGTCAAAACAGTGAGAAAATACCAGTAAAAATCCCCGAAGGGTTCAAATAGTTGGCACAAGGCTCAAATATGGCATTCAGCCCAAATCATGATAATAGCAAATAGATTTCAGTCAAATACGTGGTAAAATAGTCATTCGGGACGGACTAAGTCACAATCCCCAATAGTGAACGACCACACACTCGTCATCAAACGTGTGCCTCACCTCAATATATCACTACGATGTGCAATTCAGGGTTTCAAACCCTCAGAACATCATTTATAATCATTACTCAACCCAAACAGGTCAAATCCCTAGCTCGTGACGCCTTTTCCCCTTGAATCGTCCTCCACTCGCATCAAATCTATCCAAAATCAAAACGAGGACGTCAAAATATGCTAAGGGAACGAAGCCCAAGCGAAAATAATCAATTTACAACATAAATCTCGAAATTACCAAGACCCGACCTCCGGGCCCACATCTCGGAATTCAATAATTTTTACAACAATAGATTCCTTATCTCCCCACGAGTTCATACATATCAAAAGTTCTTAAATCCGACCTCAAATGGTCCACCAAATCCTCAATCAAAGGCCTAAGTTCCCAAGCCCTAGTTTCCTTAATTTTCACCCTTAATTTCCATAATTTCTAGCCCTAATCCATGAAATAATAGCATAGGAACGCGTTTTAGGTCCAAATTCCTTACCTCAATGAAGTTCCCTTGAAATCCCTCTCTCAAATCATCCAAAAAGCTCCAAAGCCGAGAAAAAAATGGTGAAATAACTCAAAAATTCGTGAAGGCCACAATTTATACTTTCTGCCCAGACATTTTCGCATATGCGGTCCTTTAACCGCTTCTGCGGTACCGCACTTGTGGTCATTCATCCGCTTCTACGGAAATCACTTACCCGGCCAAAAACTCCCATCTGCGATTATATCCCGACATCTGCGACATCGCAGATGCGGCCACCCTAACCGCTTTTGCGGTCGCTGCTCATCAGGCCTCTTTTCGTTTCTACGATCAAATCCTCCGCTTATGTGGCGCCGAACATGCAGTCCCCAATCCACAGGTGCGAAAATATCAGAAGTAGCAAATTCAACAGCTGCAACAAAATCCAAACTTCTCCGTTAACCATCTGAAATCACCCCGTGGTCCCGGGTCCTCAACCAAAAGCACAAACATATGCTAATACCTTATTCAAACTTGTACCCATCTTCAAAACACCTCAAACAGCATCAAATCAACCAAAACACATATGATTCATGCAAAATTTTCTAGAATCTTCCAAATTCTGCTTTTGATCAAAAACCCACCAAACCACGTCGGAATGACCTGAAATCTTGCACACACATCCAAATTGACACAACGGAACTACTGGAACTCTCAGAATTCCATTCCGACCCCTATATCAAAATTTTTCCTACCAACCGAAAATCGCCAAAATATCAACTTCGCCAATTCAAGCCTAAATCTACTACGAACCTCCAAAATTCATTCTGATCATGCTCCTAAGTCATAAATCACCTCCCGAAGCTAACCGAACCATCTCAACTCACATCCGATCCCTCTAACATATAAGTCAACATCCAGTTGACTTTTCCAACTTAAACTCACTCTAAAGAGACTAAGTGTCTCAAACCTTACCAAATCCTTTTCGAACTCGATCCGGCCAACCCGATACCACATAACACGGATAAACAAAGCATAAAGAAGCAGAAATAGGGAGAATGGAGCGGTAACTCATGAGACGACTGGCCGGGTCGTCACATCCTCCCCAAATTAAACAAACATTCATCCTCGAATGAGTCAAAAACATACCTGAAGCCTCAAACAGGTAAGGATATCTACTCCGCATCTCCCGCTCGATCTCCCAGGTAGCCTCCTCCACGGGCCGACCTCTCCACTACACTTTCACTGATGCTATATCCTTTGACCTCAACTTTTGAACCTGACAACCGAAAATAACTACTAGCTCCATATCATAAGTCAAATCATCATCCAACTAAACCGTGCTAAAATCCAGAACATGAGACGGATCCCCAACATGCTTCCGGAGCATAGAAACATAAAATACCGAATGCACACTCGACAAGATGGGTGGCAAAGCAAGCTCATAAGCCACCTCCTCAAATCCTCCGAAGCACCTCAAAAGGTCCAATGAACTGCGGACTCAATTTTCCTTTCTTCCCAAATCTCATAACACCCTTCATGGGTGAGACCTTCAATAGAACCTTCTCACCAACCATGTAGGACGTATCTCAAACCTTCCTATCAGCATAACTCTTTTGCCTCGACTATGCTGTACGAAGCTTCCCCTGAATCACCTTTACCTTTTCTTAGGCGTCCTACACCAAGTCTGTCCCCAATAGCCTAGCCTCACCGACTCGAACCAACCAACTGGAGATCTATACCGCCTCCCATACAAAGCCTCATATGGAGCCATCTGAATACTCGACTAGTAGCTATTATTATAAGCAAACTCTGTGAGTGGTAGAAACTGATCCCATGACCCTCCAAAATCAATGACACAAGCACACGACATGTCCTCTAATACTTGAATAGTGCGCTCGGACTGCCCATCCGTCTAAGGGTGAAAAGCTGTGCTCAACTCAACCTGAGTACCCAACTCTCGCTGCACAGACCTCCAAAACTGTGAAGTAAACTGAGTGCCCCTATCTGAAATGATGGGAACTAGGACACCATGCAAATGAACAATCTTCCGGATATAGATCTCTGCCAACCGCTCTAAAGAATAGGTACTACACACAGAAATGAAGTGCATGGACTTGGTCAGCCAATCCACAATCACCCAAATAGCATCGAACTTTCTCAAAGTCCATGGAAGTTCAACTATAAAGTCCATAGTGATCCTCTCCCACTTCCACTCTAGAATATCTATCCGCTGAAGCAAGCCACCCGGTCTCTGATGCTCATATTTCACATGTTGACAATTGAAACACTGAGCTACAAATCCCACAATGTCTTTCTTCATTCTCCTTCACCAATAGTGCTGCCTCAAATCCTGATACATCTTCGCGGCACCCGGATGAATGGAATATCGCGAGCTATGGGCCTCCCCCATAATCAACTCCCGAATATGGGGCACACAAATTCAGCCATGCATCCGCAACACCCTATCATCACCAATGGTCACATCTATGGCATCATCGTGCTGAACTCTATCCTTAAGGACAAGCAAATGTAGATCATCATATTGGCTCTCTCTAATGTGATCATATAAGGAGGACCGAGAAACCACACAAGACAACACCCGACTGGGCTCCGAAATATCTAATCTCACGAACCGATTGGCCAAGGCATGAACATCAACTGCAAGAGGTCTCTCCCTAACTGGAATATATGCCAAACTCCCCATACTCACCGCCTTTCGGCTCAAAGCATCGGCCACAACATTGGCCTTTCTCGGATGGTACAATATAGTGATATCATAATCCTTAAGCAACTCCAACCATCTCCGCTGCCTCAAATTAAGATCCTTCTGTTTGAACAAGTGCTGGAGGCTACGATGATCAGTAAACTCCTCACAATACACACCATACAAGTAATGCATCCAAATCTTCAATGCGTGAACTATGGCAGTCAACTCCAAATCATGAACGAGGTAGTTCTTCTCATGGGGCTTCAATTGACGAGAAGCATAAGCAATAACTCTACCATCTTGCATCAATACACAACCAATCCCGACTCTCAAAGCATCACAATACACGGTATATGAACCAGAAGCTGATGGCAAAACCAACACTAGAGCTGTGGTCAAGGCTATGTTAAGCTTCTAAAAGCTCTCCTCACACTCGTCCGACCATACAAATGAAGCATCCTTCTGAGTCAACTTGGGCAACGACAATGCGATAGATGAGAATCTGTGAACAAACCGGTGATAATAGCCTACCAAACCAAGAAAGCTACAAATCTCTGTGGCTGAGGACGGTCTAGGCCAACTCTGAACCGCCTCTATCTTCTTCGGATCAACTTGAATACCCTAGCTGGACACCACGTGCCCCAAGAGAGCCACTGAACTGAGCCAAAACTCACACTTGCAGAATTTTGCGTAAAGCTTCTCCTCTCTCAATCTCTACAACACAACTCTCAAATGCTCCGCGTGCTCCTCCGGACTACGCGAATATACCAGGGACTACTCTCAAAGACTATGACAAACGAGTTAAGATAAGGTCAGAACACATTGTTCATCAAATGCATGAAAGTTGCTGGGGCATTGGTCAGCCCAAAAGACATCACCAAGAACTCATAATGACCATATATGTTTCTAGGGGGTGTTGTTCATCTACATCTATCCCAATGAGTCATCTATCGAATATCGGTTCCTGAAAGCTGTCTTAAGAATATCCGAGTCCCTGATCTTCAATTGGTGATAACCTGACCGGAGATCAATCTTAGAGAACACTCTCGCTCCTTGAAGCTGGTCGAATAAATCATCGATGCAAGGCAAGGGATACTTGTTCTTAATTGTTACCTTGTTCAATTGCCTATAATCAATGCACATTCTCATAGTGCCATCCTTCTTCTTCACAAATAGAATTGGCACACCCTAAGGTGACACACTAGGCCGAATGAAACCCTAATTAAGGAGTTCTGGAAGCTGCTCCTTTAATTCCTTCAACTCCGCTGGTGCCATACGATACGACAAAATAGAAATGGGCTGAGTGCCCCGCACCAGGTCAATGCCAAAATCAATATCCCTGTCCAATGGCATGCCCGACAGGTCTGCAGGAAATCTCTCACAATTGGAACAGAATCAATACTGGGAGTCTCAGCTCTGACATCCCTCACAAAGGATAGATATAAAAGACAACCCTTCCCAACCATACGCTGGGCTTTCAAGAATGAGATCACTCTACTAGGAACATAATCAGTCACACCTCGCCACTCGATCTGTGGCACACCCGGTATAACCAATGTGACTATCTTAGCATGACAGCCCAGAATAGCGCGACACAAAAATAGTCAATCCATGCCCAAAATGTCATCGAAATCCACCATACACAATAATAAAAGATCCACTCAGGTCTCCAGACCCCTAATAATCACCACACACGACCGGTACACATGGTTTACAATAACAGTATCGCCCACCAGGGTAGATACATGAACAAGTGAAGCAAGAAACTCATGAGGCATACCTAAATAACGAGGAAAGTATGCTGACATATAAGAAAAGGTGGAATCGGGATCAAATAATACAAAAGCATCTCTGTGATAGACTGAAACAAAACCTATAATAACAACATCTAAAGAATTAGCATCGGGTCTGCCTGGAAGTGCATAGAAACGGGCCTGACCGCCACATGATCGACCTCCCCCTCTGGGGCGACCCTTAGTTGACTGACCGCCACCCCTAGCTGGCTGGGCGGGTGGTGGTGAAGTAGTACTGAAGCCGATGACTGACCCCTCTGCTGAGATGAACGCACAAGACGACGAGGGCACTACCTCTATATATGACCTATCTCACCACACTCATAACAACTCCCAGATGCTGGAGAAGGGGACTGAAGGGAACCCCTCGCACTGGAGTGACTAGTAGATGCACTCGGCATAGAAGAGCCCTGAGTTGATAGAGAACGGGACAAACTTTGAGTTGGGAGGGCACTAAGTGTTGATTGGGCCTGATTAGAATTGTGAGAACCATGACCTGATGACGCCCCACGATAACCTGGGTGAGCTGGCTGAGCATGCCTAAATGGATGGCCTCTACTGTGCTGAAACTGACCTCTCGAAGGAGTACCACTGTAACTACCATATCCTCGAGGACTCTCGGCCTCTCTCTCCTCACGCTCCTATCGACGAACAAACTCAATAACCCGAGCAATATCTACAACCTCCTCAAAGGTAGCACCAATCACCCTCTCCCTGGTCATGAGAATACGAAGCTGATAAGTGAGGCCATCAACAAACCTTTTAATCCTCTCTCTATCTGTCGAAACCATCCAAATAGCATGTCGAGCTAACTCGGAAAACCTCATCTCGTACTGCGTCACAGTCATCTCTCCCTGACGCAACCACTCAAACTTCCTACGCAGCTCCTCTCTGTGGGAGTGCGGCACATACTTCTCCAGAAAGAGAACGGAGAACTGTTTTCAGGTAAGGGGTGCTGCACCAACAGGCCTACGCCTCTCAAAAGCCTCCCACCAAGTGAACGAAGCTCCTGAAAACTGATAAGTAGTGAAAGCGACCCCGCTGGTCTCCAGAATACCCGTGGTATGAAGAATCCTCTGACACTTTTCTAAGAAACCCTGGGCATCCTCACCCTCTGCACCACTGAAGGCCGGAGGTTGCAGTCTACCAAACCTCTCCAACCTACGCTGCTCATCCTCCGGCATAGCACGAACTACATAGTCCTGAGCAGCTGCAACTAGCTGGGTTGGATGTTCCCCTAGCGTATGAAGTCCCTGCACGACCTGCTCAGGTGTGCGAGCGGCGGGAGTCTGATTGCCTCCCCGGCCTGAGAAGCAGCTGCGGCTGTAGTGGCTGAAATTGCCTGAGCTAGGCTAGTGCAAACTGATAAGATCTGAGCCAAGGCCTCCTGAAGACCCGGATCACAATGGGTACAACTGGTGCTTGAGCTGGTGCTGCTAGAGCGTCCATAACTGGGACCTGATCCTGAACTGGGGCAGCTGGTGGATCTACAGGTGCTGCCCTAGCTACTTTGCCCCTACCACGACCACAGCCGCGTCCTCGGCCTCTAGTGGCCACAACTGGTGGTATTGGTGGTCGTCCATCCTGACTGGTAGCACGTGTCCTCACCATCTGTGAGAGGATAGAATAACATAAGTTTAGTACTCGGATCAAAAGTTCACACGACAAGAATTTCAAGAATATGAAGGTTTTCCTAAAGGTTTTGTAGCCTCTCAAGGAAAAATACAGATGTTTCCGTACCGATCCACGAGACTCTACTAAACCTGCTCATGACTCATGAGACCTATGTAACCTAGGCTCTAATACCAACTTGTCACGACCCTAAATCCCAAACCCGGTCATGATGGCGCCTCTCATGAAGACAAGGCTAGCCGGCACTTCCCATTTCCAATTATCAATAGTTAAGCATTTAAAAACAGTCTAAACATGGATAAATAAACCAAAATTTAAGCAAATGATAGTATAATATGCGTAATACAGCCCAAACACAGCCCGATACCGGGGTGTCACTAGTCATGAGCATCTATATAACCTAATACAAGTCTGAAAAGTGTACAAACTAATACAAATGTATGATAAGAGATAGAAAAGATAAAGAGGGAGAAATACGAGACTGCGGACGTCAAGCAGCTACCTCGTGAACTCCAAATATCTGCTGGGAGCTCTCAACTAGCACTAGCAGGATCAGCAATGCCTGAATCTGCACACAGGGGTGCAGGGAGTAAAATGAGTACTCCAACTCAGTGAGTTACAAATGTAAATAAGGACTGAAAGCTATAAATCATGTAAAGCACAAAGCATTATATAATGAAGCAGTAAAACCATTTAAAAACAGTAAATCAGTGAAGGATAGATAAAATTCTTTAACTCAAATGTAGTTTCATGAAAAGCCCTTTTCAATAATTAAGCAGGTAATAGACAATCAATTCTGAAAAGTAAACACATAAAGGCTCACCCCTAGGGCAACAGCTCAGAAAAGTACCAGTCCCTCGGGCAATCACATAGAACAATACCAGCCCCTCGGGCTCAATCTCACGTCATAATAGGTACCCGCGCTCACTGGGGATGTACAGACTCCTGGAGGGGACCCTTGCGGCCCAATCGCAATATCAAGCCACCTTGTGGCATCATCACTAGGCCCTCGGTCTCATATCAATCAAGGCAACTCGTGGCATACGTATCTCAAGTGCTCGGCCTCATAATCAGTATCACATGTTTCCTTACAACATAGGCCATCGGCGTTACTCAGTCAAAATCCTCACAAGCCACTCGGGCAGTAGTAAAATACTTTTCTCGGCCCAAAATAACATTTAAAAGATCATGTAAGTATTAAAATAGAGTAAACATGGCTGAGTACGAAAAACAGTAAATTATAACATGACTGAGTTCAAGTATAAAGTGAAAACAGTGAGGAAATACCAGTAAAAATCCCCGAAGGGTTCAAATAGTTGGCTCAAGGCCCAAATATGGCATTCAGCCCAAATCATGATAATAGCAAGCAAATTTCAGTAAAATACGCGGTAAAATAGTCATTCAGGACAAACTAAGTCATAATCCCTAATAGTGCACGACCCCATGCCCGTCATCAAGCGTGTGCCTCACCTTAATACAGCACTATGATGTGCAATCCGGGGTTTCAAACCATCAAAACATCATTTACAATCATTACTCACCTTGAACCGGTCAAATCCCTCACTCGTGACGCCTTTTCCCCTCGAATCGGCCTCCACTCGTGTCGAATCTATCCAAAATCAGAATGATGGCGTCAAAATATGCTAAGGGAACGAAGCCCAAGCGAAAATAATCAATTTACAACATAAATCTTGAAATTACCATGACCCGACCCGTGGGACCACGTATCGGAATTCGATAATTTTTACATCAATAGATTCCTTATCTCTCCACGAGTTCATATATATCAAAAGCTCTTAAATTCGACCTCAAATGGTCCACCAAATCCTCAATCAAAGGCCTAAGTTTCCAAGCCCTAATTTTCCCAATTTTCACACTTAATTTCCATAATTTCTAGCCCTAATCCGCGAAATAATAGAATAGGAACGAGTTTTATGTCCAAATTCCTTACCTCAATGAAGTTCCCTTGAAATCCCTCTCTCAAATCGTCCAAAAAGCTCCAAAGTCGAGATGAAAATAGTGAAAAAGCTCAAAAATTCGCGAAGGCCACAATTTATACTTTCTGCCCAGATTTTTCACATTTGCAGTCCTTTAACCTCTTTTGCAGTACCGCATTTGCGGTCATTCATCTACATCTGTGGAAATCACTTACCTGGCCAAAAACTCGCATTTGCGATCACATCCCCGCATCTGCGACATCGCAGATGCGGCCACCCTAACTGCTTCTATGGTCGCTGCTCATCAGGCCTCTTTTTGCTTCTACAATCAAATCCTCCGCTTATGCGGCACCACACCTGCGGTCCCTAATCCACAGGTGCAAAAATATCAGAAGCAGCAAATTCAGTAGCTGCAACAAAATCCAAACTCTCCGTTAACCATCCGAAATCACCCTGAGGCCCCTGAGACCTCAACCAAAAGCACAAACATATCCTAATACCTTAATCAAACTTGTACCCATTTTCAAAATACCTCAAACAACATCAAATAAACCAAAATACATCGGATTCAAGCCAAATTTTCTAAAATCTTCCAAATTCTGCTTTTGATAAAAAACCCAACCAAACCACGTCCAAATGACCTGAAATTTTGTACACATATCCAAATTGACACAACGGAACTACTGCAACTCTCAGAATCCCATTCTGATCCCTATATCTAAATCTCGCCTATCAACCGAAAATCGCCAAAATATCAACTTCGCCAATTCAAGCCTAAATCTACTACGAACCTCCAAAATTCATTCCGATCATGCTCCTAAATCACAAATCACATCCCGAAGCTAACCAAACCATCAAAACTCACATCTGTGCCCTCTAATACATAAGTCAACATCTGATTGACTTTTCCAACTTAAATTCACTATAAAGAGACTAAGTGTCACAAACCTTACCAAATCCTTTCCGAACTCGATCCGACCAACCCGATACCATATTACACGGATAAACAAAGCATAAAAAAGTAGAAATAGGGAGAACAGAGCGGTAACTCATGAGACGACTGGCCAGGTCGTCATAATGTCGTGCTTCATCTCATCAAGAAAGGTAGAATATAGAGAATATGCAGTAAAAATATGTAGAAATCTAAGGAGCTTGCTAATAGAGGAGAGATGCAAAGTCCAACCAATAATAAACTTTATCAAAATCCACATCAACCAAAAATCCGTCGGTTTCTCACAACCTGCGTGTACACTGTCAATAGAGACATATGAGAGGATGATCCTAGGGGATGGATCCTTATCCAAACGCTACACGGATAACTCACATGCTACACGGACTATTCACATGCTACACGGACAACTCACATGCCAATAAAAACAATCACATAGACAACTCACATGCCGATAATAATAAATTCATAGACAATTCACGTACCAATAATAATAACTGCACGAACAACTCACGTGTTATCATTACTCAAATTCACACGGACAACTCAGGGGAGGATTTATGTAGAGGAGACAAGGTGTACGCCACCCGGACGTTCGGGTAGACTTTCTTGTATATACTGGTATTTCACGAAAAAATAGTTATTATGCAAAGAGTTGCACTCGAAATCACATAGTGACTGTAGGTGGCATGGTAAGATAGCCGCTTTCCACATACAAGACCCGTGTTTAAAGCAGTTGATAGGCAATGGGATTCTGCTTTTCCCTCTCAGCCTTACTCGTTCCCTTTTTCCATTTGTTAATCTTTCTTCTCTTTTTCTTAAATTCTTGTAATTTTGTTCATCTTTGTCTTTCCTCTCATTGTACAACCCCATTTTAACTATATATTAAACATTTGCTTCCTTTTGTTTTTTCTAGATCTAAGATATTTTTTTTATTTGAATGTAATTTTAATTATTTTCTTCTATTATCCATATATTGTTGTTCTCCCTTTGATTTTGAATAAAAGGACCAAACTTGTTTCGTTTGGTTATCATGTATCTTATAAAGCAAATCGAATTAATTCAAAATAAAATAAATAATTAGCAAAATATAAAGCCTAATTTATTCTCCTTGACTAGTGATAAAATTTTAATTAAATATAGTGGCACCCATAATCATCGAATCCTGGATCCTCCTCTGGGACAACTCACATGCAATCAATCCGGTCCACACACACACACACACACACACACACACACACACACACACACACACACACACATATATATATATATATATATATATATATATATATATATATATATATATATATATATATATATATATATATATAAGAATACATGTACATGAACAATAGATACCAAATTACATACTCATGGACTGGTATAAGTGACATGCTAAGGTGTATGCCTGTGCAAAATATACTAGCATAGCTCAATTGAGGCAATTTCATCACAAAAATAGCAGTTATCATGTTCAATTAGGGAATTAACCTATATGTAACCTCTACATGATCCAATTAGCTCACAAATGGGTACAAACATAAGAAGCACAATAGCTTGAGGCTTAGACATCAATTCAAGGCATATCATAGCCTAAGCACTACCCCGAGTATGAATAATACCTCGGTGCACGCAAATGGGCTCAACCCTTCATATGTGTGCCACCTATAACATGTATCTATCACTAATAACTTAGCAAATTAGTACCTTAGGTAAGACACTTTCCTCAAACAAGCCAAATTGATACTTGAAAAATGCCTTCCCACATGAATCAACCTCTGAACTACTTGAATCTAGCAAAAAATAACTCAATAACATCAAATAGTGCCATAGAAATTGTCGCGCCCCCTTTCTTTCCCCGCGGAATCGGGTTCATGACATTTTGGTTGGGACAACTCTTTCCTTTTGGGAAATGGGTTTGCATTTTTGAAGAGTCGCCACCGAACGATTTAAGGTGCGTTAGGACACCTATATGGTTCATCTATAACTACGTTTGGTAACCAGATATAGGGTAAGGGCTTGAAATTATCCTAAGGGAAAGGTGTTAGGCACCCCTCAGGATCAACTAGTGTGGTTCCCGGCCAAACAGTTTTTGTGAATTTGTACAATTAGCAAATAATCAAGGAGGGCTCAAATAATAGGGTATTTACGTTTAAATACAAAGGTGTAAGAAAACAAATAATGAAAAATACTAGATTTTTGAAAAGAATTACAATTTAAGCATATTCGTGAATGTAAAGAGAGGTGTCCTAGGTTTGTTTATATTATAGATCACATCAATGCAATACTCGGTATGACACTCCTCAGAGAGGGGTTACACGTGGTATTAACGTACCGGTCAGCATATCCATATCTACCCTTTCCCGCCCCGTGAGGGTAATTAAAGCAAAGGTTAGTCTCGACCCCTATTGCATGTTGTTACTCGTCCCTTCCTATCAGTCCCGGAGGAATTTAGGACTCGTATCCTATAAGAAGGAGGTTCTAGGCAGACCCTCATGTTTAAAGGCAAAATAATAAGGTGACAAATAAGAACACATAAGACTGCATTTAGGGGGAAAACACAAAAACAAATAGAAGGCTCAGATACACCTCCACAAGTAATGCACACAGACAACATGACTCATACATAGGTAAGGTCCGTATTTGAACTCAAAATTCTAAATCACAATATCTAAGTGATAACAACAGAACCAGATCTATTACATGACTCAGAAAAGAAGTCCGAATCAGGCTTGCCTACTGATTTTAACATGCTGACAGTTAAACAAAGGCAGTTCTGGTTTTTATTTAAGCTATGAGCTAAGGCTTGCCTAGGCGGAAAGTAATATGCAGCATTTATTCAGATTTATTAAAACAGTGTGTAGATTGTTTTTCCTAAAACATAATGTTCTAATATTGCAAAGACATGCAAGGATTATTACCAGTTTGTTTAAAGCTGGATGAGATTGTTGATACTCCTTTTCATGCATCAGTAGTTAACTAAGCGTAGCTAAATGAGTATGAATGAGAACCTAATCAAGGTATCTAATGATTTATATGCATGATTCCTAAAGCGGAATTTCTAAATACACAACATGATTGCAGAATTTCCTAAGAACAGAATTTCTAAATGAAATTTTAGAACATGTTTATGTCGGCAGAATCACATAATAGCAGCTTATTTTATTGTTATTATCTACCCTATAGACATGATTTCTAAGTGTGGATGAGATGCTAAAAACAGTATATATAAATCCCAAATAGCATGATATCTAATGCATAGCATGTTGTACCTAAACATAGCTGTTATTGCGCATAGAAAAAAGTAAACCTAGGAACATGATTTCTACCCTGGATTATACTACAACATGCATATTACCCACCCCTTTTTCAATATCCAACCCCAATACTTGTTTACAAATTATTACAGACCAATACTGAAATGAATTACATAAGTAGAAAAGAAAGATAAAAGTTACACTATAGAGAGCCTGAAAACAGGCCCAAACATTTAGCACCTGATTAGGACTTTCTCCCTGAGTTATGTAATAAATCGCCTCAAGTACCAAGATTTTTCCATAGTCTTTCTCATATCTGGGTGTGTCAGAGTTTCCTAAGGACCTCAAGGGATCCCAGGCATTGCTCACACCCAAATTTCATAGCCAAGACAGAGTAAGTGCAGTGTGGAAAGGCCAACTTTTATGTGTCCAAGTTCAGAAGGAGCTCAAGGGTCCCAAGGCAAGGCTCACACAAAAGGGGCAGAACCTAGTGGTCTAAGAGTATGTGTGAGAGTGCTTGACATAGTTTTGAAAAGGTTTGAGTTGAAAACAGTTTGAAACAACATATTTGAAATAAGTTTGCCAAAACAACAAAAGAGTTGCTTAGGGAAAAACAGTTTTGAAAGGAGAAGGGATAGGAGCAACAACAACTTGGAACAAGCCAGCACACACAGAACAAGTTCAGAGAATAGTGCAGTTTCAAAAGTCTCAAACAGGGAAGTAAGGGGTTAGGGCCAATTATGAAACACCTAAACATGGATAAGAGGAGAAGCACATAGACCAACAAGTACAAAGAACAAGTAGGAACCGATTGGCCTCCAGACCACAAACTATTACTTCAAAGGGTTAACAAATGGATCATGCTTGAAATTAGAATAGTAATAGGCAATAAGACATAGGGACAGGGTATGGGAGTAGTCATGTTGAGGGCAGGAGTATATTACACACAATATGCCACTTAGTGTTAATCAAGTACATTAGGAGTCTATGATACTAACATAGCATACTAGTTGAGGGAAATAAAGAAGGACTCAAATAAACATGCTGATTACACTTGAGAAAGAGAGGGAAAACTTAAGCATGCTGAATAAAGTAGTAAACAAGAAGGGTAATTAAACACATAAGCCATTAAATTAGTGCAGAAGGAGACATGGATAGACATGGAGCACATAGAGTTGAGTTTCAGAATTGAACTTAGGAACATACCAGTTAAGGAAGCAAAAGTAAAGCAAGTAGAGTTCCACAGTCTAGCCTTGGCTTTCAACCGGCTAGACAAGTAGTTAGCAGAAGTAGTAGAGAAAGAAGAGAGAGTTTGAGTGTTTGTGTGTGTGTATTCTGAACTAATTGTTCGCATGTTAAGACTGTGGAAAAGAGTCAGTTATATAGTAGTTTGAAAACTGGCTCAAATAGGCAAGAATCAATCCTTCAGCAATTATAGAACTCAGTATAAAAAATTGGTTCGAATCTCCCTTTAATTAAGGGAGTCAGTGTAAACGGTAAAGAGAAGGTGGCAAGTAAGGAAATAAATCATACACGGCTGGAGTATAACAAATAAGGAAAGATTTCAAAAAATAGTACCAGTATAGAGAAGGTAAAGGCTAGGTTCAGAAAGCTTTTAAACTAAGTAAACAAGCAGCAATGCAGACAAGGTGAGGGAAAATTAATTAAGGCAAGCAACTAATAAAATTAAATGGAAGGGTAGGAGTCGAGATTCAGTAGAAATAAATATCATAGCAAATATGGTAAGGAAATCAGTTAGCTTAACAGACGAGCAAAGCTCTTAGGGGTTTGAAAGAAAAAATTTCAATCACCATCAATTAAGGAAACCAGAATTGATCAAAAGGGAGTCATGACTTTGCACTTTCAACATATAAATAGAGGAAGTCCACAGACGTAGCAAGAACACATATTCGAAGCATAGTCACAGGACATCAAGTAAGCAGGTTAACACATAGAAACGAAGTAAAGAAAACATACTAACCCCCATATAAACAAAGTGAGGAAAATCATGCTAACACTCACAGTCAGGTTAAAAGCGGTAAGAGTACAAAATCGTTCAAAACAAACAAGAGAAAAGGTTTAATCATAACGAAATCAGTTAGAACATGTGTAAAAGAACTTCGAGAAACCTAGTTTTAGAAAACAATGACTAAAGTCGGAATAGTTAGTTAAAACTGGAGATTTTTAAAGGAAAAGGGAATGGGGACCGTTGATCTAAATGATCAACGGCTAGGATTGAATGGGGTAGGTGGATTTCGGATTTTGGTATGGGTTAATAGGGTGTGGGTCGGGCTTTTAATTGTAAATTGGGCAGGGAATTGGGGTCCGATTTGGGCTATAATTTAAATAGCCAGTTTTTCTCTATTTAATTTATAAAAAATAGTAAATAATTTTTTGAAAAATATTTTAAAATGCTAAAATGATGTAAAATACATAATTAGCAATTTAAAAATACAGTATCCAATTTTATGCATATAAAACATAATTAAACCTTAAAAGGGCTTATATTGCAATTATGTGTAATTTAGCTTTAAAAATACTAAATGTAATTATAAAAATATGTAAAAATTACCTTAGCCATATTTTGGCATAAATATAGAAATCCAATAGATGAATTATCAAAATAATAATTTTGGAAATAATTATTGTGGATCTTATGGATAAAAAGGGAGAAAATAAATCAATTTAAAACCTTAAAATTATGAAAAAATAGTAAAAACTTTGGACATGCTTATATATGCTATTTTGAAGGTATTTTGCATATTGAAAAATATATAGGGAAAAATTGGGTATCAACAACTGCCCTTCTTTACCCGGGAAGAATGAAAGAGTTTCCAGGTAAAGAAATGATGGCCAATTTTGACCGAGCGAAACGGTTTGAAGAGGTTTAGGACGCACACGACATTCTAGTTGCCTACATATCCATGGTTTTACAGAAATCAGTCCGTATGTAGTTCAGGATCCAACGACGGAGCATGCCGATGAAGCGATTTCAAGAATAGACGCAAGATCTAGGGCTGGGTGAGTGGGCGGTTACGGGGATGGTTAGGATTAATATGGCCGAGGGAACTGGAGCGGGATCGCTTCTGCTGGGATAGTTGTTGCTCGCCAGCTTACCTGCAAATAGAAGCAATACAAGCGTATACTATGCATAAATTTAAACATAATGCAAATTCTCGTTAGACCATGAATGTTGTCTTCGAATGATGAGGATGACGTCCTTAGACCATGATGTCCTAGGCCATAAAGCGTATGATAATGGATTCACAGGCCATGAAATGATGTTCTCGGGCTATGAGGATGGTACCTCCGAACCATGACGCCTTTGAATAATGTATGCAAGAGATCGAAAGAGATCCTCAGGCCATGACATGGTGTTCTCGGGATATGAAGATGGTGCCTCTGAACGATGACGCCTTTAGATGGGTTGGCGATATTTCAGCCCATGAAGGACGCAGTAGTATGATGCGGGCAAGAAAGAGATTAGTCTTGCGAATTGAAAGGCAGAGCTTAGCCCGTAAAAGAAGCGAGATAAATAGTTTTTGGGATAGCGCTTAGTTTCGAAGAAAATTGGAGGCAGAACTTAGTCTCGAAAGGCACAATTGTAGCCTTATGCCGATTGGAAGGTAGAATATTAACCTTATGCAATGCAAATGCAGATGGAGGTAGAGCTTAACCTTGGAATGCAGAATGGTAGCATTATGCAAGAATGTAGATGGAGACAATGTTTAGTCTCGGAAGGCAGAATGGTAGCCTTATGCAAGAATGTAGATGGAGACAACGTTTAGTCTCGGAAGGCAGAATGGTAGCCTAATGCAAGAATGCAGATGGAGACAGTGTTTAGTCTTGGAAGGTAGAATGGTAGCCTTATGCAAGAATGCAGATGCAGATAGAGGTAGAGCTTAACCTTGGAAGGAAGAATGGTAGCCTTATGCAAATTGGAAGGTAGAATAGTAGCCTTATGCAATGCAAATGCAGATGGAGATAGCGTTTAGTCTTGGAAGGCAGAATGGTAGCCTTATGCAAGAAATAAAATAACAAATGATAGTAGAGTTTTCTTAGCTGATAGCAGATTGTGGCGTTGTGATTACTAAGAGCATTGTGACATACGGAACATTATTGGTGTGTGATGATAGCAAATGTTGGCAAGTGCAACGGTTATAAGAATCGTATTAATGTTTGTCCCACGGGCGTACAATATGTTTAATGATTTTGTAATCCTAGTGCCTGCATCCAAAGAAAAATCGTGAGTTTTGTAAGGCGGGAGGCTAGTTCGTATCCCCGCTGGCTTTTGCTTAACTCATTCGGCATTGATCTGGTGATATCGTCTGTATCATTGGGGTAGTGTTGCTAAACAAGCAGTTTAAAATAATAAGCATGCATGATTTTTTAAAAGTATGACATAAATCAAAAATAACATTTAGACGAACCGACGACTGTGACGTAGCTTGGGACATTGCATCCTCTCTTGCTACAAAATTTTAAGGGTCCTCCTCAAAATTTTGCTCCAGTTTGATGGGTTGATGTTTCTGACTGTTGCTCGTGCGGCGATTGGCTGAAATTACTTCGGAATTTTGAGGGTCCTACTCAAAATTCTGCCCCATTTTCCAATTGCGGGTGGAAAAGAAATTTTTATTGAATTGTGACCAAACCCACAGGGCTGCCTACGTATCCCCTCTTAAACAGTAATCAGGTCAGGCGTAGTTCAATTTACATCATATAAGGAAAGTGTAAAGATTATACAAAGTAACGCTTGACTACATCTGAATTGATCAGCTTTGGCCAGACTTCTCCACCCATTTCTGCAAGTATGAGGGATCCTCTTGTCAAAACACGTTGAACCATGTATGGACCCTTCCAGTTGGGAGATAACGTCTCTTTGGCTTCACCTTGATGCGGAAAATTTTTCTTTAACACCAGCTACCCCAGTGTGAACTATCTTTGCTTGACTCTTTTATTGAAGGCTCTGGCCATTCTGTTTTAATAGAGTTGACCATGTTAAACTGCATTCATTCTCTTTCCATCTATAAGGGCTAGTTGCTCATAACAACTTTTTACCCACTCTGCGTCGTCGAGCTCAGCTTCTTGTATGATCCTTAGGGAAGAAATTTCTACCTCAGCGGGAATGACAACCTCTATACCATAAACCAGCATATAAGGGGTTGCCCCGGTTAAAGTGCGGACTGTGGTGCGATATCCCGGTAGAGTAAATGATAACTTCTTGTGCCACTGCTTATGCTTCTCTATCATTTTACTCAATATTTTCTTGATATTCTTGCTGGCGGCTTCTACAACTCCATTCATCTGAGTCCTGTAAGCTGTGGAATTCTTGTGTTTGATCTTGAAAGTGTCGCACATAGCTTTCATCAAGTCACTGTTGAGGTTGGAGCCATTATCAGTAATAATAGACTCTGGAATTCCGAATCGCCAAACAATGCAGCCGCGAAGAAAGTCTACCACGACTTTCTTAGTCACTGCTTTGTAAGATGTTGCTTCGACCCATTTGATGAAATAGTCTATGGCTACTAGGATAAACTTGTGTCCATTTGAAGCGGAAGGCTCGATTGGTCCAATAACGTTCATTCCCTAGGTGGCGAACGACCACAGTGATCTTGTTGTGTTAAGCTCGCTTGGAGGTACCTTTATCATGTCTACATGTATCTGACAGTGGTGGCATTTCCGGACATACTGGATGCAGTCTGTTTCCATAGTCATCCAAAAGTAACCATCCTAGAGTATCTTCTTTGCTAAGACAAAATCGTTCATATGTGGACCGCAGGTCCCAGCATGAATTTCTTCTAGTAGCCTGGATGTTTCCTTTGCGTCGACACATCTTAATAATCCTAAATTGGGAGTCCTCCTATACAGGATTCCTCCACTGTGAAAGAAGTTGTTGGACAATCTCCGAAGTCTGCATTTCTGAGTAGGATTAGCAAGTTTCGGGTACTCTCCTTTTGCCAAATATTCCTTGATATCATGAAACCAAGGCTTTCCGTCTGCTTCCTCTTAGAAATAGGCACAGTAAGCTGGCTGATTATAGATTTTCACTAGAATGGGATCAATGAAATTTTTGTCTGGATGTTGTATCATAGATGATAGGGTAGCCAATGCATCGGCGAACTCATTCTTGATTCTGGGAACATGGTGGAATTCCGTCTTCGTGAACCTCTTTCTCAATTCCTGTACGTGATGCAGATACGGGAGTATCTTGGAGTTCTTGGTCGTCTATTCTCCTCGTACCTGATGTATAAGTAAGTTTGAATCTCTAATCACTAGCAGCTCTTGAACGTTCATGTTAATGGCCATTTTGAGTCCTAAGATGTACGCTTCATACTCGGCCATATTGTTGGTGCAAGGGAACCTAAGTTTGGTAGACACCGAATAATGCTGACTGGTTTCTGATATTAGGACTGCTCCTACGCCAACTCCTTTGAAGTTTGCAGCTCCATCAAAGAATATTCTCCAACTGTCATAGGATTCCGCAATGCCTTTTCCTATGAATGATACCTCTTCATCAGGAAAATACATTTTCAGGGGTTTGTATCCTCCATCCACGGGTTCTCAGCAAGGTGGTCTGTCATCGCCTGTCCCTTGACCGCTTTCTGAATTATGTAAACAATGTCGAACTCACTCAATAGGATTTGCCACTTGGCTAGCTTGCCAGTGGGCATGAGCTTCTGAAAGATGTACTTCAAAGGATCCATCCTCGATATAAGATATGTAGTATAGGTGCAGAAGTAATGTCTCAGCTTCAGAGCTGCCCAAGTCAGAGCACAATATGTGCGTTCCAATAGAGAATACCGGGCCTTGTACAAGGTGAACTTCTTACTGAGATAATTAATGGCTTGCTCCTTCCTGCATGTTTCATCATGCAGCTCCAGAATGCAGCCGAAAGCTCCATCTAACACTGCAAGGTAGAGTAATAAGGATCTATCTGGCTCGGGCGGGACTAAGACTGGTGGTGTCGAACGGTACTTCTTGATTTTGTCGAAGGCCTTTTGGTAGTCATCGGTCCATTTGGTGGCGGTGTCCTTCTTTAACATTTAAAGATTGGCTCATAGATAGCTGTAGACTGTGCTATGAATCGGCTGATGTAGTTAGGTCTTCCCAAGAAACTCATCACGTCTTTTTTGTTCTTTGGTGATAGTAGTTTCTGAATGGATTTGACTTTCGATGGATCCAGTTATATTCCTCGGCGGCTCACAATAAACCCAAGAAATTTCCCAGCAGGAACCCCATATGCACACTTTGTAGGGTTTAGTTTCAGGTTGTATCTCCGCAGTCTATTGAAGAACTTCCTCAGATCTTATATGTGGTCAGTGGCCTTCTTGGATTTGATAATAACATCATCTACATAAACCTCTATCTCCTTGTGTATCATATCATGGAAAATGGTAGTCATGGCCCTCATGTAGGTGGCCCCTACATTCTTTAGGCCGAATGGCATCATCTTGTAACAGTACACTCCCACGGCGTAATGAAAGCTATTTTCTCAGTATCTTCCTCATCCATCCAGATCTGATGATAACCAACGAAGCAATATACGAATGACTGTAACTCATGCTTGGCGCAGTTGTCAATTAGGATGTGTATATTTTGCAAAGGGAAGTCGTCTTTCGGACTGGCCCGGTTGAGATCCCAGTAGTCGACACAGACTCTAACCTTCCCATCCTTCTTTGATACTGGCACAATGTTGGCTAACCATGTCGGGTATTCTACTACCTTGAGAACCTTAGCTTTGATCTGCTTGGTGACTTCTTCCTTGATTTTCGAACTCATATTAGGCGTGAACTTTCTGAGCTTTTGCTTTGCCGGTGGACACATTAGATCGGTTGGCAGTTTGTGAGCCACAATAGACGTGCTTAGACTAGTAATGTCATCATACGACCATGCGATTATGTCCTCATACTCCTTTAGAAATTTTGTGTATTCTTTCTTCTATAATGGTGATAGGTGAATGTTGATTCACATTTCCTTGACGTTTTCTGCATTTCCCAGATTGACAATCTCGGTCTCGTCCAGGTTGGACTTAAGTCTGTACTCAAAGTTCTCAACTTCTTTGACAAACTTGTCAGGTATGTCATCTTCTTTAGAATCAATATCCGTTTGTTGTGTTGTCTCATCATATGTCACAGTCATCGGTTCATCAAGACAAGTAATAGTAATGATGTATTGTTAAAGCAAAGAGAGAAAATGATAGCAATAAATATTAATTCATAAGAAAAATCAAAAACTCTTTTGATAAATTGAATAACTGTTTTGAACATCGAAGATCTTATTGCGGGAATTGAAAAATGCGAAAAGAAAATCATTTAGTAAAAACAGTGAATAATGCTTGTTTTAGCCTTGCTACCCTGAGGCTCGTCGGGCTTTAGTTATCCTGATGGTCCAATTCTTGAGATGTGCCCCTTTGCTCACAGTTTGTACGGAAGGGCCTTCTTCCCCCTCCTCCTCGAGAATAACGCAATAATCCATATCACTGTCCTCTAGAAACAAGTTCTTCACTGCTGCAAGTTCTTCTTCTTCATCTGAACCATAAATAATATCGGCCTGTTAGAAGGTCTACTTAAGATGCAGTATTAGCTGCTCTAGTGGATAGTAAGGATCGCACCATGGTGGCGACCATCTATTGAATTCTTCCCAGGTGTATTCATATCCCAAAACGAAGGTAGTGCCATGTTTCTTGAGTTTTATGGGTTTAGAGATTCCTTGAAGGTTCTTGCCGAGCCCTTTACTAGGTTCGTACCCACTCCAACTCAGTATACTCTCGATTTTGCTATCCCAATATTTGTCTTTGTCGATAGCATTGACCCGCTCAATGTGGTGCTAAGTTTCTCCACCCAGCTTCCTTCTTCCCTCGATCGCCGGAATGGTCAGGTGACTATATATAGGGTTGCTACTATCGACATGAATGATCACTTCCTGGTGATTCCATTCGAACTTTACTGCCTGATACAGCGTTGATGCTACTGGCCCTAGCAGCATGAATCCATGGTCATCCCAGTAGCAAGTTGTAAGATGCTGGTACATCTATTACTTGGAAATTGACCTCGAACTAGGTTGGTCCCATCTGTAGGCATAGACTAATCTCACCAATAGTGGACCTCTGAGAACCATCAAAGGCTTCCATATGGATTGCTCCATCCTTTATCTCATGCAGCCCTTTACCCAACTTCTGGAATGTTACTAGCGGACAAATGTTATGATTGGAACCCCTATTGATCAGGATTCTGAGGATGAAATAATCTTTGCATTGCATGGTGATGTGCAGTGCCTTGTTGTCCCCCAGCCCTTCAGGTGGCAGCCCGTCCTCATGAAAGGTAATCTTATGGCTTTCCAACAATTGTCCTACCATATTAGCCACTTCTCTGCTAGTGATGTTACTTGGTAAGTATGCTTCATTTAGCACCTTTAATAGAGCATTCTTGTGCATCTCAGAATTTTGTAGCAAAGAGAGAATGGATATTTGTGCTGGCGTCTTGTTTAACTAGTCGATGATCGAATATTCTTTGGCATGTATTTTCCTCCAAAGGTCGTCCGGACCTATCACAGTGAGGGGTGGCCGATTGGAGGCCTGCTTCCTTGATTCAGCTTGATGTTTAGGGGTATAGACTCTACCAGTTCTTGTCATACCCTGTGCTACGATAGTTTCTTCAATCCTGACCTTGCCTTTACTTCTCGCCTCGGCTGTATAGTCCCAGGGTACATCATTATTATAGAATGGTGGCATGGTTGACATCGCCACTGGGACTGACGCGGCTATACTTACATCGAACAGAACATGTCCCCTGGGTAGCAGGACTGCAACCTCAAATGGTGCGGGTGCATTTGTCGGAGACACGAATTCAACCTCAATTGGTACCAGTGTCTTTGCGGATGGCGCTGCTTCAAACTCAAGAGGTACAGACGTATTCACCTCAGTGTCCTCAGACGGTTGGATCTGGACTATGATTGGATTGAGAGTTATTGTTGGTTTCTTTTGGTCATCACTTTGTGCGATCAACCCGATTGATCCCTCGGGATACCAGTCATCTTCTACTTCAATCATGTGGATACCTCCACCCTTATGGTCTAGAAGAGGGTTGTTGCGAACGTTTGGAGTAGGTTCCTTTTCCACAATGATCTTGTTATCAATCAAGGACTTATCTTGTCTTTCAAGGAGCGGCACTCATCGATGGTGTGCCCTTTAGTGCCAGAGTGGTATGCACAAGACGTGTTTGGGTTAACCCATTGAGAAGGATTATCAGGGGTTGCAGCAGGGATGAGGTGACATAACCAACAACTTTGAGCCTCTCATACAGCTGTTCGATGGGTTCAACGAAGGCTGTATATTATTTTAGAGGTTTGCGATCAAAATTAGGTCGGGGTCTAGGGAAATTTTGGCGTGCAGGGGGTGATTGATAATGTGATGGTTGAGCATTATAGGTTTGGTAGACATGAGCGAGTTGGGAGCATCTGGGTGAAGTAGGTTGATATGTAGGGGTTGGAGATGACTAATAAGTTGGTGGCGGAGCTTGGTATAAGGGTGCGGGTGCTTGGTAATTTGGAGTTGGATGATATGTGAGTGGAGGTGTTGGGTAAGTTTGGTATTTGAGGAAAGACTTGGTCCTTGGTGCAACCATCATGGCCCCTACGTCCCTTTTCTTGGACACACCACTGGACTGTAAAGCCTTACTCATAGCTTGCACTGCTTCGAAGTTTGTAACCATACCACTTTTAATACTTTCTTCAATTCTTTTACCTAGTTTGATAATGTCAGATAACTTGTGGTTCTCAATCATCATCAGCCATTCATAGTACTGCGGGTCCTGAGCCCGGACAATGAACTTGTTCATTTTCTCCTCTTCTAAGGCGGATCTGACCTTAGCAGCTTCAGACCTCCATCAAGTAGCATACTCGTGAAATGTCTCCGTGGGCGTCTTCTTCAAATTCTGGATATAGAACACGTCTGGTGCGTTCTCTGTATTAAACCTGAATTGATCCTTAAAGTCAGATGCCTTTCCTACCCAGCTTGACCACTTCTTGGGATCTTGGCTGATGTACCAAGATAATGCATCTCCTTTCAAACTCCTCATGAACAGCTTCATGCATATTTTTCGTCCTTCCCTACTCCAACTAGCTTGTTGCAATATTTCCTCAAATGGACCCTTGGATCACCCGTACCATCAACATTTCGAACTTAGGAGGTGTACCCCTCAGGTAGTTCAACATCAGGCTGTATGCAAAGGTCCTCATAGTTCAGCCCCTCGATTCCTTTGTTTCCCTCAACACCCTAAATTCGACTAGCCAGTTTCTTAAGTTCCTCATCTAAGTTCCTGATAAGCAGATCATTTTCATCAGATTCAGGTGTGCGTGAGATAGGTTGGGTGGAGTGTGGCATGGTCTCCACGTAGATAGGAATGTTATGGTGGCCTGGTGTATGGGTGTGGAAATGGTCGTTTGTGGAGTTCTGAGGTTCTGGGATGAGAAGTGGAGTGTTGTTTGGGGTATGGTAGGTGTTGCATTAGTTCTTTGGTGGAGCAGTGTGATGATGAGGCGCGGGATGATTCTGCAATTTTGGGATATTTTGAGGAGGTGTAGGGTTTTGAGCATTGGGGAAGTTGATATCTGGGGTGTTGAGAGAAAATGATAGGTTTTCCAGATTCTGAACCTGATCGAGCTCTTCTTGGAATTTTAGCAGTTTCTATTCAAGTTATGACACACTCTCGTTAGGAAACCAAATACCCTGGCCATCAGTGGGCTTGACCCGTTCAGTTGTGCTCTCCTTCCTGATGTTTTTTAAATCTTCCATTTTGCCTTTGTTCTTTCCTTTAATGGGACTAAGAGGAGAAGTGGGTGGAAGACCCTTGGATATTTTGAAATAAGATGATGATGCTAGAGTGCACGAACTAACCTTTGGAAAGGGGAATAATAAAAACAAAATAAAACAAAAGGTAATCAAGTCAGTGAAGATTATAAAAAGTATTGTAATATTTAAACACATAGTGTGGGAATGTAAAACACGTCCTAATTTGGGAACCCCTTTGTGCCCGAGGTAGGCCTAGCGAGAAATAGACTTGGAGAACTTTAATGCTAAATGCCTCATTTTGTTGATAAAAATAGACGAATCCCAAAATGACACTAAATAAGCAAGAAATAAAAGTCACTAATAGTCATTGGCCCTATTACATTCATAAAGCCAAAAAGTAAACTCCTATCTACTTGGTCCGAGAAGGACCTTCCTCATGTTGAATGCTCTCGTTGATCAAATCCTCTAGTTCGCGTAGGTTTACCTGTAAAAATGCCTTTGCCAGGCGTTCTCCTTCGTTTCCCTCAGCATTCTGGCAGTCGGTGACTCTGTTCCTCACTTTTCCTTCCAATTCCAACAGACTGTATTCCAGATATTCTACCTTTTTGCTAGCTTTTGCGGCCCTCTCTTTTCACTCATTGATTTGGTCATTTGATGGAAGACTCCTCCACTGGTCTAGCAAGAGTAGGGGCGTGCTAATCTACTGAAACTGGGGACCTCGTGCCTCATTTTTCTGCAAGACAAACAAGGTTAGGCCCTTACCTCCACCAGACTTGACTATTTAATATCAACAATTAGCATGAAGCTTATAGTTCTCCAGATAAATGCACAAAATGTGATGATGTCCGTTTGGGTCTAGGAAAACCTAGTGGACTTTTGGACAAGGCTATCTTAAAGGATCATTATATGTACAACATAACTGACCCGGCTAGGTCTGACCATGATGCATACGCAATTTAAACAGAGTAAGGTTTCTATAGGGTTTTAGACTGGTACCCTTGAGTGGACAACTCAAGGGGGAAGGCACGAAACTGTCGACTGCACCACTGATCGAATAGTTTTACCGCAAATAAGCCTTTCCGAATTTAGAGGGTAATGATATAAAAAGAGCATAACCACTCATCATGTGTTTGGCATGAGTGGAGTATAATGTTGAGCATGATTATTCAATAATTAAAAGCATGTTGACATATATTTGCACGTTAAGAAAGCGATAAATATAGCAGTTTTACAATTTAAAGCAGCAGTAAAGGAAGGAAACAAGAAATATATATCAGTTTTGCTTTTGAAGAAGAAATTAAACGCTTAAAGGAATTAAACAAATAATTGCACATAGGGAGGGGTACAAATTCACAAAAATGGTATGAAATGGTAAAAGCTTAAATATCCCCAGCAGAGTCGCCATGCTGTCGCGCCCCCTTTTTTTCCTCGTGGAATCGGGTTCATGACATTTTGGTTGGGACAACTCTTTCCTTTTGGGAAAGGGGTTTGCATTTTTGAAGAGTCGTCACCTAATGATTTAAGGTGCTTTAGGACACCTACAGGGTTCATCTATAACTACGTTTAGTAACCAGAGATAGGGTAAGGGCTTGAAATTATCATAAGGGGAAGGTGTTAGGCACCCCTTAGGATCCACTAGTGTGGTTCCTAGCCAAACAGTTTTTGTAAATTTGTACAATTAGCAAATAAACAAGTAGGGCTCAAATAATAGGCGATTTAAGTTTAAATACACAGGTGTAAGAAAACAAATAATGAAAAATACTAGATTTTTGAAAAATATTACAATCTAAGCATATTCGTGAATGTAAAGAGGGGTGTCCTGGGTTTGTTTATAATATGGATCACATTAATGCAATACCCGGTATGACACTGCTCAGAGAGGGGCTACACGTGATATTAACACACCGGCCATCATGTCCATAACTACCCTTTCCCGTCCCATGAGGGTAATTAAAGCGAAGGTTGGTCTCGACCCCTATTGCATGCTGCTACCCGTCACTTCCTATCAGTCCCGGAGGAATTTAGGACTCCTATCCTATAAAAAGGAGGTTCTATGAAGACCCTCAAGTTTAAAGGCAAAATAATAAGGCGAAAAATAAGAACATATAAGACTGCATTTAGGGGGGAAAACACAAAAACAGATAGAAGGCTCGGATACACCTCCGCAAGTAATTCACACAGACAACACGAATCATGCACATGTAAGGTCCGTATTTGAACTCAGAATTCTAAAGCACGGTATCTAAGTGATAACAGCAGAACTAGATCTATTACATGACTCAGAAAAGAAGTCCAAATCAGGCTTGCTTACTGATTTTAACATGCTAACAGTTAAACAAAGGCAGTTCTTGTTTTTATTTAAACTATGACCTAAGGCTTGCCTAGGCATAAAGTAATATGCAGTAGTTATTCAGAGTTATTAAAATAGTATGGAGATTGTTTTTCCTAAAACATAATGTTCTAATATTTCAAAGACATGCAAGGATTATTACCAGTTTGTTTAAAGCAGGATGAGACTGTTGATACTCCTTTTGATGCATCAGTAGTTAACTAAGTGTAGCTGAATGAGGATGAACGAGAACCTAATCATGTTATCTAATGATTTATATGCAGGATTCCTAAAGCGGGATTTCTAAATGCACAACATGATTGCAAAATTTCTTAAGAGCAGGATTTCTAAATGATATTTCAGAACATGTTTACGTGGGCGGAATCACATAATAGCAGCTTATTTTATTGTTATTATCTACCCTATAGACAGGATTTCTAAGTGTGGATGAGATGCTGAAAACAGTACATATAAATCCTAAATAGCATGATATCTAATGAATGGCATGCTTGGCATGTTGTACCTAAACATGGCTGCTATTGCACATGGAGAAAAGTAAACTTATGAACATGATTTCTACCCTAGATTATACTGCAGCATACATATTACCTACCTTTTTTCAATATCCAACCTGTCGCGCCCTCTTTTTCTATCGAAATCGGGTTTATGACATTTGGTTGGGACAACTTGTTCCCTTTGCGAACTAGGTTTTCCATTTGAAGAGTTGCCACCTAATTATTTAAGGTGCATTAGGACACCAATATGGTTCAATTCTAAGTTCGATTGAATAACCAGAGATAGGGTAAGTGCTTGAAATTATCCTAATGGGAAAGTGTTAGGCACCCTTTAGGATCCACTAGTGTGGTTCTCGGCCAGACAGTTTATTGTGAATTTGTGCAATTAACAAGTAAACAGATAAGGCTCACATAAGAGGGGATTTAGATTAAACACATAAGAGAAGGGATAACTAAAAGAAGAGTTTTGGAAAGAAGTTTGCAAATAAAAGGGAAGGGGTCCTAGGTTTATATTTAATATGGTTCATATCAATGTGATACCCGGTATGACACTCCTCAAAAGAGGGGATACACGTGGTATTAGAACACCAGTCATCATATTCATATATACCTTCCCACCCCGTTAAGGTATTTAAAGCACGGATTGGTCTCGATCACTATTGCATGTTATTACCCATCCCATCCCTATCAGTCCCAGAGGAGCTTAGGACTACTATTTCCTAAAGTGGGGGGATATTAGGATGATTTTGGTTTCAAAAGGTAAAAATCTAAAGCGATATACAAAACACATATACTGCATGTTGGGGGAAGTATATAAACAGATAAAGGCCCGTGTACACCTCCTCAAACGAAAACAGATAAATAGCATGACTTGCACATACTTTTAGGTCTGATTAAAATACAAAAGACGAGGGGAGTTTGATCATTGAGGAAGATCAGTTTATTACATAACTCAGATAAGAAGCCCGAGTCAGGCCTGCCTGCTGGTTTTAGCAATTAATAAAAAGCGGATTCAATTTTATGGTTATTACTGTAAGGCTTGCCTAAGTGTTAGATGAGGTCCTATAGACATGATATCTAATTGATTCAGAATGTGGTGAAACAGCAATAACTCAAAACGAATTGTTTGAAATCCTATAGGCATGCTTGCTAAACCTCGTTAAATAAGGGAATTAGGTTATTTAAAACCGGTTCAGAATAGACTGAATTAAATTAGACTAACTCCAGATTCTGTAGGCGATGGTATCTAATGTTGCTGATTTTAATCCCTATGGGCATGATATCTAACATTGAATGATTTCAACATTATGAACATGATACTTAACCTATAGTCGTTTAGAACCTAAAGCATGATATCTAAGTGGCATGCAAAATTTTAAATAAGTACTATAGGCAGGTTATCTAGATGTGTGATTGATCATGAAGAAATTAAGATAAACACTATAGACATGGTGTCTAAAATGCAGAATTGAACACGCAGAAAAATAACAGTCCTATAGGCATGCTTTCTACCCTTGAGCATACATGATTTCCCAACCCTTTTTACTAGCCAGTCCCAAGTGTTTATTACAAATTATTACAGACGATAAATAATGAAATACATCATAAATGTTTAAAGAAAAGTTACAACTAGAGGAAGCCTGACTCTTGACTTCCTCTTTGAGTTATGGAATAAACCACCTCAAATGCCATTGATTCAAATCCTTTCTAAGACTTGAGTGTGTCAAAGTTCCCTAAGGGTCTCAATAGGACCTCGGGTAGTGCTCACACCCAAGTTACATAAACAAAATAGAAATGAGTGCAGTGTGGAAGTGCCAGCCCTTATGTGTCCAAGTTCAGATGGAGCTCATGGGTCCCAAGGCAAGGCTCGCACAATGGGGGGGGGAAGAAAATAATTTCTAAGAAGATAGTGAAAGTGCAGGAACAGAGTTTCAAAACTGAAGGGACAAAGGAGAGGGTAAGGGGTGATATGGAGACAGTAATCAATAACACATAGAATTAATAACTTCATACAAATGGGGGTCCAGGGCTGGGAATCCATTGCAAGGAGCCCATGCTCTTAGGCATGGATCAGTTTTGGGCATGTACAACAATAGAAGGTGCTGACATGCTTATAAAACAATCAGAAAACGCAACATCTGGAGGAAACATGAAGGTTATGATCCCAGGGGAATCAGGTTTGGGTCATGCACAACAATGTCCAATGATATCATACCCCAAACCAACCACAAGTATTAAACACATTGGGGTGGGAATTTAGAATTCACAAGTCATGATAAGTAATGGCAAAAACATTAACTCAGAATCAGGAAAGGATAGATTACAACATGCTTAATAATGGAACTTGGTTAAATGCAAATAGGAGACAAAGAAGAATGCAAGAAACAGTAGAGAAGCATGTTGTTGTTGATACAAAAGCTAAATTAGAACATACCAGTAAAGATGTAAATGCAGGAAAAATAAGCAAACTTTCCACAGCCTAGCCTTGGTGTTCAGCCGGCTAGGTAAGGCAGCAATACAAGTAGCAACAGAGAAAGAGAGAGATTTTAGTGGAGTGTGTGTCTTAACCCAAGTGTTTTATGCCTTGTGTTCGTGTGTTTGAAAGAAAGGAAGTACATGGTATTTATAGCTTTCTGAAAACGAGTAAAAAAGAAGTAATAAGCTACTAACATGGAAACAATCAAAATTCAGAACCAATTATACAAGTGATTGCCTTTAATTAAGGGATCACTTGCTTAACGGGTAGTGACAGGTCCAAAATAAGGAAAGAAATCAATTTGTAAGCAGACTGATAGTTTCCATAAAAGTAGTAGTAAAACAATCGAGTAAGTAATTATGTCTAAGTACAGGAATATACTTATTTTGGAAAGGATTCAGTAAGGCAAAACAGGAAAAGAAATCAATTAACCTTAACAAACGAGTGAAATCGGAATTTCATAAAGGAAAAGTTTGAAATTAGTCACAAGTTTGAAGATCAATCAAAGAAGGAAACTCAGCATATAAATAGAGTGCACAAACACTATAAACGCAAAGCCAAGCTTATTGGCAAAAGGGAATAGCATGCAATAGTAGCCCAAAATTCAGTAGATAGCAGCATTCAAAGCATGATAGTCCAGTAGGTCAAGTCATATTGAATCAGTAGTGAAGAAAACATAGAATATCAAAAGAATGCGAAGATCTCACAGTAGCAGGTGAGGAAAACCCTTTTTGAAAAAATTAGGGTTTCGAGCATAATCGAGTTTTAGAGATGATAGAAACCCAGAATCAGAAGAATCACACAAAGGAATAAAAGAACTTCAAATCGAGTCACGTACTTGAACGAACAGTCTCAGGCCCAAAGCCATAGTGTTTTCAACAATAGTATAGTTTTAAAAGAGGATAAACAAACAAATCAGACGAAACCTCAAGCAAACAAGCATTCATCTAATAAACAGTCAAAAGAAATTAGGGATTTTAACATGCAAACTCAAGTAGAAGAACGATATGAGCAAACATAGAAAAACATGTCAAAAATCAAAGAAAAGTTTTGAAATAACTTAACAAGAGCCCTAATCGGAAAAACATATGGAGTTCTAAAAGCAATGTTTTAAAATAAACTTTGAGAAAAGTGCCTAGAAGTTCAAAGCAAACATAGATCTGAAGCAAATCTGAAAGAAATCGAAAGAACCTTAGAGATTAGGGTTTTAGAAGAACCCCAAGTGATGAGAAAGGCCTGGAAAGCCATCGATCTAAGCAGGAGAGTCAAAGGCTTGACTCGAATGGCCAGGGTTGGCCGGAGAAATGTCAGAGACGACCGGAGAACAGTCATCGAGCAAAGACTGGACCAAGCCCCTTCAGGATCTGGTCATGAGACCTTAGAAACGAACACGTAGAAGCCATGAGAGGTCGATACAGGTCTCCGATGACCTTGGAATGCCATGGATTATGGCAGATTAGGGTGGCGGTGACTAGGATTTGAGGGTGTTGTAGATATTATTTGAGAGAGGAGGGGGATTCACAAGCGGCGCATGGTGGAAAATGGTAGGGTTTAGGGGGTCGTTTAGGATTAATTACGGTAAGGGGGTCTGGTGGCCGTTGATCATTTTGACCAACGGCCTAGATTGAACGGGTAAGTGGGGTGGTTTAATGGGATAGGGTTTGGGTTATTTCAGATTTTAATTGGGTCGGGGTAATTGGGCTTCAAATTGGGTTCAATTGGGGTTCAAAATCAGGCTAGAATTGAAATAAAATGGGGCTAACATTTAAATAGCTAGTTTTTCCTATTTGATTTATAAAACAAATAATAAAATAATTTCTATAAATAAATTAAAGGTAATAAAATGATTTATAGTACATAATTATCAAATTAAAAATACTAGACTTAATTTTTATAGATATAAACGCAATTAAATCTAAAAGAGGCTAATATTGCAATTATATGCAATTTAGCTTTAAAAATACTAAATCAATTTATAAAAATATGCAAAAATATCTTAGCTATATTTTCTATGAAAATCCAATAAATGAATCACCAAAATGAAAACTTTGGGAATTATTATTGTGTTTTTATGAATAAAATAGGGGAATAAATTGGTTAAAAAGAATCTTTTAAAAATTAGGAAAATGATAAAACATTGAACATACTTATACATACATACATATGCTATTTGAAAGTATTTTGCATATTAAAAATATATAAGAAAAAATTGGGTATCAGTAGCTGCCCCTCTTTACCCAGAAAGGATGAAAGAGTTGTCGGGTAAAGATATGATGGTTAATTTTGACCAAGCGAAACTGTTCAAAGAGGTTTAGGCCGCAGAAACTTTCAAGAACGGTCGCAATATCCAGGGAGGGGTGAATGGTTAAGGTTCGACATGGCTGCGGTAACTGGAGCGGGATTGCTCCTGCCGAGATGGTCGTTGCTTGTCGGTTTACCTGCAAATAAGAAATACACGCGTATATTGTGCGTAAATTTAAACATGATGCAATTTTCCGTTGGATCATGAAGATTGTATTTGGATGGTTAGAATGACGTCCTTAGACCATGATGTCCTGGGCCATGAGGCGTATAATAAAGGATTCGCAGGCCATGAAATAATGCTCTCGAGCTATGAGGATGACGCCTCCGAACCATGATGCCTTTGAATAATGATATGCAAAATATTAAAAGGGGTCCTTAGGCCATGACATGGTGTTCTCGAGCTATGAAAATGGTGCCTCCGAACGATGATGCCTTTGGACAATTTGGTGATCTTTCAGCGCATGAGGTGCAGTAGGTGGTCATCTTTCAGCCATGCAAGTGTAGATGAAGTGGCGATCTTTCAGCCATGCAAATGTAGATAAAGTGGAGATCTTTTAGCCATGCAAATGTAGATGAAGTGGTGATCTTTCAACCATGCAATGCAGTAGGTGGCGATCTTTCATCCATGTAAATGTAGATGAGGTGGCGATATTTCAGCCATGCAAATATAGATGAGGTGGCGATCTTTCAGCCATGTAACGCAAAAGGAGGCGATCTTTATGCCATGTAAACGTAGATGAGGCGATCTTTCAGCCATGCAGATGCAGTAAGTGGCAATTTTTCAGCCATGCAGATGCAGTAGGTGGCGATCTTTCAGCCATGCAGATGCAGTAGGTGGCGATCTTTCAACCATGCAAATGCAGTAGGTGGCGATCTTTCAGCCATGCAAATGCAGTAGGTAGCGATCTTTCAGCCATGCAAATGCAGTAGGTGGCGATCTTTCAGCCATGCAGATGTAGTAGGTGGCGATCTTTCAGCCATGCAAATGTAGATAGAGGTAGAGCTTAACCTCGGAAGGTAGAATGGTAGCCTTATACAATGCAGAAAATGTAGATAGAGATAGTGTTTAGTCTCGGAAGGCAGAATAGTACCCTTATGCAATGCAGAGATGCAGATGGAGACAATGTTTAGTCTCGGAAGGCAGAATGGTAGCCTTATGCAAGAAATAAAGTGGCAAACGGTAACAGAGCTTCTTAGATGATAGTGATTGTGATATTGTGACTGCACAGAACGTCACCAGTGTGTATGGATGGCAAATGTGAGTAAGTGCGACAGTTCTGAGAGTTATATTCTTGAACGACGTTTGTCTCGTGGGTGTATAGTACATCTGATGTTTTCGTAATCCAAGTGCCTGTGTGCAAAGAAAAATCATGAGATTTGTAAAGGGGGAAGGTTAGTTCATATCCCCGCTGGCTTTGCTTGATCTGCTTGGCTTTGATCTAGTGATACGGTTTGCATTATTGGGGTAGCGTTGCTAAACAAGGCAATTTCAGTAATAAACATGCATGATTTCGTAAAAAATATGTCATAAGTATATATAATTAAAAAAACAATTTTTAGATGAATCGACGACTGTGACATTGTTCAAGACGTTACAACCTCTCTTGCTACGAAATTTTGAGGGTCCTCCTCAAAATTCTACCCTAGTTTAATGGGTTGATGTTTATGACCGTTGCTTGCGATGATTGGCTGAAGTTACTTCGGAATTTTGAGGGTCATCCTCAAAATTCTGCCCAAGTTTCCAATTGCGGGGGGAAATGAAGATTTTATTGAATTATGACCGAACCCATAGGGATGCCTACGTATACCCTCTTAAACGGGAATCAGGTCAGGTGTAGTTCAATTTACATCATATAGGAAAGCATAAAGATTACACATAGTAACGCTTGACTGCATCTGAGTTGATTAGTTTTGGCCAGACATGTCCGTCCATTTCTGCAAGTATGAGGGCTCCTCCTGTCAGGACCCGGTGAACCATGTATGGACCCTGTCAGTTGGGAAAGAAATTCCCTTTGGCTCATCTTGATGCGAAATCTTTTTCTTTAACACCAGTTGCCCTAGTGTGAACTGTCTCAGCTTGACTCTTTTGTCGAAGGCTCTAGACATTCTGTTCTGATAAAGTTGACCATGGCAAACTGCATTCATTCCTTTTCCGTCTATAAAGGCTAGTTGTTCATAATGACTTTTTTACCCATTCTGCGTCATCGAGCTCAGCTTCTTGTATGGTCCCTAAGGAAGGGATTTCTACCTAAACGAGAATAATGGCTTCTGTACCATAAACACACATATAGGGGGTTGCCTCAGTTGATGTGCAGATTGTGGTGTGATACCCTAATAGGTCTAAATGATAACTTCTCGTGCCATTGTTTATGCTTCTCTATCATTTTCCTCAATATCTTCTTGATATTCTTGTTGGCGGCTTCTACGACTCCATTCATCTGAGGTCTGTAGGCTGTAGAATTCTTGTGTTTGATCTTGAAAATTTCACACATAGCTTTCATCAAGTCACTATTGAGGTTAGAGCCATTATTAGTAATGATTGACTCTGGAATCCCAAATCGACAAACGATGTCGTCGCGGACAAAGTCCGTCACAACTTTCTTGGTTACTACTCTAAAAGATGCTGCTTCGACCCATTTGGTAAAATAGTCGATTGCTACTAGGATAAACATGTGTCTATTGGAAGCGGCGGGCTCGATTGGTCCAATAACATCCATCCCCCAAGTGGTGAATGGCCATGGTAATCTTGTTGCATTAAGCTCATTTGGAGGTACCTTTATCATGTTTGCATGTATCTGATAGCGGTGGCATTTCCGGACATACTGGATGCAGTCCATTTCTATAGTCATCCAAAAGTAACCAGCTTGGAGTATCTTCTTTGCTAAGACAAAACCGTTCATATGTGGACCGCATGTTCCAGCGTGAATTTCTTCTAGTAGCCTGGATGCTTCATTTGCATCGACGCACCTTAATAATCCCAAATCAGGATTTCTCCTATGCAGGATTCCTCCGATGTGAAAGAAATTATTGGACAACCTCCTAAGTGTGCATTTCTGAGTAGGATTTGCAAGTTCTGGGTACTCGCCTTTTGCCAAATACTCCTTGATATCATGAACCCAAGGCTTTCCATCTGCTTATTCTTCGACATAGCCACAGTAAGCCAGCTGATTGGAATGGGATCAATGAAATTTTTGTCTAGATGTTGTATCATGGATCACAGGGTAGCTAATGCATCGGCGAACACATTCTGGACCCTAGGAACATGTTGGAACTCCGTTTTCGTGAACCTTTATCTCAATTCTTGTACATGATGTAAATACGAGAGTATCTTGGAGTTCTTTGTCTCCCATTCTTCTCGTACCTGATGTATAAGCAAGTTTGAATCTCCGGTCACTAGTAACTCTTGAATGTTCATATCGATGGCCATTTTAAGCCCTAAGATGCAAGCTTCATAGTCAGCCATGTTGTTGGTGCACGGGAACCTAAGTTTGGCAGACACCGGATAATGCTGACCGGTTTCAGATACTAGGACTGCTCCTATGCCAATTCCTTTGAAATTTGCCGCTCCATCAAAAAACATTCTCCAACCATCATAGGATTCTGCAATGTCTTCTCCTATGAATGATACCTCTTCATTAGGAAAATACGTTTTCAGGGGTTCGTATTCTCCATCTACAGGATTTTTAGCAAGGTGATCTCCTAATGCCTATCCCTTTATTGCTTTCTGAGTCACGTAAACGATGTCGAACTCACTCAACAGGATTTGCCACTTGGCTAGCTTGCCAGTGGGCATGGTCTTCTGGAAGATGTACTTCAAAGGATCCATCCTCAATATGAGATATGTAGTATAGGCATAGAAGTAGTGCCTCAACTTTTGAGCTACCCAATTCAAAGCACAACAGGTGCGCTCTAACAGAGAATGCTGAACCTCGTACAGGGTGAACTTCTTATTAAGATAATAAATGGCCTGCTCCTTCCTCCCCATTTCATCATGCTGCCCCAGAACACAACTGCAAGCTCTATCCAATACTGCAAGGTAGAGTAATAAAGGTCTATCTAGATCAGGCGGGACCAAGACTGGTAGTGTTGACAGGTATTCCTTGATTTTGTCGAAGGCCTTTCGGCAGTCATCAGTCCATTTGGTAGCGGCATCCTTTATCAACATTTTAAAGATTGGCTCACAGATGACTATAAACTGTGCTATGAACCGGCTGATGTAGTTAAGCCTTCCCAGGAAACTCATCACGTCCTTCTTGCTATTTGGCGGTGGCAATTCTTGAATGGCTTTGGCTTTTGATGGATCCAGTTTTATTCCTCGGCGACTCACAATAAACCCAAGTAATTTTACAGCAAGAATCCCAGATGCACACTTTGCGGGATTTAGTTTCAGGTTGTACCTTCGCAGTCTATTGAAGAACTTCCTCAAGTCTTCCTTGTAATTCGTGGCCTTATTGGACTTGATGATAACATCATCTACATACACCTCTATCTCCTTGTGTATCATATCATGGAAAATGGTAGTCATGTCCCTCATGTAGGTGGCCTCAGCATTCTTTAGCCCAAACAGCATCATCTTCTAACAATACATTCCCCATGGTGTAAGGAAAGCCGTTTTTTCAGCATCTTCTTCATCCATCCAGATCTGATGATAACAAGCGAAACAATCTACAAATGATTGGAACTAGTGCTTGGCACAATTGTCAATCAGGATGTGTATGTTTGGCAAAGGGAAGTCGTCTTTCGGACTGGCTCGGTTGAGATCCCGGTAGTCGACACAGACTTTGACCTTCCCATCCTTCTTTGGTATTGGCACAATGTTGGCTAACCATGTTGGGTATTTTACTACCCTGAGAACTTTAGCTTTGACCTGCTTAGTGACTTCTTTCTTGATTTTCAGACTCATATCTGTTGATACCCAATTTTTCCCTGTATATTTTTCATATATACAAAATACTTTCAAAATAATATATGCACGCATATATAAGCATGCCCAAGTGTTTTATATTTTTCCCATTTTTTAAAAGATTTTTAAACCCAATTTATTGTCCATTTTAGCAGTACAAAATCGATAACTACTCCCAAAATCATCAATTTTGGTGAATAATTTATTTTATTCCCATATTTATACCAAAATATAGTTAATGTAAGTTTTATATATTTTTACAAATTTATTTGGTATTTTAAAGCTAAATTGCATATAATTGCAATTCTAGCCTATTTTAATATTTAATAGCATTTTTATAATCATAAAATTGGTTCCAGTAGTTTTAAATTAATATTTATCTGTTATTAACTAATCCATTGCTTTTAATTTGTTTTCAAAATCATTTTTACTATTTTTGGTAAAATAAAAGGGAAAAACTGGCAATGTAAATTTTAGCCTCATTTCGTTTCAATTTTAGCCCCATTACATTTCAATTTTAGCCTCCAATTGACCCAATCTTAACCCCCAATTAGACCAGCCCAATTTCAATTTTAACCCGACCCCCTTAACCCGTTCACTAACCCGCCCGGCCTTTCCTTTAATCCAGGCCGTTGATCGTTTCGATCAATGGCCACGATCGTCCCTTACCATTTTAATTCACCTAACCCTAACCTAATCCCCCATTTCATTCTGATAGCTACCTTTGGATTCTATCATCTCCCAAAACTAGGTTCCTCGGAACCCTAGTCATCTTCTACCCTTTTCAACCACACTTTCACCGGAATCCATGGCTTCTCAAGCGATGGATGGCCTGTACTCACCCTCCTCCACCATTAAACCCTGGGTGTTCGAAATTTTGAGGTCCGACCTCGATGGTGTCCTTTCAGATCTCTACAGATCCAAGGTTCTATGGCCTCTCCGGCCTGGCTCCGGCGTATTCAGGCATCAGAAGCCTATTTCTGACCTTTTCGACTCAAGATCAGACCTTCTTCCAAGCCTTTCTCATTTCTAAGGTTTCTCTGAAACCCTAGCCATTCGAGGTGTTTATCTAGTTGTTTTCTTAAATCTATGCTATATTTGTGCTCTACTGGAGTTTTAAAACGGTTTTCCCAATTTTTCTTTCAAAATTTGTTTCTCTTCGATTTAGGGTTTCTAAAAAAATTTCGAAAGTTTCTCTGACTCTACCTCTTCTTTTCTTTGTGTGTACCTATCTATGCTATGTTTGTATGTTTTCTTTTTCTACCTAGCATGTTCTTCCCCTGTATCTTTATGTTTGCCTTATTTTGCATGTTCATCTATTGTGCTCCGTTCTTTCTACTACTGGTTTTTATACCATGCTTTCACATGTTTATCTTATCTTTTTGTTTACCCCTATGTTCCTTTACTGTATTTTCTACTTAGCTTTTAGGTCTTTAGTTGCCTTCTTCTGGACTTTGTTTGAGTTCTTTGTTAAACATGTTTCCTCTGCTGTTCTCTTAAGTGCTATACTATCTCATTTCTCTTCTGAAACTTGTTTAAGTTCCAAGCTTTCTTAAAACATGTTATTTATGCTTCAAATCAGCTTTCTCACTTTGTTGTTTCAAACTTGCTATTACATCTTTTTTTTTCTCATAAGTCTCTGAAAAAGACCTCTAAGCTTGTTTCCGTTATTTGTCTTCTTTTCTCTGTATCTAACTCGAGTTGAAAACCTTAGGGTTTGGGATTTTTGGCGAGTTTTGATCTTGTCTTTGAGACTACAGTTCTATTTTGGAACTCTAGGTTTCTCAGACTCATTTTGAGTCTTTGTACTGAAGTCGAACTTCTTTGACTCTGAACTTTTATATGCTAGGCTTTTCTAATTAGCATGACAATTCTTTCTTGATTCACATGTCTGTGAACTTTATACATGATGAATTCTTCCTTCAAAAAAGGTTTTGCCAATTTATGATTGATTCAAAATTCCTTTTAATAAGGATCGATTGATTGTTACTGATTTTCTTTAATTAAACCTTTCTTCACCTTTTCTGGTTGGATTCATTTATACCAAAAATCAATTTCTGATTTTTACTGACTATTGATTGACTGCCTTTACTTATTTGCACAAACCGTGTTGATATCAAACTCTTTCCTTAAACAGTTTCTGTGAATCTGCCCTTCTTCTACTACTTTGGAAAATATTTTGATCAAACTCTTTCCTTAATTATCTTGCCAGTTTGAAATCAGAATCCCTTAATTGAAGGGAGACCTTATGTGATTGATTTCGAAATTATTCTCTTACCTATTTCTACTTGCTTTCTGCACTATAAAGGGCACGACCCTTCTGCACTTTTTGGGGACTTCTAATTTAATACTCTTTAAGACCTTGAGTTCAACACTTACACAACACTTATTGAACACGTTCAATTTCAATACTCCTACATTCTCAATTCAACACTCTACTCTCTTCTGAAATCTTCTGGCTATGTATTTGCAATTTGGCTTTACTACTGCTCTTCTCTTCTTATTTTCCTGAAATTGGTATTTTCTAATTTAACTTTCGGCTTTATCCCTATGTGTTTGCATTACAGTTTCAACAATCGTGTCTACTTTGTTGTTTATGTTCTGTATTGAATATGTTGTTCTCTTTGCATCTGTTGCTGTGTGAATTCCCCATACCCTTATTCACTTCTATGTGTTTGAGTTAAGGTTCAGGCATGGCAATATCCAAATTGCTGCTCATGTCTGGACCTGATCCTTTAATGGATCCTAACTCCCAAACAATGTGGCTAGCAGGCTGGTTAAGGGTGTGCCAGCACTCCTAATTGCTGGGTATGACCACCAGCCTGTCTTGGCCTTCCCCAAAATTCCCTCTATGCACTTGTACTCTCTCTTATATTCTAAGTTATGTCCCCTTCCTATGAGCCTTGCTTTGGGACCTTGAGCTCCCTCTGAACTTGGACATTTGAGGGCCGGCCCTTCCACACTGCACTATAATCCAATTCTGCAATATATTTGGGTGTAAGCACTGCCCGGAGTCCACTTGAGACTCTTAGAGAACTCTGACGCATCCCAAATAGGAGAAAGGATTTGGAATTTGATCTTTGGAGTTGGTTTACTTCATGCTTCAGACAGAAGTCTGAATCAGGCTCTCCTTGGTTGGGATTTTAGCTTTCTGATATAATTTTTACTTTTTTTTCTTCATTCTGGGTTGTAATAATTTGTAATAACTCATGGGGGCTTATAGTGAAAAAGGGAGGGGTACTTATGTATGCCTAAGGGTAGATATCATGCTCATTGGGTCTTTATTTCTGCAAATCATGGCTAGTTCTGCATTTTGGCATCTTTGAAATCCTGTTTTAGGTTCTGCACTTCTACATTTTCATACAGAAATCCTGTTTTTGGTTCTGCACTTCTACATTTTCATATAGAAATCATGTCTATAAACTTCTGCATCTTAGAAATCCTACCTATAAGTTCTGCATATATATCATATCAATAGCTTTTGCATTTCTGCATCTCATATAGAGAACATGACTATAGGATTCTGCACTTTGCCTATCATATACAAAGCATGTCTATAAGGTTCTGAATACTACATACGTATCCATCACTAGGCAAACGATATATAGGCTTAAATAATAAAAATTAGCATTTTAGACGCCATGCCTATAGGATTTCTGCATTTTCGTAAAGGTTAAAATCAGTCACACTTAGAAAGCATGCCTATAGGAATAAGCAACTAATCTGGATCCCTCAACTTGCTTATAAGTGTAAAATCAGTAATAGCATTGCTTAAACGCTTGCAGAACTTATGTTCCTGCTATTAATAAATCTGCTTCTGAAATCAGTATCTTTCTCTCGTATTTAGATATCATGCCTATAGGTTTCACCTAAGTAAGCTATAAGGTAAATTAGCTAATTGAATCAGACTCTGTTAATTCCAACCAGCAGGCAGGTCTGATTCCGGTTTCTTATCTGAAATGTGTAATAGACTAGTCTGCCTCCTTAACGTTTAAGTTTAATTCAAACTATAACTAGTATCTGCAAGACATTCTAAACAATCTATCTTTAAGTGAAGAAGCCTGTCTGAGCCTTTTAAATTGTTATGTGTTTCCCATATCTGCCTTATGTGTTTTTGTTTATCGCTTTAGAATTTTATCCTTTTAAACCATACAAAGCCCAAATCTCCCTTCCCTTTAGGACTAGTAGTCCCAAATGCCTCCGGGACTGATATGATTGGGGCGGGTACTAGCATGCAATAAGTAAACAAAACCATTCCGCGTTTAATACCTCAACGGGGTGGGAAAGGGTAGATATTGGATATGATTACCGATGCGCTAATACCATGTGTAACCCCTCTTCTGACGAGTGATTAACGGGTATTGCATTGATGTGATCCATATTATTTATAAACCTAGGACCCCCTTCCCTTTACTTGTTTATTTTATTACTTTCAAAATTTCAAAACTCTTTTTTCTCAAATTTCAGCTTCCTTGTTTCTTCAAACTTTAACTTATTTGCAATCACAATGTGACAACCCATCATATTTGAAACCCTTATTTGCTTATTTATTGTTTTTACTTAAGTCACAATTGTAGCATGGCCGGCAACCACACTAGTGGATCTTGAGGGGTTCCTAACACCTTCCCCTCGAGATAATTTTTAACCCTTACCCAAACTCTGGTTTTTCTAAACAAATTCTTCCTAGTGTCCTAATGCACTTAATCATTAGGTGGTGACTCTTCAAATCAAAAAACCTAATTCCCAAAAGGGAACGAGTTGTCCTCCCAAATGTCATAAACCCGATTTCGCGAGAAAAAGGGGGCGCGACAGCATGGCGACTCTGCTGGAGATTTCTTTAAGGCTTTTACCATTTCATGCTATTTGTGACTTTATGCTTCCTTGAATGTCTTGAATGCCTTTAAGTATTTATTTTGCTCTCCTACTTCGAAAACTGACTTGGCTCTTCGTTTCTTCTCTTAATTTCTCTTAATGCTTTCTTTTACCGCTTTCCTTTAATACTGTTGTAATTTTGAGCAATTATTGTAATTATTACCTTATGAATGTGCAAATACCTGACAATTTGCTTAATTATTGTAACTGCATATTCAACATCATATTCCACTCGTGTCAAACAAAATACCATAGCAACACTTATAATGAGTGGTTGCGCCCTTCCGATATTATTAGCCCCTAAATTTGGCAAAGGCATATTTGCGGTAAAACCAGTCGATCAACGGTGTAGTCGACAGTTCCGTGTCTTTCCCTCTTGAGTTGTCCGCTCAAGGGTACCAGTCTAATACCCCATAGAAACCCTACTATGTTTAATTGTGCATGCATCACTGTCAAAACCTAGCCGAGTCAGTTATGTTGTCCACATAATGACTCTTTAAGATAGCCTTGTCCCAAGTCCACTGGGTTTCCTTGGAACCCAAACGGCCATTACCACATTCTGTGCATTTATTTGGAGAACTAAATGCTGATTATGCCAATTATTGGTATTTAATTGTCGAGTCTGGTGGGGGTAAGGGCCTAACCCTTTTGTCTTGCAGAAACATGAGGCACGAGGTCCCCAACTTTGGTATGGTTAGCACACCCTCACTCTTGTTGGACTGGTGGAGGAGTCTTCCATCAAATGACCAAATCAACAAGTGGAAAGAGAGGGCCGCCAATGCTAGCGAATAGTTGGAATATCTGGAGTACAGTCTGCTGGAATTGGAAGGGAAAGTGAGGAAGAGAGTCACTGCCTGCCAGAACGCTGATGGCAAAGACATTTATACTGGTAAACCTATGCGAGCTGGAGGATTTGATTAACGAGAGCATTCAACCTGAGGAAGGTCCTTATGGGACCAAATAGATAGGAGTTTTTTTTTACTTTATTAAATGTAATAAGGCCAATGGCCACTAGTGACATTTTATTCCTTGTTATTTAGTGTCGTTTTGGGATCCGTCTTATCTTTATCAATAAAATGAGGCATTTAGTATTCTAAGTTCTCCAAATCAATTTGTCGCTAGGCCTACCTCGATCACAACGAGGCTCCCAAATCAGGACACGGTTTATATTCTCGAACTATGTGTTTAAATATCGCAGCATCTTTTCCTTTTAATCCGCACTAACTTGCTACCTTTTTGTTTTTACTTTTGTTTTATTCCCCCTCCCCAAAGGTTAGTTCGTGCACTCTGGCATCTTTATCATACTCCACAAGATCCAAGGGGCCTCCACCCACTCCTCCTCCTAGTCCCGTCAGAAATAGGAACAAGGGAAAAATGGAAGATTTGAGCAACATCAGAAAGGAAAACTCGATTGAACGGGTAGAAATAACTGAGGGTACTCATGTCTCCAAAGAAGGTGCATCCCAACTCGAGTAGAAACTGCTGAAATTTCAGGAGGAACTTGATCATGTCCGGAATTTGGCAAGCTTGTCGTTTTCCCTCACCACCCCAGATGTCAACTTTCCTAACACTCAAAACCCCACACCTCCACAGAACATCCCGAAACCACAAAACCATCCTGCTCCCCATCACCACTGTAACACTTGCCACACTTCCAATAACACCCCGCTATTCATCCCTAAACCACTGAACTCCATAAATGATCATAACACCCCTATCTATGTGGAAACCATACCACACTCCATTCCACCCATCTCAAGCACCTGAGTCTGATGACAAAGACTCCCCTATCAGGAGCCTGGCCGCAGAACTCAAGAAGCTGACTAGCCGGGTTCAGGGTGTTGAAGGAAGTAACGGGATTGAATGGTTGAACTACGAAGATCTTTGCATACAACCGGATGTTGAACTGCCCGAGAGGTACCAACCTCCTAAGTTCGAAATGTTTGATGGTACAGGGATCCTAGAGTCCATTTAAGGACATACTGTGACAAGCTGGTCAGAGTAGGGAAGGACGAAAAGATTTGCATGAAGCTTTTTATGATAAGTCTGAAAGGAGATACTCTATCTTGGTACATTAGACAAGACCCGAAGAAGTGGTCGAATTGGGTAAGTATGGCGTCCGATTTCATGGACAGGTTCAGGTTCAACACGGAGAATGTGCCATATGTGTTCTACATCCAGAACCTAAAGAAAAAACTTACGGAGACTTTCCGCGAATATGCCACTCATTGGAGATCAGAAGCTGCTAAGGTCAGACCGGCTTTAGAAGAAGAACAAATGAACAGGTTTTTCGTCCGAGCTCAAGACCCACAGTACTATGAAAGGTTGATGCTGATGGAAATCCAGAAATTTTCCGACATCATCAAGCTATGGGAGAGTATCGAGGAAGGTATCAAAAGTGGCATGGTCACAAACCTTGAAGCTTTGCAGGCTACAACAAGGCTCTACAGTCTAGTGGCACGTCCAAGAAGAGGGATGTGAGCGCCGTGATGGTTGCACAGAAAACCAAATACCCTATCAAATACCAAGCCTACCCGATGCCTCCACTTACCTATCAACCTACCCCAAATTACCAAGCACCCTCACCCTCTTACCAAGCTCCACCACCTACTTACCAATCACCTCCACCACCCACATATCAACCTACTTCACCCAGATACTCCCAACCCGCACACGTCTACCAAGCCTACAACACCCAATAAGCCCACTATCAATCACCTCCCCCTCGCTAAAACTTTCCTAGATCCTGACCAAATTTCGACCGCAGACCTCCCAAACAGTATACCACCATTGCCGAACCAATTGACTAGCTGTATGAATGGCTCAAAGCTGCTAGTTATGTCACCTCTATCCCTTCCATAACCCTCGAAAACCACTCCCAATGGGTCAACCCAAAAAAACTTGTGCATACCATTTCGGCATGAAAGGGCATACTATTGATGAGTGCCGCTCTCTGAAGGATAATATCCAAGCTTTGATTGACAACAAGATCATCGTGGCAAAAGAGCCTGCTCCGAACGTCTGCAGCAACCCTCTACCAGACCACAAGGGTGGAGGTGTTCACATGATTGAGATAGAGGATGATTGGGACCCCAAAGGATCGATCAGATTAATCGTAAAAGGTGACGAGCCGAAGAAATCAATAGTCACCCTTAACCCGATTGTGGTCCAGATTCAGCCTTCTGGGGACGCCGAGGTGAATATGTCTATACCACTTGAGTTTGAAGCACCACCCCCTGCAAAGACGCCAACACCAATTGAGGTCGATTTTGGGTCCCCAAAGGCACTTGTGCCATTTGAGGTTGTTGTGTTACCTTCCAAAGCAAGGGTGCCCATTCCAGTAGCAACAACAGCCATAACACCGTTCCACACAAAGGCCATACCATGAGATTACACAGCTGAGGCAAGAAGGAAAAGGAAAACCAAGTTCGGAGAAGCAGTTGTGGCATAGGGTATGACAAGGACCAGTAGGGTTTATACTCCAGAACACTTGGCTGAGTCGAGTGAGCAAACATCTGGATGGCCAGCCATCACTGAAGCTGTGCCCGACTACCTTTGGAGGAAGATACAGGCCAAAGAGTATTCAGTCATTAATTAGTTGAACAAAACGCCAACCCAGATCTCTATCTTAGCTCTCCTACAAAGCTCTGGCGCACATAAGAATGCCTTATTGAAGGTGCTGAGTGAGGCGTATGTACCAAGCAACATCACCGGAGGAGAAAGGGCAAATATGGTGGGACAGGTATTGGAGAGTCACAAAATCACTTTTCATGAAGATGAGTTGCCACCAGAAGGGCTGAGCCACAACAAGGCGTTTCACATCACCGTGCAATACGAGGATTATTTTATCACTAGGGTCATGATCGATGGAGGGTCCAGCCTCAACATTTGTCCGCTGGTAACAATCAGAACATTAGGGAAATGGCTGCGTGAGATTAAAGACAGGGCCATTAACGTCAAAGCCTTTGACGGTTCCCAAAGGTCCACTATTGGGGAAATCAGCCTGTGTTTATAGATGGGGCCCACTTGGTTTAATGTCGACTTTCAAGTAATAGACGTGCCGGCATCTTACAACTTGCTCTTGGGATGACCATGGATTCATGCCACTGGAGATGTAGCATCAACCCTACATCAGGCAGTGAAATTTGAGTGGAATTACCAAGAGGTGATCATCCACGGCGATGGTAGCAATCCCATATACAGTCGCCAGACCATCCCAGCGATTGGAGGAAGAAGGAAGATAGGTGGAGAAACCTATCACCATATCGAGCGAGTCAACGCCGTTGACAAGGATAAATGGTGGGATAACAAAATCGAAATTATATTGAATTGGTGCGGATATGAGCCAGGCAAGGTACTTGGCAAGAACCTCCAAGGAATCGCTAAGCTTGTCAAGCTGAAGAAACATGGTACCACTTTCGGTCTGGAATACGAGTACACCTGGAAAGAGTTCAATGGATGGTCTCCGCCATGGCACGAGCCTTATTATCCACTAGAGCATCTGATACCTCACTTGGAGCAGATTTTCCAGCCAGCTGATGTTATATATGGGTCAAAAGAAGAGGAGGCACTGGCAGCGATGAGGGATTTGTTTGTTGGAAGAGGATGACATGGATTGCTGTGTCATTTTCGAGGAGGAAGGGGAGGAAGGCCCTTCCATACAAGCCGTGAGTCAAGGAGCGTGCCTCAACAATTGGTCTATCAGAATCACCAGAGCCCGGAAAGCCTCGGGGTAGCAAGGTTGAACAAGCATCATGCACTATTTTTTCATTTTTTACTAGTTGACTTTCCTTTTGCCTTTAATTTCGCAATAAGATCTTCAATGTTCAAAACAGTTATGGAATTTTTCAAAGCATTTCTGGGCAGCTGTTGATACCCAATTGTTCCCTGTATATTTTTTATATATACAAAATACTTTCAAAATAACATATGCACGCATATATAAGCATGCCCAAGTGTTTTAGTATTTTTCCCAATTATTAAAAGACTTTTAAAACCAATTTATTGTCCATTTTAGCAGTACCAAATCGATAATTACTCCCAAAATCATCAATTTTGGTGAATAATTTATTTTATTCCCATATTTATACCAAAATATAGTTAAGGTAATTTTATATATTTTTACAAATTTATTTGGTATTTTTAAAGCTAAATTGCATATAACTGCAATTCTAGCCTATTTTAAGATTTAATAGCATTTTTATAATCATAAAATTGGTTCCAATATTTTTAAATTAATATTTATGTGTTACCAACTAATCCAATGCTTTTAATTTGTTTTCAAAATCATTTTTACTATTTTTTGTAAAATAAAAGTGAAAAACTGGCGATGTAAATTTTAGCCTCATTTCGTTTCAATTTTAGCCCCATTACATTTCAATTTTAGCCTCCAACTTACCCAATCTTAACCCCCAATTAGGCCAGCCCAATTTCAATTTTAACCCGACCCCCTTAACCCGTTCACTAACCCGCCCGACCTTTCTTTTAATCCAACGACCGTCCCTTATCATTTTAATTCACCTAACCCTACCCTAATCCCCCATTTCATTCTGATAGCCGCATTTGGATACTCTCCTCTCCCAAAACACTCTCGAAAGTTCCTCGGAACCCTAGTCATCTTCTACCTTTTTCAACCATACTTTCACCGGAATCCATGGCTTCTCAGGCCATGGATGGCCTGTACTCACCCTCCTCCACCATTAAACCCTATGTGTTCGAAGTTTCGAGGTCTGACCTCGATGGTGTCCTTTCAGATCTCTACAGATCCAAGGTTCTATGGACTCTCCGGCCTGGCTCCGGCGTATTCAGGCATCAGAAGTCTATTTCTGACCTCTCCGACTCAAGATCGGAACTTTTTCCAAGCCTTTCTCATTTCTAAGGTTTCTCTGAAACCCTAGCCATTCGAGTTTTTTATCTAGTTGTTTTCTTAAATCTATGCTATATATGTGCTCTACTGGAGTTTTATAACGTTTTCCTCAATTTTTCTTTCAAAATTTGTTTCTCTTCGATTTAGGGTTTTTGAAATTTTTTTGAAAGTTTCTCTGACTTTTCCTCTTCTTTTCTTTGTGTGTATCTGTCTATGCTATGTTTGTATGTTTTCTTTTTCTACCTAGCATATTCTTCCCCTGTTTCTTTATGTTTGCCTTATTTTGCATGTTCTTCTATTGTGCTCCGTTCTTTCTTCTGCTGGTTTCTATACCATGCTTTCACATGTTTATCTTATGTGTTCGCTTACCCCTATGTTCCTTTACTGTATTTTCTACTAAGCTTTTAGGTCTTTAGTTGCCTTCTTCTGGACTTTTTTTGAGTTCTTTGTTAAACATGTTTCCTCTACTGTTCTCTTAAGTGCTATACTATCTTGTTTCTCTTTTGAAACTTGTTTAAGTTCCAAGCCTTCTTAAAATGTGTTCTTTATGCTTCAAATCAGCTTTCTCACAGAATAGTTGCTTAGGGAAAAACAGTTTTGAAAGGAGAAGGGGATAGGAGCAACAACAACTTGGAACAAGCCAACACACACAGAACAAGTTCAAAGAATAGTGCAGTTTCAAAAGTCACAAACAGGGAAGTAAGAGGTTGGGGCCAATTATGAAACACCTAAACATGGATAAGAGGAGAAGCACATAGACCAGCAAGTACAAAGAACAAGTAGGAACTTATTGGCCTCCAGACCACAAACTACTACTTCAAAGGGTTAACAAAGGGATCATGCTTGAAATTAGAATAGTAATAGGCAATAAGACATAGGGACAGGGTATGAGAGTAGTCATGCTGAGGGCAGCAGTCTATTACACACAATTAGTAATTCCACTTAGTGTTAATCAAGTACATTAGGAGTCTATGATACTAACATAGCATACTAGTTGAGGGAAATAAACAAGGACTCAAATAAACATGCTGATTACACTTGAACAAGAGAGGGCAAACTTAAGCATGCTGAATAAAACAGTAAACAAGAAGCGCAATTAAACACATAAGCCATTAAATCAGTACATAAGGAGACATGGATAGACAGGGAGCACATAGAGTTGAGTTTCAGAATTGAACTTAGGAACATACCAGTTAAGGAAGCAAAAGTAAAGCAAGTAGAGTTCCATAGTCTAGCCTTGGCTTTCAGCCGGCTACACAAGCAGTTAGCACAAATAGTAGAGAAAGAAGAGAGAGTTTGAGTGTGTGAGTGTGTATTCTGAACTAATTGTTCGTGTGTTAAGACTGTAGAAGAGATTCAGTTATATAGTAGTTTGAAAACTGGTTAAAATAGGCAAGAATTAATCCTTCAGCAATTATAGAACTTAGTATAAAAAATTGGTTCGAATCTCCCTTTAATTAAGGGAGTCAGTGTAAACGGTAAAGAGAAGGTGGCAAGTAAGGAAAAAAATCATACACGGATGGATTATAACATATAAGGAAAGATTTCAAAAATAGTACCAGTATAGAGCAGGTAATTAAGGCTAGGTTCAGAAAGCTTTTAAACTAAGAAAACAAGCAGCAATGCAGACAAGGCAAGGAAAAATTAATTAAGGTAAGCAACTAATCAAATTAAGTGGAAGGGTGGGAGTCGAGATTCAGTAGAAATAAGTATCGTAGCAAATATGGTAAGAAAATCAGTCAGCTTAACAGACGGCCAAAGCTCTTAGGGTTTTGAAAGAAAAATTTGCAATCACCATCAATTAAGGAACCCAAAATTGACATATTCGAAGCATAGTCACAGCACATCAAGTAAGTAGGTTAACACATAGAAACGAAGTAAAGAAAATATACTAACCCCCATAGAAGCAAAGTAAGGAAATTCATGCTAACACTCAGAGTCATGTTAAAAGCGGTAAGAGCACAAAATCGTTCAAAACAAACAAGCTCATTTTTAACTACAGGAATCAGTTACCAGATGCTAACATGTTTCAGTATGAACTATATAAAAAAATCTCTCATACAACTCCATTTCAGTCCACTTACTACATACTAACAGGGATCTACCTATCATCAGTGACTGAAGAATTTAAATACACAAGTCATATAGAAACCAAAGAAGAATTTCAACTCTTCACGTATATTCAAACTTCATGTTTTCAGCTTACAAATGCCAAAGTTACAGCTGTGTACCTGGAAGTTGAAATACGAGTAAGAAGGAAAGGAGGTCAACTACAACAGATAACAGTAACATCAGTAGGTTGACCATCAACAACAACAAACAGAGCCAAGTTTAAGACCAAACCATAGTCAAGATGCCCAGGAAGAAAGAAGCTTAACCAAAACACTGAATCTATTAGAAATTAGACTAGACGGTCATAGAAAACCTTTCAGCATCAGATAATCCCTCAAGTGTCCTGAACACCCAAGTACAGAACAGAAACAGAGAGATTTCAATTGTTTCTGCTCTTAAAATCAATATAATAGTGTGAGCTGATTGTCTAAAGCCTTCTCTCAAAACTCTTAAGGTTTCAAAGTGTGGAAGAATTCAGCTTTAAAAGCTTTAAAAAAAAAACTAATCCTCAAACTCTCAATACTCTGTTTTTGTATTCAAACTTTGAACTATTTAACTCTCTAAAATTCCTTTTCAATTGAGTAAAAAACTGATCAGACTCATTCCCCAAGGGTTGACAACTCTCAAAAAAAAACTTTCTTCTTTTCAGATTGCTTTTCTCTTCTCAGGTCTGCGCAACTCTGTCCTAAGTCCCTCCACTTATACCCAAACACTGACCTTGCCAGCTCTCAAGAGCACTCAGGCAGAATTTCGAAACTAATTCTGCCCATGATCTTCTTTAGAACTCCACTAGAGTATGTTTTTCCCCATTATCCCTTGTCTTTTCCGTATTTAATGTTCAAACAGTTATGGGCAACATATTTTAATCAATCCCTTTTAAGCCTCCCCATACCATTATGTTTTGTTCCCCATTAACACTAAACAAATGCATTAGTTTAATGTTACATTAGCACTTAGTGGACAGAACACTCAACCTACCCATTTCCTCAAGTTATCAATTCCCAAATTACCCCCTGGAACCCCTGTGATTACTATCCTAACTTAACCCCCCTTTAATTTGTGCTACATCTTTCAGCTATAACCAGTTCTTAAAGAAGAACCTAATCACTGATTAACTAAAGCTGAATTTAAACACAATTTCAATTCCATCGGACTCCAAAATCAAACAAAACCACAGTCAGATTCAAACCACTAAACTCACACAACAATTGAACTCACATCAGAACGAACAGTATCGCAACCAAGATGAAGGGTTTAAGGATTCAGGGAATAGACTAACACAATTCTACACTAAACCTAAATACGAGCAGATGAAACTGTAAACACATTGAATGAACAACTAAATTCATATGTCAAGTCACGTCACAGAGTAGGGGACCAAACATCACATAAAAATGAAGCAATTTGGTGTAACAGCAAACGATTTTACCAGAACTACTGAACTACAATTGAACCGAATTAATTGACAAAACTATTTAACCATATGTTGACTGATAGAAGTAGACTAGACCAAGAAAAAGTCCGATGGAGAAGAAAGAAAGGAAAGTAATTGAAAGAGATAGAACTATAACGAAACTTAATCAGACAAGCCATGAAACAATCAAAAGAAAAAGTAAAGAAAAATAAGTACCTCAGAATTTCAGTCCCAGTTCCCATTTGTTTTAGTTGAAACTCCCACTTGTGTTTGAAGCCGAGACGGACCTTAATCGAGTGTTCTCGACTGAGAACACACGACTAAGGTCGACCACGACCTCAATTCTTTCCCTTTAGGGTTTGCTCTTTCGTTTTGAGATTTGACCAACTCCGCTCTGATTCGCGCAAAACTAGTAAGGTACTTGGGACGAGGGTGGTCTAGTGGACAAAAGGTGTGAGTTTGGTAGCCATTGAACGGATTAGGGTTTGGTTCGATTCTTCGATCTAAGATTCGAAGCGTCTGGTACTGATTCGAAGAAAACTGATTCGGGATTTGGAAAGAGGACGTTGTGGGTAGGTTGTGGTGTAATTTTGGTGTTAATCGGAGAAGGTAAGGTTTTTGGACGATCTTCGATTGAAGATTCGAAGAGTTCCGTTGAGATTCGAAGTAAACGACACATGGATTCGTGGAGAGAGTGGCCAGAAGGTTCAGGGGTGTGAGTTTTATAGTCACCGGCATCGTTGCTGCCGGCTTTCAGGCGAAGGGGTACGAGGCCGGCTAGGGTTTGGTGGAGGGTCATTTGGTCTCTGGTTCTTGGAGACGAAGGGGAGGGGTTTGTCTTGGGGGGAACGGGTAAGGGATTAGGTTTATATACTAGAGGGGGAAATGAATCCTGGGCGTTTGATTTGATGAGATCAACGGCCTGGATTGATCATTTAAGTGGAACGACACCGTTTAGGCACTCCTGAGACTGTATCCATCTCCGGTAAACGGGTCGGGTTGGGGAATGGGTAAGGGAGAGATGATCTCGGTCGTTGGATTGATTCAATCCAACGACACTGATTGAAAGTGACATAAACGACGTCGTTTGGGACGTTTCAGTGGGCTGATCAGTTGGACCGGGTTAGACACAAAATTTGGGCTGGATTTGCTCAAAATTAACATGGCCCAGTCCGATTTCTCTTCTATTTTTCATTTTTGTTTTCTTTTCTTTTTAAACTAATCTTCAAAATTAAAAACCTAAAAATCCTAATTTAAATTGTAAAACCAAAATTAACTTAAAATGCTAATTAACTCTTAAAAACAAATATCACACAAAATTGAATAAAAGAAAATCACACGATTTTGACATTAAATATTAAAACGCGAAGTACATTATTTTTTGTGAATTTTTTATTTTTGTAGAGCACACTTAACTACTCCTAATTACAGAATTAAATCCTAAATATCAATGAAACCTATTTTTGTATTTTTCTTTAATTAAAAACAAAGATGAACATGCACAGACAACACGAATAATTAACAAAGTGCCACGAAAATTCTCCAAATTGCGTACAAAGAAAAACTATTTTATATTTTTTTTAATTTGTTTTGGAGTAGTTCCTGTGAGGAAAAAATCACGTGCTCACAGCTGCCCCTCTTTGTCCGGAAACACGAAGAGTTTTCGTGCAAAGATAAAGTGAGCGGATACGAGGGGTTTTTGCCCGTTAGGCTACTCCGTGTGAAGCATTTTTGAAAGATTTGACCGAACCTCTGCTTCAAAGGTTTCCTACATATCCCTGGCTAAAAGGGAATCAGGCCAATATAGTTCGGGAAGTTTCGGTAGATGGGACTACCATGAAGTTGTGGTTTTGTTTTTACTGCTATTACTGCTGCTGCTACCTGCTTACTGCCCTCCTTATTACACCATGCTAAAAGAAAACAAGAAGCTAGACTAAACTAGGAATTACAAAATCTTATCTAGAACTTCAAACCTGCTCATGTTGCCTTGCTTTCTTGTTGGCTTGTGTTTCCTCTGATGTTTCTTTCTTTCTTGTGAAATTCGAATTGTTTCTCCTTCGACATGCGAATTATCTTTATTTGACCATTGTTGTCTCTCTTTTGACTTATGCACTTGAGTTTATGCTGGGGATTTTAGTTGTAACCCTCCTCCCTCCGGGCGGGCTCCTGACTTCTACTACGACTTAAAAAGATAATACCTCCATTCCCTAGGCGGGCTCCTGACTTCGACTACAACTTGAACGTATAACAACCTCCATTCTCCAGGCGGGCTCCTGACTTCAACAACTTCTTAAAAATATAACACCTCCATTCTCCAGGCGGGCTCCTGACTTCAACAACTTCTTCAAAATATAACACCTCCATTCTCCAGGCGGGCTCCTAACTTCGACTACAACTTGAACGTATAACAACCTCCATTCTCCAGGCGGGCTTCTGACTTCAACAACTTCTTAAAAATATAACACCTCCATTCTCCAAGCGGGCTCCTGACTTCTATTATGACTTAAAAAGATAATACCTCCATTATCCAGACGGGCTCCTGACTTCGACTACAACTTGAAAATATAACAACCTCCATTCTCCAGGCGGGCTCCTGACTTCAACAACTTAAAAATATAACACCTCCATTCTCCAGGTGCGCTCCTGGCTTCAACAACTTCTTAAAAATATAACACCTCCATTCTCCAGGCGGGCTCCTGAATTCAACAACTTCTTCAAAATATAACACCTCCATTCTCCAGGCGGGCTCCTGACTTCAACAACTTTTTCAAAATATAACACTTCCATTCTCCAGGCGGGCTCCTGACTTCAACAACTTCTTAAAAATATAACACCTCCATTCTCCAGGCGGGCTCCTGACTTCAACAACTTCTTCAAAATATAACACCTCCATTCTCCAGGTGGGCTCCTGACTTCGACTACAACTTGAACGTATAACAACCTCCATTCTCCAGGCGGGCTCCTGACTTCAACAAATTCTTAAAAATATAACACCTTCATTCTCCAGGCGGGCTCCTGACTTCAACAACTTCTTCAAAATATAACACCTCCATTCTCCAGGCGGGCTCCTGACTTCTATTATGACTTAAAAAGATAATACCTCCATTACCCAGGCGGGCTCCTAACTTCGACTACAACTTGATAATATAACAACCTCCATTCTCCAGGCGGGCTCCTGACTTCAACAACTTCTTCAAAATATAACACCTCCATTCTCCAGGCGAGCTCCTGAATTCTATTATGACTTAAAAATGCGTTCTATTGCCATTGTTCCTTCCTGCCTCCTGAACCATTTCTAACTTGAATTTTCTTCTTTCTGAACTGCTTCTCCAAAACTAGTGTTTCATTCCTCTGAAACTGCCGGGGATAACTCTGGGTTTTCATTCAAAAAATATGCTATTTTCCTCCTTCCAAGACTACTTCCCTTAAAGCTGGTGTTTTCCTTCCTCTGGAACTACTTCCCTTAAGACTTGTGTTATCTTTCTCCCGAAATTGCTTTAAAACTTGTTTTGCCTTCTTCCCAAAACTGCTGGGGATGCCACTTTTCTCCAAACTTGTGTTATCTTCCTTCTTCCCCAAGTGGGTACCTGACTTCCAGAAAATTTTCAAAATGAAAGAAAATTTTCTGGCCCAGTTTGACGATCTTTCTTGTGGCACGTCTTTCTGTCATCAATAACATTTCCCGTCCCTGCTTAAAATCAAAGAGAATTTGTTAGTTTAAAAGATGAGGATGCTCCTGCCGGGAACGGTTTTCCCTTTCGCTCTTTTCCATGCTCTGCGTTGTTCAACCATCTTGAAACTCAACTGATAACTTTCGACCTTCTTGATGATTCTGTATTCACCAACCTCTCCACCGTTGTTTTCCACCTTTGCTCTATACCGTCCCCGAAAACTTAGACCAATCCATCATTTGGTTTTACAACGACGTCTTTCTCGTCCCATCACGTTATCCTCGCCTGTCTTATTCCCATTTACCTTGCACCATGTTGGCAACTGGTAGTTGGCTTTGAAAATCCTTCTTTAAAAACAAACTACTACTGACCAAAAGAAATGGAAAATGATGACTTCGAAAGATAGAATAAGAAAAATCTTTCTGAACAATTGTTTGAAGAGAAAATAACTTATCTGAATGGTATAACCGATCCCAATGGTCATGTCGTGCATTTTTGGATTAATCAACCCAGTCTGTTTACATCCATCAATCTTTCTGATATCCCTACTTTGTATTTCAAAGGTCCTGCAACCCCACTTCTCTTTGCCGAAACAACATCTTTATTCTGCTTGATGTCTCGACGGATCCTTTCCATCAAGCTTATCTCGTTTGCCCCCATTTTAATTCCTTGTCGCCTTATAGTGCCCTTCGATGGGTTTTCACTAATAAGACTCTCTCGTTTCTCTCAACTCTCGTCGCCTTATGGTGCCTGTGAAGGTTTTCACCGATAAGACTCTCTCATTTTATTTCTCTCAACTTCTGTCGCCTCATGGTGCCTGTGAAGGTTTTCACCAATAAGACTCTCTCATTTTCATTATTTTCCCTGCTTGGACCGAAGTATTACCCTGATATGAATCACCTCTGTTTGTTCGACTTTTCATCTCTCGAAAAACTGATCAGAAGGTCTTTCTTTGGACCGTAATGTGGGCTTTTGGATGGGATTAGAAAGAAAGGGTATCAAAGGCTAAAAATAATTTGACATGGGCTTAAGATTACAACTTTTGGAATCACATTTCTTATTACAAATACAACCTCTGCCCCAGTTTCTTGCTTGGGGATCTTCCGACTTTTATTTTACTATGACCGAGCCGCAAAGCTCCCTACGTACCCTTAACAGGGATCAGGTCAAACATAGTTCACACCTGAATTTCCTTGTTTGTTATATTTTCCACTTCTTTTCTTTTCTCTTTTCTTTTTTTCTTTTTCTCTCTTTTTCGTTATTGATTCCAAAAGAGGGGTATGAAAGAAATAAATAGGGCACAAAAAGGGGAACAAAGGGTAAAGTGTTTAGATAGTAGAACAAATTGTCTTCGTCATTTTAATCTTCGAAATAATGCCAAATACAAACAATCAACAATTATATCGAAGAAATCATACATAATATCTTTTTACTGCATCAGAATTGATAGCCATGTCTATGCATTTTCCTTCCATATCTGTTAAACATAAAGCCCCATTGGACAATACTCTAGTTAAAATGAATGGCCCATGCTAATTTGGGGCGAACTTGCCTTTTGCCTCAGCCTGATGTGGAAGGATGCGTTTCAGCACTTGCTGGCCCACCTCAAACTTCCGGGGACGCACTTTTTTGTTGTATGCTCTTGCCATTCTCTTTTGATATAACTGGCCATGACACACAGCTGCCAATCTTTTTTCATCAATCAAGTTCAACTGCTCCAGACGGGTTTTGACCCACTAATGATCATCAATCTCAGCCTCAGCGACAATCCGAAGGGACGGGATTTCAACTTCCGCAGGTATTACGGCTTTAGTTCCATATACCAACAAATAAGGAGTTGCCCCTACTGAAGTACGGATAGTAGTGCGATAACCCATCAACGCAAATGGTAATTTTTCATGCCACTGCCTAGAACCTTCTACCATTTTCCGAAGTATCTTCTTTATGTTTTTGTTGGCTGCTTCAACTGCTCCATTCGCCTTGGGACGATTTGGGTTAAAATTGCGGTGTGTAATCTTAAACTGTTGACATACCTCTTTCATCAAATTGCTATTAAGATTAGCACCATTATTTGTGATGATCACCTTCGGGATTCCAAATCGACAGATGATATTTGAGTCAACAAAATCGACCACTGCTTTCTTGGTCACAGACTTGAAAGTTTTGGCCTCAACCCATTTGGTGAAATAATCAATGGCTATACCAGAATGAACCTATGCCCGTTGGATACTGCTGGCTCAATTTGTCCAATAATATCCATGCCCCAAGCGACGAAGGGCCATGGCGCTGACATTGTGTGTAATTCCGATGGCGGAGAATGAATCAAATCTCCGTGTATCTGGCACTGATGGCATTTGCGCACAAAACTAATACAATCTCTCTCCATGGTGAGCCAATAATAACCTGCTCGGAGAATTTTCTTTGCCAACACATATCTGCTCATATGTGGTCCGCAGACTCCTGAATGTACTTCGGACATGATAGACATAGCTTGTCTAGCATCTATGCATCTTAACAATCCCAGGTCTGGTGTTATTTTATACAAAACTCCTCCACTCAAGAAAAATCTGCTTGCCAACCATCGAATCGTTCTCTTTTGATCCCCCGTAGCTTGCACTGGGTATATCTGTATTTTGATGTATTCCTTGATATCATGGAACCATGGTTCGCCATCAAATTCTTCTTCAATCATGTTGCAATAAGCATGCTGATCTCGTACTTGAATATGCAAAGGATCGACATAGGCTTTGTCTGGATGGTGCAGCATTGACGCTAGGGTAGCCAAAGCATCGGCGACCTCATTATGGACCCTTGGAATATGCCTGAACTCCACTGATCTAAACCGTTGACAAAGATCATGCAAGCATTGTAGGTATGGTATGAGCTTCAGATCTCGCGTTTCCCATTCTCCTTGAATTTGATGTACCAGAATGTCCAAGTCTCCCAAGACCAAGACTTCCTGGATATCCATGTCTGCAACTAGCCTTAAACCCAAAATGCATGCTTCGTATTCAGCCATATTGTTGGTACAATAAAAACAAAGTTGGGCTGTAACAGGATAGTGATATCCTGTTTCCGAAATAAGCACAGCTCTTATTCCCACTCCTTTCATGTTAGCAGCCCCATCAAAGAAAAGTTTCCAACCTGGTTTTTCGGCCTGTTCTAGTTCATCAATGTGCATCACCTCTTCATCAGGAAAATAAGTCCTCAGTGGCTCATACTCTTCGTCGACCGGGTTCTCGGCCAAATGATCGGCCAATGCTTGGCCTTTCATCGCAGTCCGAGTCACATAGATTATGTCAAACTCTGTGAGCAAAATCTGCCATTTTGCAAGTCTTCCTGTCGGCATAGGCTTTTGAAAGATATACTTCAATGGATCCAAGCGTGAAATGAGGTAGGTAGTGTAGGATGACAAATAATGTTTCAATATTTGTGCCACCCAAGTTAGGGCGCAACATGTCCTTTCCAGGTGAGTGTACTTAACCTCATAAGCCGTGAACTTTTTGCTAAGATAATAGATGGCTTGTTCTTTCCTGCCGGTGACATCATGCTGCCCCAGTACACAACCAAATGAATTTTCCAAGACTGTCAAGTAGAGAATCAAAGGTCTCCCTGGTTCTGGCGGAACTAGCACAGGTGGGTTTGTCAAGTAACCTTTTATCTTATCAAACGCTTCTTGACACTCAGCAGTCCACTTGATCGCAACATCCTTCCTCAACAACTTGAAAATAGGCTCACAAGTTGTCGTGAGCTGAGCAATAAACCTGCTGATGTAGTTCAGCCTTCCTAACAGACTCATCACTTCAGTCTTGTTCCTCGGAGGGGGCAAATCTTGTATGGCTTTGATCTTTGATGGGTCCAACTCGATGCATCGCCGACTAACTATGAATCCTAACAGCTTTCCGGATGGAACACCAAATGCACACTTGGCAGGGTTAAGCTTGAGGTTGTATTTGCGAAGCCTCTGGAAGAATTTCCTTAAATCCTCGACGTGGTCGGCCTGATGCTTTGATTTTATGATCACATCATCTACGTATACCTCAATCTCCTTGTGTATCATATCATGAAATACAGTAGTCATCGCCCTCATATAAGTTGCCCCAGCATTCTTCAAACCAAATGGCATTACCCGGTAGCAATAAGTTCCTCATGGCATGATGAACGCCGTCTTTTCTGCATCTTCTTCATCCATTAGAATCTGATGATACCCGACATAGCAATCCATAAAAGATCCAATCTCGCGCTTGGCACAATTATCGATCAAAATGTGGATATTGGGTAGTGGGAAGTTATCCTTCGGACTTGCTTTGTTAAGATTGCGGTAATCGACGCATACTCTGATCTTGCCATCCTTCTTCGGTACGGGCACGACATTAGCCAACCAAACAGGATATCGGGTGGCCCGAATAACCTTTGCATCCAACTGTTTGGTAACTTCTTCTTTGATCTTCACACTCATATCAGTTATGAATTTCCTCAACTTTTGCTTAACGGGAGGGAACGCTGGATCAGTGGGCAATTTGTGGACCACTAAATCAGTTCTTAAACCCGGTATGTCGTCGTATGACCACGCAAAAATATCTTTGTACTCGATGAGTGCTTCGATTAACTCCTCCCGGATTTTTTTCTCAAGGTAGACACTTATTTTAGTCTCTCAGATATTGTCTGTGTCCCCTAAATTGACGGATTTTGTGTCATTCAAATTGGGTTTGGGTTTTTCTTCGAAGTGAATTAACTCCTTACTAATCTCTTCGAAGGCTTCATCATCATATTCTGATTCGTAACCACAATCTACTTCTTGAACTAACATTTCAGAATTAGATTGATTTTTAAGACTAGGCTGAGGATTCCTTATGCACGTCATTTCATTAGAACCAGCGAAAAAAGAACTGTATAGAAAAGAAAACAAAACAAAAGGAAAACCATCAGGAATGATGAAGAAAGGAAAATTGTATTTCATTGATTGATAAAAGATAACAAGGTTCGCACACTCAAACAAACTGAAAAAATGAAATCTGGATTACAACCCTGGAATAATCCGTACAAACTTAAAGGAAAATCAAAGCGAACTACCAAGACTCCTTTCGAGTAGGGAGAGGAGTAGCCTTCCAATTATTAAGCTTTGTTTTTGGCCCAACAAATTGCACTTCCGCATTGCGAGAACCCTCTCCAATTTCCACCATGTTCATACTGTCGAACAACTGCTCAAATCTTTCAATCAACTCCTTGTCAGGATTAATCGCAGAATTGGGAATTGTTGTCACTGGGCGACTCCTTGTACCGGACTTGACAAATGATCTGGAAAGATGTGGGAACGGCCTTGGAAGGATCCATGTCCTCTGTTTCAATTTCCTGGCTCTTTTTATGTCTGCGGTTGTGGGCTTGAATCCCAGACCAAATGTTCCCAAGTTTTCAAGAAGAGACACGGGTTGTATGATGCCTTGCAGATCTGACCCTAAACCCTTTCCTAGTACAAAACCATTTTTCAGCATTTCATATGCTACCATGACTGATGCGGCATTTATCTTCGGACTTGGGATACACTTCCCTTCTGTAACTTTCTCGACTGACATTGCTTCAGAAACTTGGTAGACCCATGGTCCCTTGTCATCTTCTACTTCAATGAAAGGCACAATGGTGCTGTTGTGAGCGCACAAATTATCTTCACTGTGCACCACTATTTCCTGTCTGTCCCATTCAAACTTGACCATCTGATGGAGTGTTGATGGCACCGCTTTAGCGGCGTGAATCCACGGTCGCCCTAATAGCAAATTGTAGGAAACAGCGATATCCAGCACTTGGAATTCCATTGTGAATTCTACTGGACCTATGGTCAGCTCCAACATTATGTCCCCGACTGAGTCTTTGCCTCCGCCGTCAAATCCCCGCACACAGATACTGTTCTTATGGATCCTCTCCTCTTCTACTTTCAGCTTGCTTATAGTGGAGAGAGGACAGATGTTTGCACTTGAACCATTGTCAACCAATACCCGGGTAACCACAGCGTCCTCACATTTCACTGTCAAGTAAAGGGCTTTGTTATGCTCAGTACCCTCTACCGGCAATTCGTCATCGGAAAAAGTGACTCTGTTTATTTCGAATATCTTGTTGGCTATCTTTTCCAGATGGTTTAACGAGATCTTGTCGGGAACATGGGCCTCATTCAAGATTTTCATCAGTTACTGACGGTGCTCATCTGAATGGATTAGCAGCGAGAGTAATGAGATCTGAGCGGGCGTTTTCCTCAACTGTTCTACAATAGAATAGTCATGCACTTTCATTTTCCTCAAAAATTCCTCTGCCTCTTCTTTAGTTACAGCTTTCCTCACCGGCGTTGGATCATTTTTAGTTCTTCTTAACTCCTCGGGAGTAAAACACCTTCCTGAGTGAGTCAAACCCTGTGCTTCACAAACTTCTTCCTTGATTTCTTTCCCTTTGTAAATCACCGTCACCCGTTCATAATTCCAAGGAACAGCCTAGCTGTTGATTACTGGAAGCTGAGTTACTGGTTTTATAATAATAGGCTCTGTGCGAGCAACCTTCACGACCACAACAGGTTTACTTGCAACCCCTAGCACTACCACTTTAGCTTTCTCTAGTTTCACTGCAACGATGCTTGACGACCCTCTCTCAGCTACCACAACTGGATTATCATCTACCCCTCTCAACTGGACCACTGATTTCCCACTGATTACTTTTTCCTTTGAGCTTGTTTCGCTGGAACGGATCATCATTATCGTCTATGAGGGCTTCCTGGGCTCCCTCTCTTTGTGTATCAACTCAATCATATATGTCTCATGGTGAGTTGGTAGTGGATTCTGATTGATATTTGGTGCTTCTGGGGCTTGAACCTCGATCCGATGAGTATCAATAAGCTCTTGCACAACTGTTTTAGTTTCCAGCACTTCTCTGTATCATGCCCAGGGACCCCTGAACTGTACTCATAACTCACCGAGTGGTCAAGATTTCTAGGGGGAGGATTTAGCATTTTAGGATCAATTGGATTCAACATGCCCAACTGCCTCAATCTGTGGAAAAGACTGGTATATGATTCCCCCAGTGGAGTGAAAGTCTTTTGCTTCTGTGACCTCTCATTCTTGAGGGCTTGGTTTGGTCGGAGACCTATCCCAGGGGGATTTCTATAGGCCCTTGGGGGTGGATATGTGTTTTGTGGAGCTGGGTATTAATTTTGTGGAGCCGGCATACGCCACTGTGCGTGTGCCGGGGTTTGGGTATAGGCTTGTGCATGTTGGACGGAAAAATGGGGATCTGGCGGTGAGTAGTAGTCTTGTGGAGGGCTATATGAAATGTGGGGGTAATTTTGGTGGTAGGGTCGTGATTGTCTATAGTAGGGTGACGGTCCTCTAGATCTGAACCAGGCTCCGGACTCAACAGTCATGACATCTTCTTTCTTCTTTTTCCCAAGCACACCCTCAGTGCCGCTTTGAATGGCCTGGGTGGTTGCCTTGATCGCTGAATAACTCATGATCTTGTTGGACTTAAGCCCCTCCTCGACCATGCCTCCCATTTTTACGACCTCATTAAAAGATTTGCCAATTACGGACACCAGATGACCAAAGTAGGTCGGCTCCAAAGCCTACAAAAAGTAATCAACCATATCGCTCTCTTTCATTGGGGGATATACCCTTGCTGCTTGCTCCCTCCACTAAAAACCATATTCTCTAAAGCTTTCACTGTGCTTCTTTTCTAGTTTGGTCAGGGACAGTCGATCCGGAATGATCTCAAGATTATATTGACAGTGACAAGCGAATGCTTGGGCCAAATCGTCCTATGTGTACCACTTGCTATGATCTTGTCTGGTGTACCATTCTAACGCCGATCCACTTAAACTTTGGCTGAAATACACCATCAGTAATTCATCTATTCTGCCTGCCCCCCTCATCTTGCTACAAAAACCTCTCAGATGAGCCACCGGATCACCGTGTCCATTGTACAAGTCGAATTTGGGCATTTTGAACCCTGCCGGTAGTTGTACATTTGGGAAGAAACACAGGTCTTTGTAAGCTACACTCACCTGACCTCCTAACCCTCTCATATCCCTGAAGGATTGTTCTATGCTTTTCATTTTTCTGAACATCTCTTCCTGTTCAGGATTTCTGGCCGGTTTTTCTGCTTTCCCCGGTAGGTCAGAATGTGGATCATGTGGATAGGCTTCAGGCGCTTTGAAGGTAAGCTCCGGGGGATAATACTGATTGTCCTACGCTTGGAACACAGGTTCACTCCGGGATTTATGGAGTGCAGCTGGTGGAGATGCCACAAAGACAGGGGTGATTGGCAGAGGAGGGTATGGAATTGATTTTTGTGGTGGAGCTTGTGGCGTATGAGAAGTAGTGTCATGGTAGTTTTGATAAATGGGAAAACCTGGATCGGTGGCGGGATGATCCTGAGACTGAGCTAATGGTGGGGTAAAACCCGGGTTGGCTGGGTAAGATGGCGGTGATTGCCCTTTGGACCAGGCCTGGTACATTTCGGCCATCTGTTGCTTAAGCTTGAGCATCTCTTCTTTCATTTTATTGACGTCCAACTACTCTACCTCAACACTAGTGTCGACATCCGGGATAGACATGATTTCCGGTATTGGTCCCTTCGATCTGGTTTGGTAATGATAATGTGTCAGTATCCTCTAAATAAACTAACTGCTTGAATTCTCTAGAAAACAACAAACTTGTTAGTTTTTAGAGTTTAACACATATGTAATTACACATTGGGATGCAATGCACCTAGGAAATTAACCATTTCTATCATGCATTTGCTTCGGTTGCGTGAGTCATTCCGGCCTCTCATAATTGTGCCCCTTCTTTTAAGCTTCCTTTATTCTGTCCTTCTTTATTTATTTTTCATTTTCCCCTTTTTCTTTTTTAGTGGTGGTCAAATCCTATAGAGATTGCCTACGTATCATTTCCCCGCATGAATCAGACCGTGCGTAGTTCTGTCCTATAAGTGCGAAAAGCAAAGAGACAATTTTTGGAAATTTTCGATTTTTCATTAATAAACATTCTATTACAAACCAGACGCTTTTGGAAAGGAAAATAACAGACTCGAAACCAAACCAAGTACAAACTCAATAACTTCTAACAAACTCTGATGCGAAAGAAAAAACAGACTCTAACAGACAACATACTCTAAGAAAAAAAAAGAAAATGCAGATTTAAACTATGAACACATTAAAGTTTTAAATTTGGGTACACGCAGGGCGTCATTCGGCCTCGCCGCAGGTTTAGGTGTAAGGTCCCTTTCCAGCTGTTCCAATTCATACATGATTTGCTTCACAAATATCATCACCGCCGAGAAGAAAGTAGTGCGGGTCATGTTTTCACACACCCGGCATTTCCTGGTAATAGCATGAGCAATAGTCAGAATCTTGTCCCTGGTTCGGTCTTTCTCTAGGAGTAGGCGTTCTATCTGATCCCCTCTAGCCTTCAAAACACGAGAATCATGCAGATGTTGTTTCTGTAACTGTTGTATTTTATCTTCCATCGAGGCCATTAGATTGTAGCAGTGTTTACTTTCGGTTTCAAAAGCCTTGGCTTGTTTAGCCGCCTTGCTCTCTAAGGTGGTCACCTTCCTTTTTAGACTGGCAATGGTCTTTTCATAATCTTTCCTTGCCTGCTGTAAGTACTGTGTGCGCTCTTTTGTTCTTTTTGCCCATTGTGCCTGGAGTGGTGCTATGGTACCCTCAGATTACTTCAAATCATTCCGGCACTCACTAATTTCTTTTTTCAACCCTTTTATTAACCGCTCATCCGATCGACTCCTTCGTTGGTTGTTAGCATATATCCTCATTTGTCAGATTTGGGCTTTCAGTGCCTCATTTTCTTGGGCCAATTTGTTCTTTTCTCCCTGATCGGCGTCAACTTGCAGACTATTTTCAAATTCCAGGTCTCTAATCTGTTGCTTCAGCTTGCCTATTTCTGCCCTGTAACTCTCTTCTTTAGCCAACCAATCCCACTGTTCTTGTGACGCCTTGACGAACTCCTGGAGATGGGGTCTTTTTGGCCGGTCTCCCAAACTCGATTTCTCTCCTAAACCAAGCAAGGTATCCTGGCGAAACTTTACCCTTGGACCGATCACGTACACATGTATTTGCTGTTAAGTAATGACACTCGCTCCAAATTTGTCGGACTGCTGCTTTATGAAATTGTCCGTTGGGCCCGATCTCGACTACTTGGCCACTAAGATCTTCATCTTTCAGAACTATTTGGCATCTCCCCAACTGCCTCAATACTCGATATGGGGCATAGGGATGAATACTCTTAAGTCCCATCAAAAGGAAATGAGGTCCAGTGGCTGGCATATATATGATTTCATCCACAGGCAACCATCCAAATGCCCATTCTATTTAGCTCGCAGTGACAAAACGGAGGCGCGCTGTCCACTCTGTGACCCCTTCTGGTAAGCTGATTCCGTCAACCCTCATAGGAAATCCCTTTATACACATTTTCTCCGTCGGCCCATAACTCATAAATTGAGGACGACGACATAGGTGTTCGATCATCCACATCTGCAGCAACGCGTTGCACCCCTCAAAAAATCTTCCCCGGGCTTTGCAGGCTGTGAGAGCGCGAAAGATTTAAGCTACTATCATGGGTGCGAGGGTGTTGTTGGCCTAAGTAAGTAAAGTGCTGACAACCCCAGATACTCGTATGTCAATATTCCCGTATTTTCTAGGAAACACCAGGAGTCCCAAAAAGGCTACCATGAATGCAAAACACTTATGTTCTTCCCACTTAAGGCGATTTCCTTTGCTACAGATTTTGTTTTCTGGCTTATTGAACCCCCCTATGTGGCCATATCTGTTGTATATAAATCGCAAAGTACAAAAACAAGCTGCTAAGTCTGGGTTGTGGACCCCCCTGCTTACTTTCAAAGAGTCTATGAACCTGTGTACGGCTACGGCCCTTGGAGCAATCAGGTACTGGTGTCTCAGAGGAACCTCGGGACCCCCGATGTATCCGGCTATTTCTTCCAATGTTGGGGTAAGTTCAAAATCTGAGAAATGAAATACATTGTGAGCCGGGTCCCAGAATGCGACCAAGGCCTTTATGATATCCCCCCTAGGATTAATATTCAGCAACCCAGTAAGGCCTCCCATGTATAGCTTGACCGTGTCGCGCCCTGATTCGTCCAAGTCATCCCACCACATGTGCAACTCCAAAGGGATCTTGTTCACTATTGTTACGTGTAAATTCTGACTTGTGCTCATTCTGCACATTTATTAGGGTGGTTAAGGAAAAATCACGATTCAATTGACTCAAGGATAACATGGACACTTTTCTATTTGAAATAAAACCCGGTTTTGGCAATACAGCCTTTCAGCACCTCGAGGTTGAAGATTTTAAGGCTGTGTCGGCTAACCGGTGAAAGCCTTGAAAAAATGACCACAGGCGGCTGTTCTTGCAACAATAGCCTTTCGGCGCCCTTTTAGGGACATTCGGCTATTCCTAACAAGAATGGCACCATCCTAATTATTTTTAAATAAAAACTTTGTTCTTTTGGCTATTTTCGCAAAAAGTGGAGTTGGACCCGATGGGGGTTGCCTACGTATCTCACACCCCGTGAGAGTCAAACTGGCGTAGTTCGGGCCGATAAAACAAACTTCTTTTGAAAACAAAACTCTTTTCATTGGCAAATAAAACTATTTTTTTTCTTTTCTTTTTTTTTTTCATTTTCTCAAAAATTCGGCAGAGTTTCGACACTATTTGGACATTGGTTCTTTTATTTTTTCAAAACAGGCAATTAACTCTTTTTAACCCTCGTACCTCTATCTCTCTTTCCTCAAAATATTAAAAAACCGGTCAGCATGCAAGTCCGAAGCAATCAAATGCACAAGTAGCAAGTAAGATGCATCAGGATGGTCTTTTGTCATTTTTGGTACACCTGTCCTAGACAGACCCAACCCCTGTGTTGAGCTTCCAAAGTCCAATGCACGTGATGCAAACAAACGTTTCTACTAGGGACAAACTATTTTTTTCTATTTTTTTTTTGAAAAACAAGACAGAACAACGACTTTTTTTTTTTCTATTTTTCCTTTGCTTTTAATAAAACAAACTAATAAAACATTTTTTTTTTCATTTTCTCAAAATTTCGGCAGAGTTTTGACAGTATTTGGGTATTGGGTTTTTTTTCAAAAATAAACAATCAATTCCCTAACCGCTATTTCTTTTTTTTTCAATTTCACAATATTCCTGATATTCAAAAATCGGTCAACACACAAGTCTAAATCAAATAAATGCACAAGTAGCAGCAGGTAAGATGCATTAGGATGGTCATTTTTATTTTTTGGTACACCTGTCCTAGATAGACCCAACCCCTGTGTTGAGCCTCCAAAGTCAAATGCACGTGATGCAAACAAACGTTCCTATTAGGGATCCGACATGAAGCTGAGTTATTCTAAGTTCATAACCTGGGTATTTGTTCTAGACTGTGTACCCGAGCGGACAACTCGAGTCGAGGAGGGGCTACGTACCGGGAACCAAAAGGCCATCCAGCTTAGTAACTTGTCCGAGCCTCTGTCTTATTTCAAGGTATGACACTAACCGAATAGAGAGTCTCGACCAGCGAGCACATCCCCGAAGATGAGAAGAGAAGGGCTTCGTAGCAGTTTATATGCAGTTCAGATAATATCAAAGCGGTAAAAAGCATCACTTAGAACATTAGGCCCAAACATGTAAAAAAATTAGATAAAACAAGCCAATTATAACAATTATTTAAAGCTCGAATTCTGAACCCTGAACCAGAGATTATGGGTTCGTTCCCCAGCAGAGTCGCCAGGGCTGTCAGACCTCCTTTTTACCCGCACCCTCAAGGGCGTAGAAGGGAGTTTTTCCAATTAAAGGACAATTGAAACAGGATTTATTTATTTAATTCAGAGTCGCCACTTGGGAGATTTATGGTGTCCCAAGTCACCAGTTGAATCCCGAATCGAGGAAAAGATTGACTCTGTATTACAGTCCGCGAACCAGAAATTCAGGTAAGGAACTCTGTTAACCCGGGAGAAGGTATTAGGCATTCCCGAGTTCCGTGGTTCTAGCACGGTCGCTCAACTGTCATATTCGGCTTAAATTATCTTATTTTAACAATTATGAACCTATGTGCAAATTTTAACCTTAACCGCTTTTATTCAGTTTTAAAGAAAATTGCAACGTCATTAAAACAAGTCTTGAACCACGTCACATAAATGCACCCATGGTCTTTGGACATACTTTAACATCGTTGGAATTTGGATTTGGGTCACATAAATGCGCACCCGAGTTTAGGGAGGTAATGTTATTAAAATATGCGCCTAAAGAGACTAACGCGTTATTTTTGGGAAGGCCGTGAAATTCGCTAAACGGCCCGTCCCGAAATCTAAGTAATTTAACATATACAATTATCGAGGGCCCCGCAATCTAAGTGCTTTATTTGGCGAGGCTCATATCGTCCATTATAAAAAGGAAAACCTACAGTAAACTACGATTTTCTATTAAGTTTTATTGTCTCTAAATAATTAAAAAAAAACTTAGTTAATTTATGAACTACTATATTTAAAAACCTGCATGTTTAAAAAATGCCCAATTTTGGGGCCTTTGATCAAAGCATCGGGCAAGCAAGCATATTAGTGGCTTAAAGGGAGGTGGGCTTGTTACCAAATTTGAATGATCCATACAATTGGGCAACGGTAGAGCCCAGACTGCTCATATTAACTTAAACGATCCCGAATGAAGTTTTTAAGCCACTAGTTTAATACCAATTCTCTAATTTATTACCTATTGTAATTAAAACAAATTGATAATGCACTGAAAGCAGTAAACAAGCAAAATGATTTTGTATTTCCAAAACATGCAATTGACACTCCAACTCTATTTTTAACTAACGGATCAGCCAACGTCTTATGCCACTGTCATACTAACATCTAGTTCGACATTTACATGACTGCTATTACCAATTTGAACAACGGCCATTAATGTAAGCACAATATCATAGGTTCCAAAATAGAATGCTAACTCCAGTTATTTTCTAGCTTTAAGTGTTTAAACTGAACAAACACACTAAACTAACTATAGCTAATGCTTACAGTCAATGCTTTAACCAAGTTCCAATACTATTTACATTTTACACTTTCCTTTTCCTTTCAGTCGATGTAGTACTTTCCTGAATTAGCAATTGGCATAAAAAAACTGATATTCAGAACTAGTCGAACATAATCCAACGATCAAGTAATCTAATAGTCACAGTCCAGATTAATTTAACAGTCCAACAAGCTCATTTTTAACTACAGGAATCAGTTACCAGATGCTAACATGTTTCAGTATGAACTATATTAAAAAAAATCTCTCATACAACTCCATTTCAGTCCACTTACTACATACTAACAGGGATTTACCTATCATCAGTGACTGAAGAATTTAAATACACAAGTCATATAGAAACCAAAGCAGAATTTCAACTCTTCACGTATATTCAAACTTCATGTTTTCAGCTTACAAATGCCAAAGTTACAGCTGTGTACCTGGAAGTTGAAATACAAGTAAGAAGGAAAGGAGGTCAGCTACAGCAGATAACAGTAACATCAACAGGTTGACCATCAACAACAACAAACAGAGCCAAGTTCAAGACCAAACCATAGTCAAGATGCCCAGGAAGAAAGAAGCTTAACCAAAACACTGAATCTACTAGAAATTAGACTAGACGGTCATAGAACACCTTTCAGCATCAGATAATCCCTCAAGTGTCCTGAACACCCAAGTATAGAACAGAAACAGAGAGATTTCAATTGTTTCTGCTCTTAAAATTAATATAATAGTGTGAGCTGATTGTCTAAAGCCTTCTCTCAAAACTCTTAAGGTTTCAAAGTGTGGAAGAATTCAACTTTAAAAGCTTTTAAAAAAAACTGATCCTCAAACTCTCAACACTCTGTTTTTGTATTCAAACTTTGAACTCTTTAACTCTCTAAAATTCCTCTTCAATTGAGTAAAAAACTGATCAGACTCATTCCCCAAGGGTTGACAACTCTAAAAAAACTTTCTTCTTTTTAGATTGCTTTTCTCTTCTCATGTCTGCGCAACTCTGTCCTAAGTCCCTCCACTTATACCCAAACACTGACCTTTCCAGCTCTCAAGAGCACTCAGGCAGAATTCCGAAACTAATTCTGCCCATGATCTTCTTTAGAACTCCACTAGAGTATGTTTTTCCCCATTATCCCTTGTCTTTTCCTTATTTAATGTTCAAACAGGTATGGGCAACATATTTTAATCAATCCCTTTTAAGCCTCCCCATACCATTATGTTTTGTTCCCCATTAACACTAAACAAATGCATTAGTTTAATGTTACATTAGCACTTAGTGGACAGAACACTCAACCTACCCATTTCCTCAAGTTTTCAATTCCCAAATTACCCCCTGGAACCCTTGTGATTACTATCCTAACTTAACCCCCCTTTAGTTTGTGCTACATCTTTCAGCTATAACCAATTCTTAAAGAAGAACCTAATCACTGATTAACTAAAGCTGAATTTAAACACAATTTCAATTCCATCGGACTCCAAAATCAAACAAAACCACAGTCAGATTCAAACCACTAAACTCACACAACAATTGAACTCACATCAGAACGAACAGTATCGCAACCAAGATGAAGGGTTTAAGGATTCAGGGAATAGACTAACACAATTCTACACTAAACCTAAATACGAGCAGATGAAACTGTAAACACATTGAATGAACAACTAAATTCATATGCCAAGTCACGTCACAGAGTAGGGGACCAAACATCACATAAAAATGAAACAATTTGGCTTAACAGCAAACAATTTGACCAGAACTACTGAACTACAATTGAACCGAATTAATCGACGAAACTATTTAACCATATGTTGACTAATAGAAGAAGACTGGACCAAGAAAAAGTCTGATGGAGAAGAAATAAAGGAAAGTAATTGAAAGAGATAGAACTATAACGAAACTTAATCAGACAAGCCATGAAACAATCAAAAGAAAAAGTAAAGAAAAATAAGTACCTCAGAATTTCAGTCCCAGTTCCCATTTGTTTTAGTTGAAACTCCCACTTGTGTTTGAAGCCGAGACGGACCTTAATTCGACCACGACCTCAATTCTTTCCCTTTAGGGTTTGCTCTTTCATTTTGAGATTCGACCAACTCCGCTCTGATTCGCGCAAAACTAGTAAGGGACTTGGGATGAGGGTGGTCTAGTGGACAAAAGGTGTGAGTTTGGTGGCCATTGAACGGATTAGGGTTTGGTTCGATTCTTCGATCTAAGATTCGAAGCGTCTGGTACTGATTCGAAGAAAACTGATTCGGGATTTGGAAAGAGGACGTCGTGGGGAGGTTGTGGTGTAATTTTGGGGTTAATCGGAGAAGGTGAGGTTTTTGGACGATCTTCGATTGAAGATTCGAAGAGTTCCGTTGAGATTTGAAGTAAACGGCACATGGATTCGTGGAGAGGGTGGCTAGAAGGTTTAGGGGTGTCAGTTTCGTGGTCACCGGCATCGTTGCCGTCGGCTTTCAGGCGAAGGGGTACGAGGGCGGCTAGGGTTTGTTAGAGGGTCGTTTGGTCTCTGGTTCTTGGTGACGAAGGGGAGGGGTTTGGCTTGGGGGGGAACGGGTAAGGGATTAGGTTTATATACCAGAGGGGGAAACGAATCCTGGCAGTTTGATCTGATGAGATCAACAACCTGGATTGATCATTTAAGTGGAACGGCGCCGTTTAGGCACTCCTGAGACCGGATCCATCTCCGGTAAATGGGTCGGGTTAGGGAATGGGTAAGGGAGAGATGATCTCGGTCATTGGATTGATTCAATCCAATGGCACTGATTGAAAGTGACATAAACGACGTCGTTTGGGATGTCTGAGTGGGCTGATCAGTTGGACCGGGTTAGACACAAAATTTGGGCTGAATTTGGTCAAAATTAACATGGCCCAGTTCTATTTTTCATTTTTGTTTTCTTTTCTTTTTAAACTAATCTTCAAAATTAAAAACCTAAAAATCCTAATTTAAATTGTAAAACCAAAATTAACTTAAAATGCTAATTAACTCTTAAAAACAAATATCACACAAAATTGAATAAAAGAAAATCACACGATTTTGACATTAAATATTAAAACGCGAAGTACATTATTTTTTGTGAAGTTTTCATTTTTGTAGAGCACACTTAACTACTCCTAATTACAGAATTAAATCCTAAATGTCAATGCAACCTATTTTTGTATTTTTCTTTAATTAAAAACAAAGATGAACATGCACAGACAACACGAATAATTAACAAAGTGCCACGAAAATTCTCCACATTGCGTACAAAGAAAAACTATTTTATATTTTTTTTATTTCTTTTGGAGTAGTTCCTGTGAGGCAAAAATCACGTGCTCACAGTCGCAACAGGTGAAATAAGGGTGATATATTGAGGAGGAATAATGATGAAATGCTATTATATGGCGGGATCGGGATGCGCACCGCAACAGGAGAAATAAGGGTGATATATTGAGGAGAAATAAGGGTGACATGCTATTATACGGTGGGATCGGGTTGCACTCGCAACAGAAGAAATAAGGGTGGATTGATATGGAGTAATAAGGGTGAATATTCATATTGATGTTGATATATGGTAGGATCGGCATGCCGCATCGGTTTATGTGTTTATGTACCTTTTTTCTACTGTGTAAGTTATTCGGTAACTTTGCATTTCACTTAAGGATTGGTTATAGCTGGATACTGATAAGACACTTGAGTTCTGTATTCATTCCTTGCGAGTTACTGCTTTATTTTGTCATGTCCTTCTTTCTGCTTTTATTATACACTGTATGCAGGTTATATTGTAATTTCTCCGCCGTAGCCTCGTCACTACCTCAACGAGGTTAGGCTCGGCACTTACCAGTACATGGGGTCGGTTTTACTGATACTGCACTCTGCACCTTCTGTGTAGATTTTTGGAGCAGTTAGTGGCTGATCGAGAGGTCGATTGCAGATATTTTAAACTAGGAGACCCAAGGTAGTCCTGCTAGCATATGTTGGCCCTAGCGTTGTCACACCTCCTTTTTCCGCCCCCGCGAGGGTACAAGGAGTTTTTCCAATTAAAGGACAATCGAAACGGGATTTGTTTATTTATTTCAGAGTCACCACTTGGGAGATTTAGGGTGTCCCAAGTCACCAATTTAATCCCGAATCGAGGAAAAGAATGACTCCATATTACAGTCTGCGCACCAGAAATCCGGATAAGGAATTCTGTTAACCCGGGAGAAGGTGTTAGGCATTCCCGAGTTCCGTGGTTCTAGCACGGTCGCTCAACTGTTATATTCGGCTTGATTATCTGATTTTATACAAATATGAACTTATGTGCAAATTTTAACTTTTTACCGCTTTCATAATTATTATTATTATTTTTACAGGGAATTGCAACGTTGTGAAAATGTATCTCGAACCGCGTCACAATCAATGTACCCGTGGTCGTCGACACACTTTGACTCCGTTGAGATTTGGATTTGGGTCACATAAATGTGCACCCGAGTTTAAGAAAATTAAATTATTAAAGGCGCGCCTAAAGCGACTAGCGTATCATTTACTTTGGGTAGGGCCGTGAAATTTTGCTAAACGGTCCATCCCGAAGTCTAAGCAATTTTAAAGCAAATATTTACTAAGGGCCCCGCAATTTTGTATTTTTATTTGGCGAGGCTCATCTCATTCTTATTTTTTAAAAGGAATTTGCAACGTCATGGACACGCATTTCGAACCACGTCACAATCAATGTACCCGTGATTAGAGACACATTTCAACTCCGCTGAGATTTGGATTTGGGTCACATAAATGTGCACCCGAGTTTAAGAAAGTAATTTAATTAAATCGCGTCTAAAGAGGCTAACGCGTTATTATCTTTGGGGAAGGCAGTGAAATTCACTAAACGGTCCATCCCAAATTCTAAGTATTTATTATGACCAATTATTGAGGGCCCCGCAATTTGTATTTTTTTAATGGGCGAGGCTCGTCTCATTATTATTTTTTTAAGGATAATCTTAGAATGACTACATTTTCTATTTTTCGGTTCCCTTAAAATAAATGAAGAAAAGGTCCTACTTTTATTTACATACTTTCGAGTTATTATAGTTAAGTTTCGAAAGTGAGTTGTTTAAAGAGTTTACATGGGCAGCGCATAGAATATTCTACATACAGACAGAAAAGAAAGAAAAGACTACATTAAATTACAACTTCAAATCTTTCTCATTTTTGCATTCATGCTTCGAGTGGCTTACAAGATGAACCAGTGTATCAGTTTGTGTACCTGGTATTTGGAAAGCAAAGAAAGAAGATGAAGATCAGTAGAAGCAGCAGTAGTGTGAATACACAGCAACAACAGCAACCCAACAGCAGCAATTCGAATCAGATTCGAGTCCCAGAAACTTTGAAAAAAAACCGAACAACTCAATAGAGCAAACCCAAAAGTTTGTAAACAAACTAAACAGCAACAGACCACACGTGTATTAAACCCGAAACTAAACTCGTTTCTCACTTTGTTTTTGTTTTCTCTTCTTTCTTTTTTTAAACTCCCTAACACTCTCTTATGATTTTCAGAATGTCTCCCTCTCTCAAAAGTAAACCTCAAAAATATTTCAAGTTCAAGTCTAAGTCTTCCTCCTTCAAGTCTTCAAGCCTCTCAACTGTAAAAGTCCTAAAGCTCCAGTCCCCCCCCCCCTAAAATGTGTCAAAATGACTCTATATATTACTCTTGTCTCGAATCCCCAACACAAAATATTCCCCAATGGCATGCTTTGTCCCCACTAATTAATGTTTTCTTTATTTTAAACCTTGTCCCTCATGCCCACATGTTTTGTCCCCCACTACATTAAATAAATATATCAATCCAACTCATTACATCTTGTCCCACATGCCTAACATAAACAATTACAATATTTCCCCCCACTACATTATGTCTTGTCCCCCACAATGTATTATTTTAATATTGTTAATGTCTAGTGGACAAAGCATTCAGATTGAATAATTGTTCAAATGTTCAATTCCAAAAATACCCCTCCGACCTTACTGAAATTACCAATTTACCACTGAACGTACTGCAATTTACTAATCTACCCCCATCAGCTATAACCAATTCGCCTAATCAATCTCAACCAAAATATAGCCAATATGACCAATTTCTAAACAGATTCAACAACAAATCATATGAACACAGATGAATCATACAACTTCAAATTAATGGAAATAAGTTAACCATATTGGGAACCAATCCTGGTTAACTTAGACCAAAAATGAATGAGCAAAGAGACAACAATACCAACAACAAAATACATGATTCAAACTAAATCAACAAATCAAAAACCAAAACAAACTCAAATTAAATTACTGGGTGAACTTCAAACAAAGAATAAACATGCATTAAATCCATATTAAATAACAAACATGACGGATTCAAATGATTTAACCAACATTAACAATTTCTGAAAAAATACATAACACATGAAACAAACTGAAGAAATAATTAATTAAACTTCAATTTGAATCTAACAAACATTAAACTAACAATTTCACATGAACAAACTGAAAAATTAACAAAACAATGAACACGAACAAAACAAACATTTACCGATTTTAGATTTGAGAATATCAAAATCAAAATACGGACAAAAGTAAAACTCAAAACCCACTAACCGGATCAAAACGACGAACAACGACTGACCAACGACGAACTCGAACTATGTATGGACTGTTTCGACAAACCTCGACCAAAGCTCGAACAAGCGAGATGGTTGAGTCTCGTTTTTGGACTGGACTGAAAACGACGAACACAAATGTGAAGCAGTAGAGATGGGGTTTGGTTTCGAACCAGATGCTCCACGAGGCTGGATGCAACAGGAGCAGCAGAAGCAGCTTGGTCATGAAGACGACCAGTTCTCCTTGCAGCAATAAAACCGACCTTTTGGCCAGGTGGTGCGTCACAAAATACACGAGAATCTAAAGTCACATGGCAAGCATCATGCGGACAAACTCCTCGTAATTAACTTGCCCATCAACTTCAACAACCCCATTCACAATTTCAAATCTCTTTGTGTATAGTGGCTGATACAACTTCTGGTATTTGGCTTCAAGTGCAGATCTCTCTTCAAAAAAATTTGCCTCCAATTCGTCATGCTCAGTCTGAATCTCCCTCAGAGCTTCAACACGTTTTCTCACATTCGGGGACAAACTTTCAGGCACGTTTGAGTGCTTCCCAGTAAGATCATGAAGTTTATTTTTGAGCACATTGACAAGGTCTGCTCGGTCCCCAGCATTCAAAGCAGCAGTGAGATCAGCAACATTGAAGTTGTCCTTAGTGTTGCTCATTATTATGGATTGCGCAGCAATAAGGAAAGAGAGTTAGAGAGAGAAATGCCTTAGCAATGCAATGCAACGCGCCTCAATTTAAGCTCTTCTGCTCCCTCCCTCCCTCGCGCTTACTCTCTCTCAAAAAAACCTAGCTGCTCGACCACGCTGGATGCAGCAGGAGCAGCAGAAGCCGCTTGGCTTTAGAGCAAAGGCGACGAGGCAGTGGTCGTTCATGTTTCTAGGTTTGGTTGGAGATGAACGACGAAGCTCAGGCGTGGTGGAGCTGGATCTTGCGACTGGAGGAGGAATATGGTGGAGGGTGTGTTTCGTTAGCTGCTATGGAGCAGATGAAGCAGAAGGGTCGTTCATGGCTGGTCGTTCATGGGAGCTCGAGCTCGAGCTCGACGACTAAGAAGAAAGTAGCCTGCTTGGCTTTTTGTTTGGAGCTGCCTCGCGTGAGGAGGAAGATGATGGTGAAGGAGCTGTGCGTGTGTGTGAAAGGGGCAGCCATGGATGAAGGTTGTTTGGAGTTTTTGAGAAGAAGAGAGGGGCTGCGGATCTCTTTGTGTTTAGGGTTTTTGAGTTTTGTTTTGTTGTATGAAATGCAAGATAGGGGGGTGTTGGGTCTTTGGGGTTATGGACCGAGTCGACCCGGTTTGAAATGGACCGGGTCATGGGGAAGGTTGGATATTTTTTGGGCTTGTAGCTTGAATTTGAAGAAGAGCCCAATTCCGGTTTTCTTTATATTTTTGCTCTCTTTTCTTCTTTTATTTTTTCTAAAACTAAATTCTAAAAATCCTTAAATTATTATTAAGTTATAAAAGCGCAAATTAACTCCCAATAACAATTAACGCATAATTAAGTAATAATTAAGCATAAAATTGTACATTTGGACATTAAATGCTAAAAATGCAAAAAAATGCCTATTTTTGTAATTTTTAATTTTTGTAAAACAAACTTAATTAGTAACAATTGTAGAATTAAATCCTACATGCAAAATGCGACATATTTTTGTATTTTTTTATTAATTTAACAAATAAACACTCACAGACAAATACAAATAATTATCCAAAAATGTCACAAAAACTCTCAAAATTGCACACTAAGGAAAATTATTTTATTTTGAATTTTTTGGTCGTAATTCTTTCATAGGGCAAAAATCACGTGCTTACAGCTGCCCTTTTTGCCCGAAGACACGAAGGGTTTTCGTGCAAAGATAAAGTGAGCGATTTTTGCCCATCCGAGTACTCCGTGTGAAGCATTTTTTGAAAAAGATTTAACTGAACCTTTGCTTCAAAGGTTTCCTACATATCCCTGGCTAAAGGGGAATCAGGTTAATGTAGTTCGGGAAGTTTTGGTAGCTGGGACTACCCTGGGACTGCAAGGTTACTGCTGTTGCATGCTATTACCACTACTTACCGATCTCCTTGTTACACCGTGCTTAAGAGAAAACAAGAAGCTAGGCTAGACTACGGATCATGAGATCTCATCTATATTCAACTTGTTCTTGTTGCCTTGCTTTCTTGTCGGCTTGTGTTTCTTCCGGTGCTTTTCTTCCGAGACTTTGGGGATGACACTGGCCTTTTGCTTTTCTGAATACCAGTTTTCATCATTTTGTTCGGTCCGCTGGGGACATGGCTTTCTTCATTAAGCTTTTCGGTAGTTCCTCTAGGGATACGGCTTTCTTCATCAGATTTGTTATGCTGGGCATAATTTAATGTTCACAGTACGCTTCTTTCAAGACGCGTCTTTTCTTCCTTTTGACTCATGCGCTTGAATTTGTGTTGGGACCTCTTGTTGCCACCTTCTGCTTTCCGGTGCTGGGATTTTTATTGTTTCCTGCTGGGAATTCCTATTGTAACCTTCTGCCTTCCGGTGGGGTTACTGATTTTAAAATATGCAGTATAAGACTGAAAAGTATTCCTCTCGTTATACAGGTGGGCGCCTGACTTCAACAAACAACTTTGAAAAATAAAACGCCTTTCCTCTCTTCAGGCGGGCTCCTGACTTCAACAACTTTGAAAAATAAAATGTTTTTCCTCTCTTCAGGCGGGCTCCTGACTTCAACAAACAATTCTGAAAATAAAATGTCATTCCTTTCTTTAGGCTGGCGAGATTTCAACAACTTTTAAAAATAAAACGCCTTTCCTATCTTCAGGTGGGCACCTGACTTCAACAACTTTGAAAAATAAAATGTCATTCCTTTCTATAGGTTGGCGAGATTTTAACAACTTTTAAAAATAAAACGTCATTCCTCTCTTCAGGCGGGCTCCTGACTTCAACAACTTTGAAAAATAAAACGCATTTCCTCTCTTCAGGCGGGCTCCTGACTTCAACAAACAACTCTGAAAATAAAATGTCATTCCTTTCTTTAGGTTGGCAAGATTTCAACAACTTTTTTTAAAAATAAAATGTCTTTCCTCTCTTCACGCGGGCTCCAGACTTCAACAACTTTGAAAAATAAAACGACTTTCCTCTCTTCAGGCGAGTTCCTGACTTCAACAACTTTGAAAAATAAAAACGCCTTTCCTCTCTTTAGGCGGGCTCCTGACTTCAACAAACAACTCTGAAAATAAAATGTCATTCCTTTCTTTAGGCTGGCGAGATTTCAACAACTTTTAAAAATAAAACGCCTTTCCTCTCTTCAGGCGGGCTCCTGACCTCAACAACAACTTTGAAAATAAAATGTCATTCCTTTCTTTAGGCTGGCGAGATTTCAACAACTTTTTTAAAAATAAAACGTCTTTCCTCTCTTCAGGCGGGCTCCTGACTTCAACAATAACTTTGAAAAGAAAATGTCATTCCTTTCTTTAGGCTGGCGAGATTTCAACAATTTTTTAAAAATAATACGCCTTTCCTCTCTTTAGGCGGGCTCCTGATTTCAACAACAACTTTGAAAAATAAATGGCTTTCCTCTCTTCAGGCGGGCTCCTAACTTCAACAACAACTTTGAAAATAAAATGTCATTCCTTTCTTTAGGTTGGCGAGATTTCTACAATTTTTTAAAAATAAAAACAGTTTTCCTCTCTTCAGGCGGGCTCCTGATTTCAACAACAACTTTGAAAAATAAAATGTCATTCCTTTCTCTAGGCTGACGAGATTTCAACAATTTTTTAAAAATAAAAGCGCCTTTCCTCTCTTTAGGCGGGCTCCTGATTTCAACGAAATATAAAACGCCTTTCCTCTCTTCAGGCGGGCTCCTGACTTCAACAAACAACTCTGAAAATAAAATGCCATTCCTTTCTTTAGGTTGGCAAGATTTCAACAACTTTTTAAAAATAAAACGCCTTTCCTCTCTTCAGGCGGGCTCCTGATTTCAACAACTTTGAAAAATAAAACGTCTTTCCTCTCTTCAGGCGGGCTCCTGACTTCAACAAACAACTCTGAAAATAAAACGCCTTTCCTCTCTTCAGGCGGGCTCCTGACTTCAACAAACAACTTTGGAAATAAAACGCCTTTCCTCTCTTCAGGCGGGCTCCTGACTTCAATAACAACTTTAAAATAAAAATGTCATTCCTTTCTTTAGGCTGGCGAAATTTCAACAACTTTTAAAAATAAAACGCCTTTCCTCTCTTCAGGCGGGCTCCTGATTTCAACAACAACATTGAAAAATAAACGTCTTTCCTCTCTTCAGGTGGGCTCCTGATTTCAACAACAACTTTGAAAATAAAATGTCATTCCTTTTTTAGGTCGGCAAAATTTCAACAACTTTTTTTTAAAAAAAAATAAAACGTCTTTCCTCTCTTCAGGCGGGCTCCTGACTTCAACAACTTTGAAAAATAAAATGTCATTCCTTTTTTTTAGGCTGGTGAGATTTCAACAACTTTTAAAAATAAAACGCCTTTCCTCTCTTCAGAAGGGCTCCTGACTTCAACAACAACTTTGAAAAATAAAACGCATTTCCTCTCTTCAGGCGGGCTCCTGACTTCAACAAACAACTCTGAAAATAAAATGTCATTCCTTTCTTTAGGTTGGCGAGATTTCAACAACTTTTTTTAAAAATAAAATGTCTTTCCTCTCTTCACGCGGGCTCCAGACTTCAACTAACTTTGAAAAATAAAACGCCTTTCCTCTCTTCAGGCGGGTTCCTGACTTCAACAACTTTGAAAAATAAAAACGCCTTTCCTCTCTTCAGGCGGGCTCCTGACTTCAACAAACAACTCTGAAAATAAAATGCCATTCCTTTCTTTAGGCTGGCGAGATTTCAACAACTTTTAAAAATAAAACGTCTTTCCTCTCTTCAGGCGGGCTCCTGACCTCAACAACAACTTTGAAAATAAAATGTCATTCCTTTCTTTAGGCTGGCGAGATTTCAACAACTTTTTTAAAAATAAAACGTCTTTCCTCTCTTCAGGCGGGCTCCTGACTTCAACAATAACTTTGAAAAGAAAATGTCATTCCTTTCTTTAGGCTGGCGAGATTTCAACAATTTTTTAAAAATAATACGCCTTTCCTCTCTTTAGGCGGGCTTCTGATTTCAACAACAACTTTGAAAAATAAACGGCTTTCCTCTCTTCAGGCGGGCTCCTGACTTCAACAACAACTTTGAAAATAAAATGTCATTCCTTTCTTTAGGCTGGCGAGATTTCAACAATTTTTTAAAAATAAAAACAGTTTTCCTCTCTTCAGGCGGGCTCCTGATTTCAACAACAACTTTGAAAAATAAAATGTCATTCCTTTCTCTAGGCTGGCGAGATTTCAACAATTTTTTAAAAAAAAAAACGCCTTTCCTCTCTTTAGGCGGGCTCCTGATTTCAACGAAATATAAAACGTCTTTCCTCTCTTCAGGCGGGCTCCTGACTTCAACAAACAACTCTGAAAATAAAATGCCATTCCTTTCTTTAGGTTGGCAAGATTTCAACAACTTTTTAAAAATAAAACGCCTTTCCTCTCTTCCGGCGGGCTCCTGATTTCAACAACTTTGAAAAATAAAACGTCTTTCCTCTCTTCAGGCGGGCTCCTGACTTCAACAAACAACTCTGAAAATAAAACGCCTTTCCTCTCTTCAGGCGGGCTCCTGACTTCAATAACAACTTTTGAAATAAAAACGCCTTTCCTCTCTTCAGGCGGACTCCTGACTTCAATAACAACTTTAAAATAAAAATGTCATTCCTTTCTTTAGGCTGGCGAAATTTCAACAACTTTTAAAAATAAAACGCCTTTCCTCTCTTCAGGCGGGCTCCTGATTTCAACAACAACATTGAAAAATAAACGTCTTTCCTCTCTTCACGTGGGCTCCTGATTTCAACAACAACTTTGAAAATAAAATGTCATTCCTTTTTTTAGGTCGGCGAAATTTCAACAACTTTTTTTATAAAAAAAATAAAACGTCTTTCCTCTCTTCAGGCGGGCTCCTGACTTCAACAACTTTGAAAAATAAAATGTCATTCCTTTTTTTTAGGCTGGTGAGATTTCAACAACTTTTAAAAATAAAACGCCTTTCCTCTCTTCAGACGGGCTCCTGACTTCAACAACAACTTTGAAAAATAAAAACGCATTTCCTCTCTTTAGGCGGGCTCCTGACTTCAACAAACAACTCTGAAAATAAAATGTCATTCCTTTCTTTAGGTTGGCGAGATTTCAACAACTTTTTTTAAAAATAAATTGTCTTTCCTCTCTTCACGCGGGCTCCAGACTTCAACAACTTTGAAAAATAAAATGCCTTTCCTCTCTTCAGGCGGGTTCCTGACTTCAACAACTTTGAAAAATAAAAACGCCTTTCCTCTCTTCAGGCGGACTCCTGACTTCAACAAACAACTCTGAAAATAAAATGCCATTCCTTTCTTTAGGCTGGCGAGATTTCAACAACTTTTAAAAATAAAACGCCTTTCCTCTCTTCAGGCGGGCTCCTGACCTCAACAACAACTTTGAAAATAAAATGTCATTCCTTTCTTTAGGCTGGCGAGATTTCAACAACTTTTTTAAAAATAAAACGTCTTTCCTCTCTTCAGGCGGGCTCTTGACTTCAACAATAACTTTGAAAAGAAAATGTCATTCCTTTCTTTAGGCTGGCGAGATTTCAACAATTTTTTAAAAATAATACGTCTTTCCTCTCTTTAGGCGGGCTTCTGATTTCAACAACAACTTTGAAAAATAAACGGCTTTCCTCTCTTCAGGCGGGCTCCTGACTTCAACAACAACTTTGAAAATAAAATGTCATTCCTTTCTTTAGGCTGGCGAGATTTCAACAATTTTTTAAAAATAAAAACAGTTTTCCTCTCTTCAGGCGGGCTCCTGATTTCAACAACAACTTTGAAAAATAAAATGTCATTCCTTTCTCTAGGCTGGCGAGATTTCAACAATTTTTTAAAAATAAAAACGCCTTTCCTCTCTTTAGGCGGGCTCCTGATTTCAACGAAATATAAAACGCCTTTCCTCTCTTCAGGCGGGCTCCTGACTTCAACAAACAACTCTGAAAATAAAATGCCATTCTTTTCTTTAGGTTGGCAAGATTTCAACAACTTTTTAAAAATAAAACACCTTTCCTCTCTTCAGGCGGGCTCCTGATTTCAACAACTTTGAAAAATAAAACGTCTTTCCTCTCTTCAGGCGGGCTCCTGACTTCAACAAACAACTCTGAAAATAAAACGCCTTTCCTCTCTTCAGGCGGGCTCCTGACTTCAACAAACAACTTTGGAAATAAAACGCCTTTCCTCTCTTCAGGCGGGCTTCTGACTTCAATAACAACTTTAAAATAAAAATGTCATTCCTTTCTTTAGGCTGGCGAAATTTCAACAACTTTTAAAAATAAAACGCCTTTCCTCTCTTCAGGCGGGCTCCTGATTTCAACAACAACATTGAAAAATAAACGTCTTTCCTCTCTTCAGGTGGGCTTCTGATTTCAACAACAACTTTGAAAATAAAATGTCATTCCTTTTTTTAGGTCGGCGAAATTTCAACAACTTTTTTTAAAAAAAAATAAAACGTCTTTCCTCTCTTCAGGCGGGCTCCTGACTTCAACAACTTTGAAAAATAAAATGTCATTCCTTTTTTTTAGGCTGGTGAGATTTCAACAACTTTTAAAAATAAAACGTCTTTCCTCTCTTCAGACGGGCTCCTGACTTCAACAACAACTTTGAAAAATAAAACGTATTTCATCTCTTCAGGCGGGCTCCTGACTTCAACAATAACTTTGAAAATAAAATCATATTTGAGGGCGGATGAACCCAAAATATCCTATTCGACGGCGGATGAACCCAATTTCTTCAACTTAAATGTAAAGACTGAAATGTATTCCAAATTCAAAACTTGAAATTTAAATTGCCATTCTACAGGTGGGCTCCTAACTTCTTCAATTTAAAATTTAACAACCTCCGTTCTACAGGCGGGCTCCTGACTTCAACAATTTAAATTTTAACACCTCCATTCTCCAGGCGGGCTCCTGACTTCAACTCTAATATTTTTAAAAATAAATCAAGCTCCTTTCAAGCTTTGGAGAAAGATTCATCGGACTAAGATTTGATATCTTAGGAGAAAATTTCATCAGACTAGGACTTTTATCCTAGGAGGAAAATGTAAAGATCAAAGGTTTGAGAAACTTACCTTTGTAATTCCTTCTTTTCTTTCTTTTTCCCTTGTGCTGCTTTGTTCCTGTTTCAACTCTCAGGCAAAGAAAATTTTATCAGTTTTTTTTTTATGGTGGCCGATTTGTGGCCTTGCTGGGGGATGGTTATCTCCTTTGAAAACTCGTGTTGTCTTTCCCCAAGACTACTGGGGATAACACTGCTGGGGAATTATTTACTTACCTGTTGGGTAATAATATTATTGGGGAGTCTCTTTTATTCCCTTTTTCTCCAAAGCTACTCCCTTCAATACTTTTCTCTGTCAACATTGCTGGGGATAAAATGTTATCAGCCGGGGATAACGCTGTTAAAGATAACACTGCTGGGGGATTTTGATTCCTTCAAAACTAGTGTTTCACTCTTCTGAAGGCTGCTGGGAATGATACTGGCCTTTTGTTTTTTCCGAGCACAAGTTTCATCCTTTTGTTCTGTCCGCTGGGGAACAACTTCCTTTATTAAAACTTGTTATGCTGGGGATAAAACTGGTTCAAAGACCACTTTCCTTGAGATTGGTGCTATCTTTATTCTTCCCCAAATGGGTATCTGACTTTCAGAAAATTTTCTAAATGAAAGGAAAATATTCTGCCCCAGTTTGATAATCTCCCTTGTGGCATGCATTTCTGTCATCAATGCCATTTCCTTTACCTGTGTCAAATCAAACAAAATTTCTTAATTTAAAATGCGGTGGTTGGTTGTGATACTCCACTGGGATGGCTTTTCCCTTTCTCCTTCCTTGTTATGCATTCCAAAAAAACTTGTTGGGGGTGATATTATTTGCTGGGGATAATCCCTTTCTGCTGGGGATATCCCTCTTCTTTTGTGGCATAGCTCGGAAACTGGCATTTCCCCGACCTTTTAGTCTCGTATGAATTTCCCACACCATGCTCATTGCTCTCCTTTCTTTGTCCACGGGCCTCGGCCTTGAGGTTTATAACCTTTGATTTCGGCAAGGATATCCCTCTTGACACTCGTCAATCCTTTTGTCAATTCCCTTTTGCTGGGGATATATTTTTGACACTGGCCTCGCGCTTGTTCCTTACTGACTATACCACTTGGATGTACTAGTCAGGTCTCATCTTGCATGATTGGAAAGTTGATGGCCTATTTTGAAGTCATTTCTCACTTGTTCTGACCAAACAGACACTACTGGGGAATTTTCTATGAAAGGAGAAAGATAAAAAGTAACAGAATAAAAGACAAAGGAAAAAGATGACTCTTTAACAAAAGAAACAATAAATAAAAACCTATCAAACGCAGATACCGACTCTAATGGTCATGAAATGCATATGAGGCCTATCCTCCGCCGTCAATCGTCTTTCAAGACATTCCCTTGACGATTCCCCATCCGATTCCCAATCTTATTCGACTTGTAGTGCCCGAAGGGTTTTCACTATCAAGCCTCTCTCATTTTGGTTTTTCTCTCAGCTTTCATCGCCTTATGGTGTCCGTAAAGATTTTCACCGATAAGACTCTCTCATTTGTATCACTTTCCAGCTGGGGATTTGGAGTGTTGCCGGTATGACTCTTTCTGCTGGGGATTAGAGTCCTTTCTGCTGTGGAACAGAATGTTATGTTCACCGGTAAGACTCTCATTTGTCTGACTTGGAATCTTTTGAAGACTGATCAGAAGGTCTTTCTTTGGACCGTAATATGGGTTTTGGATAGGCTAGAAATAAAGGGTATTAAAGGCTCAAAAAATAAATTTGGGGTTCAAAATTACAACCTTCGGAACCATATTTGCTTACAACACGCGCAACTCTTGCCCCAGTTTCTTTCTTGGGTATTTTTATTTTTGTTATACTATGTTACACTATACACACTATGACCATTATGGCCATTATGACCGAGCCGTGAAGCGCCTATGTATCCTCTTTGAGGAATCAGGTCAAACGTAGTTCCCAATTCCTCTTTTTCATTTGACCTTTTTTTTATCATTTTTCTTTTCTTTTTTTTTCGTTTTGTTGTTTTCTTTTCTTTCTTTTCTTTCTTTTTTTCCTTTTTTCCTTTACCTGCCATGCTCGTATTTTCTAGTCATTGCTACTGATTCCGAACGAGTGGTACGAAAGAAAAACAAATAAGGATCAAAAGGGGTAACAAAGGATAAAGTGTTTAGGTAGCAGAAAAAATGCCTTCGTCATTCCAGTCTTCAAAATATGCCAAGTGCAAACAACACAGTTTAAACAAAGATTTGTAGCCTCTTCTGATGGTGCTGGACTTGACAATTATATTCACACATTTGCCTTTTTATTTGTCATCTCTAAAGCACTGCTAGGCAACACTCTCACTCTCATTATCATGAACGACCCTCATGTCAATTTGGCGAATCTTGCCTTTAACGGTTTTCTTTATGTTTTATTGCCCCAGTCCCGCATGACTCGAGCTCCGAATAATCTCAAACCGTCCTTATTTCCTTTAAATGTTCTGATCACCTTGCCGGGGTTTTATGATTAACTTTTAAGATTAGGCCCAAACTGTGTGCGCATGTCATGTCACTAGTATCGGCGTTGAATAAAAATGATAAAAGGACTAAACAAAAGGATGACTGGAAATAATAAAAGACCGGATTTGCTTTAGACTACCGGTGGAATGGTTTGAATAACAAGACAAAAAAACAAACCAGAATAAAATACTAAAACAAACTGGACAAAACTTAAACAAACCGCTATGACAAAATGGAAAGATAAGAAGGTTTGACACAAAAAAATATCCGAATTACAATCCTAATAATCCGAACGACAGAAATGACAACAAAATGAGCCACCACAAGCTTCTCTCTTGCTAACCAAGGAACGGAGCGTCCTCCCACTTTATCAAAACTGGCATCTTAGCTACTGAGCTTCGCATCAGTATTGCCTAGACCATTATCAACTTCAATATCATCAACCTTAGTCAACAAGTCCCCAATAGGATTTGAGTGCTTCTGTTATCAGGCCTGATCCCCGCAAAGTGTGCATCATTATGTGCGGGTAAGGGATTCTGTGCGATGTTCTGGGTGCCATTGTCTTGGATTACCACAAACCAACCACCTTAACTTTCTTTGCGATTCAAAACAAAACAGGTTAGAATGGACTCCGTCGGTCCCCATTATTAACAACATCTTTTTTTCTCTTTTTTTTTTCTTTCTTTTTTTTCATCAATTTTTTCATTTTTTTTTGGTCGAATCTTATGGAGATTGCCTACGTATCATGACCCCGCATGAATCAGACCTTGCGTAGTTCGGACAATAAAAGATAAACAATACTAAACATTTTTTCAATTTTCATATTAAAACAAACTGGGTTTCAAAGGTTTGAAGATGACCTACAAACTTGAAAATCAAACAACTCACATATTCTAATCAAACGATTTACAAACGGCCAGCTCCCTTTCTCCGTTTGTCAAATGCAACCAAACGGTTATTTTTGCAAATGTGGCCCCTTCCCAATTTCACATGAATTTTGAGGCCGGGAAGGATTATTTTATGACACTTTACAAACTTGTCCGTTATTTTACGAAAATAGCCTTTCGACAACTGAAAGATACTCTAAGGCTATTTCGGCAAGAACAGTTTAAGACGCGGCCGAAGCTGGCTCGGCTTATTTTTGACTAAAAATCCAAACGGTATTCACCTGACCGCTGACTCTTTGTTTTTTTTCTTTTCAAATTACAATAAAAACCTGGTGTTGCAAACACGGCCCTTCAGCGTCTCGGGGACGAAGATTTTTAAGGCTGTGTGGGTCAACTGGACCAAAATCCTAAACATGACCCAAAAGGTGGCTGTTTATGCAAAGTCAGCCTTCCGGCGTCCCTTTCGGGAACATTCGGCTATTTTTGACAAAACAGCATCACCCGACTTATTTATGACTCTTTTTATCGTTTTTTTCAAAATAGAAAACTCAATATTGCAAACACGGCCTTTCAACGCCTCGGGGACGAAGATTTTTAAGGCTGTGTGGGTCAACTGGACCAAATCTTAAACATGACCCAAAAAGTGGCCGTTTATGCAAAGTCAGCCTTCCGGCGTCCCTTTCGGGAACATTCGGCTATGTTTTGACAAAACAGCGTCACCCAAATTCTTTATGATGAAACTAAAGTTCGACATATATATATTTTTGCTATTTTTTTATTTTATTTTATTTTATTTTATTTTTTGCAAAAGGGGAGGTTGGACATCACCCGACTTATTAGCGACAAAATTAAAATTTTGACATGTTTTTTTTTTGTTAACTTATTTGTTTTTGGCTATTTTAGCAAAGGGGAGGTTGGACCCGATGAGGGTTGGCTACGTATCTCACATCCGGTGAGAATCAAACCCGCGTAGTTCGGGAAGATCATGAATAAGTGAATGAACTAACTTTTTTTTTATTATTTTATTTTTTGCAGGAAAGACTTATAAAAAAGAAAGGGAGCATTTTTGCAAAGAAGGATTTCTAAGAAAATGTTTTTGGAATTTTACCTTCAATGAAAGAAATGCTTCTAAAAGTATTTTTTGAATTTTGAATTTTCTTTTCAATTTTGAAAGAAGAAGGAAAATATTTTCGGATTTTTTATTTTATTATATATTTTTTATTTTATTTTTTTAAATAATTAAAAAGACTTTCTAAAGAAGTCAATAATGGAAAATATTTTTGGATTTTTTGTTTTGAAAATTGGGGGTCTAAAAAACTTTTCTAGACTTTTTGGCAAGACAAATATTTTTTGCAACAAATAAAGATATATATATATTTTTTGGAAATAAAGAAAAACTTTTTGGGTTTATATATATATATATATATATATATATATTTGCAACAAATAATGAAACCATTTTCAACGCCCGACTCTTTTTATTTTTATTTTTATTTTTGGCATTTTCATAAACAAATAAATAAATAAAAAACCATTTTAAAAACAAGACTCTTTTTCATTTTCATTTTCATGGCAAGACAAACTATTTTTTTTCTATTTTTTTTGAAAAACAAGACAGAACAACGACTTTTTTTTTTCTTCTATTTTTCATTTGCTTTTAATAAAACAAACTAATAAGACATTTTTTTTTCATTTTCTCAAAATTTCGGCAGAGTTTTGACAGTATTTGGATATTGGTTTTTTTTTCAAAAATAAACAATCAATTCCCTAACCGCTATTTCTTTTTTTTCTTTTTTTTTTCAATTTCACAATATTCCTGATATTCAAAAATCGGTCAACACACACGTCTGAATCAAATAAATGCACAAGTAGCGGTAGGTAAGATGCATCAGGATGGTCATTTTTATTTTTTGGTACACCTGTCCTAGACAGACCCAACCCCTGTGTTGAGCCTCCAAAGTCAAATGCACGTGATGCAAACAAACGTTCCTACTAGGGATCCGGCATGAAGCTGAGTTATTCTAAGTGCATAACTTGGGTATTTGTTCTAGACTGTGTACCCGAGCGGACAACTCGAGTCGAGGAGGGGGCTACGTACCGGGGACCCGCGGGGTCGTCCGGCTTTGTAACTTATCCGGCCTCTTTCTTATTTCAGGTATTGACACTAACAGAATAGGGAGTCTCGACCAGCGAGCTTCTCCCCGGAGGTAAGAAGAGAAGGGTTTCGGCACAGTTTATATACAGTTCACATAATATCAAAGCGGTAAAGGAAATCAATTAGCACATTAGGCATGTATCATGTAACAAAATCAGATAAAACCAAATATAACAATTCATCTAAGCTCGAATTTCTAACCCTGAACCAGTGGTTCTGGGTCTTATCCCCAGCAGAGTCGCCAGAGCTGTCACACCTCCTTTTTCCGCCCCCGCAAGGGGCGTAGGAGTTTTTCCAATTAAAGGACAATCGAAACGAGATTTGTTTATTTATTTCAGAGTCGCCACTTGGGAGATTTAGGGTGTCCCAAGTCACCAATTTAATCCCGAATCGAGGAAAAGAATGACTCCATATTATAGTCTGCGCACCAGAAATCCGGATAAGGAATTCTGTTAACCTGGGAGAAGGTGTTAGGCATTCCCGAGTTCCGTGGTTCTAGCACGGTGGCTCAACTGTCATATTCGGCTTGATTATCTGATTTTATACAAATATAAACTTATGTGCAAATTTTAACTTTTTACCGCTTTCATAATAATTATTATTATTTTTTAAAAGGAATTTGCAACGTCATGGACACGCATCTCGAACCACGTCACAATCAATGTACCCGTGGTCGTCGACACACTTTGACTCCATTGAGATTTGGATTTGGGTCACATAAATGTGCACCCGAGTTTAAGAAAATTAAATTATTAAAGGCACGCCTAAAGTGACTAGCGTATCATTTACTTTGGGTAGGGCCGTGGAATTTTGCTAAACGGTCCATCCCGAATTCTAAGTATTTATTATGACTAATTATTGAGGGCCCCGCAATTTGTATTTTTTTATTGGGCGAGGCTCGTCTCATTATTTTTTTTAAGGATAATCTTAGAATGACTACATTTTCTATTTTTCGTTTTCTCCAAAATAAATGAAGAAAAGGTCCTACTTCTATTTACATACTTTCGAGTTATTATAGTTAAGTTTTGAAAGTGAGTTATTTAAAGAGTTTACATGGGCAGCGCATAGAATATTCTACATACAGACAGAAAAGAAAGAAAAGACTACATTAAATTACAATTTCAAATCTTTCTCATTTTTGCATTCATGCTTCGAGTGGCTTACAAGATGAACCAGTGTATCAGTTTGTCTACCTGGTATTTGGAAAGCAAGGAAAGAAGATGAAGATCAGTATAAGCAACAGTAGTGTGAATACACAGCAACAACAACAACCCAACAGCAGCAATTCGAATCAGATTCGAGGCCCAGAAAACTTTGAAGAAAAACCGAACAACTCAATAGAGCAAACCCAAAAGTTTGTAAACAAACTAAACATCAACAGACCACGCATGTATTAAACCCGAAACTAAACTCGTTTCTCACTTTGTTTTTGTTTTCTCTTTTTTTTTAAACTCTCTAACACTCTCTTATGATTTTCAGAATGTCTCCCTCTCTCAAAAGTAAACCTCAAAAATATTTCAAGTTCAAGTCTAAGTCTTCCTCCCTCAAGTCTTCAAGCCTCTCAACTATAAAAGTCCTAAAGCTCCAGTCCCCCCCCCTAAAATGTGTCAAAATGACTCTATATATAACAAGACTCTTGTCTCGAATCCCCAACCCGAAATATTTCCCAATGGCATGCTTTGTCCCCACTAATTAATGTTTTCTTTATTTTAAACCTTGTCCCTCATGCCCACATGTTTTGTCCCCCACTACATTAAATAAATATATCAACCCAACCCATTACATCTTGTTCCACATGCCTAACATAAACAATTACAATATTCCCCCCACTACATTATGTCTTGTCCCCCACAATGTATTATTTTAATATTGTTAATGTCTAGTGGACAAAGCATTCAGATTGAATAATTGTTCAAATGTTCAATTCCAAAAATACCCCTCCGACCTTACTGAAATTACCAATTTACCCCTGAACGTACTGCAATTTACCAATCTACCCCCATCAACTATAACCAATTCGCCTAATCAATCTCAACCAAAATATAGCCAATATAACCAATTTCTAAACAGATTCAACAACAAATCATATGAACACAGATGAATCATACAACTTCAAATTAATGGAAATAAGTTAACCATATTGGGAACCAATCCTGGTTAACTTAGACCAAAAATGAATGAGCAAAGAGACAACAATACCAACAACAAAATACATGATTCAAACTAAATCAACAAATCAAAAACCAAAACAAACTCAAATTAAATTACTGGATGAACTTCAAACAAAGAATAAACATGCATTAAATCCATATTAAATAACAAACATGACGGATTCAAATGATTTAACCAACATTAACAATTTCTGAAAAAATACATAACACATGAAACAAACTGAAGAAATAATTAATTAAACTTCAATTTGAATCTAACAAACATTAAACTAACAATTTCACATGAACAAACTGAAAAATTAACAAAACAATGAACACGAACAAAACAAACATTTACCGATTTTAGATTTGAGAATATCAAAAACAAAATACGGACAAAAGTGAAACTCAAAACCCACTAACCGGATCGAAACGACGAACAACGACTGACCAACGACGAACTCGAACTATGTATGGACTGTTTCAACAAACCTCGACCAAAGCTCGAACAAGTGAGATGGTTGAGTCTCGTTTTTGGACTGGACTGAAAACGACGAACACAAATGTGAAGCAGCAGAGATGGGGTTTGGTTTCGAACCAGATGCTCCACGGGGCTGGATGCAACAGGAGCAGCAGAAGCAGCTTGGTCATGAAGACGACCAGTTCTCCTTGCAGCAATAAAACTGACCTTTTAGCCAGGTGGTGCGTCACAAAATACACGAGAATCTAAAGTCACATGGCAAGCATCATGCGGACAAACTCCTCGTAATTAACTTGCCTATCAACTTCAACAACCCCATTCACAATTTCAAATCTCTTTGTGTATAGTGGCTGATACAACTTCTGGTATTTGGCTTCAAGTGCAGCTCTCTCTTCAAAAAAGTTTTCCTCCAATTCGTCATGCTCAGTCTGAATCTCCCTCAGAGCTTCAACACGTTTTCTCACATTCGGGGACAAACTTTCAGGCACGTTTGAGTGCTTCCCAGTAAGATCATGAAGTTTATTTTTGAGCACATTGACAAGGTTTGCTCGTTCCCCAGCATTCAAAGCAGCAGTAAGATCAGCAACATTGAAGTTATCCTTAGTGTTGCTCATTATTATGGATTGCGCAGCAATAAGGAAAGAGAGTTACAGAGAGAAATGCCTTAGCAACACAACGCAACGCAACACGCCTCAATTTAAGCTCTTCTGCTCCCTCCCTCCCTCGCGCTTACTCTCTCTCAGAAAAACCTAGCTGCTCGACCACGCTGGATGCAGCAGGAGCAGCAGGAGCCGCTTGGCTTTAGAGCAAAGGCGACGAGGCAGTGGTCGTTCATGTTGCTAGGTTTGGCTGGAGATGAACGACGAAGCTCAGGCGTGGTGGAGCTAGATCTTGCGACTGGAGGAGGAAGATGGTGGAGGGTGTGTTTCGTTAGTTGCTATGGAGCAGATGAAGCAGAAGGGTCGTTCATGGTTGGTCGTTCATAGGAGCTCGAGCTCGAGCTCGACGACGAAGAAGAAAGTAGCCTGCTTGGCATTTTGTTTGGAGCTGCCTCGCGTGAGGAGGAAGATGATGGTGAAGGAGCTGTGCGTGTGTGTGAAAGGGGCAGCCACCATGGATGAAGGTTGTTTGGAGTTTTTGAGAAGAAGAGAGGGGCTGCGGATCTCTTTGTGTTTAGGGTTTTTGAGTTTTGTTTTGTTTTGTGAAATGCAAGATAGGGGGGTGTTGGGTCTTTGGGGTTATGGACCGGGTCGACTCGGTTTGAAATGGACCGGGTCATGGGGAAGGTTGGATATTTTTTGGGCTTGTAGCTTGAATTTGAAGAAGAGCCTAATTCCGGTTTTCTTTATATTTTTGCTCTCTTTTCTTCTTTTATTTTTTCTAAAACTAAATTCTAAAAATCCTTAAATTATTATTAAGTTATAAAAGCGCAAATTAACTCCCAATAACAATTAACGCACAATTAAGTAATAATTAAGCATAAAATTGTACATTTGGACATTAAATGCTAAAAATGCAAAAAATACCTATTTTTATAATTTTTAATTTTTGTAAAACAAACTTAATTAGTAACAATTGTAGAATTAAATCCTACATGCAAAATGCGACATATTTTTGTATTTTTTATTAATTTAACAAATAAACACGCACAGACAAATACAAATAATTATCCAAAAATGTCACAAAAACTCTCAAAATTGCACACCAAGGAAAATCATTTTATTTTGAATTTTTTGGGAGTAATTCTTTCATAGGGCAAAAATCACGTGCTTACAAGCGTCCCCTTCTACATCTCTATATTAGTGTTTTTCTTTATTTCCAAAACAGTTGTAATTTCTTTCAGACTGATGTTAGTAGAAAATCATAGTGTATTCGTGAATTATGACACCGGATCCAGGGTAGTAATAGCAACAGTATTGGTAATAGTATATAAACAAAGAGGCTATTTACTTACTTTCGCATTTAGTTCTACTTGTTTTAGCTTATTTATTTTTACTCACTGAAACGTAAAGGAAATTGGTTAATAATACTCTAACGTTGGTTTGCCTGGTAAGTGTAATGTTAGGCGTCATCACGGTACCGATAGTGGGAATTCCGAGTCATGACACTTAGTGTTGCCGTGCTTAACTTCTTCTAAAGAAATTCAGCCTCTGCAACATGAGTCGTACGATTTGCATTAATTGCTTGGTCCTATAATATTTTCTCCAATAAAGCAACAAAACTTCAAAAATAACAAAGTACCTTAGAATCATATACTTATAATCTGATCGGAGTATAATATATAATAACTTTTTAAAGATTTTGTTGTGTGAAAATATGATATAGTAAGTATATGATTTGTTCTAGACAACATGTACAAGAATCATGATCCGCACACCATGGTCCAAGACAATTTTATGCAAATATTTTTCTCATGTGCTTTATTATTTTTACTGCTAGAGATATATTATTTGGAAGTGTTTGGTATTCATGGTATGATGCTTCATTATTGTAGTTAATATATGAATATTTTATTAAGTCTGTCATTTGGCAAGAAAAGATTTGGAGCATCTGGTGATCTTCTGGGATTTTTTAATTTGGCTTCTCTTACTTGATTTGTTGTCCTCTCACTAATTAGAATAGAATAATATTTTTCAACTTTTATTTTGTTTTCTTGATTCCTTTTTGTTTCTTTTCTTTTTCTTTATTGTCCTCTGACATATTTTATTCTTTTGGTTTCTTCGAGATGATATGCTTTCTTGATTTCTTTGATAACATACAAGATAATAATATCTGTACACCTCCAAGAGAGATTAAAGAAATATGTTATTCTTTCAAACAGTATGAAAATATCATATTATTTGTGCAGATATAAGTCATGCTCTAAAAAAAACTTAAATAAATATGTTATTCTTTCAAACAATCTCCGAAATCAAACTTATTGTAAATATGAAGTTGCTCTGTGACCTGATCTGCAAAGTAACATCTTTCAATAAATAGTTTATCATCGGTGCTTTGGTCATAGGCAGTTAGTGTTAGGATTGAAATATCAAGGCGTTATGTAAACGCTAATAAATAAAATATTGGTCGATGATAAATCAAAATATATATATATATATATATATATATATATATATATATATATATATATATATATATATATATACTAAAGAATCTTATTATCTTAATATGATTTGGTCAAGTGACCTACATCAATCTACTAATACAAAAGTAAAAAATTTATCGAGAGTAGAAATTTTTTCCCTAAACAAGACTCTCTTGAGGACTATATTATAGATGCTATTGTGTTATTGTATGAGAAAAAATAACAACAATAACAAACCAGTGTAATCCTACATGTGAGGTGTGGGGAAGATAATGTCTACGCATACCTTATCCCTAACTTGTGAAGGTAGAGAGTGAACGCGATTAGAAGCCCGTGAACGCGAAGCGTTGGGCACGAAGGTCTTCGCAAACGTGAGCAGTGACCTGCGACCGCGAAGGAGGGCCTGGCAGAAGCTTTATAATAGTGAGATCGGGGGTTAAGCTCAGTTTATTCGATTTCTCTCTTGTTGAGGCGATATGAGGTGATTTTGAAGGAGCATTTACGTCATTTATCATAAAGTAAGTGATTTCTACTCATTGTGACCATAATACATGGATTATGTATGAATTTAAATATTGAAATTGGTCGATATTATAGGATTTTGAAGAAAACTTAGAAATAATATTTTTAAGTTTTGACAACGAAATTGGACATGAAATTTGATATAAGTTATATATTTGAGTTCTGGTACTACGACTAATATTTATCTTTGAGAATTTTTGGAATCGTGGCTTGTGGGCCTGGAGGTTGACTTTTCGTGTGGAGATGAAAATTATTTTTAATTATTAAATTACGAGTCTTTGAGTATATTTTGATTGGTTTGCGCGTTCTTTAACTAGATTTGGATCGTTTGGTATTTATTTGAGGTGTTAGGGAGGCGTTGGAGTCGGTTATCGAATTTTTGAGCGAGCTATGTCTCATGTCTAACCTTGGAAGATGAAATTTAGCGTAAGTGCTTTATTTGTTACATGCTACGTGTTATGGAGCTACGCACATATGAGGTGACAAGTGTCTGTATGATAGATTCTTGATTTTGTTGGGGTAGACTTAGACTCGCACCATATTTTGATTGCACTATTTGAGTTATTCTTGCATGTTTAAAAGCTTTAATTTATATTTTAGCTTGAGACTAGACTTCCATAGAGTATTGAACTTTGTTATTTTAGATACTTGACGCGCTACTTGATTAGTCGCAAAAATTGTGAGTTTTATCAGGATTCGGGGTGCATGCTACTTGATTAGTCGCGAAAATTTATGAGTTTTATCGGGTAGGGCAACACTTAGCGGGGCGGGGCAGGGAAAAAATTTGAGAAAATACTAAATGGGGTAGAGTAGGGCGGGTCAAAATGTTAGCATGCCAAGGTTCCCCCCTCCCCGCGCCCTATTACCCTCCCTATTAACACTTGCAAACCCAAAAACACATCTTCTTCCAAGTGTGCAGTCGCCTCTGTTTTCCTTAGGTGCATTGAGGAACAAAACTGTTACAAATCAAGGGCCAGATTCCAACATTGAATATGTCTTGAGTCCTTTAGTTTGTTGTATCTTTGTCTTTTGTTATTTATTTATATTCTTACACGGCTTATTAGAAGCATTTAGTAAGACATCATTTAAGCATTAGTGTATAGCATGTTTGATTAGAGTTAGTCAAGAGTGTGGCTTTGTAATAGAGTTATTACAAAGAGCTTACAATATAGTTATTATAAAAGGTGAGGGATTAAGAGATTAATTCTTAGATTGCAATAGGTTGTAATGTGAAGTTTGCTCAGTTAGTGGAGTTGAAATCCTATTAGGGTAGGTCGTGGTTTTTAATTCCGTGAGCAGGGAGTTTTTCACGTTAATATTGTGTGTGTTTTACTTTCTGTCTATTTACCGTGAAAACAGATTAGTTTCTCTATATCGTTTGGTGGAATCCTAATTTCTATCGCACTGAAATCGTAAATAAAGAACATAAAGTCTTAAATCTTCAAAAAGAAATTAATCCCAGAAAATCCTAAATAAGCAAAGCTAAACAAGCGAATTGAGAAAGGCAAAAGGAAACAAAAATTGTCAAAACTTCATAAAAATCAAGAAACTAAACAAGAATATACATAAATATCTTTTACTTGGAAAAATGAAACACAAGCAATGTACCAATGTCAATGACGTGACTCACTTGAGAATAAATTCCCGTACATTTACTGTGATGACCCAAAAGGTTATCTCTTATTTTAGAAGTCAAATCTGTGTTTCGAGGTCTTAAAACCTTCTTTTGTCTCTTCTCGATTCGCGTGTGTAGTCCGAGTACGCTTCCGGAAAGCCTTTATGTGAAAATTTGAAAAAAATGCTAAATTTTGCCTTTAAAATAGAATTAAGTTGACTTTGGTTAACATTTTGGGTAAACGAAACCAGATCCGTACTTTTATCCGTAGAAAAATATGGGACTTGGGCGTATGCCCGGAATCGAATCCAGAGGTCCGCAACCCGAGAAATAAATTTTTGAAGAAAATTGTTTAACTAAAAACATAATGGTTTTTGGAAATTTATCGATGCTCGATTTCGATGGTATCAGGCAAGTATTTTATTTCTGGAGCCTGGTACATGTTTAATATGGTATTTAAGTTGTGTCAGTAAAATTTGGTAAGAAACGAAGTTTATATGACGTGATTCGGACCCTCGGTTATAAAAATAGAAAATTTAAGTGTTCTTGAGAATATCATTGATTTTGATGCTAAATTCGTAGTTTTAGGTGTTATTTTAGCGATTTGATCGTACGAGCAACTCCGTATGATGTTTTAAGACTTGTGTACATGTTTGGTTTGGAGCCCCGAGGGCTCGAATGAGTTTCGGTTAGGCTACGGGATGTTTTGGACTTCGAGATTTCTGTTGTTTTGTTGTTGCAGGTCCACAGATGTATCCTTCTTCATGTTCGCGAAGGAACTCTCATGAATGCGAAGAGTAAAATTGTCTGAGGGAAAATTCCTTCTACGCGAACGCGAGGCACAGGTCGTGAACGCGGATCCTTGAGGGCATTACCCTTCACGAACGCGACCTGGCTATCGCGAATGGGAAGGCCATTTTGGCAGGGAGCTGGGGGAGGGGTGAAATACTCTACGCGAATGCGGGCAATAGCTCGTGAACGCGAAGGTCGGGGGGTGAACCTTCGCGAACGCGTATGGTACCTCGCGAACGCGAAGGCTCTTCTAGCCAATGCTTCGCGAACGCGCCAGGCTTTTTGCGAACGCGAAGAAGACCTGTCTAGCAATTTAAAACAGAACCTAGGTCTGGATTAGACCAAAATTTCATATTTTCTTCCATAGAAATCGACCTTGGGCGATTTTTGAAAAGGGATTTCAACACCAAATCATAGGTTTGTATTCTTAAACTCATCTCTTTCATTTTCCATCAATTAGGGATTTTGGGAAAATTGGGAATTTTACAAATTTGGGAATTTAGACCTCGATTTGGGGTCAGATTCTGAAACTAGTTACATATCCGGGCTCGGGACTGAATGGGTAATCGAGTTTTGGTCCGAACTTCGAGTTTTGACCAAGCGGGCTTGGGGTTAGGTTTTGACCTTTTGGAAAGAATGTTGGGAAATCTATAATTTATCATTTGAATTGGTTTCTTTGGCTTCAATTTATGTTAATAAGTAAATTATGAATAGATTCGGGCAGATTGGAAGCAGAAACTAAGGAGAAATCGGTATTTGAGGCTTGAGTTTGGTCATGGAATCGAGGTAAGTGTTTGGCCTAACCTTAGCTTGAGGGAATAGGTGTTGTTGTCTTACTTGCAACGTGTTTAATTGTGAAGTACGACGTATAGGTATGGTGACGAGTATCTATATGTTGTTATTATGTCATAGCATGCTAATGAGCCTTATACTTGTAACCATTGTGTCTCTTATCACGTATTGTTTATGCTTAAGCCGGTTACTCTTCAAGCTGGACAAGATTGGTTATATTTTCTTGTTATTGGGTAATTGTTGAGTGTTGACTCAAGCAGAGACTTATATTGTGAATTTCACTATTGAAATGAGAATGGTTATAGCTGATTCCCTTACTGGGATGTTATTGTTTCTATTGTTTGGATGAGGAAAGAGTGATAAAGCACGAACGGTGATGCCGTGCACATTCATACTTATGCATATGGTGAGGAAGAGTGATAAAACACGAAGGGTGATGTCATGCACATTTACATTTATATTGATACATATGGTGAGGAAGAGAGATAAAGCACGAAGGTTGATGCCGTGCACATTTCTATTATTCATATGGTGAAGACGAGTGATAAAGCACGAAGGGAGATGTCGTGCACATTTCTATTATTGATTGCATAGTGAGGATTTAGAGTAAAAGCACGAAGGGTGATGCCGTGCATTTTCTGTTTGTTGTTATTATTTGCTATTATTGGTTTAAGTGCATTAACTGCTTAATTTCTGTTACTATTGTGATTCCTTATTCTGGTACCCCCACCGCATGTTGCCCCTTCCTGTTAATTTATGTTTAGCTTCTGTTATTGTTATTCTGTTAGTATATTATTTAATTGCACATGTATATGTTGGTTGTCGTGTCATAGCCTCGTTACTACTTCGTCAAGGTTAGGCTCCGCACTTACCAGTATATGAGGTCGGTTGTACTGATACTGCACTCTGCACTTTCTGTGCAGATCTCGGTGTCAGACCTTGTGAGTAGAGTTGGGTGGCTTCCTTCAGTCCATTGGAGACCTAAGGTAGTCCTGCAAGCGTCCGCAGGCCCTGACGTCCCCTTCTGTCCTATTTCTTTTTATTTTATCTACTTTCGAGACAAATAAATATTTTCTTATTCAGACCATTATTTGTAGTATTCGTAAACAATAAGTGAGTTGTGACACCAGTTTTTGGTGAAGTGTTATTACGGTTTAGTTATTTGTATTGAGATAATCTAGTAAATTTTATTATTCCGCTGATTTACTTTTGTTAAATTGTTAAAAGATAACGGAAAAGGTAAAATATTTGTAATGTTGGCTTGCCTAGCAAGTACAATATTAGGCGCTATCACGGTCCCGATGATGGGAAATTCGGGTCGTGACAAGTTGGTATCAGTGCTCTAGGTTGCTTAGGTCTCACAATTCATGGACAAGCTTAGTAGAGTTTGAGAGATCGGCACGGAGACGTCTTTGTTTATCCCTAAAGGCTACAGAGTTAGGAACAATTTCACTTCTATTCGTCTCTATCGTGCAGTTTGATTTCTCAATGGTGATTGAACTTCTACTTTGTTCTTTCGCGGATGGAGAGAACACGTACCGCTTCATCAGTTGATCAGTAGCCCGAGCCCCCAGCGACATCTCCTACGAGGGGTAGAGGACGAGGCCGAGGTAGGGGTAGAGCTCAGCCTAGAGCAGTAGCACTAGCGGCGGAGCCTCAGGTAGAGTTTGATGATGAGGTTCCGGACTAGACTGTTCCAGCGGGGCCAGCTCAGGTTCCATAGGGGTTCATCGTTACCCCAGTACTCCAGGATGCTCTGGTCTGTCTAGCGGGCCTTATGGAGAGTGTCACCCAAGCAGGCATACTTCCTGTAGCACTAGCCGTCTCTCAGGCTGGGGGAAGAGCACAAACTCCCGCTACTCGCACTGTGGAGCAGGTGGCTCCCCAGTTTCAGACTCCAGCAGCTTAGACAGTCGGGGTAGTCCACCGGGTGTTGTAGCTCAGACCAGTGATGGATCAGCTATGTTTTCAGATTCCTTGTGGAGGTTCAACAGGTTCACCAAGCTTTTCTCTACTACCTATGGCGGTACATCTTCATCCTCAAGACTATTTGGATAGTTGTTATGAGGTTCTACGGAACATGGGGATAGTAGAGACCAATGCGGTCGACTTTGCTGCTTTTCGTCTGTTAGGTTCCGCCAGGAAATGGTGGAGAGATTATTGTTTAGCCAGACCAGCTGGGTCACTAGCTCTCACATGGGACCAATTCTCATAGCTATTTCTCGAGAAGTTCATTCCCGTCACTCAGAGAGAGGAGTACTGCATGCAGTTCGAGCATTTTCAGCATTGTTTTATGACTGTCACCCAGTACAAGATGAGGTTTATTGATTTGGCCCGTCATGCTCTCCCCACTGAGAGAGAGAGGGTGAGGAGGTTTATTGAGGGAATCACTCAGCCTATTAGATTGCATATGGCTTAGGAGATAGGGAGTGGGATTTCTTTTCAAGATGCAGCCAATGTGGCTAGGCGGGTTGAGATGGTTCTAGCTTAGAGGAGCGGTCAGGGGTCTGACAAGAGGCATCGTCATTCTGGCAGATTCAGTAGTGCCTCGTCTAGAGGCAGGGATTCTTTTGGTAGAGGCCATCCTCCCAGGCCATTTCATTCAGCACTTCAGGCTTCTCACGGTGCTCCAGGTGGCCGAGGTTCTCATATACAATATCCTAATCAGCTACCCTACAGTGTACCACCAGATCCTATCAGTGCACCTTCGCTCCAGAGTTTTCAGTGTGGTTACTCAGGCCATCAGGGTCAGTTTTAGGGTAAGCAGTCTCAACAGCCGAAGTGTTGTTATACTTGTGGCGATACGAGGCACATTGCTAGATTTTGCCCTCGAGTCTCGAGTAGTTCTCAGCACTAGGGTTCTCGTGCCATGGTTCCAGCACCGGGTGTTCCACCGCCCGCTCAGCCAACTAGAGGTAGGGGTCAGGCAGTTAGAGATGGAGGTCGAGGTGTTAGAGGTGGAGGTTAGGCCGCTAGAGGTGGAAGCCAGCCAGCTAGAGGCCGTCCCAGGGATGTAGCTCAGAGTGGTGCGGCCCAGCACCGATGTTATGCTTTCCCAGCCAGGCCTGAGGCTAAGTCCTCTGATGCAGTTATCACAGGTATTGTTCTGGTTTGTAGGAGAGATGCTTCAGTTCTGTTTGATCCAGGGTCTACATACTCCTATGTGTCTTCTTATTTTGCTTCATATTTGGTTGTGCCTCGTGATTCTTTAAGTGCTCCTGTATATGTGTCCACGCCGGTGGGTGATTTCATTATTGTAGATCGTGTCTATCGTTCGTGCGTGGTTGTTATTAGGGGTCTTGAGACTAGAGTAGATCTCCTACTCCTCGATATGGTTTACTTCGATGTTATTTTGGGGATGGATTGGTTGTCACCTTATCATGCTATATTGGACTGTCATGCCAAGACCGTGACCTTAGCATTGCTGGGGTTGCCTCGTTTGGAGTAGAGAGGGATTCCTGGTCATTTTACCATAAGGTTTATCTCTTATATGAAGGCTTAGCGTATGGTCGAGAAGGGGTGTTTGGTTTATTTGGCTTATGTTCGTGATTCTAGTGCTGAGGCTCCTTCTATGGATTCTGTGCCAGTTGTTCGGGAGTTTCTTGAGGTGTTTCCTTCAGACCTGTTGGGGATCCGACAAGGATATTGACTTTTGCATTGATTTGGTTCTGGGCACTCAGCCCAATTATATTCCGCCATATCATATGGCCTCGCCAGAGTTGAAAGAATTGAAAGAATAGTTGTATGACTTGCTTGATAAGGGTTTTATCAGGCCTAGTGTCTTACCCTGGGGTGCACCAGTGTTGTTTGTTAAGAAAAAGGATGGGTCGATGAGGATGTGCATACACTATCGACAAATTGAACTAAGTCACCATCAACAACAAGTATCCATTGCCAAGGATTGATGATTTGTTTGATCAACTTCAGGGTTCCAAGGTATTTTCGAAGATTGATTTGGGATCTGGGTACAATCAATTGAGGATTAGGGCATCCGATGTCCATTAGATAACTTTTCGCACTCGGTACGGGCATTATGAGTTTCTAGTGTTGTCATTTGGGGTGACAAATGCCCCAACAGCTTTTATGGATTTGATGAGCCGGGTGTTCAAGCCCTATCTGGAGTCCTTCGTGATTGTTTTCATTGATGATATCTTGATCTACTCCCACAATCGGAAGGAGCATGAGTAGCACCTTCGACTCGTTCTTCAAACTCTGAAAGACAACCAACTGTATGCTAAGTTTTCGAAATGTGGGTTTTGTTTGAGTTCAGTAGCATTCCTGGGTCACATCGTATTAGTAGAGGGTATTTAGGTGGATCCTAAGAAGATTGAGGCAATCAGGGACTGGCCTAGACCCACATCAGCTATAGAGATCCGGTGTTTCTTGGGTTTTGGCGGGTTATTATTGTCGGTTTGTAGAGGGGTTTTCATCCATAGCAACCCCGATGACCAGGTTGACCTAGAAGGGTGCACAGTTCAGGTGGTCGGACGAGTGTGAGGTGAGCTTTCAGAAGCTCAAGTTGGCTTTGACTACGGCGCCAGTGTTGGTATTACCCATAAGTTCAGGGCCATATACAGTATATTGTGATACATCTCGTATTGGACTTGGTGCGGTGTTGATACAGAATGGCAAGGTTATTCATATGCTTTGCGGTAGTTAAAGATTCACGAGAAGAATATCCAGTTCATAATTTGGAGCTAGCAGCCTTTGTTCACGTGCTGATGATTTGGAGGCACTATTTATATAGCGTGTCATGTGAGGTGTTCACGGATCACAAAAGTTTGCAATACTTGTTCAAGATGAAGGAGCTAAATTTGAGGTAGAGGAGATGGTTGGAGCTATTGAAATACTATGATATCACCATCTTATATCATCCCGGGAAAGCCAATGTAGTGGTCGATGCTTTGAGTAGGAAGTCAGCCAGTATGGTCAGCCTTATGTATATTCCAATCGGTGAGAGACCACTTGCGTTGGATATTCAGGCATTAGCCTATCAGTTTGTGAGGTTGGATGTTTTTGAGCCAAGCCGTGTTCTAGCTTGCACAATCGCTTGTTCTTCATTATTTGAGCGTATCAAAGATCGGTAATATAATGATCCTCATTTGCTTGTCCTTAGAGACACAATGTGGCACGGAGGTGCCAAGCAGGTTACAGTTGGAGATGACAGAGCTTTGAGGGTGCAGGGTCGAGTTTGTGTGCCTAATGTGGATGGACTTTGTGAGTTGATTCTAGATGAGGCCTATAGTTCCCAATATTCCATTCATCCGGGCGTCGCTAAGATGTATCAAGACTTGCAGTAGCATTATTGGTGGAGGAGGATGAAGAAGGATAATGTTGTGTATGTAGCTCGGTGTTTGAATTGTCAGTAGGTAAAGTACGAGCATCAGAGACCTAGTGGTTTGCTTCAGAAGATTGAGATTCATGAGTGGAAGAGGGAGCGTATCACTATGGACTTCGTTGTTGGACTCCCACAGACTCAGAGGAAGTTCGATGCAGTGTGGGTTATTGTGTATAGGCTGACTAGGTCAGCGCATTTCATTCCTGTGGCAGTTTCCTATTCTTCTGAGTGGTTGACAGAGATTTATATCCGTGAGACCGTTCTTCTTCATGGTGTGCCCATTTCTATCATTTCTGACCGAGGTACGTAGTTTACCTCGCATTTCTGTAGGGCAGTACAACGAGAGTTGGGTACGCAGGTCGAGTTGAGTACATCATTTCATCCTCAAACGGACGGACAGTCCGAGCGTACTATTCAGATTTTGGAGGATATGCTCCGAGCATGTGTTATTGACTATGGAGGTTCTTGGGATCAGTTCTTTCCATTAGCAGAGTTTTCTTACACCAACAGTTATCAATCGAGCATCCAGATGGCTCCCTATGAGGCATCATATGGTAGGCGGTGTCGTTCGCCAATTGGGTGGTTTGAGCCGGGAGAGGCTCGGTTGTTGGGTACAGATTTAGTATAGGATGCCTTGGAGAAGGTTAAGATCATTCAGGATAGGCTTCATACAACTCAGTCCAGGAAAAAGATTTATGCTGACCGTAAGGTTCGTGATGTGGCATTCATGGGCGGAGAGCAAGTGCTTCTTCAGGTATCGCCCATGAAGGGCGTGATGAGATTTGGGAAGAAGGGCAAGCTAAGCCCTAGATTCATCGGTCCTTTTGAGATCCTTGATCGAGTGGGAGAGGTGGCTTACAAACTTGCGTTGTCCCCGAGTTTATCAGTTGTGCATCTAGTGTTTTATGTGTCTATGCTTTGGAAGTATCACGACAATCCATCCCACGTGTTAGACTTCAGCACTGTCCAGTTGGACAAGGATTTGACTTACGAGGAGGAGCCGGTGGCTATTCTAGACCGGCAGATTGGTCAGTTCAGATCGAAGAGTTAGCCTTCGGTTCGTGTTTAGTGGAGAGGTCATCCCGTCGAGGCAGCTACCTGGGAGTCCGAGTGTGATATGCGGAGCTGATATCCCCATCTTTTCATCGACTCAGGTACTTTTCTATGTCCGCTCGAGGACGAACGGTTGTTTTAGAGGTGGAGAATGTGATGACCCAAAAGGTCATCTCTTGTTTTAGAAGTCAAATCTGTGTTCCGAGGCCTTAAAAACCTCCTTTTATAACTCCTCGATGTGCATGTGCAGTCCGGGTGCGCTTTCGGAAAGCCTTTATGTGAAAATTTGAGAAAAATGCAAACTTTTGCCTTTAAAATTGAATTAAGTTGACTTCGGTCAACATTATGGGTAAACGGACCCGGACCCATAATTTGGGTAAACGATCCCGGTCCCCGAGGGTCCATAGAAATATATGAAACCTGGGTGTATGCTCGAAATCGAATTCCGAGGTCCCCAGCCCGAGAAATAAATTTTTGAAGAAAATTATTTAACATGAAATATAATGGTTTTTAGAAATTTAACGATGCTTGATTTTGATGGTATCGGGCTCGTATTTTGGTTTCGGATCCCGGTACAGTTTTAATATGGTATTTAAGTTTGTGTCTGTAAAATTTGGTAAGAAATAGAGTTTATATGACGTGATTTGGACCCTCGGTTGTAAAAGTGTTCTTGAGAATTTCATTGATTTGATTCTAAATTCGTAGTTTTAGGTGTTATTTTAGCGATTTGATCGCACAAGCAAGTTCGTATGATGTTTTAAGACTTGTGTGCATGTTTGGTTTGGAGCCCCGAGGGCTCGGGTGAGTTTCAGATAGGCTACGAGATGTTTTGGACTTGGAGATTTCTGCTGTTTGATGTTGCAGGTGCACAGATGTATCCTTCTTCATGTTCGTGAAGGAACTCTCGCGAACGCGAAGAGTAAAATTGTCTGAGGGAAAATTCCTTCTACGCGAATGCGAGGCACAGGTCTGGAACACGAAGTGTAAAATTGTCTAAGAGAAAATTCCATCTATGTGAATGAGAGGCACAGGTCGCGAAAGCAGAGCGTTGGGGGCGTTACCTTTCCCGAACGCGACCTTTCTATCGCGAATACGAAGGCCATTTTGGCAGGGACATAGGGGAGGGGTGAAATACTCTATGCGAACGCGGGCAACGGCCCTCGAACGTGAAGATCGGGGGGGGGGGTTGTGAACCTTTGTGAACGCATACAGTACCTCGCGAACGCGAAGGCTCTTCTAGCCAATGCTTCGCGAATGCGATAGGCTTTTTGTAAACACGAAGAAGACCTGTCCAGCGATTTTAAAACAGAACCTAGGTCAGGATTAGACCAAAATTTCAATTTTCTTCCATAGAAACCGACCTTGGACGATTTTTGAAGAGGGATTTCAATACCAAATCATAGGTTTGTGTTCTTAAACTCATCTCTTTTATTTTCTATCAACACCCATTAGATTTCTAGGCCTAAATCTTGTTCTTTAAGGGTAGAAATTAGGGATTTTGGGGGAATTGGAAATTTTACAAATTTGGAAATTTAGACCTCGATTTGGGGTCGGATTCCGAAACTAATTACTATCTGGGCTTGGGAGTGAATGGGTAATCGGGTTTTGGTCCAAACTTCGAGTTTTGACAAAGCGGGCCTGGGGTCGAGTTTTGACTTTTTGGAAAGAATGTTGGGAAATCTATAATTTATCATTTGAATTGGTTTCTTTAGCTTCAATTGATGTTAATAAGTAAATTATGAATAGATTCGGGCGGATTGGAAGCGGAAACTAAGGGGAAAGCGGTATTTGAGGCTTGAGTTTGGCCGTGGAATCGAGGTAAGTGTTTGGCCTAACCTTAGCTTGAGGGAATATGTGTTGTTGTCTTATTTGCTACGTGTTTAATTGTTTAGTACGACGTATAGGTGTAGTGACGAGTATCTATACGTTGTTGTTGGGTCATATCATGCTAATGAGCCTTATACTTGTAACCATTGTGTCTCTTATCACGTATTATTTATGCTTAATCCGGTTACTTTTCATGTTGAACAAGATTGGTTATATTTTCTTGTTATTGGGTAATTGTTGAGTGTTGACTCAAGCTGAGACTTATATTGTGAATTTAACTGTTAAAACAAGATTGGTTATAGCCGATTCCCTTGCCGGGATGTTATTGTTTCTATTATTTGGGCGAGGAAAGAGTGATAAAGCACGAAGGGTGATGCCGTGCACATTCATACTTATGCGTATGGTGAGGAAGAGTGATAAAGCACGAAGGGTGATGCCGTGCACCTTCATACTTATGTGTATGGTAAGGAAGAGTGATAAAGCACGAAGAGTGATGTCGTGCACATTTACATTTATGTTGATGCATATGGTGAGGAAGAGAGATAAAGCACGAAGGGTGATGCTGTGCACATTTCTATTATTCATATGGTGAGGTAGAGTGATAAAGCACAAAGGGTGATGTCGTTCACATTTCTATTATTGATTGCATGGTGATGATTGAGAGTAAAAGCACGGAGGGTGATGGCGTGCATTTTCTGTTTGTTGTGATTATTTGCTGTTATCGGTTCAAGTGCATTAACTGCTTAATTTCTGTTACTACTGTGATTCCTTATTCTCGTACCCCCACAGGATGTTGCCCCTTCCTGTTAATTTTTGTTTAGCGTCTGTTATTGTTATTCTATTAGTATATTATTTAACTACACAGGTTTATGTTGGTTATTGTGTCCTAGCCTCGTCGCTACTTCACCGAGGTTAGGCTCGACACTTGCCAGTATATGGGGTCAGTCGTATTGATACTGCACTCTTCACTTTCTGTGCAGATCTTGGGTGCCAGACCTTGTGAGTAGAGTTGGGTGGCTGCCTTCAGTCAATTGGAGACCCAATGTAGTCCTGCAGACGTCCGTAGGCCCTGACATCCCCTTCTATCCTATTTCTTTCAGTTTTATCTACTTTCGAGACAGATGTATATTTCCTTGTTCAGACTATTATTTGTTGTTTTCGTAGACAGTCTGTAAGTTATGACACCAGTTCTGGGTGGAGTGTTATTACAGTTTAGTTATTTGTATTAAGATAATCTATTAAATTCTGTTTTTCCGCAATTATTCTGCTGATTTAATTTTGTTAACTTGTAAATTGATAAAAGATAAAGGAAAAAGGTAAAATATTTTGTAACGTTGGCTTGCCTAGCGAGTACAATGTTAAGCGCCATCACGATCACGACGGTGGGAATTTCGGATCGTGACATTTACACGTTTGATGCATCAAGAATAGAAGAGAGGTTTTAACACATTTTTATATTATTTTCAAGCTATGAGATATAGGATTTTTATTTTAAAGGATCTTTCTAAAAAAGATGTTTATAAATATAAATTAGACAAGAAAGTATATTAGTAAGGGAAAATTAGTTAAACAGTTATTTTTTTAATTAATAATAAATTTGTTAAAAGGTGGACAAGGGAGTTGGAGTGGGGCATTGGTGGCAAAATAATTAAAAGAAAATATTTAACCGGCCATATTATTGGATAATGAACTTTTTAAAAATGGGTCAAATATGGATAAAAATTAAATATGGGTCTAAATGAATAACCAATGGATAACATTGGGTTTAACTTTTGCATTTATAAAGCCTCAAATTGGGGTTCCCTCATGTTTGGGCGATTAGGAATTGTCCCAAAAGTGATCATATTCTACAAGTCATGGATAATATGGTTACCCATATTATCTGTCGATTAACCCGTTTTATATCCGCATTAAATATGGGTCGGATCGGATAATTTATCCGTTTTTTTATTACCCGATTTCAACCCGTTCCGTATCCGATGCGACCCCATTTGCCAACCCTAGAGTGGGCTAAGGTTCATGCCTGTGGTGGAAGTGCACAAGCTGCTATATACATGATAATACTAGCTGGATGTGTATATTACCTATAGCAAGGGAGGAATCTAAGGATTTTTGAGAACAAGAAAAGGTTAGAGGAGACTCTTGATCAAGATGGTGATTCAGGACATTGGTAGGGGGAGCTGGAAGCATGTCTAACTAAGCAGATGCACAGTTCCGTATATATGATTTTTCATAAGCGATTTTACATTTTAAAAAGTGAACAAATAAACAAAATATTGCAACAACATTATATTAAAAACAGAACATAATATGAATAAAATGTTACTCAATATTACTACTCTTCTCGATGAATTTTAATTTTTTAAATGTATTTAAAATAATCCCATTATAAATAATACTAAATACGTTTTTCTATAAAAGGTACAAACAATCACTAAAGACTTTCATTTATTTGATTATGCAAATCATTTTTAATCAACTTTACTGGTAGTTAAAGAGGGGTGTCACATATGGTAAATCCGTGAGTCCGAAACCAAAGTGTGTTTCTTTTGGACTCAAACGACAAAAATAGGTGAAAAAAAATGGTTACCATTTTATATATAGCGCGGTTATTCACCGTGCTATACCTTAACAACACGTTTGTCCGTTAGGGTATATCGCGGTTATTAATTTGAACTCAAAAAAGGCTAGCGACTTGTCTACATGCGCTATCCTACTTAAAAAGCGGGTCATCTCCTCCACCGACCAGAAAACCAGTGCACACCCCCAAACCCCCATCCCCTCCCCAATTTTTAAAGCAAAAAAACCCCATTGGAGCCCACCCGTCCCACAAAAAGTGTATCTTCATCGTATTGTAGCAAGCTAACACCGGATCTAAGGAGTTATCACGTAGTGGATTGCTCGTTTCGGCCCCAAATCATCAAATTTTCACATTTCAAATAATTTTAAATCGAGGTATTCTGTCTTACTTTTTGGTAAAACTCACGTATAAAAAATGCTTATTAGTTATTTTTTACTGTGGTCTATGTTTTTTCGTGATTGTTTTGTGATTTAATTAATTTATTATTTTTTATCCGAATTAGACTATTTATGTGCTAAAATATTAGTAAAATAGATAAATTTGTATTTTATGAATAATTAATGTTATAAAAATGTTTCTTAGTAATGTTTTACTGTGGTCTATGTTTTTTCGTGATTGTTTTTGACTTAATTAATTTGTTATTTTTTATTCGGATTAAATTATTTATGTGCTAAAAAATTAGTAAAATAGACAAATTGTTATTTTATGAATAATTAATGTTATTTGGATTTTATTGTTGTACGGATATTAATATGTGACTTTATTGTTGTTTAGTGCTCTTTAGTGTTATGTTGTGCCCGTAATTGTAATGTAGTGCCCGTAACTGTAATGTAATACCCTTTAGCGTAGTAAAACTGATCAAAATTTTTAGCTAATGGTAGTTGACTTTGTTCATGGCCATTTAGAGCAGTGTCACTTTAGTGAAAAATGTTGGAAACAAACATATGAAATATTAATATAGAAAATTTATCACCCTAAGTATTTGTTATATGAATAATTACTAAATTATCTTTGTAATTATTGAAATTAATCATTTAATTATCTGTTAACACCAAAAATATCTGAAAAATATGATAGTTCAAACACAAACTCTCTCGAATTTTAGTCAACAAATATAAGAAAATAACATAAAAAACAACAATATAGAAAATTTGTCAAACTAAGTATTTTTATATAAATACTTATTAATTATATCATGCATAGTTATGAAAGTTAATTATTTAATACTATTATACCCAAAAAATAGCTAAGTAAGAAACAAACATATAAAATTATAAACTAACATATAAAATAATATAATAAACTAACATATAAAATAATAATATAAAAATATATCAACCTAACCAATAATATAGTAAAACTATCGATTAAGTATTAATATAAAAGATATTACAATATAGTTAAAGATGTTAAGCAATTAAAAAGAAAAATACTTTAATTAATATTGTTCAATTTACAGACATCGTCATGGAGGTTCCCCCTATGCATCCCCGACCTACATCTTGAGAGCTACTATTGCTAGGCAACCATAGGTCTTCACACATCTGGGATGGGCAGTGTCTGTCCCAGACATTCCACCCTAGACATATAGATGATATGTGAGAGTTCATTAGGGACCACCCACTCCATCCCCGAATAGTTGGATGCCTTCAGGATACGGGTTTTTACAGGATCATATAGATCGACCAGTTGTAGCTTGACTGGGCGTTAATCACGGCTACGATAGAGTGATAGCAACTGGAGACGCACGCATCTCATCTACCCATTGGCGAGGATACCATCACACTTGAGGACATGTAGGTTCTTTTCGGGCTGCCGGCTGATGGATTACCTGTAGCTTACCTGCATGCTCTTAGATACTATATGGGAGTAGATTACCTGCATATGTTGCAGCGGCTCACTGGTTTCCAGCCAGCGGAGCCGAATTGTAACGATCCGACTAGTCATTTTGAATAATTCCGTTCAGTTCGGCTGTTTGAGGTCACGAGTAGCTTCACACAGTGTATTATGACTTACGTGCATTATCAGTTTAGATTTTTGAAAAGTTCAGAAAGGATTTTTAGAAGTGACTTTCATTTGAGAAGCTTGAAATTGAAAGAATTGACCAAGATTTGACTTTTGAGTATTTGACCTCGGATTGGAGTTTCGATGATTCCGATAGACTTGGATGGTATTTTTGTAATTAGGCGTACGTCCGGATTTGGGTTTGGAGGTCCGTAGGATAATTTGAAGCATTTTGGCAAAAATTGGAAAGTTGAAATTTTGAAAAATGGAGAAGTTTGACCCATATCTGACTTTTGTGATATCGGGATCGAAATACAATTTCGAGAGTTGGAACAACTCTTTTTATATCATTTGGGATTTGTCTGCAAAATTTGGCATCATTCCGGGTTGGTTTGATAGGTTTCGACACAAGTTTTGGAAGTTGGAAAATTGGAAAGTTCATAAGTTCTATTTATGGTATGATTCGTCGTTTAGGCATTGTTTGATGTGATTTGATACCTCGAGCAAGTCCGTGTTAGGTTATAGGACTTGGTTGGGTGTTTAGATGAGGTCCCGGGGGCTTTGGGTATGTTTTGGGTGGGCTACGGGTCAATTCCTCCTATTTTTGAACTGATGTTTTCTGCCTTCTGGTATTCTTCTTCGCGATCGCAAATAGACTTTTGCATTCGCTAAGTGTTGTTGCTGACTCCCTCGAAATCCTTCATCGCGTTAGCGATTATACTCCCCCATTCATGTAGGCTCCATTTCTTGTTCTTCGCGTTCACACTCTTTCCCTCGCATTCTCGAAGGGCTCTTTCTGGACAGCCTCACTTTCCTCTTTGCGATCGTGCACCTTTGCTGCGTTCGTGAAGCACAACTAGGTAGCTTCCACTCTTCTTCTTCACGAACGCGATCCTTTTTCCACGTTCGCGATGCACAAAGGCATGGGTAGAATATATATCTTCTAAATCGATGGTTAGGCCATTTTTATCATATTTTGACTTGTAAAGCTCGGTTTTGAGCGATTCTTTGTGAGGTTTTCAAGCAATTCGATTGGGTAAGTATTCTTCACCTAGTATTTAATGTATTCCATGATTTTATCTTCATTTTTATCATTTAATTTGTATTTTGGGTTGAGGAAAATATTAGTTTTTGAAGAGAATTTCTAAAATGAAAAATCATGATTTGAGGGACCAAATAGTATCGGAATTTGATAAATTTTGTATGGTTGAACTCGTATCGAAATGTGTATTCGATTTTTGTAAAATTTGTCGGGTTTCGAGGTGCGGGCTCGGGGGTCGAATTTTGGAACAATTTTTGAATTTGATAAAGATTGAGACTTTATGATCCGTAATAGGTTCTTATGAGTTTTATTTGTTCTTTGAAGTTATTTTGGGTAGATTTGAGCCGTCCAGAGGTCTTTTCACCCGAGAAGTTCATATTAGAGTACCGGTTTGTCTTCTTTGAGGTAAGTATCTTGCCTAACCTTGTGTGGGGGATTTCCCCTTAAGATTTGAGTCTTCTATGCTAATTGTAGTCCGTGTACGCGAGGTGACGAGTGTATGCTCGGATTTATTTGTGGAAATTTTTTCTTTTTAGGGTTCTTAGGTCCTTAAATTCACTAAGTAGGAAGTTGTTCTAATATGATTGAGTTTCCTATTTACTAATTTCACCTCTACATGCTCTATATGATGTTGTTAGTACTTCTTTACCTCTTACTTGTTATTTGACCCTTATTTGCCTCAATTGAAGTGATTGTCTTCCTTATTGTTTTTGTTACTTCTTAATTGTAAGTTCCTCTATGACTTTATGCATATATGCTATATGTCCAAATTGTTGTGGTTGGCTTTGTAGTTATCACGTGCCTTACATGTCTTGTTATTTTGTAAAGGTTGTTGTATTCCTTTGATTTTTGCGTGATTCTCTTGTTTCCATGCACTCATACTCTTGGTGGTAGAAATTCTTGTAATTAAGTTATTGATTCGTTGTTGTTGATTTAAATTATGCACGGTGGGATCGGGTTGCACGCCACAACAGTAGGAATAAGGGTGGTATATTAAGGAGGAATAAGGATGAATTGATATTATATGGTGGGATCAGGTTGCACGCCGCAACAGGAGGAATAAGGGTGATATATATTGAAAAGGAATAAGGGTGAATTGATATTATATGGTGGGATCGGGTTTCGCGCCGCAACATATTATGTTTATTATTATGATATTGATATTGTACGGTGGGCTCGGGTTGCACGCCGCAATATGAGGAATAAGAATGATATATTGAGGAGGAATAAGGGTGAATTGATATTATATGGTGGGATCGGGTTGCGCGTCGTAACATATCTTGTATTTTGGTATCCCCTGTTTTACTGTATTGACTTTAGTTCCTTCGTGCAAGATTTTGATAATTTGTATTTCTAGTATTCATTGAGTTTTGAGGATCGAGTTATTTTCATTGACTTATTAACTTGTCGTCATTTCCTGAGTTCTTTTCCTAGTACTATTATTCTAGTGAATTAGTTTTCAAAGTAAATTTACTACGTTGAGTCATTTCCTCCTGCCCTACTGAATCATTCATAATATCGTGATTTAAAATAAAGGAATTAATATCATGCTTCCTTGTGTGCCTTTAAGTTAGAACTCGTTGTATATTTTAGTATCTACTATTTCTAATATTTGTTATATTTTATTTCAACTGGTTTCTCAACTAAACCCCCTTAACCTGTCTGAGGTTATACTTTTCTTAAAAATGAATTTCTGTTAAGCTTTAATTTAATCAATTCTATATTAAAGGCAATAGCTTATCAATGTTGTATTTCTATTTAAAAAATATTATTTTCTTCACTCAAATGATTTCAAAAAATAACTTCATCTTTTCTTACTGGTTTTCCTATTTGGTCTAGAAACTGTAAATTTACTTTATGATATATAAATAGAACTTCTTGAATATCTTACTTAGCATTTGTCATAGATATTATGTACCGAGTAGCACGTGGATCTTTGACGTGCAAAGTGAAAGGGAAATATGTTGGCACAAGGTGTCATGTATGTTAAAGGTTTGGAAGTTGTGATTGATGAGACTTCGAGGAATGGGATGGCCGGAATTGTGTATTAGGAATGATGTGATTGGTTGAGTTAACATTGCTTTCCTTAATTGAGCACATTTTACTTGTCTATATTTCAGCTATGTTGGTGTTAATTTACTTGGTTACTTTTCGGTACCATCCGTGTTTTCCCATTATTGCCCCTACTGTTTGTAATTTGATTTCTTCCTACTATTGGCATTACTTTGTTATCTTTATCTTGTTAATTATTATCATATCCTGTTTAGCTTATTAGACCAGTAGGTGTCTGGATTGTTCCTCGTCACTACTCAACCGAGGTTAGTCTATATACTTAATGGACACCGCTGTGGTGTACTCATACTACACTTCTGTATATTTTTGTACAGATCTAGGTATTTGATCGTTAGTGGCTGTGCGGATTGTTGCTGTGGAGACTCAAGGTAAACCTGCTACTGCGTTCGCAGGCCTCGGAGTCACCTTCAATTGTACATATTTCAATTGTTTCCTTTTGTTGTGGAATAGTGATGTATTCAATTTGTATAACTACTCCTAGAAAGGCTTATGACTTGTACTACTAGTTTTGGAAATTATAAATTGTTCAGAGATATCTAATTCGAAGTTAGTGAATATTATCGTTATTTCTGTTAATGTTAGGTTTGCCTAGTTTTAGAGACTAGGTACTATCACGGCCCCTTCGAAGGGATTTTGGGTCGTGACAAGTTGGTATCAGAGCTCTAAGTTCATATGTGCTATGAGTCATAAGCAGGTTTAGTAGAGTCTTGCGGATCGGTACAGAGCGTCTGTACTTATCTTTGAGAGGCTACGAAAACTATTATGAAATTACACCTCTTTCATTCCTTATCGTGCAACATTGATTCAGCTCGAAGCATATAACTTATGTTCCTTTACATCCACTTGTGTATGATATTGCGCTCTCAAAGTCCGCTATGCACCATTGGTTCGTGATGCTACAGATGGGCTACGAGGGAGCCAAGGGTGGTCAAACATTGTCTCAACGTGTCGTCCAGACTGAAGATACAGAGGTATTGAAAGACTATTCAGTTGTTCCCATGGGAATGTAGCATGTTCCGACATCTGGTGGATGAGTACGAGCTTGGGAAGGTTTGATTGGTTGGCTCGTCATCGAGATTGTGGTGGGGTCACGAGGTAGATGTTGATTGAAGATAGTTAGTGGTATTGGAGACTGTGGTTTGTATGGGATTTCTACTCAATGTAAGGTACATGTTATCATTTAAGGCAATGAAGGAAGCGAGTTTGACTGATACGAGAATGAACGTGCGCTCAGTAGATGACTTGGAGTACCTTGTGATTGGTGTTATGCGAGCTGTGAAGGTTAGTTTTGCGGATAATCAGATGTTGTTTTCTATGGCTTCGCGCCAAGTGGGGGAGTCTATTAGCGGCATTCAGATTGCAAAGCCAGATTTACATCAGTTTTGGCTTGAGGTATGTATATATATGGTATTGGAAGGTTTCCGAAATTTATATATGGCTAAGGTCTGAGATCTTGCATGAGATGATATTGGGGATTACGATGTTTCTGCGTTAGTAATGAATCTACATTTCAGTATCAAGGGGAGTTGGAGAAACAACTTCCGATTCACAAAAGGTTTATTCAGCGTGGGCATCGTGGTTGCGGCAGAAAGTGGGTGCTTCAGAAAAAATGCGGTGGTTTATGAGTTTCTAGACTACGTGGTTCGTGCTAGGATTATCTGCACCTGGGCTGTGATTGGAACCATTGCACATCGACGGGGAGAAGTACTACCCTAGAGTAAAGACAAGGAGTATCCGAAGAAATAGGTCAGCTCTGTGGTGTTGGGTCAGCACAACAATGGTAGTAATTGTGTCATGACCCAAACCAATGGGTTGCGACGGGCACCCGGTACCTTACTCAATCGAGTACCAACGTAACGTATCTTTCATACCATTCTATCATAGGTAAATGAGCCAGAAAAGATTTTGTGGGATAACTAGAATAAAACCTAAGAGAATACTCGACATGTAACGACCCAACATGATATAGAAGCTTATGCATGCGACATACGGGCCTATAAGGCCGACATGATAATACAAGTATCCATAAACATGGCATCTACCTACAAGACTCTAGGAGTACATAAACGTCATAAAAGACGGGATAGGGCCCCACCATACCAATCAATATATGTCCAAATCATACTGACCAGATAAGCAACTCCGGAGCAAGTAGAGTGCACCAACACCTTCCGCTGAGCTAATAGCCTACTAGGATGACTGTTAATCTATCTATCGGGACCTGCGGGCATGAAACACAGCATCCCCAAGCAAAAGGGACGTCAATACAAATAAAGTACCGAGTAGGTAAGACATGATAGTAGTATATGTGAACAACTAATTTTTGACCACACTCGAATTCTATACTATTTTAGTGTAAATATTTTTTCTAAGTCTAATCTTGATATTTTAAACTTTTATCTTATTTTTAATAGGTTTTATTCGAGAAAAGCTAAAAATTACAAAAAAATATTCACATGCTTATAGTATAAATTTTATTCATTTATAAAGAGAAAAAGAAAAATTTACAAAAAGTATGGTTTCTTTAAATTAGAATTATAATAAATAAGTTAGCTTAGCTTTAATATATTTTGGATGTCATTTAAATTATAGTGTATTAGAATAGTTTGCCTATATTATTTTAGTCTAAAAATTAGGTAGTTATTGTCTTATCTTTATATTTTATCTTTTAAAGAAAAAACAAAAAGGAAAAGAAGAAGAAAAAAATTGAAAATAAAACCAAAAGATTAACAAATTTCAAATCTAACTAATCACTACCTACACACTCACGTCCCAACCCTATGATCCCCACTCCCTCACGTCACTTTACACTAGCACACACAGTCACGTCTCAATTCCTCTTCTTTATTTTAATCCCACGTTCCCACTCCAAATTCTGGCCACAAGATTTAATAACCACCATTATTCTTCTTTATAAAGATGAGAAGAGAAAAAAAAGGAGATTTAGAGGAAGGAGATTCAAAAAAAATCTGGTCTGCTTCTCTTTCTTCAACACAAGCAGTATTCTTCCTGCATGAAAACCAGTCCAAAGGTCCCTTAAAATACCATATAATGCTCCGTAAATACCAGCTCTAAAACCAGCCTTTAACATTCACAAAGACCACCTGAAAACACAAGAAAACAGCCACTAAAACCTCCAAATACTACCTCAAATCCCTTCCCAAATACAGCAGCGAAAATCAGTCCAAACACACCTCACAAAACAACTCCATAACCACCGAGTGCTAGTATCGGAATTTTGGAGCTTCGAGGTTACATATTGTTGGTTCTGTTTGTGGTTCGAGTGGTCCATCGAGGTTGCCGCCGGCAAAGGTTTATGGTCATTGTCTTTGTTCTTGGCTCGATGGTTGAGTTATAGAAATGTAAAGTTTGATCCAGTCAATATAGAGGTCAATTTCCAATCTAATCTTTTATCCTTCAATGCATTTGGATATAGCAAAAGAAATTTCGTTAGCTGTGAGTAGTACAGGTTGTTTGCGTGCCATATTTTTGCCATGCTTTAAAGTCTAATTTGATCCTTTAATTTGGTACCATGATATTTGCTACTACAATTTTATTTGCATTATGATTGTTTAAGTTAAATGATATTCTTATTAGTATGTAGTTGCAAGTGTGTTAAAGTCATGAATATATATATATACATATTATTTCTATAATCTGGTGTCATATGTATACATAGAAGAATATTATTTCCTTTATTAGCTAAAAGGGAAACAAAAAATTGAAATTTGTTAGAGCTAAGGACGTGTAGGCTAGTTGCTATAGAATTTTGGGCCAAATAAATGGGCCACTGGTATTGAAAAGGGATTTTTTCCTATCTATACCATATATGAAACCTTATTACCAATAATGTTCATAATTTGTTAATTACCCGCACAGTCCACACTTTTACTACAATTTATATACCAATTCATAATTAGGCAGATTCTGCCATTTAAAACGCGCTAAAAAGAAGGCATGAAATCTGCGTTTGATTCTTTCCACATTAAATTCGAATTTTGAAACGGAAAGAGATCTCATTGTTGCGTAATTCTCTCATTCACTACAATTCTAAAACAACGCAAGCTTCAGAAGCTCTAGTACTCAAATTGCTTTTACAAATTCTACAGCGCAATACAAATTGTAGAATTCAAAATTGTTCTTCATCGACCTCAGTACTCAAATTGTCGAACCTATATCTGTTCTTCATCTTTTTTCTCTCAACTACACGAAATAATGTCAAAAATCCCAATAATGCTAAAATTGAATGGAAATTGGGATCACTATGGCAAATTTAGAGATTTTGAAGTTGATGCCATTGTGGTAGATGAGAATGCAAGCTACGGAATTCTGATTTCTACAATTGCAGAACAACTATCGATTAATACATCAGATAAAGTTGTAGAAATCAAATACATTGTGAACGATAATTGTACTTCAATGGAGATTAGGAATGATATGGGGGTTCGTGTGTATATGGAGAACAAAAAGGAGAATAAGAACTTAGGTTCGTATCTTTTATGTATAAGCGTAAGAGATTTCAATATGGAATTGGCAATCACCAACGATAGCACAAGTGTAGGTATGTTTAATTCGACATTGCAGAGAGTTATTGTGTTATCTACAATATTACAACATTTATCTACTAATTAACTACAAAAAATAATGTACTGAAGCTCATAAAGCAATGTTGTTTTCAAAATTATCTATATAGTTACTACATTTATCTCTATGTTGCTGCAGGTTCGTCTGGATCTCTAAACTTACTTGAAATTCCATCCTCACCAGCTATAGAGGAATATCAAAGTGAAATAATAACTGAATCTATGCAAACATATATTGAAGAAGGACAAGTTTATGAGGGCAAGCAAACTGTAGCTGCTGCAATGAAGAATTTTTCTGTGATGCACAAGTTCCAATTCAGAGTAAAAAGATCTAGTCATAGAAGGCATGGATTTATTTGTGGAGAATATATCAGTAAAAGCAGTGTTTTAGTGAAGATATGTGGTTTTTATAAATTATAGTTTAATTGTAGTTAAACTGTAGTTAATTATAATTTTTAACGAATTTGTGTTAAATCAGTCCTTTTTGTTGCTTCTACATCAATAACATGTATTAAATATTGTATTTTTTTTGTAGCTACTGGCTTATATGCGTTGCTGAAAACTGTAAATGGCACTTCAAGGCAACGTCAATTAATGATTCGGCAATGTTCAAGATAAGGAGTTTCAGCCAACAACACACATGCTCCTTATTGGACGAAACATTCATACAACGCAAACGTACTACAGCTATAGTTGGTAGCATGGTCGTTCCAAAGTATTTTGATCCTAAGACTGTTTACACACTAAAGGACATACAAACTGACAAGTTATCCGAACATGGACTGAACCTAAGCTACATGCAAGCATAGAGAGCCAAGGAAAAGGCTTTACAGTTTTGAGAGGGAATCCGTCTGACTCCTACAGCAAATTACCCAAATATTTTTATATTCTTGAGGAGACTTATCCTGGTTCTGTTGTTAAATTGAATAAGGCAGCAGATGATTGCTTCTTATACGCATTTGTTGCTCTTTGTACATCAATAAGTGGTTGGCAACATTGTAGGCCAGTAGTAGTGGTTGATGGGACATTCTTAAAGTCAGCCTACAGGGGGATTATGCTTACAGCAAGCACCATGGATGCAGTAGGTAAATAATGTAATAATTTTGTAGGCATTCTATAAAATGTAGTTAAATTGTAGTTATATTGTAGTTATTTTGTAGCTACAGGAAAAAAGTGTAGATAAATTGTCTATATTCTGAATATATATTGTAGTTGTTATCTAATTATATTTTTATATACCTTTTCAGGGCTGCCAATTAATATTTTATGAATTAAAAATGTAGGTACTATATTTACCTTGGCATATGCTGTGGTTGATTCTGAAAACGACGCGTCTTGGAAGTGGTTCTTTGAGCAATTCAAGGAGGCATATGGTGAAAGACCTTCAATGTGTGTTGTTTCAGATAGGAATGAGAGTATACTGAAGGCAACATCAATTGTCTATCCGGGCATGCCACACTACTCTTGCATGTGGCATATTTGGACAAATATAAGGTCCAAATTCAAGAAGGGACATTTACAATTACATAAATTGTACTTTGCTATAACATGGTCATACACTCTGAATGAATTTAATGAAAGGATGTTGAAGATTGAAGAGGTAGACCCGCGTGTGAAATCTTACCTATATGATATTGGCTATCATAGATGGTCAAGAGTACATGCAACGGTGAATAGAACTTTTACTATGACATCAAATATTGCAGAGTCGTTGAATGCTGTAACAAAAGAGGCAAGAGAGCTGCCAATATTTGATCTATTAGAGTGTATGAGGACGCTTCTTGAACGTTGGACGAAAGAGAAGTTATTGAAGGCAAAGAGTACTTTCACATACCTTGGGTACAAATTCAACAAAGAATTGGATGACAACAATACATTATCTCAGAAACTAAGGGTAAGATCTGTTTGTTTGGTGCAAAAAAAATAAATTGCTTAATATGCATTGTTTCCAGATTGTAGATAAACTATAGTCAAATTGTGGGTAATTGTAGATTGTAGATAAGTTGTAATGTATTTGTAGCTGATTTGTAGGTAAGTTGTGGATAATCCTTTTTAATGATTGATATATTATTATTTCTGTTTGTTCTTCAATTGTAGGTGAGGGCTTTAACAGATCATATACATACTGTGTTAGATGGTGTGAAGCGGTATATTGTGTGTCTAGAAAACAAGAAATGTAGCTGCGGACAATTCCAACTTGATGAACTTCCATGTGCGCATGCTTTGGCAGCATTAAGGCACAGGAAGGAAACATACGAAAACTATTGTTCTCCGTATTACACAAGGAAGAGCCTTCTGCTTACCTATGAAATGCCAGTAAATCCTCTTCCTGATGAAAGCAAATGGGATGTGCCACAACATATTTTGGATGAGGTAGTAAAGCCACCGGCGGGAGATAAAAGGCAGCCAGGGAGATCTCACAAGGAAAGATATAAAATATTTGATGAAATAAACTCAAAGAAGTACAAGGTGTCATGTGAAAATTGTGGAGGTGAAGGGCATAACAAAAGAACTTGCAAGAATGCGCCCAAAAAGAAAAGAATATCATGTAGTTAGAATAGTTATTCAAAATAAATGTTAGTGAGTTCAAATTATCTGATTTTTTTGTGTAATCGTTCAAGTTTTTGAAGATGATTATGAAGTATACTACAATTTGTGTATTTGCGTTTAATATGATTTTATGTATTCTGTCAGGCATCTAAATTTGTCTTTTTTATAGCATAGTTAAACTTTAATATTTACGATATACAAAACAACTAATACTAATGAAGAATTCATTCAATGTAAACTGTTTCCAGATTATAGTTAAAATGTACTTTAAATGTAGTCTAATTGTAGTCCTGTTAATAATTTGTAGATGATTTGTAGTTAAAATATAGTTTAAATGTATTTAAATTGTTGTCTTGTTAATAATTTGTAGATGATTTGTAGATTAATTGTGGATAATTTATTTATATGATTCCTGTATTTATTTCATATTTTGGCTGTGTACCTTAATTACAAATGACAGTTATATACAAAAATTACCTAGAACTTGAAGGTATTTCATAAAAATTACTTGAAGATTAAAGGCAAATTGTATTCTAGCAAATCAGAGTACTCGAGTTTAATGTAATGAAGATAAAGTGATGTAAACAACCAAAATGATATATTTCCTACAGTGTATTCCACTTCAACTACAAAATGACATCAACTAAACTAGGAACACAAAACTCTATTTCTTCTTTCTCTGTACTCTAGTCCTCTCATTTTTAGCAGGAGCACCATTCCTCCTTACTAGCCTGCATGTAACCTCACTTTCACTGATTGACCCATCTTCTTGCTTCTTTGTAGCACAGTCCCATAGTAGAGCTCCATAGCGTATACGGTGTTGGTCGATATCAGAAAGATCTTCTTTTGGGATTGCCAAATCTCCAAGGCTAACATACTCCGCAAAAGCCGCCACAAATACACCACAATCACTGCATAAGATCAAATTTTTTTATTATGTAAGAATTAATTAAAATAAAATAATTAAACATATAAAAAGGGAGAATAATTTTTTTACTGTGATCCTTCCTTTTGCTGTGGAATCTCCGCAACCATCCACTGTATGTTGAGAGGGTCTGTAACTGGTTTCTCAATGTATGCCTTTGTGGTCTTGAAGTCAATGTCATTACGTTTCCCGTAGAAACCAGTGCAAGACAAATACAGAGGGATAATGATTGAAAACTTATCAACCAATGATTCAACAATATTATGACGGTTTGAAGACACCATGGAATCATAAACATAAAGTTGCCTGTCCGCTATAAACGAGCAACAACCAATGGAAATTATCTACAATGTTCACAGGCATGATGACATAGTCAACTACATCCCAGGCAACATTAGCAAGAAGTCTATACCCAAGGATATATTCTGCAACATTATCATCTGATTTAACAACCTAATACTTAAGTTCTGGTGGAGAACTTTTGAACTTGTCATAGATTCGTTCAATCTTGGTCCTGAACAAGCAATCGGTTTTTGTGAACCTAGTGTCGTTGTAGGGGCCATACTTGCCTCTTTTTCTCAAATAATACATAATAACATCAATGTGCTGTAAAATAAAATAAAGTCTACTATAAGATACAAAGTAACCAAAATTATCTACATAACAGCTACAACTTAAACTACAATTTGAACTAATCAAATAATCTAACATATTGCTACACTTTAGCTACTATACAGAGGAACAAATTCAACAGTTGAAGACAAAACATAGTAATCTATATATCTTGTCTACAATATAACTACAATTACACTACACAGCTGAAGACAAAACTACAATATAACTACAATTACACTATACAGCTGAAGACAAAACACATATTGTGAAGGATTCTGTTCTTTATACTTACCGTGTTATTGATGACTTGTCCTGGGTGAGCAAAGGCATAAAACCAGTCCTTCTTATCCACCTTTTCACAATCAAAGTCTAACCAAGGCTTGATTTGGTTATCCTTTTTGGAAAAGTATTCTTTCCTCTTGTAATAACAAAAAAATATCAAATAAAAAAAATGACAAAATGAATTACATATTTAAAGTTTAAAAATGGTGAAATGAAAGTGTAAAATTAAGCATTCATACCTCTTAGATACTTTGTCACTACGAAGGTATAACTAGTTGGTGAACCTTTCTATCAAATCAACATCTACATTTTCACCTATAACAGTTGTGAAGGGGTGCTTGAGGTAGAAAAATTTAGGTCCGACAGAGGTGCTGCCTCCAGAACTATACAAAGGTGTGAAAGGTGATCGTGCATGTTTCCCCGGTTGCCTGGTTCTACCCGGATGAATAGGGGTTGCTTCATCTGGTATGGTCTCGCCATACATGACCAATTGTGTTAAGTTGTCTGGACAACTCAAAGTCATCCAATGCCGGACCTTTCTTGTTAATGCCTGAACCTTCAGGAACAACTTCATTCACAGTCACACCGTGAATTGGAGACTGTGGAACGTTATCTTCAATATCTGTTACATATAAAATAACATACTTAACAGCATTGTATAATTGTATAAGCAAAAATTTACTACTTCAAAAGTATATTATGATACTATACCTGCTTTTTCTACCTCAGCTCCTTCCTGAAATCCTGGTTCTTCCTTAACCATTGTTGGCACACCCCCAGGAGAAACTTCAGCTTCTGAAGATAAATGTAGATGTATGTAGTTATGCACAATATTGTTGATATAAAGTGAATATAATGAGCTTCCGATATTATACCTGCTTGTTGTGCCTCAGCTACTCCTTCAAATTCTGGTTCTTCCTCAACATGTGCTTGGAGATGTTCTATTGAAACTTCAGCTTGAATGAATAATTTAAAAAATGAGAATTGTAGATATATGTGGGAATTTGTATTTAAAGTGTGAATTATAAAATTTTTGCATTGTAACCTTATTGTAATGAAAGTATGATAGTATACCTGCTTTATATGCCCCAGCTGCTTATTGAAAATCAGGATATAAGTCAACATGTGCTTGAATATGTTCCGGAGAAATAGCAGCTGCAAAACATAGTGAAAAAGAGGTTATAATAATTAGATAATGTTGTCCTGAAGTTCGTAGATATGTCTGAAGGAATTCTATAAATACCTGTATTGTTTGTGCTTGCATGCACTTGATCACCAATATTGAACTGAAATTGCTGGTTGTTCTCTCCTTGTTGTTGGTCTTTATTTTTGGTTGAACTACCAGCAAACTACAATTTTTGAGTATGTTTGAGTATATTTGATTCATATGTCATAATTAGTTTTACTACAAAAATATATGTCAATTCTTACCTTTGACTCGTCCACATCGTATCTCATGTTTATCACCTTCAAAACACTCTTCACAAAAACATCTATGAACTCTCGAAGGCTTGTGAGTTCCTCAAAAACAGCCTTCCTAAATTCAGCTAACTTTCCATCAACCTGAAAATTAAATATATAATTAGTTGGTAATCTTATTCAAAGTGCTACAGTTCCACTACAATTTAACAAAGATTTGTGCAATACCAACAGGGCTCAATATAGAATTATACTACAAATTAACTACAATGTATAACATACAATAATTGTTATGGAATGAAGTTAAATTGTAGCAAAAAATGTCTTTATATTGTAGTTATTTATATTACCTGCTCAATCCTCTTTTCCAACTTCCTGAGCTTGCTAGTCACAGATTCAATATCCTCTTGACAATCTGTATCTTTGGGTTCAAATGTTGGAGTAGCAACAATTGGAACATGTGATGATTGAGCACCATGTGCATCTTCATACTGAATCTTGTCTGGCAGATTAAGCACTCCAATCTCTTCTCCAAATTCAGTGATGCTTGTGAACTGAATGATGGAAATAACAGTTAGTTCAAGTAAATAAATAAATGTAGATTAATTGTAGTTATTATGAAGGTAAATGTAGCATCATACAAAAGTGAAAAAATATACCTTGAGCCACTCAGGCTTGATCATCTTCTCTTCAATTGCAGTTAACCAAATCTGGCCCTTTGTAGCTGACTATCTTAAAATGCGAGGTATAGATTCAGAACACCTCGTAGCAAGCTCCGTACTGACGGACGAGCAACACTCATATAGCCACACTTGCAAGGCTAATGAGCATCCCCGTATCTGATAAGAATGTACATGGGAATTAAGACGATGTCGGACAGATTCAATAACCTGCTTAAAGGATTTGATACCTCATGGGTATGACTCAAAATTACCAGACTCTATCAGAAAGAACATAAACTTGTCTATGAAAGACACATGGTCTTTATCAGAAGGACAAACAAAAAATTTCAACAGATAAAGAATGCACAACCTCACTGCATCCTCATCGTTTGCCCAAGCTTTATTTGTGACTACATTTTTCAGATGCCACTTTTCAACCCTTTGTTTGTTCGAAAAATAGGTAGTCATTAAATGGCTAACATAAGTGGAAGTGTAACCATAGTCTGAAAACTTATTCACATAATTTAGACCAGTAATCAACCCAAATTCTCTCAAGGAAAAATTCAATATTTCACCCTTCAATAGTACTGAAAAATATGAGTTAGTAGACTTTGACAATTCATACTTCATCAGAAGATGAATTGCTTGGTTTTGCATACTGATTGTGGGGAGACCAAATAAGTAACCAAAACAAGTTTTTTGGAAAAGCTTTAAAGCATTTGGAGAGAGTAAAGCTTTTATCTGGCTAGGTATGCTCGGATGACACAAACTATGGAATCTAAGCACACAATAATCAACATTTTGTGGTGCAAAGTAATGGCCATTCTGCAGAAAATAAAAAATTATTGAACATTAGTAGTTAGCATAAAAAAGAAGCAGTAATCTACATATAACTACATGATAACTACAAAATATAACTAAAAGAAGAACAACCTACCCACACCTATAACTACAAAACAATACAGGACATCTACACATGTAAACATTATCTCAAAACAATAAGGAAGAAAAGGGTAACCACAGCTCGATAACTACAAAAATATAACAGTTAGTTCAAGTAACTCACAAAATGTAGATTAATTGTAGTTAGTATGAAGGTAAATGTAGCAACATACAAAAGTAAAAAATATACCTTATCTACAATTTATCCAGCAGACTACAAAATAACTACAAAATGACTACATTTATGCACTGTCTAAAAATCACAATAACAATTAACCTACAAAATTGAAACAAACAATCTACAAAATTTGGACAATTCCACATTTTACCAAAAAACACTTGAACAACAGATTTTTACAACTAAAATCACACTAAAAAACTGTAAAGAAAAATAATTAGTGTTTACCTTTACCAAAATCTTTTTGTAAACCAATTTTGGTACTTTTTTGGAGGGTTTCTTCTTTTTCGGTTTTGATGAAGAAGGAGAGACCTTGGGTTTTTTCACAGATGAAATTTTAGGGGAATGTTCAACAAAATCATCATCTACACACAACTCTTTGCCCTTTCGTTTGAGTTGTTTCTCGACTGGTTTATCACCTCCACCAGTATCAACATCGTGCAAATGCTTGGTTCTCATCTCCGCACGGATTTGTCTAGGAGATGAAATACTAGTAGTAGGTTCACTTGCATGTGTCGATTTTGCATTTTTGGGGTTAAAACACCCAAATCAAAGGATGGGATATCAACTAATGTAGCTTTTGAAGTTTTTTTTGCAGTGCTGATTTTTTTCATGATTTGGGACTTGAAAAAACAGATGCAACTTCAAAATAGGATTTTGTGAAATTAACTGGAAAAGAAAATTGTAGAATCGTGGGTAATTGATGGTAAACATGGGTGAGAGGAGAGTATACGAAAATGGGGGAATTAACTGAAGGTAAAACGTGAGGGGGTGTGGGGGGTGGGAGGAGAGAGACGCAGGTAAACGAAAATGGGAGAATATACGCTCATAAATTGACGCCTAATATAAATGAAGCATTAATTATACCCTTAATTTGAATTGTGGTATATAAATGGTAATTTGGTATGCTGAAATGTAATTAACACAATCCTTAAACATTGAGGGTAATAAGGTTTCATATATGGTATAGGAAGGTAAAAATCCCTATTGAAAATCGGATATAAGCTTGGGATAAGAATGAGGTTTTGGTTGAAATAAGTCGCAGTGCACCAAGGCTTTTAGGTTAAACACTGACTTATTTCTTCGATAATCCAAAACACCGAATTACTCAAAAAATACTAGCATGCCTTTAAGCACATTCTCGTAACAAATATATCGTAATTATGTACACGTTCGTATGATATGATTATGATTTTCAAAAATAAAACCAAGGAATGTGTTCGCGCAACTTTGGGCGAAAAAATCTTAAATTAATAAAGCGCGATTAATTGTATACACGTACGCGTGACATGATTTTAGCGCCCCAAATAAAGCGGATTTACACACATGTGATCTGTTTCAAAGATTAAATTCTTAAAGCCATAACTAAAATCGGTAAAATGATAAATGCACATAGACCCTAAAATGAGTAATTAAACAATTTAAGCCAAGTATAAATTGTAAAACGACCGTGCTAAAACCACGGAACTCAGGATTGCTTAACAACTTCTCCCAGGTTAACAGAATTCTTTACCTGGTCTTCTGGTTTCGCAGACTTTAAAACGGAGTCAATTTTTCTCGATTTGAGATTTAAAATAAACAGTGACTTAGGACACCATAAATTATCCCAAGTGGCGACTTTGAATAAATAGATAATCTCATTTCGAATAATGTCACTTACACTGGAAAAATCCCTTATCCATCCCTATCCTTGGCGGGAAAATGGAGGTGTGACAGTATATAAAAGACATAAAAGAAATATGGAGTAAAGAACTCAACCTGTAATTCTGAATAGCTTTGTGAATCATGAAAAATTTATTATGTCATGAATGTGCATATAAATGACATACCATACATAGGTATATGTGTACATAACATCATCAAGCCTCTGAGGGCATCCCATCATATCATCTCAGCCTCTATGGGCTAAATCATCAACGTATACCAGCTGATCAGGTGGTGAGGCGTATATAACGCCATAGCCTTTTCCCATATCCCATATACATATAATATACGCGTATATAACGTCATCTGGTCATGTGTCAATGTACATGTATAAATGAATGCAATGCATAATGAAGTAAGGCAGTAAGATTTCTCGGAATGTCATAAGATCCATATTCCTTCGGATAAACTTTAGCAACTTATGTATTTTTCAGATACCCATGAACAAAAGATATAATAATAAGACACATGGGGAATCAAGAACAAAGACACCCCTAGTACTTCTATGAATACAGTCATTTATGGAAGTTGCACATTTGCTCGTTTTGTTTATATCATATGGATCATGCCAAAAGGAAAGAATGGATAGCCTTAACATACCTTAACTCCATTGAGTCCTTAATACCTTCCAAGTAATTCTTCAAATAACTCAACTCAATCTACCATAGCATAAGTAGATTCAAAATTAGTGTTAAGTAAAGGCTATGTCCGCAACTTAAATTAGTAGCTCATTTATGTAAATTTGGGCAGCATTTCTCCTGTAACAAGAGCCTTATCCAGTACTATATACCAACAATAATGACCAGAGAAATCCAGCAATACATAATTATCAATAACAAGACACCATAAAATAACAACAAGTCACAACTACTTCACAATGAGCGACAAGCTCCAATTGGAATTCGTATACCACATATCACCCCTTATAGGCTTCTTACTTTAACTTAATAGTATCATTAACATGATAATGAATTCATTCATCAATGATTCGAGCCTTATACCATATATTTATAACAAGGAAAACAATCCACAACTCCAATTATCCCCAGTTAGAAACTTTATTCACTAGTTCATGTCTAGTCCATCCGTTTAACTTAATCAATGTCAAGATAATTTAAGAAGAATAAAGAACACAATATAATTACCTCCTACAGTGGATGCAAGTCGAAATACATGTTACATTTAGCTTACAATAGCCCAATACACCCCAATCACTTCATACCCAAAATGACAACTATAGTAGTGTCAAACACGCCGAAAATGTTACAAAGAACGACTAATCCACCATTTCTACATTATGTGGTGTTTATCCACATCATTATTACTTCAAAACTCCATAAAATAGCAGCAAAATATACAGCCCAAAAGCCACATGAAATAGCACAAAAAATAGCCCATAACAAGTCGAATAATTCGAACGCAGTCTTCCGATCACCGTCCCGTGAGTTCTAGCTATTAAGAAATGAATTTATCAACCTTCATTCATATTTAAAAGCTTAAATACAGAAATAATGCATTTTCTTATCTATTAAATACCTTCCAAAACTCAAACTACAAAGAAAAAGAGAGGCAATATAGCGATACTTACGCCGTAGAGATCATTTTAATGTTATCGCTACTTGATTTCGTGCACCAGATGATAATCTTGTTGGAAACCCTTATGGAGAGCTTGAGGGGAAGGTTAGGGGTATTATTTGGTCATTCTCTTAGAAAAATGGGGGAAAGAGACGAGATAAGGGATGTAAATATCCCATTTTGTTAAAAAGTCAAAAAGGTGCTACTTGGCATCCTAGCATTGGTCCTTCTTCCAACGCTTATAACTTTTTATCCGGGTGTCGTATGAGTTAACGGTTAAGAAATTTGAAAACTAGATTCCATGACCTTCAATTTGGTATGCAATATGTCCCAAAAATATGTCATATAATACATGAAATATATTGCTCAAAAAGCTTTAGTGACACACCTGCTTGCCACCTATGCAGTCTATGCAGTCTCGCGAACCTGCAAATATTTCTCTACTCTGATGTGTTATCGACAAACAATTTAATACGTTAGAAATAAGACTCGTAGATCTTCAATTTGATATATAGATCATCCCGTAATTCCAAGTATATGGGAGAAAAGCTCCACTACATTTGACCTAATTTTTAGCACATTTATAAATGCAACTTGTGATGACCTTTGCCAACTTTTGTTCCACAACTCGCTTAACTTCAAAATGTAGAACATGACTATCACAAACCTAAAATAACTTATAACATAACCTCCTTATAGCGTTAAGAACCCAAGTCTCACCCCAAAGTGCATGTTATAATATTCTAAATTTATCGACTTTCAACGAAACTTATTTTCTTCAATTTGTTTAGCTTCTAAGTCTTTCCAACCATCTTGGTACTTGTTATTCATGATCTTAAATATTTGTAACCACCAAGGTAACATGATTAACTTAATTTATATACTTTCAATGACAATCTCATTTCAGACTTTACATCAATTGACTTACGATGTGCTCTCACGTACAAAAACATGGGGTGTAACATTATTCCCCCCTTTGTAACATTCGTCCACGAATGTTGGCTATTACTCTTAGTAGTCTCATAACCTATATCTTTTATGAATACTTTAATACTTTACTTGCCATCTAGGCAACTGTTCTGTGAATAAATTCAAAGAACATGGCATTCCCCTATTTAGGCCTCTTTCTCACACCACAACTTGTGGTCTGAATTCTTCCAATCTCGTAACTATTGCTACCTTTTATCATGCAGCTTGTATGACTCTGAACTTGTAAGTGCCTATGTGAATCTTCTTTCCTTTTTCCTCAGGCTTTTAGCCATTATCTAGGCCTTACCTTGTGAACATATACAGAGTTATGACAAGCTCTCCCTCTAGGCATGTATAGGTACACTAAAGTTCTTCGCTTGGTAATTTGTCGAATGTATGACTATTGCTATATTTAGTGCATCTAGGTAGGTCATACTATACCATAACACTTACTCTAGCTTAATATTACCGAGGTGTGCTATACAACTCTAGGTTACTATTTCGTTGCTTATCCTATATGTATAAATCTACGTCCTTTAGTTCTTCTTCATTATTGTTCATCTTAAGAATGATGGTCTAATCTCATCTCATACTTTATAACTTTTCTCCATCCATTGTTGATTCACCTTAATGTTGATCCATAATCTACCATTGATAAATTGAAACCTCTTACATAATACATTATCACTATGGCTCACGTCTCATCGGGGAACATCTAAAGTTACTTGCCTGATCCACCCAGGGACAATACTATACTTCAATAACCGTATTTCATAGCACCCCAATGTGATTCATCTTATGGGGGTATACTAATCCCGTGCAATTCATGAAATGCCTTTCTCGTTAAATCATTACTCAATCAGAGGCCTAAACGCCATTCACTTATCTATCACAATTACACCCTTATTCTACTACCAGTGCAGCATTCCATCTCTTCAAAATTCACCTCGTCTTAGACTTCTTTGACTTTATTCAGGCTGTATCGAGCTTTTAATAACTTACGGAAACCATCAGCTCTCTTGTTTTGATGGGTTTAATCTTGAGGACTTACCTATTCTCGTCACCTTCTAACTCACCTTTTCTTATCCTTACTCCTATCTACCTAAAATCTTTTCACTCTACCATACTTTAGCTTGCAACCTACACATATCTATTTATACTACACATAGAATTCCTTTAACTTGCTAGCACCATAGATTTCCGTTCGTGCCTTCTTAGTTGTCTTTACACATAAGCAATTACTTTTCCTGGTCATTTTGCCACTTGCTGCATGATTACTTGGCTTATCTTAGTGCCCACAAATATTGAAATTTCCTGTAACTCGTATGGTTTCAAATATCACTTTTGATTTTTACTTCCCGTTCATTAGCCATGATAGGTGTCACTTTCTTATGGACTGTATCCAATATTATAGTAAGACTGTTATTACAAAACCATTTTTTTTGTGTCACTATGCTGAAGTAGAAGTCTTCTTCCTTATTTCCTCAACTAGTCTTTCTTTATAGTACTTAAGGAGATTGTGACGACCCGGCTGGTCGTCTTAAGAATTAATGCCCTGATCCCCTATTAACTGTTTTCCTGAGTTTATTTTTGCTATTTTGATTTTCCGGAATGTTAGGTTTTGAGTTTCGGAGAGTTTTGGGATGCTTAGTCCCTAAACGAGAGCTTAAGTGTTGTAAAGTTGGCCATAGACAGAACAGTATGAAGACGGCCTCAGAATGAAAATCCGATGATTCCATTAGCTCCATTGAGTGATTTCAGGGTTAGGGGCGTGTTCGAATCGTGTTTTGGAGGTCCGTAGCTAATTTAGGCTTGAAATGTCGAAGGTCAAATTTTTGGAGTTTCTGGTCCAGTAGTGAGATTTTGATCCAAGGGTAGGAATGAAATTCTGAAAGTTGGAGTAGCTCCGCAGGGTTGAATGTGACGTGTGTGCAAAATTTCAGTTCCTTCGGACGAGGTTTGATAGACCTTTTGATCGAAAGCGTATTTTGTGAAATTTGGAGTTCTTAGGCTTAAATCCTTGGTTAATTCGAGGTTGCGATGCTATTTTAAGTGTTTTAAGGATTGGTACAAGTTTGAATAAGGTATTAGGTGATGTTTGTGCTTTTGGTTGAGGTCCCGGGAGCCTCGGGGTGATTTCAGACGGTTAACGAGAAGTTGAGGAGATGTTGCAGCTGCTGTATTTTTGCTACTGCTAGTATTTTCGCATTTACGGTTTGGGGACCGTAGATGCGGCACCACAGAAGCGGATAAGGAGACCGTAGAAGCGAATTTTGGTCCTTTTTTCATGTTCCGCAGATGCGGAAGGGATACCGCAGAAGCGGTGGCGCATCTGCGAAAGGGTGATCACAAATGCGGTTTCTGGTTATTTAATGAAAGTCGCAGATGCGATGTAGGTTCCGTAGATGCGGTCCTAGGGCCGCAGATGAGGAAATCATTGGGCCGAACATATAAATAGTTGCCTTCACGAATTTCAGCTATTCTTTCAACATTTTCATCCGGGTTTGAAGCTTTTGAGAGAGATTTTTGAGGAAAACAAGGGAGACTCACTTGGAGGTAATATTTTTGACTTCATAACTCGTTTTTATGTGATTAAGGACCTAATTAGTGGTAAACAATTTGGAAAAAATGGGTAATTAGAGCTTCAGTTTAAGAGACCTTTAAATGAGGATTTGAGGGGTCATTTGGACTCCGATTTCAGTGTTCTTGTTATGTATAGACTCGTGAAAGTACGAGATTTCTGAAAATATAAATTTCGCCCAATTCCGAGAATTGGGCCCGAGGGACATTTTGGTCATTTTACATAATTTCGCGTATTAGCTTAGACTTTAATTGTAGAATCCGTTACTTGAAGTGTAATTTACATTATGCAATTGAATTGAATAGATTTGGGCCATTTGGAGTTGAGTACTCGTGGCAAAGACGTGGTGTCAGGTTGATTTTGAGCTGGTTCGAGGTAAGTGGCTTGTCTAACCTTGTGTGGGTGACCTCCCCCTTAGGATATGATATACATGATAATTGCAATGCCTTGTACGTGAGGTGACGAGCGCGTACTTGATCTAATTGTTGAAAATCCGGTTTTACTTTAAGTATTTCAACTGAGTTCCTTTTTCTTGCTTTATTCTACTTGTGAATTTAGCCTATTGTTAGTTTAGAAAAGCATGTTTAGTTGATTTAATTGCCTATTCTTAATTGCATTACGTGAAGCATGTTAGGCTAGAATTAACTGTTTACTTAGTACGAAATTAGCATTTAATTTAGTATTCTTGTGTTGCTGCTGTGTGTTTTAATTTGGGACTACGGGACGGCATCCCGAGAGATCCCCTGTATGTATTTATGACCTGGACTGAGGTGCGGGATACCAAGAGATTCCTGGCATGTATATTGAGGATACCGAGAGATCCTCGGGATACTAAGAGATCCCTAGCATATATTGAGGATACCGAGAGATCCACGGGATACCAAGAGATCCCTGGCATATATTGAGGATACCAAGAGATCCCTAGCATATATTGAGTATACCAAGAGATCCTCGGGATAATAAGAGATCCCCGATTATTATCCTTGTTGGGAGTGGTATTTCCTTGTAGTTGCCTTTATCTCTGTTTCCGTTATTGTACTCTTATTATTATACCGTATAGATTCTTAATATAGATTCTCAGTTTTACTGCTTATTTTATCCTGCCATTTTATTATTTATTAACCTCGGTAGGGCCCTGACCTTCCTCGTCACTACCCAACCCAGGTTAACTGAGTACCGATGTGGCGTACTCATGCCTCTTTTGCGCATGTTTTTCATGTGCAGATCCAGGTACCGCTACTCAGGCCTATCATCCTTGAGGAGGTGACTACTCTAGAGACTTCAAGGTACATCTGCCGCGTCCGCAGATCGAGAAGTCCCTTTCTATTTCTGCTTTAGTATTTAGCCCTTCTATATTTTTCTGTTCTTATTAGACATTCTGGAGTTAGAGTTATGTAATATTGATCTTAGCTTGTGATTCGTGGGTTTTTGGGTCTTGGATTTATGTTTTGGTATTAAGAGTTAAGCATGGTGTATGCCGAGCGACACATTTAAACACTATTACTGCTTTATTTCTATTTTAAATTGTTTACTTCCGCAAAAGTTTGGGTTTTTCTTCTGCAAATTAGGCTTACCCAGTCGTAGAGACTAGGTGCCGTCACGATGGTTCACAGAGGGCGAACCGGGATCGTGACAAGTTGGTATGAAAGCTCTAGGTTCATAGGAGTCATGGATCACAAGCTGGTTTATTAGAGTCTCGCTGATCGGTACGGAGACGTCTGTACTTATCCATGAGAGGCTATGTAACTGTTAGGAAAATTTCCACTTCATTTGATTCCTTGTCGTGCAATATTTTGACATCACAATTCTAAACTTCTATCTTCCATTCCCTCATAGATGGTGAGGACACGTGCTACCTGAGATGATCAGGCACCTGTACCCTCTACTGCAGCCTTCAGAGGCCAGGGTCGGGGTAGAGGCCTAGGATGCGCACGCGGTGCAGCCAGAGAACCTGCGTGAGCAACCGCCGAGGTACCACCCGCAGTTCCAGCCGGAGTCCGGGCACCTGATACGCCTACTGCTACTACTACTCCAGCCGTTCAGGAGACTTTGGCATAGTTCATGAGCATGTACACCACCTTGGCTCAGGCAGGGTTGCTTCCCCTTGATGCAGCCACATCTCAGGCCGGGAGGGAGCACAGACTCCCGCCGCCCGCACTCCTGAGCAGTGAGTGCATGTTGAGCAGGTCCTTGAGATTATTCTTGGACCGCCTGCAGCTCCAGTTCAGCCCAAGGACAAGGCATCGGCTTCCAAGGATGAGCAGCTGAGGCTTGAGAGGTTCAAGAAGTACAAGCCTCATGTATTTAGTGGTCTAGCATCGGAGGATGCTCTGGGATTTCTTGATGAGTGTTACCGCATTCTCCATAACATGGGTATCTCAGGATCAAACGGGTTTTCTTTCACTACCTTCCAGCTTCGAGGAGCCGCTTATGAGTGGTGGCGCACCTATGAGTTAGACAATTCAAATTGAGAATGTTTCACTGACTTGGGCTCAGTTTTCAGATCTGTTCCTAAGGGAGTATGTTCCTCAGAGCCTCAGGGACGCATGGCGTGCAGAGTTTGAGAATTTGCGCCAGGGTGCTATGACTATTTCAGAGTATGATGTCTGTTACAACAGTTTGGCTAGGCATGCACCAGCCTTGGTTTCTACTATCCGCGATAGGGTTCGTCGGTTTATTGGGGGCCTTATTCCCATCATCAGATCTAGCATGGCTCGTGAGTTAGAGATGGATATTTCTTATCAGCAAGTGGCGAGCATTGCTAGGAGGATTGAGGAAATGCATGCTAGGGATAGAGTGGAGAGGCAGGCCAAGAGGTCTCGAGAGTTGGTCCATTATTCTGGTGCCAGTACCCCAGCTGCAGGTCATCATGGTAGGGGTTATATGAGTCGCCCTGTTCATTCAGCTCTTCCAATAGACAGTAGTGCTCCAGCTCCTCCTAGGCCTCAGGAGCCTTATTATGCACCTCCGGTTTCTAGCGCGCCTCCTGCGCGGGGTGCTTTTAGAGGTTAGTCCAGCAGGCCTGGCCCTAGCTAGTCACAACCACCACGTCCTCCCAGAGCTTGCTTTGAGTGTGGTGACACACGCCACGTGGTGAGGGATTGTCCTAGACTTGGGAGGAGTGCACCTCCACAGACTTCTCAGCCACAATGTGCCCCACAGAGTTCACAGGCTATGATTACAGCTCTAGTTGCTACCCCACCTGCTCAGCCAGCTAGAGGTGGAGGTCGGGGAGGTAGAGGTCGACCTAGAGGGGGAGGCCAGGCCAGATACTATGCCCTTCCTGCCCGTACTGAGGCTGTTGCCTCCGACTTTATCATCACAGGTATTTTATTGATTTGCCACATAGATGCATCGGTTCTATTTGATCCAGGCTCTACTTATTCTTATGTTTCTTCTTATTTTGCTCCACATTTGGGTGTATCTTAGGATTCTTTGAGTTCCCCTGTTTATGTTTCTACTCCTGTGGGAGATTCTCTTGTTGTGGACCGCGTTTATCGGTCGTGTTTGGTTGCTCTTAGTGGTTTTGGGACCAGAGTTGATCTATTGTTGCTCAACATGGTAGATTTTGACATTATCTTGGGCATGGACTGGTTGTCGCCCTATTATGCTATTCTTAATTGTCACGCCAAAACCATGACGCTGGCTATGCCAGGTATACTGCGTGTTGAGGGGAGGGGTACTTTAGACCACACTTCCAGTGAGTTATTTCTTTTCTTAAAGCTCAGCGTATGGTTGAGAAGGGGTGTGATGCGTATTTAGCTTATGTGAGAGATGTCAGTATTGATACCCCTTCAGTTGATTTAGTCCTAGTAGTACGGGATTTTCCCGATGTGTTTCCATCTGATCTTCCAGGCATGCTGCCTTATAGAGATATTGATTTTGGCATTGATCTGTTGCCGGGCACTTAGCCCATTTCTATTCCTCCGTATCGTATGGCTCCTCCTGAGTTGAAGGATCAGTTACGGGAATTGCTTTATAAGGGTTTTATTTGGCCCAGTGTATCACCTTGGGTGCTCCTATCTTGTTTGTGAGGAAAAAGGATGGTTCTATGCGTATATGTATTGATTATCGCTAGTTGAACAAGGTTAAAGTGAAGAACCGTTATCCTTTACCTTGTATTGATTATCTATTTCACCAGTTTCAGGGCGCACAGGTGTTTTCTAAGATTGATTTGCGCTCAGGTTACCATCAGTTGAAGATTCGGGAGCCAGATATCCTGAAGACTGCTTTCAGGACTCGGTATGGTCATTACAAGTTCCTGGTTATGTCATTTGGGCTGACCAATGCCCCAATAGCCTTTATGCATTACACAATGTGTTACAACCATATCTTGACTCATTCGTCATTGTCTTTATTGATGATATTCTGGTGTATTCTCGGAGTCGGGAAAATCATGAGCAGCACCTGAGGACTGTGCTTCAGACTCTGAGAGAGAAGAAGTTATATGCTAAGTTCTCGAAATGTGAGTTTTGGTTGGATTTAGTGGCATTCTTAGGCCACGTGGTATCGAGTGAGGGTATTCAGGTGGATCCGAAGAAGATAGAGGCCGTGTAGAGTTGGCCCAAACAATCCTCAGCTACCGTGCAGTTTCCTTAGTTTGGCGGGCTACTACCAACGTTTTGTGGAGGGGTTTTCATCGATTGCAGCCCCTATGACCAGGTTGACCCAGAAGGGTGCTCCATTCCAGTAGACGGAGGAGTGTGAGGCGAGCTTTCAGAAGCTCAAGACAGCTTTGACCACAGCCCCAATTTTGATATTGCTTACAGGTTCGGGGTCTTATGCGGTCTATTGTGATGCCTCGAGGATTTGCCTCGGAGCGGTGTTGATGCAGGAGTAGGGTGATTGCCTACGCGTCCATACAATTGAAAATACATTAGAAGAACTACTATGTTCATGACCTTGAGTTAGCTGCCATTGTTCATACCCTGAAGATTTGGTGCCATTACTTATACGATGTTCCCTGCAAGATTTATACGGACCATCGAAGCTTGCCGCATTTGTTCAAGCAAAAGGATTTAAATTTGCGTCAGAGGAGGTGGTTGGAGTTACTGAAGGATTCTGACATCACTATTTTGTATCACCCAGGCAAGGACAATATAAAGGCTGATGCCTTGAGTCGCCTAGCAGAGAGTTTGGGGAGTTTGGCATATTTACCAGCATCGGAGAGGACTATGGCAATGGATGTTCAGGCCTTAGCTAGCCAGTTTATGAGATTGGATCTTTCAGAGCCCAATCGGGTTCTAGCTTGCGTGGTTTCTCGGTCTTCCTTATTTGATCGTATCAGGGAGCGACAATATGATGACCCTCATTTGCTTGTCCTCAAGGACAAAGTTCAGCACGGTGATGCTAGCGATGTGACTATTGGTGATGATGGGGTATTGAGGATGCAAGGTCGGATTTGTGTACCCAATGTTGATGGGCTTTGGGAGTTGATTCTGGAGGAGGCCCATAGATCGCGACATTTCATTCATCTGGGTGCCGCGAAGATGTATCAGGATTTGAGGCAGCGCTACTGGTGTAGGCGGATGAAAAAGGATATAGTTAGATTTGTAGCTCGGTGCCTCAACTATCAACAGGTGAAGTATGAGCACCAGAGGCCAGGTGAATTGCTTTAGTAGATTGAGATTTTGGAGTGGAAGTGGGAACGGATCACCATGGACTTTGAGATATTGAGGCGTGTTGGGGAGGTTTCTAATGAGCTTGCCTTACCTCCCAGCTTGGCCGGAGTTCATCCGGTATTTCATGTCTCGATGCTCCGGAGGTATCACGGTGATCTGTCGTACGTGTTGGATTTCAGTTCAGTCCAGTTGGACAAGGATCTATCCTATGTTGAGGAGCCAGTGGAAATATTGGATGAGCATATTAGAAAACTGAGGTCAAAGAACATTTCTTCGGTACAGGTTCAGTGGCGGGGCCAGCCGGTCGAGGAGGCGACCTGAGAGACCGAGCAGGATATGCGCAGCCGTTACCCTCATCTTTTCACTACTTCAGTTATGTCTCTATGCTCGTTCGAGGATGAACAAATGTTTAAGTGTAGGAGGATGTGACGACCCGGCCGGTCGTCTTAAGAATTAACACCCCGATCCCATATTAACTGCTTCCTCGAGTTTATTTTTGCTATTTTGATTTGCCTGGATGTTCGGTTTTGATTTTCGGAGAGTTTTGGGACATTTAGTCCCTAAACGAGAGCTTAAGTATTGGAAAGTTGGTCGTAGTCATAATAGTGTGAAGACGGACTCATAATGGAAATCTTATGGTTCTATTAGCTCCGTTGGGTGATTTTGGGTTTAGGAGCGTGTTCGAATCGTATTTTGGAGGTCCGTAGCTAATTTAGGCTTGAAATGCCAAAGGTTGAATTTTTGGAGTTTCCGGTTCGATAGTGAGATTTTGATCCGAGAATCGGAATGGAATTTCAAAAATTGGAGTAGCTTCGTAGGGTTGAATTTGACGTGTGTGCAAAATTTTAGGTCATTCGGACGAGGTTTGATAGACTTTTTGATTGAAAGCGTATTTCGTGAAATTTGGAGTTCTTAGGCTTAAATCCTTGGTTAATTCGAGGTTGCGATGTTGTTTTAAGTGTTTTAAGGATTGGTACAAGTTTGAATAAGGTATTAGGTGATGTTTGTACTTTGGGTTGAGGTCCCGGGGGCCTCGAGGTGATTTCGGATGGTTAACGAGAACTTGAGGAGATGTTGCAACTGCTGTATTTTTGCTGCTTCTGGTATTTTCGCATCTGTGGTTTGGGGACCGCAGATGCGGCGCCGCAGAAGCGGTTAAGAAGACCGCATAAGCGAATTTTGGTCCTTTCTTTAGGTTCCACAGATGTAGAAGGGATATCGCAGAAGCGGTGGCGCATCTGCAAAAGGGTGATCGCAGATGCGGTTTCTGGTCATTTAATGAAAGTCGCAGATGCGATGTAGGTTCCGCAGAAGCGGGACCGCAAATGCGGAAATCACTGGGCAGAACATATAAATAGTTGCCTTCACGAATTTGAGCTATTCTTTCACCATTTTCATCCGGGTTTGAAGATTTTGAGATAGGTTTTTGAGGAAAACAAAGGAGAATCACTTGGAGATAACATTTTTGACTTTATAACTCGTTTTTATATGATTAAGGACCTAATTAGTGGTGAAAAATTTGGGAAAAATAGGTAATTAGGGCTTTAGTTTAAGAGACCTTTAAATGAGGATTTGAGGGGTTATTTTGGACTCCGATTTCAGTGTTCTTGTTATGTATAGACTCGTGAGAGTACGAGGTTTCTGAAAATGTAAATTTTGCCCGATTCTGAGATTTGGGCCCGAGGGCCATTTTGGTCATTTTACATAATTTAGCATATTAGCTTAAACTTTAATTGTAGAATCAATTACTTGAAGTGTTATTTACATTATGCAATTGAATTGAATAGATTTGGGTCATTTGGAGTCGAGTACTCGTGGCAAAGACATGGTGTCGAGTTGATTTTGAGCTGGTTTGAGGTAAATGGCTTGTCTAACCTTGTGTGGGGGACCTCCCCCTTAGGATATGATATACATGATATTTGAAATGCCTTGTACGTGAGGTGACGAGCGCGTACTTGATCTAATTGTTGAAAATCCAATTTTACTTTAAGTATTTCAACTGAGTTCCTTTTTCCTACTTTATTCTACTTGCGAATTTAGGCTGTTGTTAGTTTAGAAAAAGGATGTTTAGTTGACTTAATTGCCTATCGTTAATTGCATTACGTGAAGCATGTTAGGCTAGAATTGATTGTTTACTTTGTATGAAATTAGCATTTAATTTAGTATTCTTATGTTGCTGCCGTGTTTTTTAATTTGGGACTACGGGACGGCATCCCGGGAGATCCCCTGTATGTATTTATGATCTGGACTGAGGTGCGGGATACCAAGAGATCCCTGACACGTATATTGAGGATACCGAGATATCCTCGAGATACTAAGAGATCCCTGGCATATATTGAGGATACCGAGAGATCCTCGGGATACCAAGAGAACCCTGTCATATATTGAGGATACTAAGAGATCTTCAGAATACCAAGAGATCCCTAGTATATATTGAGGATACCAAGAGATCCTCGGGATACTAAGACCTCCCCGGTTATTATCCTTGTTGTGAGTGGTATTTCCTTGTAGTTACCTTTATCTCTGTTTTCGTTATTGTACTCTTATTATATCGTATAGATTCTTAATATAGATTCTCAATTTTATTGCTTATTTATCTGGTCATTTTATTAGTTATTAACCTTAGTAGGGCCCTGACCTTCCTCATCACTACCCGACTGAGGTTAGGCTTGGCACTTACTGAGTACCGCTATGATGTACTCATGCCTCTTCTGCACATGTTTTTCATGTGCAGATCTAGGTACCGCTACTCAGACCTATCATCCTTGAGGAGGCAACTACTCTAGAGACTTTGAGGTACATCTGCCGCATCCGCAGACCGAGAAGTCCCTTTCTATTCATGCTTTAGTATTTAGCCCTTCTGTATTTTTCTGTTCTTATTAGACATTCCGGAGTTAGAGCTATGTAGTATTGATATTAGCTTGTGATTCGTGGGTTTCCGGGTCTTGAATTTATGTTTTGGTATTGAGAGTTAAGCATGGTGTATGCCGAGCGGCACATTTAAACATTGTTACTGTTTTATTTCTATTTTAAATTGTTTACTTTCGCAAAATTTTGGGTTTTTCTTCCGCAAATTAGGCTTACCTAGTCGTAGAGACTAGGTGCCGTCACGATGGTTCACGGAGGGCGAATCGGGGTCGTGACAGAGACCTTCTGGCTCTTGTAAAGTTGCGAGCTTGTTATATTGTATACCCGAATGAATTTTCGATGTTCTTACTCACCTACAAATATCCTTAGTTACATACCTCCGTGCCTTTATGCTCGTAGGGTTACTTCTGAACTCAAATTTTGATTGTCTCCTTAGTGGCACACTCTCTTATTTCCGTAACACTTATACGGTACCTTTAATTACCCCAACTCCTATTTGAATATTTCTGAAGGACCATGATGTCATATCTGCAAGACTGAATTCACTATGTTGGGGTTCACTACGTATATCTTGCATAATCTACTGATTTGTTTGTATCCTCTTTTCTAGTCATAACTAGGCTCTTCCTGAATCAACTACTAAATACTCATTGGTCCATTCTCATATCAATATTTCGCGTAATCTCTCTTGGGATATGTCATTTGTCTTAACTTACCTCTTGCACCGATTCCTCATGTATTAAGTGTCCATTCACACTTATTTATCAATATCATCCTAGCCGGGAACTCATACTGCCTCTCCCCGGCATTGTGCTCGCATAATATTCTAGAGTCGCAACGTATCTGTACGATCTGAATAAATACAATCTCATTCCTTTTGCCTTTTTACCACATTCTTCCTTTACTATTCCATAGTTACCTAAACCTCACAACTCCGACTTAATACCATATCACACCAGCCTCCCCTTTTAGGGGAGTACTAACATTTAATGCTATGACGATTTACCTAAATATATTTTACCTCTTCATCTTTGGCATCTTTTCACATCTTCACTGACTCTTACTCGCCTTGTGGTAACCCTTCAGTGCCAAAGAAAATTGAATTTCTTACGCACGAAGGTGACACCTAGTGTAACTGGGACACTTAGTCCCTTAAACTTAACTATACTCACAATGCTTGCTTTAGGGAAGCGTCTTTCTGAATGAACTTTAAAGGTTGTTCTTCTATTGTGCATTCTATTATTGCCGGAATGCTATCTATGAAATTCTCACGATGCCGAATATTATCAAATCACTCAGTCCCTAATTCATGTTTAGTTTATCTTGTTCATCAGCCCATACTGATTTCTATTATTCTGGGGTCTAAATTTTCCTTCTGGTAATCACGTTAGAGTCATGGACTTATTTCTCGAAATGAGGATATGACTTAATGGCCTATACAATTTTATTTTCTCAAGGTTTGTCACCTCTTATCTTTTCCTTCACTTGACTATAGACTCTGTCAGTCTGTCATATTTTGATTTAACGTTATCACCCATTTATCACATCTTGCTCATAATGCTTCATTTACTCTCTTCTTATTCTCCTGCTAATATATTTGCCTATTACCTTATTCTGAAAACTTTAAAGAAACAGTCTTTCGCTTTTAGCTCCCCTTTCACCATCTGACTGGCTCTTGGTGTCACCTAACATTCTCTCTTTACTAGGGGCATGAGTTATACTAAGGTAAATATTCATCCCTTCTAGGATTCCAGTGCCTATCTTCTGAACTTTCTGAACATTCTAGTATTCATATCGGACTGTACTATTCTAGAGTTCACCATCTGGGTGTCCCACAAGGAGAACCATAACCACGTTTGCAATATACTTCGAAAATTTCATCTAATGTTAACAATCATTCCACCATTTTGGGTTACTCTAACCTAATCTTAATCCTGATATCCTATCCTTCTCTTAAACTATATCTACTAGCTCCCATAGGGCATAACTGAGATGGGTGTGGCCAGTTAGATATATATCTGTTACTATTGAAAGTAATTTAGAATGCTTATATTTCTCTGCCTGAATTGTAAATACCGATAATATTCACTAGCTGAGTACCTCGTATCCTTCTTACCTTACTTCGTTTACTTATTGTACTTGTATCTACCTTCTGATTATCTTGTTACTTTTCATCATACGGATGGATAGATATTCATGTCTTAAGGCTCATTATCAAGAGAAGCTTACATGTCTTAGTACACACATGATCTGTTGAAGACCTTACATTTACTCATCATAAGCATCATGCAGAATAGAGTTCCTCCGACTCAACTCTTCCAAAGCCACATGCAATCTATTACCAACTATCTTTTGGTTGTAGGTATCATCTTATTATGAATAAAATAGAATTTAGGAGTCTGAATTCTTACAAGTGAGCTCTACCACACGATCTAGAGTAAGAAGAAAGAGTGCAGTCATAAATGCCCTGTAGCCTCTTACTTATAAGTGTGGTGCACAACACACCCATAAACAAGACTCTACTAGACACGGCTTGTAGACTCTCTAGGACAGAACTGCTCTGATATTACTTCTGTCACTACCCAAACCGAAGGGCTGCGACAGGCACTCGGTACCTTACTCAACCGAGTACCAACGTAACGTATCTTTTGTATCATTCTATCATAGGTAAATGATACGAAAAGGATTTCGTGAGATAACTAGAATAAAACCTAAGAGAATACTCGGCATGGGATGACCCAACATGGTATAGAAGCTTATGCATGCGACATACGGGACTATAAGGCCGACATGATAATACAAGTATCCATATACATGACATTTGTCTACAAGCCTCTAGGAGTACATAGACATCATAAAGGTCGGGTCAGAGCCTTGCTATACCAATCAATATATGTCCAAATCATACTGACCAAATAGGCAACTCCGGAGCAAGTGGAGTGCACCAATACCTTCCGCTGAGCTGATTGCCTACTAGGATGACTATCAACCAATCTATCGAGACCTGCAGGTATGAAACGCAACATCTCCAAGCAAAAAGGATGTCAGTACAGATAAAGTACCAAGTATGTAAGGCATGATAGTAGTATATAAAAGACATAAAAGAAACATGGAGTAAAGAACTCAACCTGTAATTTTGAATAGCTCTGTGAATCATGAAAAATTTCTTATGTCATGCATATGTGTAAAAATTACATGCCATGCATAGGTATATGTGTACATAACATCATCAAGCCTCTGAGGGCATCCCATCATATCATTTCAGCCTCTGTGGGCTAAATCATCAACACATACCAGCTGATCAGGTGGTGGTGCGTATATACCGCCATAGCCTTTTCCCATATCCCATATACATATAATATATGTGCGTATATAACTCCATCTAGTCATGGGTCAATGTACATGTATAAATGAATGCAATGCATAATGAAGTAAGTCAGTAAGATTTCTTGGAATGTCATAAGATCAATATGACTTCGGATAAACTTTAGCAACTTATGTATTTTTCTGAGACCCATGAACAGAAGATATAGTAATAAGACACATGGGGAATCAAGAACGTAGGCACCTCTAGTACTTCTATGAATAGAGTCATTTATGGAAGTTGCACATTTGCTCATTTCCTTTGTAGCATATGGATCATGCCAAAAGGAAAAGAGGGATAGCCTTAACATACGTTAACTCCATTGATTCCTTAATACCTTCCAAGTAATTCTTCAAATAACTCAACTCAATCTACAATAGTATAAGGAGATTCAAAATTAGTGTTGAGTAAAGGCTATGTCCGCAACTTAAACTACTAGTTTTTTTATATAAATTTGGACAACATCTCTCCAGTACAAGAGCCTTCTCCAGTACCATATACCAACAACAATGACTAGAGAAATCCAGAATTATATAATTATCAATAAAAAGACACCATAAAATAACAAGTCACAACTACTTCACGACGAGCGGCAAGCTCCAATTGGAATTTATATACCCCATATCACCCCTTATAGACTTCTTACTTTAAATTAATAGTATCATTAATATGATAATGAATTCATTCATCAGTGATTCGAGCCTTACACAATATATTTATAACAAGGAAAACAATCCACAACTCCAATTATTCTCATTAGAAACTTTATTCAGTAGTTCATGTCTAGTCCATCCGTTTAACTTAATCAATATCAAGATAATCCTAAGAAGAATAAAGAACACAATATAATTACCTCCTACAGTGGATGCAAGTCAAAATTTGGATTACATTTATCTTACAACAACCTAATACACCCCAATCACTTCATACCCTAAACGACAACTATAGTAGTGTCAAACATGCCGAAAATGTTACAAAGAATGACTAATCCATAATTTCTCCATTATGTGGTGTTTCTCCACACCATTTCTCCTCCAAAACTCCATTAAATAGCAGCAAAATATACAGCCCAAAAGCAATATGAAACAACCCACAACAAATCGAATAATTCGAACTCACGACTTTCGATCACCGTCCCGTGAGTTCTAGATATTAGAAAATAAATTTATCAACCTTCCTTCATATTTAAAATATTAAATACAGAAATAAGGAATTTTCTGAACTATTAAATACCTTCCAAATCTAAAACTACAAAGAAAAAGAGAGAAATTATAGCGATACTTACGTCGTAGGGATCGTTTTAATGTGATTGCTACTTGATTTCGTGTCCCGGATGATAATCTTGTTGGAAACCCTTGTGGATAGCTTGAGGAGAAGTTTAGGGGTGTTATTTGGTCGTTCTCTCTTGAAAAATGGGGAAAGAGACGAGATAAGGGATGTAAATATCCCATTTTGTTGAAAAGTCAAAAAGGTGCTACTTGGCACCCTAATATTGGTCCTTTTTCCAACGCTTTTAACTTTTTATCCGGGTGTTGTATGAGTGAACGGTTAAGAGCATTGGAAACTAGATTCCAAGACCTTCAATTTGGTATGCAATATGTCCCAAAAATACCTCATATAACACACAAAATGTATTGTTCAAAAAGCTTTAGTGTCACACCTACTTGCCACCTATACAGTCTGTGCAGTTTCGCGAACATGCAAATATCTCTCTACTCCGATATCTTATAGACAAAATGTTTAATGCATTAGAAATATTACTTGTAGAACTTCAATTTTATATGTGGATCATCCCGTAATTCCAAGTATATTGGTAGAAAATCTCCACTACATTTGACCTAATGTTTAGCACATTTATAAATGCAATCTGTGATGACCTTTGCCAACTTTTCTTCCACAAATCGCTTGACTTCAAAACGTAACACACGACTATCATAAACCTAAAATAACTTATAAAATAACCTCCTTATCACGTTAAGAATCCTAGTCTCACCCCAAAGTCATGTTATAACATTCCAAACTTATCGACTTTCGGCGAAACTTATTTTCTTCAATTTGTCTAGCTTCTAAGCCTAGCCAACCATCTTGGTACTTGTTATTCATGATCTTAAATATTTGTAACCCCCAAGGTAACATGATTAACTTACTTTATGTACTTTCAATGACAATCTCATTTCAGACCTTACATCAATTGACTTACGACATACTCTCACGTACGAAAACATGGGGTGTAACAAATTGGTCCTTTTGAATGGGAATCCTCTTCCGACATTTGTGGCAGTACTCTTGGATTGGACAGTTTGTAAAAAATATTTCCAGTGAAGGGAATGTGAGGCCTATTATATAGGCAAAAGTTGAGGGAATAATCTGATGAATGCAGTCGCCAAAAGTTAGGAAAAAACCAGCTATTAATAGAAAATGGACAGCAGTCTTATCCAAATATTCCCTATATTTTTTTAACCCTTTTAACTTCTGATAATCACCCCTTTTAACCCCATTCTGACCTAATTCTTTTCATTTTCGTTGCACTTTAACCCTTTTCTAGAAGCTTCCTAAACAACTATTCAGATTTCCTAATTTTGGTTTCCAATTACCCCCTTAAAGTTTCTGTTATTACCCCTTCAACCCCTAATATCTAATTGTCATTAAAACATCAAAAATCAAATAATTAAAACCAAACCAAGGATCAAACAAAACACAAAAATCTTACTAATTGAACTTAGCTAAATCATTATACTAATTAAAATTGATTCAGTTAACCTAAAACAACATGCAATTAACTAATAAACATGCAATTAACTAAACAATCAAATTAATTAAAAAAAACCAATCAAAGTTAAGACCTAGCTGATAACAGAAAAAATAAAGAAATAGGAGTAGAAGAGTATACTGATTTTGGCCAGAAATGAATCCACGATCGAGGTGAATCGACGAACCATGACGGTGATGAAGCTTTGGCCGGTCACTGCCATTGGAATACCATCTGATGACTTTCAAAATGAACCAAACTAACATGAATTGATTGCTCGTGTCAAGAGCAATCAACTCATGTAAGTTTGATCCCAAATGTTCTTGAAATTTCCATAAAAACCAAATTTAGGTTTTTCTGACTTTCTTAGATTTGAAATTGCCCAAGTTTGGTGGAGATTTTGGAGAAATCGAGTGGGGGTTTAGATTTAGGAGGGAGGGGATTGTGTGGTATTAATTTGAGGGGATTTGGAGTGGTGCCGCCATCGTAGGCGATTTCTGCCGCCGGCGGATGGTGAGGATTTGAGAGAGGTGAGAGAGATGGTCTGTGAGAGATGATTTGGGGGTAGGGGGCCTCTCCCAGACAGTTTTAAGTGGGAGGTTTGTTGAATACTCAGCCGTTAGACTTAAGATAATCAAGGGTTGAGATGCGCCCAAATAATGTCGTTTTGATTCAAAGGGGGCTTGGACCGGTTGGGTTTGATTTGGGCGGGGCAGAATGTGTGATTTTTGGCCAGGTCCGAAATTAAAGCCAAGGCTAACATTTCTCCTCTTCCTTTCTTTGTTTTCTTTTTCCTTTTGATTTTAAAAATTAAAAATCCTAAACATACTAACTAAAATCTTAAATTAGATTCTAAATTAATCTGTTTTGTAAAATTATTCTTAAATTATTTTCACTAATTTAAACGTTAATTAACTTAAAACTAAAGATATTGCAATTTAATACTAAAAGCTAATTAATCTATTTTCATTAATCCTAAATTACTTACTTTGATTTTGGTTTAATAAAGCACTTAATTAAAGTAATTAAATCCTGAATACAATTAAGATCTAAAATGTTATGCAATGAAGAATTAAATATTTTGATATTGTTCGTCACTTTAAAATATTAAAAGTGCACAAAAAATACAACTAAATACAAACAATTAACAAAAAATTCCTAAAATATTCTATAAAAAATTAAAAACAATTAGGAAAAAAATCTATTTATTGATTTTTGTAGGAGTATTTTCGGTGAGGCAAAAATTAAGTGCTCACAGTTGCCCCTCTTTGCTAGAAAACGTGAAGAGTTTTTGGGCAAAGATAAAGTGAGCAATCATGAACAATTTTTTCCTATTTGATACTCTATGGGAAGCATTTTGAAAATGTTTGACCGAACCTTACTTCGGGGGTTGCCTACATATCCTTGGCTATAAAGGAATCAAGTTAGTGTAGTTGTGGAGGTTTTGGTAGATGGGACTACTGAGAAGTTGTGATTTCACTGTTGTTGCTGCTATTACTGCTTGTTGAGCTCCTTGTTATACCAAAACCAAACTGAAAAAAGACTAACTAAGCTTATCAGCTACGAATTACAAGATTCCTATCTATGAGTTTTCTAAAGCTTAATCTTGAGTCTTGGCTAGTTCGTCACGCAGACTCTGATACGAACATTGATGCTTGCTAGCTGTAGGTGCTAGTTCGCTTTTTCAGATCAAGGCGGGATATGCAAAGCTTGTGACTTCAGTCATGTCTTGAGCAATCCACATCTTTTCTCCGCTACTGCATTTTGGATTCACTTCTTTTCTTTTCTCTTCTTTATTTTGGATTGAGACATCTTTATTTGGTCATCTCAAACCCTATGCCTCGAGTTATAACTTGCTCGAGCACCAAAACAAACAAACGAATGAAATTTTTCTACCCCAGTTTTCACTAGGAAATTTTCGTGAGTTATTGGTAACAAAACTCTATACTATTTTATTATTGAAAGCAAATAAAATATTGGGATTAATGTACCCTAAAAAAATAGAGACTAAGGAATGAAGACCATATGTCTAAAATGAAAGCAACTAGGGAGTGGAGACCCTATGTTGGAAAAAGCGACTAGGGAATGGTGACCCTATGTCTAAAATAAAGTCAACTAGGGAGTGGAGACCCTATGTTGGAAAAGCGACTATGGAGTAGAGACCCAATGTCTAAAACAAAATCAACTAGGGAGTGAAGACCCTATGTTGGGAAAGCGACTAGGGAGTAGAGAACCTATGTCTAAAATAAAATCAACTAGGTAATGTAGACTCTATGTTGGAAAGGTGACAAAGGAGTGGAGACCCTATGTCTAAAATAACTTCAACTAGGGATTGGAGACCCTATGTTGGAAAAGAAGACTAAGGGAGTGGAGACCCTATGTCCAAAATAAACATCAACTAGTGAGTGGAGACCCTATATTGGAAAGGAATCTAGGGAGTGGAAACCCTATATCTAAAATAAACTCAACTAGGGAGTGGAGACCCTATATTGGAAAAGCGACTAGGGAGTGGAGACCTTATTTCTAAAATAAAATCAACTAGGGAGTGGAGACCTTATGTCTAAAATAACTTCAACTAGGGAGTGGAGACCCTATGTTGGAAAAGAAGATTAAGGGAGTAGAGACCCTATGTTTAAAATAAATATCAACTAGGGAATGGAGACCCTATGTTGGAAAAGCGACTAGGGAGTGGAGACCCTACGTATAAAATAACTTCAACTAGGGAGTGGAGACCCTATGTTGGAAAAGCAGACTAGGGAGTGGAGACCCTATGTATTTAAAAAATATCAACTAGGTTGTTGATGCTGTAGAGCTATTTTAGTCTCCATGCGGTTGTTTTTTTTGGTTGTACCTGCTTCTTGCAAGGTTGCTTTGGATTACACTTGTTCCCTATTTTTCAAACAAAGAACAATTTGTCAGTTTTAAATGGTGATTAGTTTTGTGTCCTTGAACGTTTCAGTCACATGATCTCGGCCCTTTCAGCTGCCACTGGTTGTTTCTTGAATATCGATTGTATTTATAAATTTGGAGAACCTATGGCTTTTCCAAACTTTGCCATGACGGTTAGTCACGTGGGACTTTAACCTTTTCGATTTTATTTTTCCTTTATAGGTCTTTCACTTCTAACTCTTTTTTTTTCAATTTTTAACTTTAGAGCATTGGGGAACTTTTGGCTCCTCAAACGTTTACCGCAACGGCTAGTCGCGTGGGACTTAACCTTTTCCAGCTTTATGTCGCCTTCGTAGGCTTTTCATTTTTGGATTTTTTCTTCCAGTTTTAAACTTCAGAGAATTTGGGATACCTTGGATTTTCAAACCTTTCCGAGACGGTTAGCCACGTGGGACTCAACCTTTTCAACTTTATTTTCCCTTATAGTCGCTTGAATTTGATTTTCTCCTTCCAAGAGTTTTGATTTCGAAGCATCGACCGCCATGGCCAGTCGAGGCCAAATTGATGCCCCTGCCGAGATTGGGTGCCTTTTTGCATGTTAGTATCAAATGAAAACCCTATAAATTAGTCTTATCATCCATTCTTTGTCTTAGTTTCTGAACAGAGTTAGACCGAAAGGGATTCAAAGAAAATCAAACAATGAAATGGATAAATTAATTTAGACGAGAGGTATCCCTTTCGGGGAAAGAAAGAAGGACTTATCTAGAGTGCATGCAGATTTCAATGAACATGACATGCCTCTTGGACTGGATGCCCGATCTGTGTAAACTGTCCAACTCTCAGAAATTCATCACAACTTATGCCTCAAAATTGAGTAACCTTGCCAAGACTTGTTGATGCTTTTGAGGATCCTCATTTCGATCAGTGGCGCCCTTTGCGGGTTTTCACCAACTGACCTCTCTCATTTCTCTTCTCACCGTCGCCTTATAGTGCTCTTTGCGAGTTTTCACAAACAAGACTCTCTCATTTTCAATTTCTCTGCTTACATCGCCTTATGGTGCCCGTGAGGGTTTTCACTGATAAAACACTCTCATTTTATTTCTCTCATTTTGTTGTATCAGATCTAAGTAACTGTATCTTCCAATTTGAACCTCTTTGCCAATCAATCGGAAGGGCTTGAAAGGATTTGGGTTAAATGAATTTGGATTGAATTACATCTTAGGAACCTTTTAGGTGAAACCATCGCCGAATCATCCGCCCTAGTTTTAACTTTTGGGGGAATGTGGATTTTTTTTGGGTGTGACTGAACCCCAGAGAGAGGCTGCCTATGTATCCTTTCGGAATCAACTCAAAGGTAGTTTAAGCAACTTTGTTTCAGATTTCATTTGTTTTTTTTCTTTTTTCATTTTTTCATCTTTTCTTTTTCTACTTTTTCATAGTAACTTCCAGGTTCCAAAGAGGGTAATCAAAGAAATAAGGAAACCACCTCAAAGGATTTGCAAGGGTTGGTAGTGTTTGGGTAGTGGAATGAAAGCCTTCGCCATCCCAATCAGAGAGCACTAAAGCTGCGTATAAGGGTCAAATATAATACCTTTTGACCGCATTTGCAATGACATCAGCTCCGAGATCATTTTCTTTGATGTCTCCTAAATACAGCGCTTCTTTCGGCAACAGTTTTCTTATAATGTACGGACCTTTCCAATTTGGAGCAAATTTTCCTTTTGCTTACTTATAATGCGGTAGAATACATCTCAGAACGAGTTGCCCCACTTCAAATTTCCTGGACCGACACTTTCTTGTTATAGGCATGAGCCATTCTTTGTTGGTACAACTGCCTGTGGCAAACTTTGGCCATCTGTTTTTCATCAATCATAGTTAATTTTTTTAACCGGATCTTGACCCATTCATCATCTTCGATATCGGCCTCAACAATAATTCGAAGAGAGGGCATCTCAACTTCTGCTGGTATTACGGCTTCAATGCCATAAACTAATAAGTAAGGTATGGCCCCAACTTAGGTGTGCATGGGCGTGCAATATCCCAATAATGCAAAAGGCAGCTCTTTATACCACTGTCTAGAACTTTGAAACATTTTCCTGAGGATCTTCTTGATGTTCTTATTTGGGCCTTCGACATCGCCATTAGATTTGGGCCGATAAGGGGTAGAGTTACGATGCGTAATTTAGAATTGCTCGCATACCTCCCTCATCAAGTGGCTATTCAGATTTGTAGCATTGTCTGTAATGATAGTTTTAGGAATACCAAAACGACAAATAATGTTGGAAATCACGAAGTCCACCACTGCTTTCTTAGTGATGGCTTTGAAAGTGACTACTTCCACCTGCTTTGCAAAATAATCAATGGCAACTAGGATGAATCTGTGCCTATTTGAAGCTTTCGGCTCGATTGGCCCAATGGCATCCATACTCCAGGCAACAAACGACCAAGGTGATGAATAGGATGCAACTCTAAAGTCAGTGCATGAATCAGGTGACCATGTATCTGGCACTGATGGAACTTCCAGACAAAACAGAAATAATCCATTTCCATGGTTATCCAGTAATAACCTGCCCAAAGAATTTTCTTTTCAAGGACATATCCATTCATGTGAGGACCACATACTCCCGAATGCACTTCGTTCATGATCTTTTCAGCTTCTCAATCATCTACGCACCTCAAAAGATTCAAATCTGGAGTTCTTTTGTACAAAACCTCGTTGCTCAAAAAGAAACTACCGGCAAGCCTTCTGATAATTCTCTTGTGATCTCCACTGGCCTGCTCAGGATATTCTTTTGTTTTCAAAAATCTTTTGATATCATGATACCACGGCTGAACATCTGATTCTATTTCAATTGCATTACAATAACCATGACTTTCTTTAATTTGGATTTCCAGTGAGTCAATATGGACATTGCCCCGATACGGCAGCATTGAGGCCAAAGTAGCTAATGTGTCAGCTAGATCATTATGGAATCGAGGAATGTACCTGAACTCGACAGATTTGAACTATTTTCTAAGATCATCCACATAATGCCTCTATGGTATGAGTTTGATGTCTCGAGTTTCCCATTCACCTTGGGCCTATCGAATGATCAAATTAGAATCTCCCACGATTAACAATTTCTTTACATCCAGATCAACTACCATGTTCATGCCCATGATGGAAGCTTCATACTCGACAATGTTATTTGTACAGAAGAACTGAAGCTGGGCTGTAGCCGGATAATGTTGACTTGTGGGAGAAATTAGAATTGCTCCAATCTCAACACCTTTTACATTTATAGCTCCATAAAAGAATATTTTCCAAGCATTGGTGTCCTCTGGAATCACTTCAACTGAATTTACTTCATCGTCTGAGAAATAGGTTCTTAGACGTTGATATTCATCATTGACCGGGTTTTCTGCTAGATGATTTGCCAAGGCTTGACCTTTCATCACCGTGCGAGTGACATAGACAATGCTGAACTCAGTGAGCAGGATTTGCCATTTTGCTAACCTTCCCTTAGGCATTGGTTTCTGGAATATGTACTTTAAATGATCTATTCTGGTTATGAGATATGTGGTGTAGGCTAAAATATAATGTCTGAGCTTTTGGGCAACCCAAGTCAAGGCGCAACAAGATCTTTCCAACAAAGTATACTTGGCTTCATAACTGGTGAACTTCTTGCTTAGATAGTATATGGATTGCTCTATCTTCCCGGTAACATCATGTTGCCTGAGGACACAGCCAAAAGAATTCTCCAAGACTGTCAGGTACAAGAACAAAGGTCTTCCTGACTCAGGTGGAACCAACACTGGCGTATTTGACAGATATTCTTTGATTTTATCAAAAGCTTCTTGACACTCATCTATCCATTTGATCGCCGTGTCTTTCTTTAACAGTTTGAATATGGGTTCACAAATGGTAGTGAGCTGAGGAATGAATCTACTGGTGTAATTCAATCTCCCTAGCAGACTCATGATCTCTTTATTGGTTCTCGGAGGTGGCAAATCCCGAATAGACTTTATCTTTGTCAAGTCTAACTCAATACCCCTCCGGCTGACTATAAACCCGAGAAGCTTTCCAGATGGAACTCCAAACTACATTTAGCTGTGTTCAATTTCAAGTCATACCTGGGCAGACGCTCTAAGAACTTTCTCAGATCTCGTACATGGCCTTCTTGCATTCTGGATTTAATGATCACATCATCCACATACACCTCAATTTCCTGGTGCATCATGTCGTGGAGATGGGAGTTATGGCTCTCATGTAGTTTGCCCCGGCATTTTTCAAACCAAATGACATGACCCAGTAATAGTAAGTTCCCCAAGGTATGGTGAAAGTCGTCTTTTCTACGTCTTCTTCATCCATCAGAACCTGGTGATACCCAACATAACAATACACGAAAGACTGTATCTCATGTTTGGAACAATTGTCAATAAGAATGTGGATGTTTGGAAATGAGGAGTTGTCCTTGGGGCTTGCCTTATTTAAATCCCAATAGTCAACACACACTCGAGTTTTCCCATCTTTCTTCGGCACTAGGACTACATTAGCCAACCATGTGGTGTACCGTACCACTCGGATCACACCATCTTTCAATTGTTTGTTGACTTTTTCTTTGATCGTATCGCTGATGTCCGTTTTGAACTTTCTTTGCTTTTGCTGGACAGGTGGATAACCCGGATAAGTTGTCAATATATGCACTACCAAATCAACACTCAGCCCTGGCATATCATCATAGGACCATGCAAACACACCTTTGAATTAAAACAAAAGTTAGATCAATGCATCTCTAGTTCTTTCATCAGTGTGAATGCTTATCATGGTTTCTCGGACCTCTTCTGGACTGCCCAAATTAACTGGCTCGGTTTCATTTAAGTTTGTCGAGGCTTATTCCCAAATTATTCCAATTCTCAATTTATTTCCCTAAATGCCCCATCTTCATCATGTTCTGGTTCTTGGTTTATTATTTCACAGTTAGACATCATTTTAGGATCTAAGCATGAAGTCCGTAAGCATGTCATGTTATTTAAGTCCGCATTATTAGAAATGGAAAGAAAAGATAAGAAAAATAGCAAAATAAGAATAAAGAAAAAGGAGATATCCATTGACGATGAAATATTGATTTCATTTCATCGAATTGAAGATATGAGGGTTTACATTGAAATCAAAAGACATTAAAGTAAAAACATTCGAGTTACACTCTGAGATAACTCGTTATGTAGAAAAGATGGCAAGACTGGACTACCGGGATTCCTTCCTGATAGGGAATAGGGTAGCTTTCCAATTCTGAAGCCTGACATTTTCTCCCATGTACAATACCTCAGCAGTGCTCGTGCCTTCCCTGGGCTGGACTATGTAAGACTCGTACAACATTTGTTTCATAGCTTCACAAATATCCTCAATCTCTTCGGTCGTAAAGGCCTCTTCTTATTCTTATTCTTCTTTGACATACTTGGTTTTAACAAATGACATGGCGAGATGCGGAATGGGCTGGGCCAGGACCCACCCATTTTTCTTTGCACTCATCAGCCCATTTTCTATCGGCCTTTGTTGCTCGGAAACCTACGTCGAAGAGCTTATCATTGACGGTCAAAGTGATGGGATTTGTGGTGCCCTGTAGAGATACGTCGAGCCACCTTTTGGGCTTGTACCCATGTCTAATCATTTTAGTGGCGACCATAACCTAGGAATTAGATAAACGATGTTGAGGGAATAGGGCCCCTTATTCGTGTTGGTCAACGACCACAATTTCGAATGTTTGGTAGGCAATGTGCTCACTTCCTTCTCTAGCTTCGAGACACGGGACTGAAGGGTCCCTGTAAATGGACTGTTCATCTTCCCTATGGACAACAATTTCTTGGTTTTCATACTCAAATTTGACCATTTGACGGAGAGTGGAGGGCACAACTCCTGCAACATGAATCCATGGTCTTCCTAGGAGAAAATTATATGAAGTATCTATGTCCAGAACCTGGAAAGTCACTTCTAAGTCCATGGGGCCAATGGTCAAAATAAAATCGATTTCCCCTATTGTCTCGCTTGACACCATTGATAGTGCGCACAGACATTGTTTGGTTGAATTCTTTATGTTCCAATTTCCATCCTCTAGAGCGTTGAGAAAGGGAAAATGTCAAACTCGGACCAACCATCTAGCATGACCATCTTCACATAATACTTTCACATTTGACAGTCAGGTGAAGGGCTTTGTTGTGGGCAACTCCCTCTGGGGAAAATAATCACGGCTAAAAGAAATCATGTTGACTTCGAAGAATCGCTCAGCCATTTTCTCCTATTGTTCAACTGAAGTTTCAACTAGGACATACTTAGTTTTAACAAATGACTTGGCGAGATGCAGAACGGGCTGGGGCAGGACCCACACATTTTTCTTGCGTTCATCAGCTCATTTTCTATCGGCCTCTGTAGCTCGTAAACCTACACCGAAGAACTTCTCATTGACGATCGAAGTGATGGGCTCTGTGGTGCCTTGTAGAGATTCCCCGAGCCCTTTTCTGGGCTTGTACCCATGTCTAATTATTTCAGTGGCGGCCATGATCTAGGCATTAGATAAACAAGGTTGAGGGAATGGGGCCCCTCTTTCGCATTGGTCAACGACCACAATTTCAAAAGCTTGGTAGATAATGTGCTCATTTCCTTCTGTAGCTTCGATATAAGGGATTGAAGGGTCCCTGTAAACGGACTATTCATCCTCCCTATGGACTGAAATTTCTTGGTTTTCATACTCAAATTTGACCATTTGATGGAGAGTGGAGGGCACAACTCCTGCAACAAGAATCCATGGTCTTCCTAGGAGAAAATTATATGAAGTATCTATGTCTAGAACCTGGAAGGTCACTTTGAAGTCCACGAGGCCAATGGTCTAAATAATATCAATTACCCCAATTGTGTCTTGCTTGACACCATCAAAAGCACACACACAGACATTGTTTGGTTGAATTCTTTCTGTTCCGATTTACATCCTCTAGAGTGTTGAGAGAGGGAAAATGTCAAACCCGGACCCACCATCTAGCATGACCCTCTTCACATAATAACCTTCACATTTGAAAGTCAGGTGAAGGGCTTTGTTGTAGGCGGCTCCCATGGGGGCAAATCATTGTGGTCAAAAGAAATCATGTTAACTTCGAAGAATCGTTCGGCCATTCTCTCCAATTGTTCAACTGAATTTTCGACCGGGACCATATGCCTCGTTCAATGTTTTTAAGAGTACCTTATGATGTTCATTCGAGCTCAATAGTAGAGATAAAAGTGAGACATGAGAAGGAGTCTTCCGGAGCTGGTCAGCTATTGCATATTCCGAAGTTTTCATTTTTTCGGAAAAAACTCTTCTGCTTCTTCAACACTCACAGGCTTCTTGGGTAGAAACCATTTATCCTTGTTCAGATTTAACTTCTTTAGCTCTTTCGTATTATGGTACCTCTCTAATTGGTTCATTTTTTCACCACTCTCATGATCTCTTTCCCCTTGTAAGTAACTACAGTTTTGTTATAATTCTAGGGGATAACTATGTTATCTCTCATAGGGCTCTATGGTGCGCAACTGGTAACCATGTGCTCAGTCAGCCTTAGTGGAACTACCGGTCCCCAAACCAAATAAGTCCTTTTTGGAACCTACAACTTTGGCACATTCAACGTGGCTTTCCTATGCTCAAATCTTTTGGGAGTGTTTGACATGAGTTGTTCTTTACTTGGGGCCCTAGGAACATAGAGAACTGCGTCCTTGACAGGTGCTGCCCTAGTTATTGTTTCTACAGCTTTTTCTATAACTTGAGGGATTGGGGTGGTTTTCTTCTCATTTTTGGTTTGTTTTGCCACCGTTTTAGGTCTTGCCTTTGAATCAGCAATGGCAATGATAGCTTTCAAGGCTGGATCAAACTATTTGTCATCACAAATTATTCCAATGACTGGCCCATTGTTGTTAGCCGGTAATGGATTGTTAGTCACATTAGGGGCTTCCTCGTCCTTCCGCATCACTCATTTTTGTTCTATTAAACTTTCAACTACTCTCTTTAGGGTCCAACAGTCCTTCGTATCATGACCCTCTTCTCCTGAATGATAGGCACACCTGGTATTGGGCCGGTATGATGGGGATTCAGGATTTTACAGGTTTGGGGGTATAGGTTGCAATAGACCCATCTGGATTAACTTCAGAAACAAGCTAGAGTATGATTCACCAATAAGAGTGAAGTTATTTCTCCAAGGAGGCTCACGAGGGTGTGGATTAGGTTGGTAGTTGTTTTGTGTTGGACTGGGTTATATGGATCTTGGTTAGGATGGTTATTTCTTGGAAGTGGAGATCGGTTTTGGTTGTAGTGTTGTTGTGACCGTGTATAGGGTTGGGCATTCATTATCACATAAGGAGGCGGTGCCATGACATACGCTGCATCTTGGTGGGATCATAGTGATGTGGGGTTCTGGGCGTCATGAGGAGTGATCATATGATCGACGGGCCCTCCCAAACCTAAAGCCATCATAGCTCATTCCTCCCTCTTCTTTCGATTGGCCAACCCCCCTGAACCGTTCTGGATAGCTTGTGAAGTGGCTCTCAAAGCAGATTGACTTAATATTTGGCCAGTTTTCAGACCATTTTCCACCATTTCTCCAATTTTTATTGCTTCTGTAAAAGGCTTTCCCATGGAGGACATCATGTTTTGAAAGTAATCGGCCTCTTGGGCTTGTGATAAGTAGGGATTTTGACCACTTATTTGCTCTCCTTTCTTGTATTTTAACTAAAAAATGCTTAAAGGTATTCCCAAGAACTAATAAAATGTGCTTTTGTACAGGAATATTGGGAAATGAGCCAAAGAAGTCAAAATCAACTCATAAAAAAGTTAGTTTTTGGGCCTGCTAAAGGAATGCAGACAGAACCATAATTGTGCGGCCGCACTCAAAATTATGTGGTCCGTAGAAGACAAAGATCAGAGATATGGGAATTCTATAGTTTTAGCTGGAATGCGGACCACACGATTTTTGTGCAGCTGCACAATCAGAGAGTGCAACTGCACTCATTTTTATGCGGATCGTAGAAGCCCCAAAGTGCCAAGCCCAAGTTCCAGGAATGCGGACCGCAATATAATTATGCGGCCGCAGAAGCTCATTGTGCGGACCGCACACATAATTATGCGTCTGCACAACCTTCGCAGGGGCATTTTTGTTATATATTTTTAGCTTAGTATTAATAGAACCTTTTTGTCAGTTTTAGGTTAAGTTTTATTTTGGGAGAGCACCTGAGCCATTTTCTTTACTATTTTAAGTAATTTTGTGCTAGATTAACTTCTAAACATTAGATTTTCTTTCTCTAATCAATTATTATGCATTCTACCTTAATTTCTTCTTGTATTTCTTCATTGTTAATGAGTAGCTAAATTTCTAGCTAAGGTTGAGGCCCAACTTTAGTGTGGGTACTTAATGGGTGTCTGATTTAGGGCTTGTTTGTGATTGGGTTAGTGATATTTAGCCTTGTTCATGCTTGTATTTAAGAATTAATGGTTGCAAATGTTGATTCATGACTATTTGACTTAGTCTATACTTGAGAAAGAGAGACTAAGTCTAGGAAAACTTGGCTAACAAGAAATTGGGGTGAACTCAAGAAATTGATAGCCCCAATTAAAGGGTCAAATCTAGAGATAGTTGTTTACCTTGAAAATGGTAATAACAATTAGATTTGATTTTGTGGTTCTAAAAATATGTGATATATTTTTATGCTATTTATTAGGAAATAGATGCTAAGTCAATGATTAGAAATAATGAGGTAATAGCTTGCAGATAGTATAACAATCGAACCGAATTGCTGGAAATCAGAGCCTCGAGCTTGTGTGCACGAGGCCTCGAGGTCGAATTGAGTGCTCGGCCGGGGCCAGTCGAGGAAGGATTAACAGTTATGCTAAATTTGATGGCGGATATTTATGGCCAATAATGAAAAATAAATGAAGATCAATAAGTAGAACACAATAAACATAAGCAATAAATGTAAGTAGTGGAATCAAGAGAATTAAGTTAGAAAGCAGAGAGAGTGTTATTGTATATTCGACGATGTGTAACAGATGATTTACAAAATGAAAAGGGTCCCCTTAATATACGAGGGAAAACCCCAACATAGTACAAATGCATTTATTACAAAGATACATGGTTGGTGCAGCTATTTAATACCACGGTACGGGCTTGACTTAGCCAAATAGACTAGGTCAGCTTTAGTCACATGCCTTGGGAACTTCCTACTTTTTCACCATAACTATCGTTCTACACTGCCCCGAGGTCGGATGTCGAGGACCCCTCGGGTGTTAATCTCAACCATAGTCTCGAGCCTATGGAAGCGTGTTTATGAAGTATCGTAATGACCGAAAATTGGACACTCCGATTTTACCGTATACAGATATCCCATGCGTTTCTTAGAGTGAAACGATAAGAAATGACTTTGATATCCATCTCTTCGAACTTCCCGCGATGATGTCATACTTATGACATAAGCCTTTGTGATAACTGAGGTGTCCCGTCGGTTCACCTTTCCAGAATAATTCAATGTACCGCCGATTTATATTCTCCAAAGTGATAATATCGCCGTCGGTCCATTTTCCACAACGCATTGATTGCGCCTGTCGATACATCTTTCAAAGACAGTAATTGCGTAGTCGGTTACACTACCACCCTTTCTATAAATGGAAGCCTTCTTGAACCAAAAATTCAATCAAATGTTCTTCAACAGTTTCTTCTCTTCATCCTCATCCATTGTTATTTCCCATGTTTGAGGCCCCTGACCTTAAGGTTACATGGCAATGTTCTCATCAGTTATGCCATGGCCCTTTTCCATATTTTTTCCCTACTGAGCGAGATTGTACTAATTTGTTGTTGTTGTTGTTGTTGTTGGCCCGAGGTAATGAGAGAGAAATCTCAAATTATCCTCGCATTAAAGGATATGTGGACCATGAACTTCTACTCATCTCCCCTAATTACTCGGTACGACACCTCGCTCCTTTTGCTTTCCGTGGAGTGAGGTGGTTCCATCTACTAATTGTTGTATCCCACACTGGTGCAACGTCTCAAGAAGTGTATTCACAATAGTAGTGCTGGCGAGACCCATACTCGCCAGATTTTTCACCCAGCCACTTCTTCATCTTTTTCTGCTTCTTCTTCATCTTTTTCTGCTTCTTCTTCATCTTTTTCTTCTTATTTCGCATCGTTTTCTTCTTCTTCTTCCTCAATCTTGAAGATACCATTTGAAAGGTCGAGAGGAGGCCCCGAGGGAATGTTTCTTGAAGACACTACCCTCGAGAGCAGATTAGGCTTGTAGCTGTTATATATAGTTTTTCTTTTTTCTTTGGCTTCTCTGTTTTTGTGTAAGGACCCTTCGTGGGCTTTTGTAATCATGTGTACGGACCCTTCGTGAGCTTTTGTAATCATCGTTTACTAATGAAAAAGAGTTTCTTTAATTTTGTACCTGATTTATGCTGGATTTCCTTTTACTTGCATTTGTGAAGCATATGAGTGAATGATTCTACCGATCGGTTTGAATACCGGGCTCGGGTGTAGGTGTTTCCCCAGTCCTTGATTGGTTAATAAGATATCCTGTAGATCCATTTGTCGTTCCTCGGACTGATCTCGGATTAAATTGATACGAGCTTAGGTCGTCGGGACCACTGACTTCGAGTTAAATGAGAGTAGGGCTTCGAATTTTAAGAACGAAACTTGGCCTTTCAGACCCTGTCGATGGTCTTTGAGGGGGGATTTGCTCGGATGCCTGAGCATATAGATAACCCTTAGGCTTTCGAAGGCAGTCCCCGAGTGAGAGCTCACTCAAACTCGGGCAACATGAAAACTTGTTTTAAACTTAGAGCGATGATAGCCTTAAGGCGTTATAGATAGATCCCGAATGAGGGAATGCCTGGACTCGGATAGACCCTGGATTAAAGTAACCGAGAGTGCGTTTAACTTGATCCCAAGGCGAGAAATAGCCCTAAGGCTTTATTAGTAGTTTTCGAGTGCAAATTGGCTCGGGCTCAGGTAGCTCAAGGGAAAGAAGATTAGGTAGATGACTCGCATTTGCAATAGCAGAAATCCTCAAGGTAGGGTACCACCTCGAGGTCAGAGGCTCGTATGAGTAGATTTTTAGAGCTTATCTTCTTTTTGACAAACGTCCTCGAGATCGGGTACCATCTCGAGGCTTGTAATGATATTAAGGGCTCCTTAGAGTCTATTTTTTTTGACAGAGGTCCTTGATATCGGGTACATCTCAAGGCTTGTAATGATATTAATGGCTTCTTAGAGCCTATATTCTTCTTGACAGAAGTCCTCAAGATTGGGTACCATATCGAGGCTTGTAATGTTATTAATGGCTCCTTAGACCCTATCTTCTTCTTGACAGAGGTCCTCGAGATCGGGTACCATCTTGAGGCTTGTAATGATATTTATGGCATCTTAGATCCTATCTTCTTCTTGACAGGGGTCCTCCGGATCGGGTACCATCTCGAGGCTTGTAATGATATTAATCGCTTCTTAGAGCCTATCTTCCTCTTGACAGAGGTCCTTGAGATCGGGTACCATCTCGAGGCTTGTTGATGTGGGGGTCTTTAATCCCTAAAGCATCGCACGACAGCGTTAATTGCATGACATGGTTATGAAACGACCAAGGCAATTCCACCGGTACACTTTCCCAAAGCAAAAAATGGCTTAGTCAGCATGTTTAATTGGCCTTTGAGGCATACGGATAGTCACCGCTTTCTCCATATATAGGGTTTCCTTCCCTCTTTTGAGGATTCTTCTATTTTGAGTAGTTATCCTCCTTTATAGAGTTCTTCTTTCCTGCGTTAGGTCCTTCAACATTTCAACTTTGAAGACCTTCCTCAAATTCCCGCTCCAATTCCTTATTTTTACCACAATTATGGCTGCTACGCCAGGGTCTGCTCGGCAAGGAGGAGGGAGTTCCGCCTCTGGTTCCTGCATGGTCGGTAGTGCACCGTTGGTACCAGGTGATCCAACCTCAGGACACTTTGTTTTGAGGGGGACTTTTTGTCAGAAAAACCTCCCAATGTTTGGGGTCATTGGGAGTATGCCTCGAAGTTTATTTCTTTAATAGGAGAGGGGCACCTTGAGTCAGTGAGGAAAGATTGTGGATGGGGGGAAAAGGTAGTATTGCAGGAACCTTCCCCGAAAGAGAGTGTCATGGATCATGTCGAGGGATTTCAGAGTGTATACACGTACCCCTTTAGGCTGGGGCCCCTTGATAGGGTCGTGCTTGACTTCTGTCAAAAGTACAAGGTTACCTTGGCACAAGTTCATCAATCATTTTGGAGGATAGTATTGATGATGAGGTTCTTTACGGAAGAAGCAGGGCTTGAATTCACTCTTAGCCATCTCATCAGGATGTACCGACCTTTTCGCCATCGAGGCCTGCTAACCGTACGATGCCGATCCACCATGCCTTTCGTTGTTGATGATAAAGAAGATGGGGATCGGGGATGGATGAGCCGATTCATCTAGGTATGGACTGTTGATATTATCCCTGTGGAGTTTTTGCCATTTCCTGAGGAATGGAATTTTACACGTAAGTGATGCACTTGTGCCTTCGTAGTTTTGCTTATGGCGGAGGTGGGCTCCGTAAATGCGCCTTTGTTTCCCTTTCTGCAGCAATTCCATGGATGTTGTGCGAGGTCCCCGACCTGATGGATTGGGCTTGGACGTTAGTGACCCACTCGACTTATAATGAGCATAATTGTCAAGCTTTGTCTAAGGGTAGATAGGAGGCAAAACACCACGGTACGTGCTACGTGATTTGCTCCTTTTTTGAAAGGCACTTTCTTTTTATGCATACTAACTCCGTCATCATAGGCATTGGGGAGTTCTTTGAGGCAAGATCGTGCCCTCTAGGAGAGGGAGAAGGATCGTCAGCTTTAGGGCCGAGGGATAATAATAATAATAATAATAATAATAAGCGTAAAGGGACTTTGTAGGGCGACGATGATTATAGCAAGATGAGTCCAGCCCGGAGCTTAGAGAGAGTGGTGTACCAGCTGAACCTCCAGCGCCCAAGGTCTCTAGCTTTAGAAAAATGATCACTCGTCCACTGTTGTGTTCTTTTATCGTCGAAGGTACTTCGAGGAATGAGGTTCTCTACCGCCGACTTCTTCTCTCGTCGAAAGCACTTCGAGGGATGTTCGATGTCAGGGGCCGCATATATCATGTGATCGTATCCCAACCAGGGGTGGATCTACCGAAGTTGATGGAGACAAACTAGTATATGTGCGCTCAACTTTTGAGGAAGCTTAGAAGCTCTACTCTGAGGTGAGTTTTAGCCGATCGTATTGGTTTTATAGTTTTGTAATATTTACTTTCTTATCGAGTTTCTCCTTCATAGGCTTTTAACACGCTCAAGTCTGAGCTGCTCTATCGTGTGACTAGGTTGCAAGAAGACGTGGACGAGGAGAAATACCTCAGGCTTCTTTTGCTATGAAAAGGAAGATGAGTTGGCGCACTTGCAGTATGAGGCGAGTCGAAGTCTGAACTACGAAAGCTACCTCGAGGAGCAGGTAATGTATGTTTCAAGGGAGTGCGTGTTTTTTCTTTTATCTTCTGAGGCTAATGTTTTGTTTACTTCAGTTGCAAAAAAAAAGAAAGAGGACCTAGAATGCCTTAGGGGAAAAGTTGGTCAAGCCAAGTGCGAGTGTGATGAGCTAAAGGCTCAGGTGGACACCCAGGTAGTGGCTAAGAAAGCTGCTTTGGCCAAGGCTTCCGCCCTCGAAGTGCAACTTTGCAATGCTCATGAGAACAGCTTGGTCCAAACAGACATGATTTTAAGTCTCGAGTCTGAGCTTCTGAAGATGAAGGCTGAAGTCGTGGATGCCCGGGTTGAAGTCGTGGATACCCGGGCCGAAGTCGTGGATGCCCGGGATAAAGCTGAAGCGATCCGAACTAAGGCTGATAAAAAGGTGGTTGTCTATATGAAGGATGATGTCGATGCTTGTGCTGAGCTGAGGGGGCCTTTTGACCGGGAGAGTAGGAACAAAGAGTATGTAAGGTGTAAATCTCAGAGGGAAACTCTCGAGGAAATTCATGCCAGGGGCTTCGATCTCTCGAAAGAGATAAAACAGGCGAAGGCAGAAGAATATGATGCTAAGTTCCTTCCGTCTGATGCTGAAGATAGCAAGAACGAGGTCGACGGACCATAGTCCCTGAGGGGTGCATAGATTTAGGCCTTTCTTTTCTGATTTTGTGTATAGTGCTTTTAAAGAACATAAAGCTTTGCATTTTCTTCACATATACATATATAAAATGAAGCCTTGTGGATTCATTTTTTATTCACTTCCCTTTGCTTTAGCCAGATGAACTGGTCTTCAAATCAAAAGAACCGTTAGGTTTATAGTATGGCCCTAGGGCTTGTTGGGCTGGCCCGCAGGCTCTTATGCGTTTAGTTGGTATGACCTTTTAGTATAAGCGGGCATTTTAAGCTCTTATGCTTTTGCTCTTAGGTATATTCCATTTACTATTTTGGGTTCAGTCTACGATCCGGGATTCAACTCGAGCTCATTGACCCTTAAGTTTTTAAATATAAAGCTGGCCCTTAGGCTCTTATGCATTTGGTCGGTATGACATTTTATATGGGCTGGCGGCAGTGGCTCTTACGCATTGGGTAGGTATGGCCTTTAATAGGCGTTATTTTTCCCTCGCTAAGGACTTTTTGAAACTGTGTTTTCCTGACTCTTCGACGGTTAGATAAAAACCTCGATTGTGAGTCGTTATATGGCGACGATCGAGCACCTTGGGAGGTCGTACTCGGTGGCTAAATGTTTCTAAGCCTATAGTTTGGAGCTGACATGGTCGAAGCTCTTTTGCCTATGTCGAGGGTAGCCTATTTAACCAGTTCTTTTCGAAGTACTTTCAAAGTACTTGAATGCCTATGATTTTATAGCGACCTTCAGGCATCCCCGAGTCACGTTAGTTTGGCTGGTACATCCTTTTGACCGTAGTCAATGTATTTGGCCAGAGCCTTTAGTCCCCAAGTGAAGTCGTTTCGGCGTCTATATCGAGGGTATGCCTTTTTAGTGGTCTTACAAGTTCGAATATATAGCCTCAACTTTAAGGTCGGGATAATGCCTTATGTAAGGTCTTTTGCATGCCTTTGAGGTCTTACAGTTTTGGTTACTTGGTACAATTATGGTTCATTCCTTGCTTGAGGTCTTACAGATTTGATGTTGCCTTATGAAGGTCTTACGTGCTTGAGGTTTCCCGCATGGGGTCTTATAGCCTTGGGTTTTTGATAGATCGATGAGGGTGGTAGTTAGCGACAGTCCCCTGAGTCATCGGAAGCTCCTTGGCTCTGGAGCCATTCCTTATAAACTTGGTGTTGCCTCATTAAGGGCTTACAAGCTTGATACTTCTAACCTGTGGGTCATATAGTTTCGAGTTTTTGATGCCAGTCCCCGAGTGTTCGGGATGTTTTTTTTTGCTCTGGAGCCATTTTTGTAAAGAAAATACTGAATTCCTTAAACGTGAAATGCTTTGATGGAGGGGAAAGTATTCTTTGATTAGTTGGTACAAGTATACATGTTTTTGCTATCACGGGCTTGGTTATTCTATACAGGCACGATTCGTTTGACCTTTTGGCCCGGTACATCGTTTCCCTATCGAGACCCTATTTAGCATGTCTTGGCTTCTCCGATGAGGTGACCTTCCGGGGGGATGCCCCTCAATATTCGAGGTTGATTGAAGAGAAGCCTTGGATACTTGTTGAGTCTTCCTTGGGTATATGGATGTTGCCTCATTAAAAACCTTGCCGGTAAAACCCTTCTTGGGATAAAACCCGGTCGAAGGAAAAGAGTGCAACATATGTTTTTGGAACCTAAGGCCTTCCAGTTGGGAAGCACTTCAGTTGTTTTTCAATCGGATACCTGCATAAAGGTTAGTGTGAAATGTAAGTAAAAAAGGTGATGGTTATACCTTAATGCCAATGGCACTTTGAGCCTTGGTAGGTATTCAATATTTGCTCTGAGGGCATGCCACGATCCTTCGCTTCGGGTATAGCTGAGAATGTGTCACGTGATTGCTATTTCACTGTTTGTTTTTCCTGAGGTTCTTTCGACGTTGAAGGTGTTGGTGCCGGTGCTACGTCATGTACTACGAACATCTCCCTCGCTGCATGTTGTTCCCCGTAAATGGTTTTTATTCCGTTCCTCATCGGAAATTTCATCATGTAGAGTAGGGTGGATGGTACTGTTCTCATGCAGTGTAACCACGGCCTTCCGGGTAATACGTTGTACCTCATTTCTCCTTCGATGACATGGAATTTAGCATTTTGGATAGTGCTGGGCACGTTGACTGGGAGGGTGATTTCCCCTTTCATTTTTTCTCTTGCCATATTGAACCCGTTGAGGAATCGAGAGGCAGGCACGATTTGGTCAGGCAATTCGAGATGCTCTACCACCCTCGATCTGATAATATTGGCCGAGCTACCTGGATCCACAAGTACATGTTTAATTTGAGGTGTATTTACAAGAAAAGAGATTACTAGTGCATTGTTGTAAGGCTGGGATAGGTCTCGATGTCCTCATCGCTGAATGTGAGAGTGTCCTAGGGTATGTAACCTTGAGTTCGCTTTTCCCTGGTGATGGATATTTTTGTTCTCCTGACCATGGGTTCTTGTGGGTCATCGATGCCTCCTACGATCATATGGATGACATGTTGTGGCTCATCTGTTTCATTCTTCTTGGTCGCCTATCTTTTCCGAAACTAATTTTTGGCTTGGTCGCTAAGGAATTCTTGGAGGTGACCTTTGCTGAGTAGTCAAGCTACTTCCTCCTAGAGTTGTCGACAGTCCTCGGTCCTGTGACCATACGTGCCTTGAAATTCACATGCTAAGTTGTGATTCCTTTGCAAAGGATCTGACTGTACAGGACTTGGCCACTTAGCATCTCTGATTTTATTGATGGCTAATATGATGTCTGAAATGTCGATATTGAAGTTGTATTCCAACAAGCGGGGTGCCTCCGTCGGCCTGTATTCCTGTCGAATCCCGTTCTGCTAACAAGTCCCCGAGGATTCTGGCCTCGATCCATCCTTCGGTCATTGTGGGGTATGTTGCCCCTCGGGGCATTCCTTCTATCCTCAGTGTATGGTTGGTATCTTTCTTTGTTTGGTTTTGGCTCCTTTGCCAGAAGCTTGCTAGGATATACTGAGCCCGAAGGGACTCCGAGTTGGTCGTCTTCGACCCTCATCTTCGATTGGTTTTGGTTGTGGACGTCCGACCAAGTTACAGCGGGATATTCGACTATGTTCTGCTTCAGCTGCTTCGAAGCTACCGAGCTTTGCTCGTTCAAGCGTTGAGTGAAGTCCTGCACTGCCTAGTCGTCGGAGACCGGCGGTAGTTCCATTCGTTCCATTTGAAAGCATACGAATTCTTGCAGCATCTCGTTCTCTTTTTGCCTTGGTGTATGCTCCTGTTGGTGTGGGAGCTTATTTCGACGAGTTGAGCGTTGCGCGAGACCGCGTCCACGGGAATCGGTTCTGGTGCTTCCTCAGGGTTTTATGGTGGTACACCAACACCTGGAGCAGCCATACCATGTTCTCCATGGTCTTCAAGATTGTTGTTTTCATGCGCGTTTACAGAGTTAGACACTTAGACCTGAAATAAAAGATTTTGGACAAGAAAAAGTGTGAAATATAACTTGCATTATGGAGTGAACCAACAAGAAAATAATCACTATTATGTTTATCCCCACGGTGGGCGCCAAAATGTTTAACTTGAAAATGGTAATAACAATTAGATTTGATTTTGTGGTTCTAAAAATATGTGATCTATTTTTATGCTAGTTGGGCAATAGATGCTAAGTGAAAGATTAGAAACAATGATATAATAGCTTGCAGATAGTATAACAATCGAACCGAATTGCTGGAAATCAGAGCCTCGAGCTTATGTGCACGGGGCCCCGAAGTCGAGTTGAGTGCCAGGACGGGGGCAGTCGAGGAAGGATTAACAGTTATGATAAATTCGATGGTGGCTCTTTATGGCCAATAATGAACAATAAATGAAGAACAATAAGTAGAACACAATAAATATAAGCAATAAATGTAAGAATTGGAATCAAGAGAATTAAGTTAGAAAGCAGAGAGAGTGTTCTTGTATATTCAACATTGTGTAACAGATGATTTACAAAATGACAAGGGTCCCCTTTGTATATGATGGGTAATCGCAACATAGTATAAATGCATTTATTACAAAAATACATGGTTCGTACAACTATTTAATTCCACGGTACGGGCTTGAACTAGCCAAATAGACTAGGTCAGCTTTAGTCACATGCCTTAGGAGCTTCCCACTTTTTCACCATAACTATCGATCTACACTGCCCCGAGATCGGACGTCGATGACCCCTCGGGTGTTAATCTCGACCATAATCTCAAGCTTATGGATGTGTGCTTATGAAGCGTTGTCATGACGAAAAATTGGACCCTCCGATTTTACCGTATAAAATAGTAAAACCCGACTTGAGCATATATCACTTGATTTGTGCAATACCCATTTGGACTTGAGAAAGTCAAATTGGGAAAAATCACTCAAACTACCGAGAGGTATAGAGTGAGTAATTGCGTGTGACTGCTATATTACAACCCCGACTAATCAAACATTCCCTAGAGTTTACAATCGGTTAGGTAACCACCTAGGCGGAAGTCAAGACCCTAGATCTTTCATCATTTGAATAACAACCAAAACCAAAAATATTGTCTCCTAGTTTCATATTTGCAATCAATAGCCTAGAGTAGAAGAAAACAACAACAAACAAGAATGTGGAAGTGTAATTTTAGGCACTTCACACTATTGCACTAAATATATACCTAATCCAAATTCTAAATCCCTAAGGATTCGACCCTGACTCGCGTTGGGATTTATTATTGCTTCGACCGCCTCACTACCTATTGTTGATACCCAATTTTTTCCTTTATATTTTTATATGAAAAATACTTTTAAAATAGTATACGTATGCATATATAAGCATGTCCAAGTGTTTAATTATTTTTTCAATTTTTAAAAGATTTTTAAATCAATTTATCACCTTATTTTATCAGAAAAAAACCAATAATTATTTCCCAAATTATCATTTTTGGTAATTCCTTTATTGAATTCTCGTATTTATACCACAATATAGCTAAGGTAATTTTTTCACATTTTTTACATATTTATTTAGCTTTTTAAAGTTAAATTGCATATAATTGCAATTTTCGCCTATTTTAAGATTTAATTGTGTTTATAATTACAAATTTGATTCCAGTATTTTTAATTTAATATTTACATATTATTAATCGATTTAGTACCTTTAATTTATTTTCAGAAATTATTTTACTATTTTTATAAAATAAATAAGGGAAAAATGGCTATTTAAATGTTAGCCCCGTTTATTTCAGTTTTAGCCTTATTTGAGCCCCAAATGAATCTAATTCCCAATCTCAATTCCCCAACCCAATTTTAATTTAAACCTTCCCCTGACCCGATTAAATCCTACCCGACCTAGACCCCTCTCATCCTGGTCGTTCATCTCTGAGATCAACGGCCCCTATTCACTCTTACCTTTGTTAACCCAAACGACCACACTAACCTTCTCATTTATCACCTACCATCCACCTCTGAACTCTCAAATTCTCTCGAACATTCTCAAACCCTAATCGCCTCTTACCACCACCTCCACCTTGAAACCCACCGGAGTCCATGGCTTCTCAGGCTATGGGAGTCTTATACTCACATTCTCTTGCTCCCACGCGCCTGATACCTGAAGATTCGAGGCCTGACCTCGAAGTTTTGCACCCAGACCTCTATCAATTCAAGGTTCCACGGCCATCTCCGGCTTTACTCTGGCGTACCACGGTGGTTTGAGCTTGATTCCGACCTCTCCGACTCAGATCGGTGACCTTTCAAAGCCTATCTCACTTCTAGGGTTCTTTTGAAACCCTAACCCTTCGAGGTTTTCTCTGATTTCCTTAGATCCGTTGTGTATTTGTTCTCTCCTTGAGTTTTCAAACGATTTCCCTAACTTTTCTTTCAAAAATTACTTTCAAAACTGCTTCGTTTTCGATCTAGGATTTTCTGAAAATGTTTAAGTGTTTCTCTGACTTTCTCTCCTTTGTATTTTCTGTTTATTTGCCTCTACTATGTTCTTATGTTTTCTTCTACCTTGTATGTTCTTCTACTAAATTTTTACACTTCGTTCTTGTATGTTCTTATACTGAGTTTTTATACTCCGTTCTTGTATGTTCTTTTATTAAGTTTTATGTACTCCATGCTTGTATGTTCTTCTACCATTGTTTCCATACTATGCTCTCATATGCTTTTCTACTGTGTTCTTATACTTTTTGTCTTCTACTATGTTCCAGCATAATTCTCCTACTGTATTTTCCTGCTAAGTTCTTAAGTTTCCTTATTTTCCTTCTATTAAGCCCTGTTTAAGTTTCTTCTGAAAAATCTCTTCAGCATATTTCTTTTACTGTTCCTATCAGTGTTTTTCTTTTGAGTGCTTCTACTGTGTTCCGAAGGTTACTTTGCTATCATGTTTTTCTCATGAGTTTCTGTTGATGAAAGAAGCATGCAAGAGGTTTCAACTCTGAAACCTCTGAGCCTGTTTCAACTACTTGCCTTCTCATCTATGTACTTGATTCAGTGTGGAAACCCTAGAATTTAGGGGTTCCGCCAAGCTTGATTATGTGATTTGATTGAACTTAGGGTTTATTTCAAAACCCCTAACTCTTTCAGACCCATTCCTTGCTTTCATATGACTCTGACCTTTTGCTAAACTTTTCTATACTGGATTTTCTACTGACTTTACAATGACACTACAGTCTTCCTCCATGCTTAACATGTTCGTATGCTCCTTATATATGATAGACTTCCCTTTAAAATAGCTTCTGAATTTGTGATTAGTTCATACTTCCCTCTGAATAGGGGTCTAATTGATTCCCTTTCCATTGTTTGCTTATTTCCCTTAAGTTAAAATCCTTTCCCATCTTTTGACTCAATTTATTCATACAAAATCTCAGACCCTTTTGATTTACTGGTTGTTAATTGATCTTTTTACCTTATTTTCACAAACTATGTATTTCAAAAAACTCGTCCTTAAATAACTTTTATGTATTCACCCCTAATTGCCTATTTTGCACAAAGTGTTTGATTAATTTCTTTCCTTAATTGGTTTATACCCGTTTGAATCTGAATCCCTTAACTAAAGGGAGTTTTGTATAATTGATTGACAATCAGCTCTTCAATTATATCTTACCTTATTTCTACTTGGTTTTTACACTATAAAAGGGCACGACCTTTCTTCACACGGTAGAGGACACAATCACAATCTCTGATGAACTCTTACTCACATAATAGAACTCTCTCTTCTTGTCTGCACTGAGGTTTTTACCAGACTACTGCATTTTCTCTACTTGTTTCTTTGAAACTGGTATGTCCTAATTTCAAATTCCAGCATCCCTACAATGTGTTTACTTAGAGCTTTCTGCATCTATGTCTACTTTACTACTTCTGCAGAGTTAAATACTTAAACTAGCATGTTGATTCCCTTTTGCTTGTTTCTGCTATGAATCCCTATTTCCTATTTCCCTTTATGTGCTTTGAGTTACAGTTTCAGACATGGCAATACACAAGTTATTGTCTATGGATTGAACTTGATCCCTTAGGGGATCCTAACCTCTAAACAATGTGTTCCAGTAGGCTTATGGGTGTGCCAGCATCCCCCATTGTTGGGTTATGCCCACTAGCCTGCTTTTTACCTCTTGCAACTCCTCATTCCCTATATCCCCATGTGTGCTGTTTACTTTTCCCTTTCCCCTTTTCAGAATTTTGCACTTGCACTCTCTCTTAGTTCCTAAGTTCTGCCCTCTCTTGTGAGCCTTGCCTTGGGACCTTGAGTTCCCTCTGAACTTGGACACCTGAGGGCTGGCCCTTCCACACTGCACTTTGGCTTAATATGGTGATACATTTGGGTGTAAGCACTGCCCGGAGTTCTTATGAAACTCTTAGGGAACTCTGACACACCCAAGTGGGAGAAAGGCTTTGAAACATGATCTTTGGAGTTGGTTTACTTCATACTTCAGACAGGAAGTCTGAATCAGGCTCTCCTTGGTTGTAATTTTCAATTTCTGATGTATTTTTCTTTATTTTATTTGGACTGTAATAACTTTTGGGGATGGTTAGTGAAAAGGGAAGGGTAACCATGCATGTAAAAGGAGTAGATATCCTGCTCATAGGAAATTTCTGATTTTTGCGTATCACAAAGATATCCTGCCTATAGGAATTCTGATGTAGATACTATGCCTATAAGGAATTTTGCACCCATATAGATATCCTGCCTATAGGTTTCTGATTTCTGCATATCATATAGATATCTTGCCTATAGGAATTCTGCACTTTTATATGTAAATACTATGCCTATAAGGAATTCTGCACCCATATAGATATCCTGCCTATAGGTTTCTGAAATTCTGCATTCATATGGATATCCTGCCTATAGTTAAATTTCTGCATCTCTCATATAGATACCATGCTCATAGTTAACTGGAAATCTGAATCATGCATATGCATCTGTCATTTGGCAAACCTGTTTATAGGGCTTAAACAACTAACTGCATTTAGATATCATGTTCATAGACTTAAACAAAGTACAACATTTAGATGCCATCCCTATAGGATTTATGCACTCTTGCTATGTCTGTGAAAGTATTTAAAATCAATAACGCCTAGAAAGCATACCTATAGGAATTAATAACCAAGTCTGAAGCGTCTCACTCGTCTACAAATCTAAAATCATTTTCTAACGTCTACGGAATTTATGATCTTTTGTCAAAACTCGTCTTTCCTGAATAACTGACAGCCTTTTTTCTAAAATCAGTATAATTCATCTTTTCTGAAATCAGTAGATATCATGCCTATAGGTTTTCGTCTAACACTTAGGCAAGCCATAGGGCAGTTTATAAACTAAATTAGATTTTATTAACTACAACCAGCAGGTAGGCCTGATTCGGGCTTCTTATCTGAAATATGCAACAGTCTTCCCCAACTGTTAAGTTTAATCAGACCCTAATCAGTACGTGTAAGACATGCTAAACTATATGATTTTCTTTGATTTAATGAGGTCTGTTTGAGCCCTTTTATTTGTTTATATGCTTCCCTAAACTTATAATATGTGTTTTGTTTGTCGCCTTAGTATTTTACCTTTTGAAACCACAAATAAGCACAATAACTCCTCCCTCTAGGATTAGTAGTCCCAAATGCCTCCGGAGCTGATAGGATTGGGGCGGGTAATAGCATGCAATAAGTAAACGAAACCATTATGTGCTTTAATACCTTAACGGGGTGGGAAGGGTAGATATGGATATGATGGCCACGCAATAACATCACGTGTAGCCCCTCACTTAGGAGTGATTATCGGATATTGTATGGGGTGATCCATATTATTAATAAACCTAAGACCCCCCCCCCTCTTTCCTTTGTTTTCTTTGTTTCTTTTAAATCTTTTTTTAACCATTTATTTAAAGAAAATCAACTCTTTTAGTTCCTTTTTATTACTTTTGTTTATTTGTATCCATTACGTGAAAATCCCCTCTTATTTGAAGCCTTTATTTGCCTATGTGTTACTTGCACTTAAGTCACAACAATAGTTTGGTCAGGAACCACACTAGTGGATTCTAAGGGGTACCTAACACCTTCCCCTTGGGATAATTTCAAGCCCTTACTCAATCTCTGGTTACTCAAAACAAACCCCTCCTAGTATCCTAATACACTTTAATCATTAAATGGCAACTCTTCAATTCAAACCCAATTCCCGAAAGGGAACGAGTTGTCCTCCCAAATGTCACAAACCCAATTTTCACGAGAAAAAGGGGGCGCGACACCTATATTTGTGGTGTGAGTTCGGGAGACATCAATTTTTGGCACCGTCATTAGGGATTTTAACGGATTTAGCTATATATCTAGGTTTTTGTATGCTTTGTCTTCTTTTCCTTTCGAGTAACTAATTTTGTTTTTGAATTGATTTTAGGTACGAAAATGGCTCTCAACGACGAGTCCATCGGAAATGTGCCATTGGGGGAGGAAGTGGATGATGAACAAATGGATAAGGTTCCTCTTAAACTTCAAGCAAATAGACGAGGTCGGCTGCCTTACGATAATATTCCCGTCCCTTCCCCAACTCCACCAAAAGCGGCAGCCCACCGACAATTACCGAATGAGGGTTATGCAAGTGCTATAGTCCCCCCCGCATTAGGGCGGGCAATTTCCAAATCACCAATGTGATGCTTACACTACTTGAGCAAAGGGGATTCATCACTACGGATCCGATTCAAAATGCCTACAAGAATCTCAAGGGGTTCGTCGATACTTGTTGGGGGAGCAAGCAAGCAAATGTTTCTGAGGACGCACTGAGGTTGAGGTTATTTCCCTTTTCTCTACAGGGAAAGGCATTGGACTGGTTAAAGAGATTGCCCAATCATTCCATTCACACTTGGGATGAGTTAGCAGAGAACTTCATTTCCAAATTCTTCTCTTCGGGACATATGGCGACGCTTCAGGATGAGATTCTTGCATTCAAGCAAGAACCCAATGAGCCATTGCACGGGATTTGGGAAAGATATCGCACCACGGTAAAAGAGTGCCCAAACAATGATATGACCGAGGATATGATCCAACAAACCTTCTACAAGGGGATCAACACAACAAATCAATGTGTGGTAAAACAACTCGTCAGAGGGAACTTCATGAACACGCTGTATGCCGAAGCTTGTGAAATACTTGATGAGATGGCGGATACCTCTTCATCATGGGAAAGTACTGCCAATGTTCCGCAAGGTGATCCTTATGTTATTCACCTACACAAGGAGCTACATGATCATGGGCAAGCTATTACTGAGTTGACAACTACCATGCACCAATTGGAAAAAGCTCAACTTCAATAAGTTCAAGGGACGAAACAAGTGCATGCAATGGAAGGTGTGAATATGATGGTAAACAAAAGACGACAACAAGGTCAACAAATGCAAAACCGTCCAGAACAATTCATGCAAGATGATAGTGGTTATGATCAAGGTGATTCGGTCAATGAGCAAGAACAAGAGTTTCAATATTTCAACAATTATCAAGGCCAAAGAAACAATGCTCAAGGACAAAATCAACAATAATGGAGGTCACAAGGAAATCATGGCAATTGGAACAACCAAGGCCACTAAGGCAATTGGAGTGGTGGCAACAATAATCAAAGCAATTAGAATAATCAAGGTAACCAAGGCAATTGGGGTGGCAACAATCAAAGCAATTGGGGTAGCAACAATCAAGGAGGGTGGAACAACAACAGTAATCGGGGGCCGGGGTTTCAAAGGCCCCAGATGTTCCAACAACTAAGCAATCCACCTCCCTATCCTTCTCAAGGCTCGAGCTCTTCTTCCAATGAGATGAATAGAATTGAAAACATGTTTAAATAGATGATGGAGAAGAATGCTGACTCTGATGCTCAACTAGCATTGCACAACACTTCTATTCGCAATTTAGAGGTACAATTGGGCCAAATCTAGCAAGCGTTGAACACTCGTCCTAAGGGGGCACTACCCAATGATACGGTGGTAAACCCGAAGGGTGAGAATAATACGGGACATGCTATGGCTGTGACTACTAGAAGTGGAAAGGTGGAGATGCAACCACCTCAAATCAAAGAAGGATTGTGGATGAAGATGTTGTGGTTCAAGAAGAAGAAATCCCAACTAATGTCGTTCAAGCTAATGAAGAAGTGAGAATTGATATAGATGAAAGTGTGGAGGAGACGCAAGACGAAGTGAACCTGTCTAGGGAACACGTGATTGACATGCCGAAATCGGTAGTTCCAAAGGATAAGGCACCAATGCCAAGGCCTGCTCCTCCATACCCTCAAAGGCTTGCAAAGCAAAATAGTGAAAACGAATTCAAAAAGTTTATTGATATGGTGAAGAGTTTGTCAATTAATGTGTCGTTGGTTGAGGCATTGGAACAAATGTCGGGATATGCAAAATTCATAAAGGATTTGGTAACCAAGAAAAGATCAATGAATTGTGAGACCATCAAGATGACTCATCAAGTGAGTGTTATTGTGCACTCAATGGAACCAAAATTGGAAGATCCGAGAGCTTTCACTTCTAGGTTGAATTTTCAATAGTCCAGTGAATGCCCCCATGTATTGGTTGACCATGTCTTGTCCTTGTTTTCGCAAGTCCTCCCACCATATGTGGAGTGCTAGCAGAATCTGATCCATAACCTTCACTGGTACATTCTGAACAGTGCTCATTATGCACATTATTTAAATTAGGGTGACCAGGTTAACACATGCGATTTGTTTTAAAAAAAAACTCATCATGAAAAAAAATTGTTTTTTGTTTTTTTGTTTTTGAAAAATCTAACTAAAAAAATCATGGCTACTTTTGTAAATATGGTCCTTCAGCACTTCAGAAGGGAAGCTTTTAGGGCTGTGTTTGCTAAGTGGCCTAAAATTAGAAAAAGGACCACACGCGGCTATTCTTGCAAAAACGGCCTTTCGGCATCCTGTCGGGACATTTCTGGCTATTTAGACAAAAACAACATCACCTAACATTATTTATGACAAAATAATGACATTTTCATATTTTTGGTTTTTTATGTTAAAGCGGGGCCGGACCCGATGAAGGTTGCCTACGTATCCCACATCCGGTGAGAATCAAACCCGCATAGTTTGGTAAGTTTTGACACAATAGAAAAATATGACTTATTTTGAAATGACCTTTTCTCCTTCTTTTTGTCAAAATTTCGGCAGAGTTTTGGGGTATTTTGAATATCGGGGTTTTCAGAACCGGATGTTTTCTCTCCTATCTCACTCATGGTTTTTCTTGATTATTCTAGAATCCGATCAATATGCAAGCTAAAACAAATAAATACACAAGTATCACGTAAAATGCATCAGGATGGTGTTTTATTTCGGGTACACCTGTCCTAGACGGACCCAACCCCTGTGTTGAGTCCATAAAGTCAATGCACGTGATGCAAACAAGCCTTCCTACTAGGGATCCGACATGAGGCTATGTTATTCTAGGTTTAAAACCTATGTGTATTGTTCTAGACCTAGATTACCCGAACGGACAACTCGAGTCCGGGGGGAGGGGGGAGGGCAACGTACTGATAACTAAAAGGCCATCCGTCTATGTAACTAATCCGATCCTCATTCTAAATTAGGGTATGACACTAACAGAAAAGTAGTCACGCCAGCGTGCACTTCCTAGAAGATTTAGAAGACTCGGAGAGAAGAAGGGTTTCGTAACAATTTATAAACAATTCAAATAATATCAAAGCGGTAAAAAGCGACATTTAGCATATTAAGCTCAAACACGTAAAAAATCAGATAATAAATAAAATCCAAGTATAACCGTTATTCTAAGCTCGAATTCTGAACCCTGAACTAAAGATTCTAGGTTCGATCCATAGCAGAGTCGCCAGAGCTGTCATGCCACCTTTTTCCGAGGGGAATACAGAGTTTTTCCAATTAAAGTGACATTATTCGAAATGGGATTATTTATTTATTTCAGAGTCGCCACTTGGGATAATTGTTATGGTGCCCCAAGTCACCGGTTTATTTTAAATCCCAAATCGAGGACATTGACTTTGTTTTAAAGTCTGCGAACATAGAAGACCGGGTAAGGAATTCTGTTAAACCAGGAGAAGGTGTGAGGCACTCCTGAGTTTTGTGGTTTTAGAATGGTCGCTCAACTATTAATAATTCGCCTAATTATCTGAACTATTACATGTTTAGAACTTATTGTGTATTTTTAACTTTTTAACCGCTTTTAATTATTTATGGAATTTGTTTGAATAAGTCGCGATGTCGCACACTTGTTTGCTTTTGTACACATACAAAATGCGTCACGTGAAACGTACCCACGATCTACAATATATTTATTTTTATTATTGTTTGAAGTTATGATCGGGTCACATAAAATGTGCTCCCAAATTGGGAATTATGTATCATGACTATGCCACGGAAACCGTACTCATAGTCACGATGACTTTAAACGCGCCTAAATCAAACTACCAAATGTTCAATGATTCATTACCTACCTAAGTTTCGTATTTCATGTAAAAGTATGAAGTTATGGCGTACATGCTGGAAGTGATATGTTAGTATCAAGTAAGTCCAGCAATACTTAAGGCTAAGTGGTTTTTCCTTAAGGTTCAACATGGGCTTGCATTTGGATTTACACAGACTTGATTAGTCCATTAAGTTCGTAGAATGTAAAGATAGGGGTGGGGAAACAGAATACCAAGGTTTTAATAATTGTCAAGACTTCATATTTTGGATGAAGCGGACACAATTTAAAAGAAGAAGAAAAAAAAACTAATTAGTGGAACATTAGAGGGAGGGGAATCATTTGATGCATATTCAAATCTCATGAATACAGGAAGTCATTTGTAAGTTCAATATGGGTTGAAGCCCAAATTTATATAAGTCAAAAAGAAAAGGCTATGGCCTTAATTATAAATTATTACAAAAGCAGCCGCCCTTAAGAATAAACTAACACACCTACTTAGATACAAATTTTCATACGAAACAAGAATCCAACACAGCAAATACCATAAAAACGTTAGCATTCAAACTTCAAAAGAAGACTACTAACACTCGGGCATCTACAGTTTTGGCCATTTCGATTACAATTCTCAACAATGAATGTTTCCTAATGGATATAGAAGTCATTAATAATAACAGTTGAAACAAAATAGGGTATGCTTAGTCCTCAACTTAAACTTTTTTCGAAAAGTGGCATTGAGTCTACTCTTTAGCCTTAGAGCCCATTAATCTAATCAATTAGTGGTCAGATTTACAAACTACAGCCATATGATCAGTAGAGACAACTTTTTATATCCCAAAATTATCACAAATCAACACAGAATATGATAGTAGAGTTTCTGTTGAACTTCTACAAAATCTATATGATCTAAACAACAACCTCAACCTTATTTAGAACCAAGAAGTAATACTAACATCAACTACTGATAACAACACTTCTAGAAGAAAGAAAAGAAAGGAAAAGACAATCATGATATTCAAATAGCATGTATATTAACTAATGAACAACAACATATTATTTCCATCACCTTAACATCTCAAACAATGCCCAGATTAACAAAGGACATGAAGCCACACAAATTTAAGATTTTAACATGCTACAAATAGAATTACCAAGAATATTGCAATGGTATGGCATAGACAAACCAACCTCTATTTATAATTTGAGTAAAAGAGGATAAGCACACCTTTTAAACAGGGAAACAACAACAAGAAAGAACTAAGAAAGATCTAAACTTTAAAATTTGTAGCTCGAACACAGTGGAAACAAAAGCAGCAACAAAACAGGAGGAGATTGAGCTAAAAACACCCTCTTAATAGTAGAAACAACAACAGTGATAGCAGGAACAAAGAACCAATAGCCAAATTCGAATTCCCAGCACAAATGGAGTAAACCAGTAGAAAAAATGGAAAAAGGAAAAACTGCCTTGAAATTCTTTTTTGTTTTGTTTTGTTTTGTTTTCTGTTTCTAGATCTAATTTGAAACTCAAGAAAAGAAACAATCAGTGTGATATGGAGAAGGGAGTGCGAAGTTTCTGCCCAGAATTCCTTGTGTAAAAATCAGTGTAGAAGATGAAGATGGAATTCTGAAAATGCAGAGGTCTTTTCGTGCGTAAAAAACTGTCTAATGAAGATAATGTGGGGCCTTTTATATAGGCAAAGGGTGAGGGAATAATATGATATATGCAGTCCCTAAAATTTAGGAGAAAACATTCTTTTTAACTGAAAATGGACAATTGTTGGGACAGTTGTCTTATCCAGATATTCCCCATATTTTTTAGCCCTTTTAACTTCTGAAAATGACCTCTTTTACCTCCATCATGACCTAATTATTTTCATTTTCATAACACTTTAACCCTTTTTCTAGATGCTTCTAAAACAACTATTCAAATTCCCTAATTTTGGTTTCCAATTACCCCCTTAAAGTTTCTGTTATTACCCCTTCAACCCCTAATCTTTAATTGTCATTCAAATATCGAAAATCAAATAATTAAAACCAAACCAAGGATCAAGCAAAACAGAAAAAACTTACTAATTGAACTTAGTTAAATCATTAAACTAATTAAAATTGATTCAATTAACCTAAAACAACATGCAATTAACTAATGAACATGCAATTAAATAAACAATTAAATTAATTAAACAAACCAATCAAAGTTAAGACCTAGTTGATTATAGAAAAAGAAACAAAGAAATAGGAGAAGAGGAGTATACTAATTTTGGCTAGAAATGAATCGATGGTCGAGGCGAATCGACGAACGATGACGACGATGAAGCTTAGGTCGGTCACTGCCATTGGAATACCATCAGGTGGCTTTTGAAATAAACCAAACTAATATGAATCGGTTGCTCATGTCAAGCGCAATCAACTCATGTAAGTTTGTGCCAAAACGTTCTTGAAATTTCCATAAAAATTAAATTTAGGGTTTTCTGACTTTTGTAACTCTGAAATTGGCCGAGCTTGGTGGGGATTTTGGAGAAATCGATGGGGGTTAAGATTTAGGAGGGTATAGAGATTGTGTGGTATTAATTTGAGGGGATTTGGAGTAGTGTCGCCACCGTAGGCGATTTCCGACGACGGCGGACGGCGAGAATTTGAAAGAGGTGAGAGAGATGGTCTATGAGAGATTATTTGGGGGTAGGGGTCTCTCTCATATAATTTTAAGTGAGGTATGTTGAGTTCTCAGCCGTTAGATTGAAGATAATCAAGGGTTGAGATGAACCGCGCCCAAACGACGTCGGTTTGATTCAAAAGGGGGCTTGGACCGGTTGGGTTTGATTTGGGATGGGCGAAATTGGTAATGTTTTAGGAAATTGGGCCATGAAAGTTGGCCCAGTCCGAAATTAAGCCAATCCTATCATTTCCCATCTTGCTTTCTTTGTTTTCTTTTTCCTTTAGATTTTAAAAATTAAAAATCCTAAATATACTAGCTAAAATCCTAAATTAGATTCTAAATTAATCTATTTCGTAAAATTATTCTTAACTTATTTTCACTAATTTAAAAGTTAATTAAGCTAAAACTAAAGTTATTACAATTTAAAACTAAAAGCTAATTAATCTATTTTCATTAATCCTAAATTACGTGCTCATATCTAGTAAGGGAACGTTGAGGCACCTGTGGAGGATATTAGAGATGATCAGCCCAGTGAACACCCTAAGCCACATGATGCTCCTCAAGATATGCCATCATTCAGCCTTCAGCTATCACCAGGTACTTCGCAGGTGACCCCGTCAGCTCTATTCACGGGCACGACCATTACATGACATGAGTGGGATCAGTATTTTCCTGATCCCCTAGAGCCATCAACGATTGTTGATGATCATCCAATACAAGAGGTGCATAGAGGGCAACGAATGAGTTATGGCTCATCACCGAGGGATGCTTAGGAGTTTTCACATATTTCATCTACTCCAGTGCACCTCGATGTTCCAACAGAGCATGGTGGCGCTACTCAGGCGCAAGTATAACGACCCGATCGGTCAATTGAGAAATTGCACTTTGCTCGATTATTTGAGGGCATGAGTAGCTCCTTAGGAAGTATTATGACTTATGTGAATCGTCGGTTTTGGTTTTCAGGTTATTCGGAATTGATTTGGAAGAATGATTCTAAGCTAGAAGATTTAAGTTTGAAAGGTTTGACCAAGTTTTAACTTTTTAGAATTTGACCTCGGATTTGATTTATGATGGTTCCGTTAGCTCCATTGGGTGATTTTAGACTTAGGAGCGAGTCTGGATTGTGATTTGGAGGTCCGTAGTAGAATTTAGCTTGAAATAGCAAAAGTTGGAATTTTGGAAAGTTTGACTGGGAGTGGACTTTTAGATATCGGGGTCGGATTCCAATTCTGGAAGTTGGAGCAGGTCCATAATGTCAAATATGACTTGTGTGCAAAATTTGAGGTCAATCGAACATGATTTGATAGGTTTCGGCATCAGTTGTGGAAGTTTCAAGTTCATTGATTTCGAATTGAGGTGTGATTCGTTGTTTCGATGTTGTTTTGTGTTTTGAGGCCTCAAGTAGGTCCGTGTTATAATATGAGACTTGTTGGTATGTTTGAACAGCGTCCCGAGGGGCTCCGATGAGTTTCAGATAGGTTTGGGTTGTGTTGCGCTCGTTTTTTATATTTTGAAATCGTTTTTCAAGCATAAATGGTAGTACATTAAGCAAATGAGCTCCGATTTCTGTTTTATTGAAGCATTAGATCTATATCATAATTATGGAGCCATAGCAAAAGGAATCGTTGAATTTAGACATCGTATGAGGATTTTATGGTCATTTTACTAAGAATTGAGTTGATAGATATTTTCAGATTAATTACGAAATTGCAATTTAATTCGTATTTAAAAATCTGCTCTATTTTCAAATATTGAAACTAACATATCTCCTTCAATATAAGGTCAAATGGAGTGATTCAAGAACCTAACTTGACGCAGAATAGCTGGCAGAAAAATATATAAAATAAGAGTTTGTTCATTTGGCCATATTTTGAGTTGGGGAAATCGGATTTGGGCAATTTTGGAGGTGATTTTCATCATATGTATTGAGGTATGTGTTCTCTACTCGGTTTTAGTTATATTTCATGAATCAATCTTTATTTTTGGCATTTGATTGATGATTTCAAAGTGAAATTTGGGGGTTTTTGCCTAAAGTTTCATAAAGTGAATTTTTAAGTTTTAAACATCGATTCGGAGTTGGAATTGGATGAAACTAGTATGGTTGGACTCATAATTTAATGGGCTATCGTTTTTTTTAGTTTTGTCGGGTTCCGAGATGCGGGCCTGGGTTGGGCTTTTTGGCCGATTTTGGACTTTTAATTGAAGATTGGACCTTTTTCAATTGGGATTGGTTGCTTTAGCATTGTTTGATGTATTTGAGTTATTTTTGGTTAGTTTCGAGCCGTTCGGAGGTCAGAACACGCGAGATGGCATTTTTGGAGCATCGCTTGGCTTGCTCGGTATTGGAATTGGCTTGTTTGAGGTAAGTAATGATTGTAAATCTAGTCGTGAGGGTATGAAACCCCGGATTTCACATTGCTTTACTATTTTGAGGTGATGCACATGCTAGGTGACGGGCATGTGGGTGTGCACCATTGGGGATTGTGACTTGGTCCGTCCCGTAGCAACTATAAAGTTGCGTATTTGACTTAAATTATATGATACTTATATGTTTTAGAAAGAACTTCCTATAAACTGGGCTGAATGTCATATTTGGGCCTTGTGCCAGAGTTGTTTGGACCCTTAGGGGATTTTTCTTTTTATCCTTTCACTGTTTTAGATTTAAGATGTATACTCAGGTATGTTGTATTTACTGATTTCATAACTCAGTATTTATTACTCCGTTTTGATGCATATAATAATACTTTGGGCTGAGCACCCTGTTTTACTGATAGCCCGAGTGGCTTAAGAGGTTTCTGACTGAGTGAGGCCGAGGGCCTGTTTTGTGAGTATATCATGGGATCGGGCTGCACGCTACAACATGTTGTTATTGATTTATGATTTTTGTGAGGCTGCAGGCTTGATTGATTTAAGCCATGATGTGGCTTGTTATGAGGCCGAGGACCTGATTTATTTATGCCACGAGGTGGCTTGTTATAGCACTTGGGTTGTAGGAGCCCCTCCGGAGTCTGTACATTCCTAGTGAGCACGGGTACCCTGAGTGATATGATGTTTTGCCCGAGGGGCTGTTCTTGGTTCATATTGTGCTCGATGGGCTGTTTATGAGCTATTGTGAGGTAATGCCCAAGGGGTTGTATATGAATGACTGTGAGGTTTGCCCGAGGGGCTATTTATGATTCATGTTTGCTCGAGGGGCTGTTCATGAGTGATGTTCATCGAGGGGCTCGTCACTAGTGCTCAGTCTCTATTTACTTTTATTACTTACTGAGTTGGCATACTCACATTACTTCCTGCACCTTCTGTTCAGATCCAGGTATTTTTCAACCCGGTAGCAGGTGTGATTACTCAGTGGCAGGTCCATCGGAGTTAGTAAGGTAGCTGTCTGGCGATCGCAGCCCTACTTTTCTCCCTCCTTATCCTCTATTTGTTGTATTCAGTTATTTCTAGGCTATGTTAGTCTTGATGTTGTCAAACGATTGTAGTAGATGCTCATGACTAGTGACACCCTGATGTCGGGCTTTGTTTTCGCATTTTAGTTTTGATTTAAACTCCTTATGTAGGTTTATTGTTAGTTTTGTCTTCAAAATGAAAATATTGATTGGTTTTGGTAGTGTATTTGCTTGCCTAGTACCACGTTAGGCGCCATCACGATAGGGTTAGTTTTGGGTCGTGACAAGTTGGTATCAGAGCCTAGGTTACATAGGTCTCACGAGTCATAAGCATGTTTAGTAGAGTCTCGCGGATCGGTACGGAGACGTCTGTACTTATCCTCGAGAGGCTGCAGAACCTTTAGGAAACCCCACATTCTTGAATTCTTATCACACGACATTGATTCAGCTTGAAATGTAACTCTAAAATTCCTTCCATGCATTCATATGCGCGTATGAGCACTCGGTATTAGCTGTGCATCGATGGCTTATGATTCCCTGAATAAGGGGCGAGATGTGATTTATGTGTGTTGATATTGGGCCAGTCTGGAGGACTTGGGGCAGGGCTTTGCATGTAGCTTGATCATTAAGGTGTTGATTGCGTGAGCGCATGCTTTTGGATTTATATGTTCGGTAGTGTCCCTATTAGTGGAAGTGATGGATGGATGGCTACATGATGAGTATGATGTGACTGTGAGATGTGTTCATACGATATGGATGTGACGATGAGGGTTTTCTTGAGGGTAGAAAAAACTATTTGGTGCTTGATTTCCATCTTGATTTGATGTATAGCCCCGAGTTATAGGTGTGTTGAAGGAACTTTTTCATGTTGTTTAGTTGGGGAATGAAGTAAATTTCATGTCATGATATGAGTTCAGACTCGGGAAGATTAAGTGATTGCATGATGTTTATGACGGTGGAAGTGTCACGACCCAAATTGATGGGTCGCGATGGGCACTCGGTACCTTATTCAACTGAGTACCAACATAACGTATCTTTTCATGCCATACTATCATAAATAACTGATCTGTAGAGGCTGCCATGAAATAGGTAGAATACAATAGGTAATGCCAACTTATACATAAGACATATGGGCCTCTAAGATCAAAATAACCACTTGAACACTGAATATAGAACGACAAGGCCATACATTCTTTTACGTACATGACATCTGTCTACAAGCCTCTAAGAATACAAAATTTTCATAAAGGTCGGGATAGAGTCCCGCCATACCAAACAATACACGTCTAAATCATACTAACCAAACAAACAACTTCGAAGAAAATGTAGCGCACCAACATCTTCAGCTGAGTTGATAGCCTACCTGGAGGGCTCTCGACCTATCTATCGGGACTTACGAGCATGAAACGCAGCATCCTCGGGCAAAAGGGACGTCAGTACGAATAATGTACCGAGTATGTAAGGCACATAAATAAGTACATGACAGACATGGAAGAAATATAGAGTAATTGACTCAACCTATAAGTCTAGAAAATTTTGTAAATCATAAAATACTTATAGTGTCATGAATATGAGTATGAATGTCATGTCTTGCATAGGTACATGTTTCATAACATCATCAGCCTCTGAGCGTATCCCATAATATCATATCGGCCACTATGGGCAAAATCATCAACATATACTAGCTGATCAAGTGGTGGTGCGTATATAATGTCATAACCTTCCCCATATCCCATATACATATATATACATACATATATACGGGTATATAATACCATCTGGTCATGGGTCAATGTACATGAATGCAATGCATGAAATTTTCATTAATAAAATCTTTCGGAATGTCATAAGACCATTTTGTCGTTAAGTAATATCATAACATAAACTCTTTTCAACTTTCATATTTTTTTTTCGGAGACCCATGAACAGATGATAGAATATTATGACACATGGAAATTCAAGAACATAGATATCTCTAATACTTTTATGAATAGAGTGACTTATGGAATTTGTGCATTTGCTCGTTTCGTTTGTGTCATATAGAACATGCCAAAATAAAGAAGGGATAGCCTTAACATACCTGGAGTAGGGAAAATTCATATGATATTCTTGGAAAATATTGCACTGTACTCCTTTGTAACTGCAAAACTTTTACGTTGTTAGGCTTCTAAAACTTCTCGTGGTTAATGAAGTGTTGAGAATCAGAAATTTGTTGAAAGTGTTATAAGATGGCAACAATCTGTTTTCTATAAAACTTCATATCTATCAAGTCATTCCTAAGCTCTAATTATAGGAGATGACAAAAATTCTGATTTGGTGTTATTGTTTGTAGGGATGGTATATCAAAATGTAAGGAATGAAGTGGTGTAGGAATATTTTTGTAAGAACAAACGTGCAAAGGCATTTTTCTAGTTGTAGTGTTGACATTATAAAGTAGTCTTGCTCATGTTATCAAGATATGAAGTATTATCCATTTGTTGCCACCTATTCAAATGTGACCATGAGTCATTATTCAAGACCTCCATGGCTGCCACATAAATGATTATAAGGCTTATCCAAAAATCATTCACTTAATTCCTTAATCAACTCATTAATCCTCCACTAATCCAATAATTAATAATTTTCCAAATAATTAAGAATTATCTCCACTTACTTACTCACTCTTCACATACCTTATACACCTTACTATCATGGCCATATGGTACCTTGTATGGTACTAGTCCATAAATACCGGGTATTTTAGCTCGGGCTATATTTTATCCCAAAATGCCAAATTTCAACGAAATCCATTTTCTTCGACTTGCTTCTTCTCTCACCTTCAGGAATTTACTAACCACTTGTGAAATAGCATAATTCTTATAATCTCCAAATAATCTTTTACTTAGACTGATGTCAATTACCTTACGACAATTTCAATGTAAAATACTTCAGGGTGCAACATCATTGTAACTTAATACTGCTAAGCGTAACATCACCGTAATGTAATACTGTTGGGTGCAACACTATCATAACTTAATACTGCGAAGCGTAACATCACCGTAATGTAATACTTCTAGGTTCAACACTATCGTAACTTAATACTACAAAGCGTAACATCATCGTAATGTAATACTGCAAGGCGTAACATCATCGTATATAATACTGCAGACGTAACATCAATCGTAATATATTACTGCAGAGCATAACATCGACATAATGTTGCGGGGCGTAACATTATTCCCTCCTTTGGAACATTCATCCTCGAATGTTGACTGATGCACTTATCATTTTCATAACTTATATCTTCCGAATACCTTAGAACTTCCCTTGCCATCTAGGCGACTGTTCTGTGAATAATTCCAAAGTCCAAGCATTCCCCCCTTAGGCCTCCTTCTCAAACCACAACTTGTAGTCGGAATCCTTCCAATCTCGTAACTGTTGCTATCTTTCATCATGTAGCCTGTATGATTTTGACCTTGTAAGTGTGCCCAATCTCTAGGCTTTATATGTAGAGCTTAATAAGATGTCCCTTTGGGCATCTATGAGTATACTGAAGTTCTTCGCTCGGTACTTTGTTGAATTCACAAATATTACTATATCTTATCGCATAGGTCCGTTTAGCCATCCTTATGAATTTACTGCCATAACTCTTACTTTAATTTATCGTTGTTGAGGTTTGCTACCAAATCCCAGCTTACTCTCATTGCTTATTCCATATGTATAAATTTAAGTCCTTTAATGCTTCCTCATTACTGCTCGTGTTTAGAATGACGGCCTAATCTCATCTCATACTTTGTGACTTTTGTCCATCCATTGTTGATTCACCTCAATATTGATCTACAATATACCACTTATAACTTGGAACTTCTTATGTAATACTTTGCCACTAGGGCTTACGTTACATCAAGGAATATTCGAAGTAATTTTCCTGATCCACTTAGTGGCGATAATGTACTGCAATAATCGTATTCTATAGCATCACAAGGTGATTTTCTTACGTCGGTATTTTAATCCCATATAATTCATGAATCCCTTTTCTTTTTCTTCTTTTTTTTCAAATTATTACTCAATTGAAGGCCTAAATGTCATCCTTTATCTATCATAATTACACCCTTTATTCTACTATTAGGGCAGCATTCCATCTCTTCTAAATGCTACTTATGAAGAGTAACTCCTTTGAGTCCATTCAGGTTATACTGAGCTTACTATAACATAGAGAAGTTATTAGCTCCCATGTTTTCATGGGCCTAATCCTGAGGACTAAACCATTCTCGTCACCTTCTCACTACCCTTTCCTATCCGTATTCCTGTCTTCCTAAAACCTTGTCGCTATCATTCTTGGATATTAAATCCTCACGCTTCTGGCCCTTTTATCCGAAGTATGGACTATTTATAATCTTCTGCCTTTGAGTATCTCGTACATTGTTCACCTTTACCTTACTTACCTTAAAATCTCGCATTGTATCTTCCAGCTCTCTCATGACCTCCCTTCCACCTAGGTGTAATTCACGTCCATAACTTGAAGATCTATTATAATACTTGCACCTCTGGTGCATACACAATCCCGTAGAAGTTTCATACTGACTTCTTATGAGATCGGTACCCTTCTAACTACTTTATCGTAGAGCCCTTATAGAACATAGTTGTTGTTCTATCTCTCTTGCACCTCGAATATTAAGAGTGATTCTACTATGTTCTCAATCATGATTCCTATAACTTCTAGGTCCAATAATCAGATTCCTGATTTACTTTGTTGATGTAACTCTTTTGTTTCCTTCTTCTTCTGATCATCCTTTATGCTGGCTTAAGTTATCTTCCAATCTGTAGCTCATGTTATTAGTTATTACTTTAGCCTTCCATGAATGCTATGGAATATCAATGATACAATCTTCTAACAATTCATTCCTTTGTCTATGATCTGGGCTCAATTCTTTCTTTTAACTTATACCGGAATCTTTTACGGCTATATGATTGCCAACATATATGCTGCATGGATAATGCTCTAAAATCTTGAGTGTATCCATAATGTACTAACTCTGGATCATTGATCGAATAATTTCTTTCGTTCCATTTTAGCTTTCTTTAAATGTAAGCTATTACTTTTCCTAGGAAAATCTGCCCTTTGTTATGTCCATACTTAGCTTATCCTAGTGCCCACACATGCCAGAGTTTTCGTGCAACTCATATGATCTCGAATATTACTTTAATTTTACTTCCCCTTTATTAGTCACGGTAGGTGCCACTTTCCTTTGGAGTGCTATAATGTTGTTGTGAGACTGTTGTTACACGACCATTTCCTCTTTAGGTCGTTGTGCTTAAGTTGAAGCCTTCTTCCTTATTTCCTCACCTAGTCTTTTGTTGTAGTACTTAGGGGGAACCTTTGACCCTCGTAAAGATGTGAGATTATTACGGACCTTTTGATGTCCTTCGTTGCCTATAATTATCTATAGTTGCTTACCTCCGTGCCCTTGTGCTTGTAGGGTTGCTTCTGAACTGATATTTTGATTGCCTTCCTAGTGGCACTATCTTTTATTCCCACAATACTCATACGGTACCTTTAAGAACCCCAACTCCTATCTGAATACTTCTTAAGTATTACAATGACGTTACTGCGAGGCTAAGTGCACTATATTGGATTTTACTATGTTTATCTTGCACGATCTACTGACTCATCGGTAACCTCCTTTTTGGCCATAACTAGGCTCTTCCTTAATCAACTACCAACTGCTCGTTGGCCCATTCTCATATCAATTTCCATTGTAATCTTTCTTGGGTTATTTCCTTTGTTTTAACTTACTGTTCGTACCGGCTCCTTATCTATTACTAACATTTTGGGCAGGAACCTTTACTTACTCTCCTTGACATCGTATTTGCATAATGTTATGGAATTGTAACATATACGTAGGCTTTGGATATTTTCAATCTCATCCCTTTTCATTTTTTCGCATTCTTCCTTTATCATTCCATAATTTCTAGAACCACTTAATTCTGGCTTAACACCACATCATTCCATATTCCTCCCTTTTGGGGAGTACTAAAAAGTGGAGCTACGATGACCTACCTATAGATATTTTAACTCTTCATCTTTGGCATCCTTTCACATCATCGATGACCCTTACTCGCCTTGTGGTAATCCTTCCGTACCAAGGATAGCAAAATTCCTTACTCATGAGGGTGAAACTTAGTATAAATGGCACATACAGTCCCTTAAGCTGAACTTTGCTCACATTGCTTGTTGTAGGGAAGCGTCTTCCTGAATGACCATTCCTGAATTTCTCATGAATCTTCTTTTGTCATCCATTCTATTATTACCGGAACAAAAGCTGAAATTCTTATGATGGCGACTATCATCAGTCACGCAGTCATGTTTAGTTTATCTTGTTCACCAGTCCATACTAGTTCTATTACTTTGGGGTCTAACTTTTCCTCTTGGTATTCGCGCTAGAGTTGCGAACTTATTTCTCGAAATGAGGACATGAAGGTATGGCCTATACTCTTTTGTTGTCCTAAGGCCTCTCGTCTCTTCCTTCACTTGACTATAGATTTTGTAATATTATCATCTTTTGATCTACCATTGTCATCCATATACCACATCTTACTCATAATTCTTCATTAACTCTTTTCTTATTTCCTGCTAACTTTTATGTCGATCACTTTATTCTGAAAACTTGAACAAGACATTCTTTTGCCTTTAGCTTCCCTTTGCTCCATCCAGTGGCTCTTCAAGTTGCTTAACGTTCTCGCTTTACTAGGGACGCGAGCCATACAAAGGTAATATTTATCCCTTCAAGGCTTATAGTGTATGTCTTTATAGTACTCATATCTGGCTACACTATTTTAGAGTGCACCAACTGGGTGTCTCATAAAGAGATCTATTAGCATATTTGCAATATCCTTCAGAAATGTCAACTGACATAAACAATTCATCCATCATATCTTCTTATACTACTTCTGTTAACCCCATAGGGCATATCTGGAATGGGTGCGACCAATTGTATATACCTCTATTACTATTGAATATAACTCAAAAAGCTTATGTTCCTCTGCCTTAATTATAAATGTTGTTAACCTTCATTAATTGGGCGCCTCGTACCCTTCTTCATATTGCTTCTTTTGCTTGTTGAAACTTGTATTTATCTTCTTAATCTCTCATTGTCTTTCTCCATAAAGATGGATAGACATTCTTGCCTTAAGGTTTCTTATCAGGAAGATTACACCTTTCAGTACACCCATGATCTACTAAAGACCTCACATTTACTTATCGTAGGCATCATAAGAAAATCCAATTCCTCTCACTCAGCTCTTCCACAACTATCTCTCTTTCCAACCTTCTCTCCAGATGTCTACAATCCAATTCTTATTGGTGAGATCTACCACACGATCTAGAGTAAGAAGAAAGAGTGACAAACCTAAATGCCCTGTAGCCTCCTATTTATAAGTGTGGTGCACGACACATCAAAAAATAAGACTCTACTAGACACGGCTTGTAGACATCCCTAGGACAGAACTACTCTGATACCACTTTTGTCACGACCCAAACTGATGAGCTGTGACGGGCACCCGGTACCTTACTCAATCTAATACCGACATAATGTATCTTTTCATGTCATACTATCATAAATAACTGAGCCGGAGAGGCTGCCATGAAATAGGTAGAATACAATAGGTAATGCCAACTTATACATAAGACATATGGGCCTCTAAGATAAAAATAACCACTTGAACATTGAACATAGGCCGACAAGGCCATACAATCTTTTACGTACATGGAATCTTTCTACAAGACTCTAAGAATACAAAATTTTTATAAAGGTCGGGACAAAGGCCCGCCATACCAAACAATACACGTCTAAATCATACTAACCAAATAAGCAACTCTGAAGCAAATGGAGCGCACCAACATCTTCCGCTGAGTTGATAGCCTACTTGGAGGGCTCTCGACATGTCTATCGGGACATGCGAGCATGAAATGCAACGTCCCCAGGCAAAATAAATGTTAGTACGAATAATGTACCGAGTATGTAAGGCACATAAATAAGTATATAACAGACATGGAAGAAATATAGAGTAATTGACTCAACCTGTAAGTCTGGAAAATTTTGTAAATCATAAAATACTTATAGTGTCATATATATGCATATGAATATCATGTCGTGCATAGGTACATGTTTCATAACATCATCAGCCTCTGAGGGCATCCCATCATATCATATCGGCCACTGTGGACAAAATCATCAACATATACCATCTGATCAGGTGGTGGTGCGTATATAACGCCATAACCTTTCCTATATCACATATACATGTATATATGTAATGCCATATAGTCATGGGTCAATGAATGCAATGCATGAAAATTCCCTTTATAAAATCTTTCGAAATGTCATAAGACTATTTTGCCGTTGAGTAATATCATAAAGTAAACTCTTTTCAAGTTTCGTATTTTTTTCTAAGACCCATGAACAGATGATAGAATATTATGACACATGAAAATTCAAGAACATAGATGTCTCTAATACTTTTATGAATAGAGTCAATTTAAGAAATTTGTGCATTTGCTCGTTTCGTTTGTGTCGTATAGAACATGCCAAAAGAAAGAAAGAATAGTCTTAACATACGTGGACTAGGAAAAATCCGTATGATATTCTTGAAAAATATTACACCATACTCCTTTATAACCGCAAAACTTTTATGTTGCTAGGATTCTAAAACTTCTCGTGGTTAATGAAGTGTTGAAAATCAAAAATTTGTTGAAAGTGTTATAAGATGGCAACGTTCTATTTTCTATAAAACTTCCTATCTATCAAGTCATTCCCAAGCTCTAATTGTATGAGATGACTAAAATTCTGATTTGGTGTTATTGTTTGTAGGGATGGTATATCAAAAGGTAAGGAATAAAGTGGTGTAGGAATTTCTTTTAAGAACTAATGTGCAAAGGCTTTTTTCTAGTTGTAGTGTTAACATTATAAAGTAGTCTTGCTCATGTTTTCAAGATATGAAGTATTATCCATTTGTTGCCACCTATTCAAATGTGACCATGAGTCATTATTCAAGACCTCTATGGCTGCCACATAAATGATTATAAGGCTTATCCAAATATCATCCACTTAATTCCTTAATCAACTCATTAATTCCCCACTAATCCAGTAATTAATAATTATCCACGTAATTTAGAATTATCTCAACTTACTTAAAATATTACTCACTCTTCACATACTTTATACACCTTTCTATCATGGTAATGTGGTACCTTGTATGGTACTAGTCCATAAATACCGGGTATTTTAGCTTGACCCATATTTTATCCCAAAATATCAAATTTCAACGAAATCCATTTTCTTCGACTTGCTTCCCCTCTCACCTTCAGGAATTTACTAATCACTTGTGAAATAGTGTAATCCTTATAATCTCCAAATAATCTTTTACTCGGACTGATGTCAATTACCTTACGACAAATACAACATACAATACTTCAGGGTGCAACATCGTTGTAACTTAATACTGCAAAGCGTAACATCACAGTAATGTAATACTGTTGGGTGCAACACCGTCGTAACTTAATACTGCAAATTGTAACATCATCGTAATATAATACTGTTGGGCTCAGCACTATCGTAACTTAATAATGTGAAGTTGATTGCACAGCTAAGTGTCGTATTAGTTTCAGTTTGAGGTATACTAGTGAATCAGTTATTACTTGCAGAGGTTGAGATCAAGGATGACTCGAGTAAAAGGAATTTCTAGATACGAGTTGTATTAGGTTTTATGAGTATATGAGAATCATGAAATGACTTGAGTTATTATTGGTAAAGGATGTACGGTGCATAGAACAGGAAGTTGCTTGGTTGCATTAAGGTGAACTTACATTCTACGGTGTCGGAGTGCTAATGGAGCACAGGTCATCCGGTTCGTTTGATTAGTCTAATTGAGGTTTGACTAGAGTGGATGACTTTCGAAAATGGTTCTAATGGGTTCAAGATTTTACACGTAATAATTGGAGATTTTCAAGTTGTATATTTAGCCGAAAACTGAGGTTTGCATTGGAGGGTGTCAAGACTCGTGGTATTTCTATGTCATTATGGATTCTACACATCTGCATCAAGAAGGTGAAGGTAATGGCTTTAGATTCGCAGGAAGTCTCTTCAGGGAAAGTATTTCGAATGTGGTTCTTTTGGGGATAATTAAGAGAGTATTCAGTGGCTTATGAGCCTTAGGCAGTGTTGTTTTATGCTTGGGTTTTGTATGGTAAGTCTGGGCTGAGGATTTCAACAATTATGGCAAGGGAAAGTATCAAGTTGAAGGTAAATTAGAAAGAACCTAGATAGATAGGATAGCTTGGTAGTAGGCCGGATCAGTATAGGAAGGTATGATTAGTTCTTTGAGTGCTTACGAGGTAATGAGTTTTTACGTGTGTTTTGCAGCAATGCTCTTGGTTTTGGTGGCCTGCATAGCTTGGTTGAGTTAGAAGGATTCAATACTGATGGTTTAGTTTTGTGCAAATGGAATTCAGAGAGTTCTTGATGGTTTCTACCACTGTTAGAGATGTATATTTTCTACGAGTGTGAGGAGCATGGGATGTATAGTGATTTTCTTCTAGATGGGATCAATGGAAAGTTCTTGGCTAGTTGAGTACATAGTTGCTTGTGGCTCGGAAGGGATATGAAGTTCTCATGTTTATCCTAGGATGGTATGGTATATGCGGTATCTTGTGTAGGATTAAGATTTGCATGTGTAAGGTCATGGTTCAGTTTTGAAAGGAAGGTCACAAATTCTTAGGTAGCATGGACAGGTTTAGATGACTAGATAAATAATATCCCTAAATGGTGCGGCTTGATGAGGGTATACATTTTAGAAAGGGCGATGTATTTGAGTTGAGGATACTTCATTAGTATTGCAACACTCTCTTATTGGATCAACTGCTGATATTCGAGTTTGCTTGGTGGCATAGAAAAATTGTAGGAGTACCTCTCGTGGGGTGATTGGGTATTAGAGGTGTGCTGTATATTCGGATGGTGGAGTTGGGATCAGATATGGTGATTTGTGTGCTGTATGGATTTGGAGACTGGGAGTTCTCATAAACAGGTTAGGTCGTGGTTGTGGACTGCGTATATCAGCCTTGTGCGGTGACTATCGGGGTTTGGAGACCCGAGTGGATCCTTTGTTGCTTAGTATATTAGATGTTGATGTGATGTTGGGTATGGACTGGTTGACTCTGTGTCGCGTTATTCTGGACTATTGCACCAAGGCAGCGACATTGGCTATGCCAGCGATGCCATGAATTGAGTGGCGAGGTTCGACGGGTTATGTTCCCCATAGGGTGATTTCATTTTTGAAGACCCAACAGATGGTTGGGAAGGGTTGTCTTCTTATTTGGCCTTCGTGAGGGATGTCAGTGTATAGGCTCCTACGATTGATTCAGTTCCGATGGTGAGGGATTTTTCGGATGTGTTTCATGTTGTCGGGCATGTCGCCGGACAGGGTTGCTGATTTCGGTATTGATTTGGTGTCGGGCACCATATCGTATTGCACCGGCAGAGTTAAAGGAGTTGGAAGAGCAGTTTCAGGAACTCCTTGATAAGGGGTTCATTGGTGGGCCTATATGGATGTGTGTTCTGCATCGAGTCCGTTTTGTTGACTCCGAGTTGCTATCGTCGAGGGATGTCAGTGTAGAGGCTCCTATGATTGATGCGAGGCATTTGGATTTGTTGGTTATAGGCACATGTGGTGCAATTTTATTGGGGTCTCTCAGTGGAATTCGAGAGGGAAGAGTATTGGGGATTGCTCGGTGGATGGTGTATCGGTTGTGTCCTTTCGGGTTTGTGTAAAGTTATGTCAATTGCTTCGTCGTGGTTATGATGATTTGCTTTTGGTTCTAGACATCAAATTGCACGTGGTGGTCGATTTTTAGCATAGTGACTTGAGGTGTTTCATGTGGACCAGTGTTTGGATGAGGTCGCACATTAGAGCGAAATTATGTGGAGGTATGATACTTCGGGTTAGATTCATGTGTTCTAGTTCTACAACGTGTAATGGGTTCTTATCATTGTGTTGTGGTGGTACTGGTGAGCTTGCGGTATAACTTTCTCGTTTGAGTCATTTTTTTCATGATTTGAGTACATTTGGGATGTTTCTATTGGGTGTACGAGTTGCACATGTTATGGCTTTGGATTGTATTGATGTGTCATGTCATCAGAGTGGTCGTGTTGGATGAGATGAGGTCATTAGACCTAGAATGAATACTATCAGAATTGGTTACAGCATGGTTGGAAGGATAATATCGGAAGTTGACTTAGAAATCTGCTATAGTTCCTACCGGAGAAAAGGGAGCTCCGTGACTTGTTGATCTGACGAATGGTCATGAGTTTCTACGTGCTTCTTTCATCATTGGCGATATATGAAAGTGTTAGAACAAGGATTTGTTTGTTAAGAGGTGTATTGTCGGTATTGGATTGTTTTGAGCAGTTATTGTGATTAGGAGTTATCGCCATGAGTATTTGAGTTATGTGGTATATCATGTGATTACATCTTGGGTTACAGATATGGTTTGATACAGCTTATTCGGACTTATACAATGTGTAGATGCGAGGTTCTCATCTTATAGAAAATTCCGAATATTGAAAATTGGGCCCTAAGATTGATAGACTAGGTTGGATAAGAAATTTTAGTCATGTTGGGTTATCAGACCTCTATGGGATAGGGTGATGTGGGATTACCCCGAAGTATGTGCATAGTGAGATTATACAGCGAGTTGATGGCTTTTGAAACAACTCTGGGCATGTTCGAGGACAAACTTATGTTTAAGTGGGTGAGAATGTAACGATCTGATTGGTCATTTGAGCAATTGCACTTCGCTTGGTTGTTTGAGGGCATGAGCAGCTCCGTAGGAAGTATTATGACTTATGTGAATCGTCGGTTTTGATTTTCAGGTTATTCGGTATTGATTTGGAAGAAGGATTCTCAGCTAGAAGCTTTAAATTTGAAAGGTTTGACCATGTTTTGACTTTTTAGAATTTGACCTCAAATTGGATTTCTGATGGTTCCGTTAGATCCATTGGGTGATTTTGGACTTAGGAGCACGTCCAGATTGTGATTTGGAGGTCCGTAGTAGAATTTAGCTTGAAATAGCGAAAGTTGGAATTTTGGAAAGTTTGACTGGGAGTGGACTTTTAGATATCGGGGGTCAGATTTCGATTCCGGAAGTTGGAGCAGGTCCATAATGTCTAGTGTGACTTGCGTGCAAAGGACATGATTTGATAAGTTTCGACATCGGTTGTGGAAAATTGAAGTTTCAAGTTCATTGATTTTGAATTGAGGTGTGATTCGTTGTTTCGATGTTGTTATGTGTGTTCTGAGGCCTCAAGTAGGTCAGTGTTATGATATGAGACTGTTAGTATGTTCGAACAGGGTCCCGAGGGACTCGGGTGAGTTTCGGATAGGTTTGGGTTATGTTGCGCTCGTTTTTTATGTTTCGACGTCGTTTTTCAAGCATAAATGGTACTATACTAAGCAAATGAACTCCGATTTCTGATTTTATTGAAGCATTATATCTGTATCTTAATTATGGAGCCACAGCAAAAGAAATCGTCGAATTTAAACATCGAATGAGGAATTTATGGTCATTTTACTAAGAAATGGGTTGCCAGATTTTTTTTCAGATTAATTACGAAATTGCCATTGAAATCGTATTTAAAAATCTGCTCTATTTTCAAATATTGAAACCAATATATCTCTTTCAATATAAGGTCAAATGGAGTGATTCAAGAGCCTAACTTGACTAAAATTTCATAAGGAATCTATTGGAGGCATCAAAAGCAAATTTCAGAATCGTTTGGTATGAGAATCGAGGCAGAATAACTGGCAGAAAAATATATAAAATAAGAGTTTGTTCATTTGGCCATATTTTGAGTTGGGGAAATCGAATTTGGGCGATTTTGGAGGCGATTATCATCATATGTATTTAGGTAAGTGTTATCTACTCTGTTTTGGTTATATTTCATGAATCCATCTTAGTTTTTGGCATTTGATTGATGATTTCAAAGTGAAATTTGGGGGGTTTTGCCTGAAGTTTCATAAAGTGAATTTTTAAGTTTTAAATATCGATTCGGAGTCGGAATTGGATGAAACTAGTATGGTTGGACTCATAATTGAATGAGTTGTCGGATTTTTTTGAGTTTTGTCGTGTTCCGAGATGCAGGCCTGGGTTGGGCGTTTTGGACAATTTTGGACTTTTGATAAAAGATTCGATCCTTTTAACAATTGGGATTGGTTGCTTTAGCATTGTTTGATGTATTTGAGTTATTTTGGTTAGTTTCGAGCCGTCCGGAGGTCGGAACGCGTGAGATGGAATTTTTAGAGCATCGCTTGGCTTGCTCGGTATTGGAATTGGCTTGTTTGAGGTAAGTAATGATTGTAAGTCTAGTCCTGATGGTATGAAACCCCGGATTTCACATTGCTTTACTATTTTAAGGTGACGCACATGTTAGGTGATGGGCGTGTGGGCGTGCACCATTGGGGATTGTCACTTGGTCCGTCCCGTGGCAACTATAAAGCTGCATATTGACTTAAATTATATGATACTTATGTGTTTTAGAAAGAATTTCCTATAAATTAGGTTGAATGCATATTTGGGCCTTGTGCCAGAGCTGTTTGGATCCTTAGGGACTTTTTCTTATTATCCTCTCACTGTTTTTGATTTAAGATCTATACTCAGTCATGTTGTGTTTACTGATTTCATAACTCAGTCTTTATTACTCCATTTTGATTCATAAAATAATATTTTGGGTTGAGCACCCTATTTTACCGATAGCCCGAGTGGCTTGAGAACTTTCTGACTGAGTGAGGCTGAGGGCCTGTGTTGTGATGATATTATGGGATCGGGCTACACGCCGCAACATGTTGTTATTGATTCATGATTTTTGTGAGGCCGCGGGCTTAATTGATTTATGCCACGATGTGGCTTGTTATGAGGCTGAGGACCTCATTGATTTATGTCATGAGGTGGCTTGTTATAGCGGTTGGGCTGTAGGAGCCCCTCCGGAGTCTATACACCCCCAGTGAGCACGGGTACCCAGAGTGAGTGATATGATGTGTATACGGTGAAATCGTAGGGTCCAATTTCTCATTATCAAAGCACCTCGGAAGACCGTCTCGAAGCCCCGAGGCTACAGGGCTTCAATCGAGACTCCTCCCCCAAGGTTCATTGGCACTCGATATCGTGATAACATCAACCACGGCCATGGAGGAAATGGGAAGTTCCCAAGGCACATGGCTTGGACTGATGAAAGCCTAGAGAGCTACTTCAAGACCCGAGTCAGGGTGTCATCTAGTTGTCACATCTCCGTACCCTTGTAATTAATGCTTGTTGTACTATAAAGGGATTACCATCCTATATAAAAGGGATCCCTATTACTTTGTAAGGGTTGGTCACTTCAGTTACTCCATACGAAAATATACAAGAACTTTCTATTTCACCCTCTCACATACTCTCTTGACATTATTGCTTTCATTTCTTATCTTCTTATTTGTTCATCATTTATTGCTTGTCATTGGCCATAAAGAGGCTTCATTGATTATTTTGTATCTGTTAGCCCTACCCCGATTACCCTCAACAGCTCGCGACAGAGCCCCGAGATCGACCTCGAGGCCCAGAATCGACAAGCCCGAGGTCCAAATAACCGGCCTATCGGTATGGTTATAGCTTTCTCCTTAACTTTATTTCTTCTCTAAATCTCATATACTTAGCATCAACTGCTTAACAACCTAGTATAAAAATAGATCACGTATTTTTAGATTCCCATCAACAAATTTAATTGTTATTACCATTTTCACGGTAAATAGTTTGGCACCTACCGTGGGGCTAAAAATAATAGTGATTATTTTCTTGCTGGTTTTACTACATAACGCAAGTTATCTTTCACGTTTTTTCTTGTCCAAGATCTTCGATTTCAGGTCTAAATGTCTAACTCGGTAAACGGAGATGAAAACAACAATCTTGAGGACCATGGGGAAAACAGTGTGGTTGTTCCAGGTGTTGTTGTACCGCTGAAAAAACTCTGGGAATGCACCGGAGCCAGTCCGTGTGGACACGGTCAAGCGTGACGCCCAGCGCATCGACATACGCTCCCACACTGACAGGAGCGTGCACCAAGGCGACCAACAAGAAGCATAGGAAACCCCAATTAGGGAGGAATGTGAGGTTAGCCTTCATGTTATTTTTGAAATGTTGCAGGCGCAACAGCTAGCTATTGCTCAGCTGCAAAGTCACCAGAAAACTCTTAGCACAGTAGCACCGAGGATAGCTCCCCCAGCTGAATAGGTACCAGAGAGATCAAGCAATAATAGGTCAATGACCGATCCTTCCATCGTAAAAATGCTTGAGTACCTCACCAGGAGGATCGAGTTGGGCGAGAAGATGATAGAAGCCAACAATAAAAAGGTCGAAACTTACAACTCCAGGGTCGACCAAATTCCGGGTGCTCCCCCGGTCCTGAAAGGTGTGGACTCAAAGAAGTTCATACAAAGGCCATTCCCCGAGGAAGCGGCCCCAAAACCCATTCCAAAGAGGTTCAGAATGCCAGAACTCCCAAATTACAACGGGACCTCAGACCCCAATGAACACGTTACTGCCTATATTTGCGCAGTGAACGGTAACAACATAAAGAACAATGAGATCGAGTCCGTCTTACTAAAGAAATTTGGAGAAACACTCTCGAAGGGGGCCATGATGTGGTATCACAACCTAGCTCCCAACTCCATAGACTTATGTGCCATGCTAGCAGACTCCTTTATAAAGGCACATGTCGGTGCCATCAAAGTAGCGACGAGGAAATCCGACGTTTTCAAGATTAAGCAAAGGGAGAGCGAGATGCTGCGAGAATTCGTATCTCGCTTTCAAATGGAATGGATGGATCTACCACCAGTCTCCGACGGCTGGGCAGTGCAGGTTTTCACTCAAGGTCTAAATGAATGAAGCACGGTGGCTTCAAAACAATTGAAATAGAATTTGTTCGAGTATCCAGCTGTGACCTAGTCGGATGTCCACAACTGGTATCGGTCGAAAATTAGGGCCGAGGATGACCAGTTGGGAGCTCCCTCAGGCTCAGTATACCCAATCAGGCTCCTGGCAAAGGATCCAAAACCAAATAAAGAAAGATACCAACCATGTGTTGAAGACAAGAGGAATGCCCCAAGGCACAACCTACCGCATAATGATCGAAGGATAGACTGAGGACAGGATCCTCGGGGACTCACCAACAGAGCCAAATTCAATAGGAACGCGGGGCCAACAGGGGCATCTCACTTGTCAGAATACAACTTTAACGTCGATGTATCGGACATCGTGTTCGCCATCAGTAAAATCAGAGATGCCAGATGGCCCAAGCCTGTACAATTGGATCCTTCACAAAGGAATCACAACTTAGTGTGCGAGTTTCACAATACGCACGGCCACAAGACCGAGGATTGCCACCAACGCCAAGAAGAGGTAGCTCGACTACTTAACAAAGGTCATCTCTGGGAATTCCTCAGCGATCGAGCCAAAAATTAGTTCCGAGAAAGAGAGGCGGCCAAGAAGAACGAGGCAAACAATCCACAACATGTCATTCACATGATCTTTGGAGGCGTCGATGCCCCGCAGGAACCCGTAATGAGAAGGACAAAAATATCCATCACTAGAGAAAAACAAACTCGGGGATATATTTCCGAGGACGTTCTCACTTTCAGCGAAGAGGACATCAAGACCTTGTCTCAGGCTCACAATAATGCACTGGTAATCTCTTTCCTTATGAATTCTTTTCAAATAAAACGTTTACTCGTGGATCCAGGTAGCTAGGCCAACATTATCAGGTCGAGGGTGATAGAGCAGCTCGAACTTCTTGACCAAATCGTGCCCGCCACTCGAGTCCTTAACAGATTCAACATAGTAAGTGAAACAACAAAAGGAGAAATCACACTCCTTGTAACCGTGGCCGGCACGACCCAAAATGCCAAATTCCATGTCATCGAAGGAGACATGAGGTATAACACCTTGTTCGGACAGCCATGGATACACTGCATGAGAGCCGTACCATCCACTCTTCACTAAATGATGAAATTCTTGACAAAGGATGGAATTAAGACAGTCTACGGGGAATAGCATGCGGCAAGGGAGATGTTTGTTGTGCACGACGTGGCACCGACATCAGTACCTCCGCTCACAAAAGAGACAAACGGTAATGAAGCCACACCTCTGATTAAACCCAACCAAATAAAGTAAAGGACCGTACCGCATCCTCACATCGAGTAAATAGGACGTGTCGGTCCTCAAAACGTCACCGGCACATCCTACGCTAAGGTATAACCATCTCCCTTTTCATTTCATATTTCGTACTAACCCTCATAAAGGCGCCCAACCAAAGCACTCAGAGCGTTAGTCCAGCTCAAAGACCTTAAGGTTTCAAAGAATCTATTGTACTCTTTTCCTTTGATCGAGTTTTTATCCCGCAAAAGGTTTTACCGGCAGGGTTTCTAACGAGGCAACATCTACATGCTACCTAAGGGAGACTCAACAAATGTTCGGAGCTTCTTTTGCAATCAACCTCGAACACTGGGGGGCATCCCCCCCCCCCTCTCCGGAGTCCATCCGCTCGGAAAAACCAAGAAACGCCAAATGGGGTCCCTATAGGAAAATAATGTACCGGGCCAAACGGTCGAACAAACCGAGTCCGTATAGCTGGGCCCCCGACGGCAAATACATGTATACCTGTATCAAATAATTGAAGAATATCTTTTGTCAAAGCATCTCGACCTCCAGAAAAAGCTCGGTACGTCTACAAAAATGATTTCTCCACCAGAAACGTCCCAAAGACTCGGGGACTAGCGTCTACGAATCAACACCCGAATGTCCTCCGGGTTGGGACTCCAAAATCACAAGCCCTCAGGTAAGACAACAATCACGAAACATCTCTAAGGCCAAAGGTGCCCCGACAATCTGGGACTGGCGTCGGTGTCTCCAAGAATGCATGACCTCAGGGTCAGGATCTCCAAAATCGTAAGCCCTCGACGAGGCAATATAAAGTTTACGAATAATGGCTCCTGAGTCAGGAAACCCTCAATGACTCGGGGCCTGTCGTCAAGCGCCACCTCCATCAACTTACCAAAACCAATGCCCTAAGACCCCGAGTGGGCAGACTTGGTCTCATAAGACCTCAACGGCATGAAAACCCTGTAAGACCTCAACATCATGCGAAAAAACTGTAAGACCACAATGGCATGAAAACCCTGTAAGACTTTAACGACATGAAAAACCTATAAGACTTCAACAACATGAAAAAACTATAAGACCTCAACGGCATGAAAAACCTGTAAGACCTCAACAGCATGAGAAAAACCTGTAAGACCTCAAAGGCATGAAAAATCTGTAAGACCTCAAGCAAGACATGAACCACACTTGTACCAAGTGACAAAACTATAAGACCTCAACGGCATGAAAAAATTGTAAGACCTTACTAAAGGCATATACCCGATCTCAAAGTTTCGGTTATATATCAAACTTGTAAGATCCCTAAAAAGGCATACCCTCGATATAGATGCCAAAACTACTTCACTCGGGACTCAAAGGCTCCGGCCAAACACAAGTCACATAATTGTACCAGCCGAACTAATGCAACTCCGAGATGCCCAACCGTCGCTACAAAGCATAAGAGCCATTGTTGCTAGCTCACACAGGCCTTCAATTACTCTGAATCTACTTCGGAAAGAATCGGTTAAATAGGCTACCCTCGACATAGGCAAATGAGTTTCGACCATGTCAGCTCCGAATCACAAGCTTCGAGCTACTCAGCCTACGAGCTAAACCTCCTGAGGTGCTCGAATATCGCCGCAAGTTACTCAAAATCGAGGTTCTTCCCAAACCGACGATGAGTCAGGCAAAATTTACTTCAAAAGTCCTTAACAAGAGCAAAATAAAGCCTACATAAAAGGTCGCATCAACCAAGTGCGTAAGAGACATTATTGCTAGCCTATGAGCCTCAGGGCCACACACACTAAAAGGTCGCATCGACCAAAAGCATAAGAGCCATTATCGCCCACTTAAAATTTGAAAACTTGAGGGTTAAAATGAGCTCGAGTCGTAACCCGATTTGGAGACTGGACCAAAATAGTTAACTATACATGCCTAAGGGCAAAGCGTAAGAGCCATTGTCACTAGCTTATATTAAAAGGTCTCTTCGACCCAAAGCATAAGAGCCATTGTCGCCAGCCTAAAATCCAGCCATTCAAAGGTCAAAAAAGCTCGAGTCGATGTCCGACTCAGTGACTGAGCCCAAAACAGGTAGCCTAAGTATGCCTAAGAGTGAAAGTACGTAAGAGCCTATGGGCCAGTCCAAGGAGCCTCGCAGCCACATCATTACTCCGAGGATCCTACCATCGCAAACACCGGCTCGCCTTGTCAAAATCAAGACAGAAAAAGATACGAAAAGGAGTAAAGCCGCGAGGTTTTCTTTCATATACATGCAGGAAATGCAACCTCCAGCTACAAACATGCTTTGAAAATGCTATATACAGATGACTTAATCTATTCCCCCCCTAGGGGTTACGGCCTGCCAATCTCATCCTCTCTCTCCTTGGCATCGGGCAAAAGTAACCGAGCAGCACGTTCATCTGCCCTTGCTAGCACCAATTTTTCTAGGAGGGCGAAACCCCTATCACGGATCTCCTCGAGGGTCTTTCTTCGACACTTGCAACGAGCATATTCTTAAATCCTCCCTTCGCAGTCGAGGATCCTTCTCAGCTCGGCTTGAGCATCGGCAGCATCCTTTGAGTAGATCACCATCTCCGTGTCAGCCTTAGTCCGGCTCATTGCAGATTCTGCCCGGGCATCAACGATCTCAGCCCTGACTTTCAAAAGCTCGAACTCAATCTTTTCAATCATTTCTGTCTAAACCAAAGCATTTTTGCGAGCTATGCAAAGTTGAGCTTCAAAAGCAGGTACTTTGGCCAGAGAATCCTTCCCCTCTAAAGCCTGAGCCTCCGCCCGAACTTTTAATTCATCATGCTCACACCTGGCCCGACCAGCTTCATCTCGAAGGTGCTCCAGGGTCTCCATCTTTTTCTACAGCTAAAATAAACTAAGTATTAGCCCCGGGAACTGGGAGGCAGAATGCACACTCACCCGGGATAGAAAACTACCTGCTCCTTCAGGTGGTTCTTATAATTCAGGCTCCGTCCCACCTCATACTGCAAGTGTACCAGCTCGACTTCCTTTTCATCACAAAGGAGCCTCAGGGATCTCTCCTCATATAGGTCTTTCTGTAGCCTGGCTTTACCACGAAGCAGCCCGAACTTAAGCTTGTCGAATGCCTGCAAAAGAAGACTCAATAAGGAAGGGAAGGCGCAAAACTCGAAAAACCTATGTCGAAACTCACCGCAAAGTGAAGCCACTGGGCTTCCTCGAAGGCAGAACACATACCTGCCAATCCAGTCCTTCAGCCCTGAAAGAGCCTACTCCGGTCGAAGCACGGTCGCTGCTCGGTGTATGTGACCCCAAATTTCTAATATCTCTCAAAATGCTATCGACAGAAAAGGAAGGCGACGGCAACGGAGAAACTCTCTTTCCAAAACTAGGAGTCGCGGACACAACAGGCTCGGACGATGCTTCTGATCCGAAGCCCAGGTCCTGCTCTGCCTTACTTTGAGTGCCATAGCCCTGTGAAAGCACCTCTCGTTCATTGCTACCGCTCTTCAGCCCAGAAGTCAGCAACCCTTCCCCCTCTCCGAAAGAGCACAGCCTTGCCTCGAAAGGCTCTCCAATGCCTACAACAGTAAGACTAATACGTGTAAAGGGGGGTATGCTTCTCCACATGAAAGAAGGGAAAGAAAATAATAGCACAACACTCACCATGGTGTTTTGCTTCCTATCTGCCCTAGGACAAAGCTCGCCACTTGCGCTACTCACAGGTCAAGTGAGTCGCCAATTCTCGGACCCAATCCGGCAGTTCAGGAACATCGCCCGGTGTCCATGAAACCGCTGCAGAAGAAGAAAGGAAGGCACGGTTTCGGAATCAGTTCTCGCTATAGGCATAACCTAGAAAGCGCAAAATGCACCACTTACGTGTATAAGTTCATTCCTTAGGGAATGGCATAAGCTCCACGGGGATAATGTCAGCGGTCCGCACTCGAACGAAATGACTCATCCATCCCCGATCTCCATCTTCCTCGTCATCAACAACGAAGGGCGTGGTTGATCAACATCGCAAGGTTAGCAGACCTCGATGGTGAAAGGACCGGTACAGCCTAATAAGATGACTGAGCGAAAATTCAAGCCCCGCTTTCTCTGCAAAAAATCTCACCATCAACACCGTTCGCTAAAACGACGGATGGACCGGTGCCAAGGTAACCCGATACTCTAATCAAAAGTTGAGCACAATCTTATCAAGGGGGCCCAATGTGAAATGATACGTGTACACATTCAAATATCCATCGGCATGATCTGTGATGCCTTCACCCGGGGAAAATGCCTGTAACATCACTTTTTCCCCCATCCGCAGTCTTTTATCACTAACTCAAGATGCTCTTCCCCTATCAATGAAGTGCTCTTCAAGGTGTACTCTCAATGATCCTGAAGACCGGAGGCAAATCTCTTCTCTCCCCGTTGGGCAGGCCCTAACATATCGGCCATGGCGGTGACGAAATCAGAGAACTAAAAAGCAGGAATATGTGCAGACGCGTTAGTGGTGAAGTGCCCAAAGGCTGGCACAAAAAAAGAAGGGCAATTGCTCGAAACAGTGGAACCTCCGAAAAGGTAGAAAAACCTTATTTATATATGGAAAAAATGGCAACAATTAACCTACCTCAGAGCCGGTTAAGAACACTAACCGATGTCGCCTTCTCCAGTCCCGAGGTGGTATTTGACCTCGAGGACATCCTTTACAACAAGGTTAGGCTCCAAGAAGCCAATAACACCTTCTCAAATCCCGAGGTGGTACTCGACCTCGAGGACCTCCTTCAGAACAAGGTTAGGCTCCAAGAAGCCAATAACGCCTTCTCTAGCCCCCAGGTGGTACCCGACCTCAAGGACCTCCATCAGAACAAGGTTGGGCTCCAAGAAGCCAATAATACCTTCTCCAGTCCTGAGGAGGTACCCGACCTCGAGGATATCCATCCGAACAAGGTTGGGCTCAAAGAAGCTAATAACACCTTCTCCAGTCCCGAGGTGGTAACCGGCCTCGAGGACCTCCTTCAGAATAAGGTTAGGCTCCAAGAAGCCAATAATACCTTATCCATCCCCGAGGTGGTACCCGACCTCGAGGACCTCCATCAGAACAAGGTTGGGTTCCAAAAAGCCAATAATACCTTCTCCAATCACGAGGTGGTACCTGACCTCGAGGACCTCCATCAGAACAAGGTTGGGCTCCAAGAAGCCAATAACACCTTCTCCAATCCCGAGGTGGTACTTGGCCTCGAGGACCTCCGTTAGAACAAGGTAGGCTCTAGAAGGCCAGTGACATCATTACAAGGCCTGAGGTGGTACCCGACCTCGGGGGTTTTTAGGTTCCAAGGAAAAAATCATTAAAACCCCACCCGTATGGGCCTGGCCCCAGGATACCGTCTGAGATCGGACAAACCCTCTTTCAAAATCTATTTATAGCGCTCTAAGGCTATTTACTCTTAGCCCAAGGCAAGTTTCCATGTGGTCCGAATTTGAACGGACCTCCACTCGGGGACTGCCCTCGAGAAATCAAAGACAGCCCCTATCCACGAGACTCCGAGCAAAATATTTCTCAAAGGTTACCACAGAGTTTAACTAATGAACCGTGATTCCAAGGCCCAAAATGTTATTTTTATTCTACTCGAAGTCCAGGTCCCAGTGACCCGAGTCCATCGGCCCTATTCAGGTTCAATCCAAGGGATCGCAAAGGGTTCCGTGCAAGTCCATATCAATCGGGCAAAGGCCAAAACGAATACTTGCACCCGGGTTTGGTATTGGCAACAGCAGGCGGAGCCATACATCCAGAGTCTCCACAAACATAAAAGAACATAGCAAGCATCGAAAGCGAATTGGAGAAAATATCTTTGCATTCATGAAACATTCAATTACAAAAGCCCACGAGGGGTCCTTACATATGATTACAAAAGCCCACGAGGGATTCTTACTCAAAAACAAAGAAGCGAGATGATACACATGCAGTGAAAGCCTAGGACCTAATCTACTCTCGAAGATTCATCTCCGGTATCAGTATCTTCGAGCTCCGTCGCCTCGAGCATGCATCCTCGACGGTGAAACCTTCAGCCGCCAACTCCTCTAGGTTCCCAGCTCAATCCCTCGGAGCAATACCTCCAAGGGCAAAGATGAATAAGAGGAAAGAGGAAATGCAAAGAAGAGGAAGGTGATGCAGAAGAGGCAAAAAAAATGAGGCATAGCCCGCCGAAGCCAAAGGTTGAAGATTCGGCGGGCCTCGACCCTACTTGCACGGCCGCTCCGGGTCCACCTTTTGGGACATTGTGCTGTGTGAGCTTAAAGGCCGGTGTGCCATTTTATCTGTTGGGAAAAGACCCGAGGGATGAAGTGCAGCACCAGGACAGGGTAGGAGAGTAAGCAGCGGTGTGTAGTCTGAACACTCTCCCGAGCAGCGGTGTAGAGTCCAAATATTCCCTCAAGTCTGAACAGGACTACCCCTCTTTGTCTTGTCACCTTGGTCTAATGACGATAGTAGTGATAATCGTAACAATAACAACAACAACGAGGCAATGTAATCTCGCTCGGCACAGCAAAGCCTAGGTAAAGGGCCATGGCATGGCTGGTAAGAATGCCGCTGAAAGATCTTAAGGTCAAAAACCCCAGACATGGCAGGTAGAAATAGAAGAAGGATAATGAGGATGAGAAGAAGGGAATGAAAAGATGTTGAGGAACACTTGAATAAAAAGTTAGCATGGAAAGGCCCCATTTATAGGGGGTAATAGTGTGGCCTACAAAGCCATTGATGTTTTTGGAAGACGTATCGGTAGGTGCAATCAATGTGCCATTAGGAACTAGATCGACGATGATATGGTCACCTTGAAGAATGGGAATCGATAGCACATTGAATGATGTTGAAACGACAAGTCCATGGGATGTACCGGTTATCATGGAGACTTACATCGTAAGTACGATATCATCTGTGTGACATCACTGTGGGAAGTCCGAAGAGTTGAGTGTCAAAATTGTTTCTTATCACTCCTTTCTAAGAAACGCGTGGACTATCTGTATACGGTGAAATTGGAGGGTCCAATTTCTCATTATCAAAGCACCTCGGAAGACCGTCTCGAAGCCTCGAGGATATAGGGCTTTGATCGAGACTCCTCCCCTAAGGTTTGTCGGCACTCGATATCATGATAACGTCAACCACAACCATGGCGGAAATGGGGAGTTCCCAAGGCACGTGTCTTGGACTGATGAAAGCCTAGAGATCTACTTCAAGACCTAAGTTGGGGTGTCATCTAGTTGTTACATCTCCGTACCCTTGTAATTAATGCATGTTGTACTATAAAGGGATTCCCCTCCTATATAAAGGGGATCCCCATTACTTTGTAAGAGTTGGTCACTTCAGTTACTCCATACGAAAATATGCAAGAACTTTCTATTTCACTCTCTCACATACTCTCTTGACATTATTGCTTTCATTTCTTATCTTCTTATTTGTTCATCATTTATTGCTTGTCATTGGCCATAAAGAGCCTTCATTGATTATTTTGTATCTGTTATCCCTACCCCGATTACCCTCAACGGCTCGCAGCCGAGCCCTAGGATCAACCTCGAGGCCCAGAAACGACAAGCCCGAGGTCCAAATAACCGGCCTATCGGTTTGGTTATAGCTTTATCCTTAACATTATTTCATCTCTAAATCTCATATACTTAGCATCAACTACTTAACAAACTGGCATAAAAATAGATCACGTATTTTTAGAGTCCCATCAACAAATTTAATTATTATTACCATTTTCACGGTAAACATGATGTTTTGCCCGAGGTGCTGTTCTTGATTCATATAGTGCCCTATGGGCTGTTTATGAACGATTGTGAGGTAATGCCCGAGGGGCTGTATATGAGTGACTGTGAGGTTTTCCCTAGGGGCTATTTATGATTTATGTTTGCTCGAGGGGCTATTCACGAGTGATGTTCGCCGAGGGGCTATTCTTAATTTATGTTTCCCGAGGGGCTGTATACGAGTGAGTTTTGCCTGAGGGGCTATTTATGTTTTCATTATTTTTACTCACTATTTCATCTCTTCGTTAAAAACGGTTGAAAGATGTTTTAAATGGTTTTACTGAAACTGGATTTAAATGAGCTGAGTTAATTCAAAACCCTGATTTTAAAAGTCTACTGTATTTTTCTGAGATTTCATGATATGAACTGTATATGTTTTAATGCTCATCACTACTTCTCAGTCTCTATTTATTTTTATTACTTACTTAGTTGGCGTACTCACATTACTCCCTACACTTTTTGCGCAGATCCAGGTATTTCTGAATCTGGTATCGGGTGTTGATTACTCAGTGGCAGGTCTATCGGAGTTAGTAAGGTAGCTGCCTAGCGATAGCAGCCCTGCTTTTCTCCCTCCTTATCCTCTCTTAGTTGTATTCGGTTATTTTCAGGCTATGTTAGTCTTGATGTTGTCAGACGGTTGTAGTAGATGCTCATGACTAGTGATACCCCGATGTCGGGGTTTTTCCCCGCATTGTTGTTTTGATTTAAACTCCTTATGTAGGTTTATTGTTACATAGCTTTAGTTTTGTCTTTAAAATGAAAATATTGATTGGTTTTGGTAGTGTGTTGGCTTTCCTAGTACCACATTAGGCGCCATCACGACAGGGTTAGTTTTGGGTCGTGACAGCAGGTTTGTTTTTATTACTATTATTTCTATTTGTTTTTATCTTACTGACTAGTCAGTAATATCTAAAGTGTTTTTATTTTTTTAAAGACATCGTCATCACCCATCACGGAGGCCATATTGTGCGATACTGACATGATGGAGATAGATGATTTTATTCAGGAGCCTGTTGAGACCATGGTATGACCATTAAATTTTTTTTGCTAACACGCACCTTAGTAATTTATATTTTATATACTCAAATATCTTATTATTTTGTAGGTTACTGCTAACCCAACGACTTCTACCGAGTCTGCCATCCTTACCAACGATCATGTTGCAGTGCATACTCTGATAAATAGGTGACGTGATGAGGATAATCCTGATAGCGTAGCTGGGTAGGATGGGATGCGCCTCAGGACAGCCAATGCTTTGAAGCATACAGGCTGTGGGACACTAGAACACAAAAAAAAGACATCTTAATATAAATTTAAATCTATTACCAATTAAAGATAATACATGACACGTACAATATAAAAATAAAATACTACACTAAACATATCCACGTATTTGTTTAGTCACTATCGCCTATTATTCTGTGCTTCAACCACTTAAATTTCTCTTCCAACTTAAATTTTTGTTCTTCTGCCTCTTTTAGTTACTCCTTCACTGTCGCAAGTTGTTCTTGTAGTTTCACGAACTGAAGTTCGGATTCACTGGTCAGATTCCAAATGTTTAGCAAACATGATTTATAGTATTCCTGATTTATGGGTTCATCATATCATTCTTCAAAACCACATTGATTTTCGTCCTACCAATGGGACAATAACACAAAACTATTAATTAACATGTTATATAAAAAGTATTAACAAATAATTTTTCCAAGAATAATAACTTACAACTTGTGTACACATCCAACGTCTGCACCCCAGATTGCAATTTGACCAACATGGCTTCAAAATTGCACGTTTGCCACAGTAACACCTTGGTACGTTATTGCGTCCAGACATGTCGTAATGCTCGAAAATAAAAAATTAATGGAATGTTTTTCTATTAAATTCGTTTCATTACAACGCAAATAATAACTAAAATGCATGAGGTTTTTGTAGGCAGCAAAGCGTGATTTAAGGTTACATAACACATATTAGTGAGGCGCTATCTTTCTCGTGATGATGATTCTTTAGGGTACATGTGGGTCTAGCTTTTTCAGGTCGACATCTTTTTCAGATCGACAGCTTTTTCGTATCGACGTGACAATACACATAATGCATATTGGTGAGGTGCTATGTTTTGCATGATAATGATTCTTATGGGTACAAGTGGATCCAGATTTTCATGACAACAACTTTTTCAAGCCGACAGCTTTTTCAGGTCGATATAACAATACACATTAACGCATATTGGTGAGGCGCTATGTTTCGTGTGATAATGATTCTTTCGGGTACAAGTGGGTCCAGCTTTTTTAGATCGATAGCTTTTTCAAGACGACATGACATTACACTTAACGTATATTGGTGATGTGCTACATTTAATATATAAGTTCGTGCAGTTTAGTTCTTCTTAAGTTGAACCAAGAGATCAATATTCAAAGACCATTTGAAGAACCATTATAGCATCCATTTTAGAAATGCCACTAACATTTAATAAGCGGTTTAAGAAGAGGCAAAAAGGTGAAGGTAGTTCAAAAGATCCACATGGAACACATCATAACACAATCGATCCATACCTATGAAAAAATATGCTATGTTGCTATATTGATTTGGCTGATGACAAGTGGTATGTTGTTCTGCGTCCCTTGGAAAATAAGCCTATCAATATACACATTGATCTCAAAGTTGCAGGGCACATTATTGAGGGTAAAACGCATTCTACAAAGCCTGAAGGTATGCGAGTTTGGGGCAAAAAACTACAATAGGTTCCCCTTTACTCAAAACGATGTGATTATGAAGTACTATGTCACTGGCATGGGCTTGTTGTACCATAAACATTGTCTGAAACCTTCCAAAAAACATACAAAAATAAACCGAAGTGATTCGGCATTTGATGAAGGATATTCTAGAGATGGAAAAGGCACTAGCATTTCATCATGCAATGGATGATCTTAACTACCTGGAAGGAAAGGAGGATCAGTATTGGGATTTATTAGAAAATAAAAAATTGCATAGAGACAATGATTGTCCTGTTTTCCCATCAGTTGTCGAGTAGAAGGGACTACCTAAGTTTCTACCATAGACATTGGACGTTGGAGTCCCATATTGTTGTAGAAATCAAGCAAGTGGTCTTATTGATGATAGTGATGAAATACAAGAAATGTGTGTCAACTAGGACCTAGATTATGATGTCCTCGGTCCAGAAGGGTGCGTACAAGATGTTGAAGAAGATGATGAAGATAGTGATAATGAATAGTGACATACAGTAACGATAATGGCAAATGAAAATTGTTATTTATTTCTTGTATTATTTTATTCTTAGTTCTTTATTACTTTGTTATGTCACTTGCTTCCATTACTTATTATATTATTGTTGTGATTGCTATTTTTGTATTCTTAGTTCTTTATTACTTTATTATGTTACTCGCTTCCATTACTTATTATATTACTATTGTTATTACTTGTTGTTTTATTCTAACTGTTTCTTTAGCCGAGGATCTATTGAAAACAACCTCTCTGCCTTTATAGGATAGGGTTAAGGCTGCGTATACACTACCCTCCCCAGACCTCATGTATGGGATTAAACTAGGTTTGTTGTTGTTGTTGTTATGTTAAATTGTTATATTGAATCTTTAATGCTAAATATCAATTAGATTTAACCCCATTGGAAACATAATTTTATTTCATAAATTTTTTAAACTGAACATTTACAGACATTTAGTACAACAAAATTACTGCAATAAAACATTACATTTATCCTTGATAATTAGGCACAGTGGATGAACTGCCACCTGGAGCTGAATTACCACCGCTTCCCAACTAGCTGAAGGACATTTATAGCGGGCGTTTCCTATTTGAAAGCTTAGAAGCTAAATGAATTGAAGAAAATACGTTTCGTCAAAAGTCGGAAAGTTAATGTTATAACATGTACTTTTGGGGTGAGACTAGGGTGCTTAATATTATAAGGAGATTATGTTATAAGTTATTTTAGTCGTGTGTTATATTTTGAAGTCAAGCAAGTTGTGGAACAAAAGTTGGAAAAGGTCATCACAAGTTACATTCATAAATGTACTGAAAATTTGGGTCAAATGTAACTGAGATTTTCTCCCAATATACTTAGAGTTTGCCATGCCCCGAACCGGGGGGCGAGACCAGCACCCGGTACCTTACTCAGCTGAGTACCAACATAACGTATCTTTCATATCATACTATCATAGGTAACTGAGTCGGAGAGGCTTCCGTGAAATAGGTAGAATACAACATGTAATACCCTCTAAGACCAAAATAATCACTCGTATACTGAACATAGGCCGACAAGGTCATACAATCTTTTACGTATATGACATGTGTCTATAAACCTCTAAGAATACATAATTTTCATAAAGGTCGGGAGAGAGTCCTTGTTTACCGTGAAAATGGTAATAACAATTAAATTTGTTAATAGGACTCTAAAAATATGTGATCTATTTTTATGCTAGTTGTTAAAGCAGTTGGTGCTATGTGAAGATAAAAGCTAAAATGCGAGCTAAAATGAGATTGTAGACGAACTGGGGGGTTAGCTATTCGGGTCTCGGACTGACCGATGTGGGGCCTCGAGGTCAATGCTTGGGATCGAGCTCGAGCTATCCGGGGTAATTATGGAAGGGCTAACAGTTAGGATATGATCAAGGGAGGCTCTATATGGCCGATAACAAGCAATAAATGAAGAACAAATATGAGAATAAAATGTAATAGCGTCGGGAAAATATGTTAGAGAGAAAAGAGAGAGAATTGTTATATTTCGTGTAGAATAGTTGGAGCAACAGCATCCCCTTACAAAGTGATGAGGATCCCCTTTATATAGGAGGGGAAATCCAACATAGTACAAAAATGAACTACTTGTAAAGGTATGGAGATGGGACAGCTAGATGCGACACCTTGATACAGGCTCCGGGCAGACCAGCTTTGTCAGACTTAGCCGCGTGCCTAGGAAATCCCCTATTTTACTCTAGCCTCGACAATATTCTCTTCGGGTCGGACCTTGACGAGCTTCAAGGGAGGGAACTCGATCACATTTTCGCGTCCTTGAGGCCTCGAGGTCTTCTTCTGAAGTGAATTAACAGCAAGAAATTGGACCCTCTAATTTCGCTGCATACAGATAGTCTCCGTGTTTCCTAGAATAAAGTTATGGGAAACGATTCTGATACTCGACTCCCCAGGCTTCCCATGACGACGTCATGCCGATGACGCAACCTATGGTGTAAGTTTTCATGATAACCGGGACATCCCATGGACTTGTATTTTCGACGCCATTCAATGTGCTGTCGATTCCCATTCTCCAAAGTGACAATACCGCCATCGATTCGGTTCTTCAAGAATGAATTAATTGTACCTGCCGGTCAGTCTTCTAAAGGCATTGATGGTCGTGTCATTGTCCCCTATAAAAGGGGGTATTGTGGCGTTATCTCTCTACCTAAGTTCTTTCCTCTATTTACTCATCCCTTTCTTCTCTCCATCTTTCTCTATTGTTGATCACCATGTTTGGAGTTCATGGCCTTAAGGTTGTCTGGAAGCATTCCCATCGGCAGCGTGGTGGCCTTTTGCCTGAGCTTTCATTTGTTGAGTAGAACCATGCCATCTCTTCGTTGTTGTTGTTGTTTTTACGCCTGTTACTACTGTCCTTATTGGCTCGAGATGACGATACGGGGGCGAGTGGCATCCTCCGAACTAAAAGGGCGTTTGGACTCTACACCATTGCTCGGGAGAGTATTCGAACTATATACCGTTGCTTACTCTCCGACCTTGGCCTGGTGTGGTACTTCATCACTTGGGTTTTTTCTCCCAAGAGATAAAATGGCACAACCGGTCGTTGAGGCAGGGGCCCACTGAATCTTCAACCTTTGTCTTCGATGGGTTATGTCTCTTTTTTCTGCCTCTTATGCATCCTCCTTATTTTCTTTTCTTCATCTTCTCCCTCGGTGATGTTATTCCAAGGGAACGACTGGGAACCTAGAGGAGGTGGCAGTCGAAGGAGTAGCCTTTGAGGATGCGAGCTCGAGGAGGTAGCACTCGGAGATGCTGCAATCGGAGATGAACCTTTGAGGGTGGACTAGGTCCTTCGGCTTTCAATATAGGCGTGCACCCCTTTGCTTCTTTGTTTCTGTGTATAGACCCTTTGGGGGCTTTTGTAATCATATGTAAGGACCTCTCGAGGGTCATTGTAAGTAAATGTTTATAAATATAGAGATGTTTTCTTGACTTCTACCTTTGATACTTGCCATATTCTTGTATACTTTTGTGCACTTGCGGGGATTCTGAATGTTTACTTCTGTTGACGATCATCAATATCTAATTCAAGTGTGAGCATTCCTTCCGGTCTTTAGTTGATAGAAATGGCTCATTTCCTAGCCCATTGTTGTTCCTCAGACTAAGCCTTAAGCGGTCTGATAGGCTCGGGTCATTGGCACCCTCGAGTCGTATAAAGATAATGCGACAAACCTTTAGATTTTTTAGAGTGGTCTGTGAGTGAAGGTCAGCTTCAGGTGCCTGGAGATTTACTTTGAACCTGATGTAGATAACCTTTTAAGGTGTTGTAGATAGGTCCTTTTCTTCTCGAGAGGAACTTTCGAGGTCGGATGCCTTCTCTGGACTGGAGACGATGTCGCTGACCTTTTGAAGCCAAACATGGGTAGGCGGACTGTTGTCGTTTCCCCTCATATATATATGGGGTTTCTCCCACTTCTTGAGAGATTCTATTATTTTAGATAGTTATCCTTCCGTCTCGGCATTGAGTTCTTCGTTACCTTAGCGCCAAAGCGTTTGTGTAGGTTCCCGCTTCAGTTTGCTAGTTCCACCATAGCCATGACTGCTACTTCAGGGTCTGCCCGGCAGAGAGGGGAGAGTTCCACTCCCAGTGCTCAGGATCTACGGGAGTTCACTTGGAAGACTATGTGTTCGATAAGAAAGGAGCATCTGGAGCTAGTGAGGAGAGACTACGGATGGGGCGAGGAGGTAGCATTGCAGGCTCCCCCTCCCCTCCCCCCAGATGAGGGTATCACGGACCTTGCCAATGGATTCCTGAACATGTACTTGTACCCTTTCGCATTAGGACCCCTTGATAGGGCCGTGCTTGATTTCTGCTCAAAGTATTGGGTTATTTTAGTGCAGATACATCCATCGTTTTAGCAAATACTGTTGATGATGAGGTTCTTTGCGGAGAAGGTGGGGCTTGAATTCATGCTCGGTCACCTTGTCAGGCTGTACTGGCCCTTTCATCATCGAGGTCTGCTAACCTTGCGGTGTCATTCATCCACGCCCTTTGTTGTTGATGATGAGGAAGATGGAGATCAAGAGTGGGTTAGTTGGTTCGTCCTGGTCTAGACGACTAATGTTATCCCCGTGGAACTTATGCCATTCCCCGAGGAATGGAATTATGCGCGTGAGTAGAGCGCCTCATGCTTTCTCAGACTTACTCATGGCGGAAACTAGTTTAGTAATTGTGTTTCCTTCTTTTCTGCAGCAATTTCATGGGCGTCGGGCGAAGTTTCTGATCTGCCTGGCTAGGTCCGGAAGCTGGCGACCCATTTGACTTGTGATGAGCGTAGATTTCTAGCCGTATCCTGGGGCAGATGGTAAGCAAAATATCATGGTATGTGTGTACGCTACTTTTATCTTGTCCCTCGTACATTTGGGAGGGCTTTCTTCTCCTTTTCATGTATTAATCTAGTCGCCGTAGGTATCGGAGGGTTTCCAAGAAAGAGGTTGTGCTCCTCCGGAGGAGGGGAGGGGTTGCTAGCTTTCGAGCTAAAGGATGAAGATAATAGATGGGATATGCATTTGTAGTGTGATGACGCTTGTAGCAGGGCGAAATAGGGCCAAGACTTTGAGGAGAAAACATCATCTGAGCCTGCTTTACCCGAAGTCTCCGGTCCCGAAGAGGAGGTTCCTATGAGCGATCATGCATCGACCAGGATTGATTCTTCCAGGGCAGAGGGGACTGGATTAACAGACGTGTGCTCGGCCTTCGAGGAAGTTTGCCGACTTCACTTTGCGGTGAGCTTTGGAACAGGCATTCCGAATCTTATCAAGATTTTATTCTGCAGGCTTTTGGCAGGCTTAGGTCTGAACTACTCCATCATGGGGCTAGGCTTTGGAAAGCTCTAGATGAGGGTAAGTCCCTTGGGCTCCTTTGCGAGGAGAAGGAAGTTGAGCTGGCACACTAGAGATATGAGGCATACCGGAGCTCGAATTACGAGAGCTATTTTATAGAGCAGGTAAATGTTCGTACCAGGCGGGTATGTGTTTCGCTTCTTAACCTCTCAGTTTAACTCGTCGCCTATCCCAGCTGCAGAAAAAGACAAAGGCCCTAAAACACCTCAGGGGTGAAGCCGATCGAATCAGGAATGACTGTGTTGAGCTAAGAGTTCAGGCGCAGGCACAAGCTGTAGATGAGAAGGGTGCCTAGGCTAAAGTTCCTGCCTTCGAGGTCCAACTCCACTTAGCTCGTGATAACGCTTCAGTTCAAGCGGATATGATCACGAAGCTCGAATCTGAACTTTCACAGTTCAGGGCTGAGATCGTTGAGGCTCGAACCAAAGTTGCACTGAGCCAGGCTAAGGTTGATCAGGAGATGGCAATTTATTTGAAGAATGGTACCGATGCCCAAGTCGAGCTGAAGAGGGTCCTCGATCGTGAAGAGAGGATCAAAGAATATGCTCGTTGCAGATTTCGAAGAAAGGTTCTTGAGGAGATCGGTGTGAGGGGTTTTGTTCTCCCGGAAGAGTTGGCACGAGCGATGGCGGACAAGCATGACACTCGATAATTTCTGTCCGATGCTGAGGAGAGTGAAGATGAGGCTAGTAGACCGTAGCCCTCAGGGGCTGGTCGTAGACTTTTCCATCTTGTCTGTTGATATTTTCATAACGCGTTTGTAGATGGAGGACACACTTTTTCATGTATGTGAATAAAAGAAAACTTGAAGTTTTATTTCTTATGTACCCCTTTCTGCTTCGCTTCTGACTAGGTGGACTGGTTTCGGAGTTGGTGAGAATCCTTAGATTCGTAATATGGCTCGGGGCTCATCAAGCAGGCCCGGGGGCGCTTACGCATTTGGTATATGCGGTCTTTAGTGTAAGCTAGCGTTAGAGCTCTTTATGTTTTGGCTCACTGTTTTGGGTTTAGTCTCTGAGTCGGGCTTTGACTCGAGCTCATTCGACCCTCAAGCTTTTGTATCTGCATGGGCAGGCGACAATGGCTCTTACGCCTTGCCCTTGGGCATTTGTATTTTAACTATTTTGGGTTCAGTCTCCCGGTCGGATTTTGACTAGAGCATAATTGACCCTCAAGTTCTGTATTTGCATGGGTTGGCGACAATGGCTCTTATGACTTGGGTCGAAGAAACCTTTTACGTGCGTGTCCCTGAGGCTCATGAAGCTGGCGACGATGGCTCTTACGCTTTGCCCTTAGGCATGTGTATTTAACTATTTTGGATCCGGTATCCGAATTGGGTTATGACTCGAGCTCATTTTGACCCTCAAGCTTTTAACTTTTAAGGTGGCGACAGTGGCTCTTACGCTTTGCCCTTAGGCATGTGTAGTTAACTATTTTGGATTCGGTCTCCAAATCGGGTTATGACTCGAGCTCATTTTGATCCTCAAGCTTTCAAATTTTAAGTTGGTGATAGTGGCTCTTACATTTTTGGTCGATGTGACCTTTTAGTGTGTGGCCTTGAGGCTCATTAGGCTAGCAACAACGGCTCTTACGCTTTGCCCTTAGGCATATGTAGGCTTTGGTTTCCTCTCGTTAAGGTCTTTTTTGAAATGATTTTGCCTGACCCGTCGTCGGTTCAGGAAGAACCTCGAATTCAAGTCGTTTGTGGCGATATTCGAGCACCTCGGAAGGTTTAGCTCGTAAGTTGAGTAGCTCGAAACCTTGTGATTTGGAGCTGACATGGTCGAAGCTCTTTTGCCTGTCGAGGGTAGCATGTTTAACCAGTTCTTTTCGAAGTAGATTCGAAGTAATGGCCTTTGATTTTGTAGCCACGGTCGGGCATCCCTGAGTCGCGTTAATTTGGCTGGTATAGCCTTATGAGCGTAGTTATTTGTGTTTGGCCAGAGCCATTTTTTGATCCTCGAGTGTACTGTTTAGGCATCTACATCGAGGGTATGCCCTTTCGGAAGTCTTACAAATACATTGTATAGCCAAAACTCTGGGATTGAGTTTATGCATGTAGTAAGGTCTTACAAAATTTTCATGCCTTTTGAGGTCTTACAGGTTTGTTGATACTTGGTACAAGTATGATTCATGCCTCGCTTGAGGTCTTACAGTTTAGTTGATACTTGGTACAAGTATGATTCATGCCTTTCTTGAGGTCTTACAGTTTAGTTGATACTTGGTACAAGCATGATTCATGTCTTGCTTGAGGTCTTATAGTTTAGTTGATACATGGTACAAGTATGATTCATGCCTCGCTTGAGGTCTTATAGTTTTGTCGATACTTGGTACAAGTATGATTCATGCCTTACTTGAGGTCTTACAGTTTCCGTTGCTACCTTAAATAGGTCTTACTAGACCGAGTTTGCCCGCTCGAGGTCTTATGGCCTCGGGTTTTTTAAATGAATGGCGATTGGCGACAGTCTCCGAGTCATCGAGTTTGCTTAAGCTCGGGGTTGTTACTCGTGAGCTCGAAATTGCCTTATTGAGCGTTTATGACTTTGGAGATTCCGACCCTGGGGTCATGCGCTTTCTGAGTTTGTGATACCAGTCTCCGAGTGTTCGAGACAATTTTTCTTTTTGGAGATGTTTCGTAATTTCTGCATTGCCTCGTTGAGGGCTTACGAGTTTGGAGTGCTCATACTTAGGCCATGTGGGCGCTGAGTTATTGACACTAGTCTCCGAATATTTCGGGGTGCTCTTGGTGGAGTGATCTTTGCTGTGAGAATGCTGAATTTTCTTCGGAGCAAGAGATGCTTTGGCGAAAGATATTCTTTGATTGTTTGGCATAAGTACATGTTGTTTTGTTGCCGTAAGCCCGGCTTATGCGGACATGGTTTATTTGACTTTTTGGCCCAGTACATCATTTTCCTAGTTGAATCCTATTTGGCGCTCCTCAGTTCTTCGGAATGGGTGACCTTTCGAGGGATGCCCTCCAGTGTTCGAGGTTGATTGCAAAGGAAGCCTTGTACGCTTGTCGGATCCTCCTTAGGTAGCGTGTGAATGTTTCCTCATTAAAAACCTTACCGGTGAAACCCTCTCCAGGACAAAAGCTCGGCCGAAGGAAAAGAGTGCAACAGATGCTGCTAAGGCCTTGAGATCTTCGGGTTGGGTTAGCACTTTCGACCGCCCTGACCGGGAGCCTGCATATGGGTTAGTGTAGAATAATGAAAGGGGGAGGTAGTCTTACTTTATCGTGGGATGCGCCGGCGATGTTTCGAGGTCTGATGTATCCCCATTGTTTGGAGCAAGGACTCGGTACGGTCCTTCGTTGTGTTTAATCAGGCTTAGCTAAATACGTAGTTTGGTTATCCTTTGACTCTTTTGAGAGTTAAGATATTGGTGCCGCCGCTACGTTACGTAACGTGAACGCTTCCCTTGCCATGCGTTGTTCCCTGTAAATGGTTTTAACCCTATCCTTCGTCAGAAATTTTATCATTTGGTGGAAGGTAGACAGTGCCTTTCTCATGTAGTGTATCCTTGGTTGTTCGGGTAAGGTGTAGTATTTTATGTCTCCTTCAACAACACAGACAGTGCCTTTCTCATATAGTGTATCCTTTGTTGTTCGGGTAAGGTGTAGTATTTTATGTCTCCTTCAACAACATGGAATTTTGGGGTTTTGGGTCGCGTCGGCCACACCAACTGGGAGAGTGGTTTCCCCCTTTCATTGTTTCGATCACCGTGTTGAATCCGTTAAGGATTCGAGAGATGGGCACGATTTGGTCTAGCAGTCTGGGCTGCTCTATTACTCTCGACATGATAATGTTGGTCGAGCTACCTGGGTTCACGAGCACATGTTTTATTCAAAATTAATAAATGAAAAAAAGAGGTTACCAGTGTGTTGTTTTGAGGTTGGGGCGAGGTTTCAGAGTCTTCCTCACTGAACGTGAGGGCATCTTCGGGTACATATCCCCGGGTTTGTCTTTTTCTAGTGATGGATATTTTTGTTCTCTTTGTCACGGGTTCCTGGGGAGCACTGACGCCCCTCCAATATCATGTGGATAACGTGTCGTGATTCATTTGCTTTGTTCTTCTTGGTCGCCACTCTTTCTCGGAACTGGATTTTAGCCCGATCGTTAAAACATTCTTGGCGGTGATTTTTATCGAGTAGCCTGGCTATTTCCTTTGGGAGCTGGTGGCAATCTTTGGTCTTATGGCCATGCGTATTATGAAGTGCACATACTAAGTTGTGGTTCCTCTGGGAAGGATCCGATAGAATAGGCCTGGGCCATTCAATGTCCCTGGTTTTGCTGAAGATGAGCATGATGTCCTATTCATCGATGTTGGAGTTGTATGCTGATAGGTGAGGTTCCCTCGTTGGCCTCGTGTCCTCGTCAAATCCGCCTTAGCTGATGAATCCCCGAGGGTTCTATCTTCGGTTCACCAATCGATTGTTGCGAGGAGGATTGCATCTCAGGACGTTCCTTCTATCTTCGAGGTACGGCTGCTACCTCTCTTTGTTCGATTTCGACTCCTTCGCCAGGAGTCTGCTCGGATATGCTGAACCTGAGAGGGCTCCCAGCTGGTCATCCTCGACCATGATCTTTGACTGATACCGGTTGTGGACGTCCGACTAGGTTACAGCGGGATTCTCGACCAGCTTCTCTTTCAGCTGCCTTTAGGCCGCTGAGCTTCGCTCGTTCAGGCCTTGAGTGAAAGCCTGCACTGCCAGTCATCGGAGACCAGGGGTAGTTCCATCCGTTCCGTTTGGAAGCAAGATACGAATTCTCGCAGCATTTCATTCTCCCTCTGCTTGATCTTGAATACGTCGGACTTCCTCATTGATACTTTGATGGCATCGGCATGTGTCTTTACAAAAGAGCCTGCTAGCATGGCAAATAAATCTATGGAGTTTGAAACCATATTGTGATACCACATCATGGGTCCTTTCGAGAGCGTTTCTCCGGGATTTTTCAGCAATACGGACTCGATCTCATCGTTCTTTATGTCAATGCCTTTTACCATGCAGGTGTAGGCAGTAACGTGTTCATTAGGGTCTGAGGTCCCATTGTACTTTGGGTGTTTCGGCATTCTGAACTTCTTTGGAATGGGTTTTGGGGCAGCTTCTTTGGGGAATAGCCTTTGTACGAACTTTTTCGAATCCATACCCTTCAGGACCGGGGGTGCGCACAGAATTTGGTCGACCCTAGAGTTGTAGGTCTCGACCTTCTTATCATTGGCTGCTATCATTTTCTCGCCCAATTCGATCCTTTTGGTGAGGTCTTCATGCATTTTCACGATGGCAGGGTCGGCTATCGACCCGTTGTTTCTCGATATCTCAGGTATCCATTTGGTTGGGGGAGCAGTCCCCGGTGCTACCATGCTGGGAGTCTTCGGGTGACTCTGCAGCTGAGCGATAGCCAACTGTTGTGCCTACAACATTTTAAAAATAACATGAAGACTAACTTCTTGTTCTTCCCGAGCTGGGGTTTTTTGGGCTTCCTGCTGGTTTCCATGTTGTATGCTTCTGTCGGTGTGTGAGGTTTCGTCGACCTGCTATGCATCTTGTGAACCCGCGTCTGCTGGAGTCGGTCCTGGTGCATTATCGAGGTTCTGCAGTGGTGCACCAACAACTGGAACAACCACCCCGTTTTCTCCGTGGTTTTCAAGGTTGTCGTTCTCAACTCTGTTCACTAAGCCAGACATTTTGACCTGAAATCGAAGATCTTGGACAAGAAAAAGTATGAAAGATAACTTGTGTTGTGTGACCAAACCAGCAAGAAAATAATCATTATTATTTTTAGCCCCACGGTGGACGCCAAACTGTTTACCGTAAAAATGATAATAACAATTAAATTTTTTGATGGGACTCTAAAAATACATGATCTATTTTTATGCTAGTTGTTAAAGCAGTTGGTGCTAGATATGTGAAGATAAAAGCTGAAATGCGAGCTAAAATGAGATTGTGGGCGAACCGGGGGGTTAGCTGTCCGGGCCTCGGACTGATCGATGAGGGGCCTCGAGGTCAATGCCTGGGCTCGGGCTCGAGCTATCGGGGGTAATCGGGGAAGGGCTAACAGTTATGATATGACAAGGGAGGCTCTATATGGCTGATAACAAGCAATAAATGAAGAACAAATATGAGAATAATAAGCAATAGCGTCGAGTAAAATATGTTAGAGAGAAAAGAGAGAGAATTGTTATATTTCGTGTAGAATAGTTGGAGTAATAGTAGCCCCTTACAAAGTGATGAGGATCCCTTTTATATAGGAGGGGAAATCCAACATAGTACAAAAATGCACTAATTGTAAAGGTATGGAGATGGGACAGCTAGATGCGACACCTTGATACAGGCTCCGGGCAGACCAGCTTTGTCAGACTTAGCCGCGTGCCTAGGAAATGCCCTATTTTACTCTAGCCTCGATCGATATTCTCTTCGGGTCTGACCTTGACGAGCTTCGAGAGAGGGAACTCGGTTGCGTCCTCAAGGCCTAGAGGTGTTCTTCTGAAGTGACTTAATAGCAAGAAATTGGACCCTCTAATTTCACCGCATACAGTCCTTCCATACCAAACAATACACGTCTAAATCATACTAACCAAACAAGCAACTACAAAGCAAATGGAGCGCACCAACATCTTCCGCTAAGATGATAACCTACTTGAAGGGCTCTCGAACTGTCTATCGGGAAGTTGGCCTTCAAGTGCCTAACACAGTAACGGTGGCAGGCATATAGTTCCTGCCATGCATGCAAGTTCTATACAGAACATAAAATACTGCCATGCCGATCAGATATTAGACAATTACCTGAACGTTGTCTGACAACGTGCTCCTTCAAGTGGTTCATAAATAATATCCACATCTCTTGGCTTTCATTGGCATCAAATAGCAAATGCTAGGGGAAACATACTTCCATTAGCATCTACAACAATGGCTATCTACAACTTAATATCATACTTTCCATAGATGTGAGTGCCGTCTATGGATATTACCGGCCGATAATGCACAAAACCATCAATGGCTGAATATGTGTTCTGGTATTCTCGGACTCCGCTCAAGCTTCCATTCAACAACAGTCCCAGGGTTAAACTATTGCAATGCAGCCATGTACCTGGGTAGAGAGGCAAAGGACTTATCCCAGTTACCATAAACAATTTCAAATAGAAGTTTACGCCCGAGAAATGCCTTTCTTTTTGTAATGGTACACCCATATATCTGGTGGGAAGGTATTATACACTCTTTGATCTTGTATCTTATGGACACTTCAATGTGTGGAATCAAGACAAGAGAAATCAAGACAACATTCAAGTTAAAATGATTCCCATAGAATGTGTCTATTTCACAATTGTGGGTGCAAATGTATTTCCGCACAATCCATATATTTGTTTTTAACTTTCTCGCAGGCAGCATCCAATGACAATCTAGAAACCATCTACGGCAAATAACCTTATATAATTCTGGAGATGACTCATGAACCACGATCTCACGACACTTTTTATACTGTACATTCGCACTGCCCTACTTAGGCGCGCTTTATTAGTAAAAAGCATGCTCTTTGACGGCACCGTTGCTCTAGATTCATCCTACATTTCTGTCCGAATTTCATCAAGATCCCTTGTGAGGGCCTTCACATCTAGCATACTTGGCAACTGATCAAGGTAGGAGATCTCCCTTGAATCAAACGGCACATGGGACTCGTACACTCTTGGTCTAACGGGAGGTGGAACATGCTCTCTCGTTAAATCAGGTTCATCATTCTCGTCCTCATCATCATCACCCTCATTAGGAAAGGGTATGTCATCTCCAGACTCATCAACTTTGTTGTCATAATAACTATCATCTTCCTGACTCTGCGCATCTGCCAGGTCCCGATTAAATATGTCGTCTTCGGGCAATTGAGTAAGGACAGGACCTTCAAGTTGCTCGTTTTCACCGCACAACCAATAAAATAATGAGTTTCTCAAATTCATCCAAACATTATATATAAACTTTATCACTTCACTTACAAATCATAATGTATTGGTATCCAATGATGCACATTATCCTATTGATGATGACTTCCAGATGGACCACCATGATCCAACACACCAAAACTTGGCATATTCCAACTGTCCGTTGGTTCATAACTTGTGAAATTCATATCTGACCAGCACCCCTTGTGGAATATATGAGTGTTAATATCAATTCAATACATAAAAATAAATATCGTAACACAAAGGAAAAATAAATTTTACCACTCGGCTTGTGGATTATATAAACTTGGGGAGTAATTATGTCATCAATCCTCATTCGCTCATGGAGATAAGTTTAGATCGGGCAAAACTCTTTCACCCGGAACCTGTTAGGATAAAACTGCTCAAAATAATCACCCAATAATTGAGGGATATCCTTACTTTGCGAAACCTCATTATTGTGAACGTCTTCAGCCTTGATGTACATCTTCAATATTTTTATCACAAGAACTTCCTCATATTCATCCAGAGTCCTCAAAAAATCTGCTAGAGTTTCATCGTCTTTGATGTTAAACTCACCATAACAAGCAACCCCTTGCGGAGTAATAGAATACGGATATCTTCCGGTTACTTTAATATTTATTGAACGTTACTCACACTCATTTTTTGCATAAACCAATCTATCGTACTCCATTGTAAGTGGCAATTAACATGACCTTGTGGAGAACAACTATATACTGAGTTATTCACCGGCACAACCTCAACCTCCACCCCCCCTTCCCAATATAATAAAACCCTAATTTTTCGCTCTTCGAACATTATGACAAATACAAAATAACTTAACGAACAAATATTTCGGAAGACCTGAAGGATCTTGAATGGATTTTTACCAAATTCTGAAACTTTTTAAATAAGAAAAAAAATTAGTCTAGGGGTAAAATAATTGAGGTATAACGCATGCATAATAGGCGCTATATATTTAGTGCCTATTTTGCATGTGTTATACCCATATGAATTATTAGTGGGTCAGTTAAGTGCAGATGAATTATTGGTGGGATAGGACATTTTATATACATCATAGTGAATCCTTAACAGGCAAACATGTCGTTAAGATATAGTGCAGTGAATAATCGCGCTATATATAAAATGGTACACAGTTTTTTTTACCTATTTATGTCATTTGAGTCAAAAAAAATCTCACTTTGATTCTGGGTTCCCTGTAGATGCAGAAGCTGAATTTCTACCCCTAGAACAGCGACTGATAGTTAAACAGAGGTGTAAAGACCATCTCCAACCCTAACACCAAATTTCATATCAAAATGGTATAGCACCAAATTTACTCCAACCATTACACCATTTTTTACATCAAAAAAATAATATTTCTTTTTATATTCTTCTTTCTCTTCCATATTATATTATTATCTTCTATTTAAATTTTATTTTTTATTTCTTTCAAACAAATTCTATCTTTTTTCTTTTTTTCATATTCATCACATATAATTCACATTCACCACTTATATAATCATTTATTACAAAATTATTTTAAAGGATAAATCAACTAGAATGAAGCTTCGAGACAAAAAGAATTCAAAGAAGAAAATAAAATTTTATTGACGAAGTTGAATTCCATTGATGATCCAAATCTTCGTGAATTTTTGCGATAAGAACAAAAACGAATAATCAATAAAAGAAGTCAACAACTTCAACAACCACAAGCACAACAATCTTCTACTCCGTTCTCTCAGTTTTTTAGTAATTTTGGTGCACCTGAAAATGATATACCGGATTACTAAACTTATATTTTATGTTTTTTTAATGTAATTTCAATTTTAGTGTATCCTCCTTTGATGTACTTTTAATTTTAATGTATTTTTATTTTATGTATTGTTAATTTTCTTTTTAAATTTTAGTTTTCACTTTTCAATTTTAGCAACATTAGATATCTTACATTTGCATTTTTCATTTTTAAATAATTGTTATATTTCTTTTTATACAATTATAATAATAATAAAATTAACTTATAATTTTATATATAATATATATAAAAATTAATATATCAAAAAAATAGGATATAAAATTAAAATTATAAAGATCTTAATATAAAAATTAACTATATACACAATATATGATAAATTAAAGTCCAAAAAAATAAAAATAAAAAAGAATAAAATAATAATAAATCAAATTTGGTGTTGATGAATAGTGTCACACCAAATTTGGTGTGAGACTATTCACATACTAAAATGGTGCAAAATTTGATGTTCCATTGGAGCAAAAAAAATACTAAATCTTACACCAAATTTAGATTTGCTGCAAAAAATAGTGCACCATTGGAGATGCCCTAAGACCATCTCCAAGGCTGCATTATAGAGCATGAATAGTGTTGCACCAAATTTGGTGCAACACTATTCATCACTCCATATTTGGTTTATTATTATTTTATTCAATCTTTTTATTTTTTGGACTTTTAATTTATCATATATTGTGTATATAATTAATTTTTATATTAAGATCTTTATAATTTTAATTTTATATCCTATTTTTTGATATATTAATTTTGTATATATTATATTTATATAAAATTATAAGTTAATTTTATTATTATTATAATTGTATAAAAAGAGATATAACCGTTATTTAAAAATAAAAAATGCAAATGTAAGATATCTAATGATGCGCATTTCGCACTTCGTAATGCATTAATCGAGCATTTATGGGAGAATAAAGGCGTAAGTTAAATATTTATGTGGTACTTAAATTAAATTTGACTATGATGTAATATTTATTTAATTATCTTTTATCAATGATTTCACTTTTAGTTGATTTATCCTTTAAAAAAATTTTGTAATAAATGATTATATAAGTGGTGAATGTGAATTATATATAATGAATATGGAAAAAAGAAAAAAGATAGTATTAGTTTGAAGGAAATAAAAAATGAAAAGTAAATAGAAGATAATAATATAATATAGAAGAGAGAGAAGATTTGGTGTAAAAAATTGTGTAATGGTTGAATTAAATATGGTGTTACATCATTTTGATGTGAAATTTGGTGTTAGGGTTGCAGATGGCCTAAGAGGAGTGACCTATTGTCTAGATAGTAATAATGTAGTTTTGTTTAACTAAAGTAGTGGTTATATGTTCAACTTTAGAGGTTTTTGCTTTTACTTGTATATATTTTTTTCCTGGTGAATAAACTTTTAGTTACCCAAAAATAATAATAATTGAGTTAAAAGAATTGTTACAAAGAAACACAAATAAGGTAATATTGTAAACCACGAAGAAGGTCAGTGTGTGAGATACAAAATGTCAGGAGAGGTGTCTGAAATTATTGTTTTTGGCATTGCTGAGAACATTAACAATAAGAAAAAAGCATTAACAATCAACATATATTCAAATTGGTAAAAAAACATGTTCAAATTGGTGGGTTAGAATAAGTTAGGACCCATTAACTATTTAATCAGTTTAAATTTAGGTAGACTCTATTATTTGATTGTAGATATAAAAGATAATATTAAAGAGAGAAACTACCAACCCCTGTAACATTAAAAAAAAGTTAGAAACAATGTTCATTAGAAGATCCAAAAGGCAAAAGATAAAAATAAAGAGAAATAAGATGACCGAAACCAACAATTGATCGAGCAAACAATAAACAAAGAGGATAGAGAAGAAAAACTCACGAGGAATCGAGAAAGACAAAGGAGAAGGAAAGAGATATGGAAAAATGAAAATCTTAGTTTCAGATGGAGTGCTGAAGGCAAAAGGGTTAGGAAAAATTAAATCACGTGGGAATTGGAAGTGAATAAATGTAAGGCCATAGCACCTCAAAATATACACGCAGTCAGAGGCTGGACGGGACCAGGATTTCAAGTTTATGGGTTCGGAATTCCAATAGTTTGAAGTTACTGTGTTCTAGATTAATAATTTATACATATTCAATGACATTTTTAAGACAAATATAGTGTTCGAACCAAAGCTACTAGGTTCGGCCGAACCCGCTCCCGCCACTCTAGCTCCACGCATGCAGCAATTAAGTACTCCATAATGATTGAATTACACATAAACAAATGCATAAGCAACGTGGTGTTTGCAAGTGAACAGCTGAAAGTCCATAGCACCTCAAAAAAGACTAAGGTAAGGGTATCAATACAAGCAGCAATTAAGTAATAAGGACCAAATCACACAGTATCCCTAAACAAATACTTATTAAGTGATGAGGTACGAATCGGAATCGCACAGTATCACTAAACAAATGCATACACCACGTGGGTGTTATGGAAGTGAAGTCATAAGCACCTCAAAAATGGACCAAATTACACAGTTATCCCTAAACAAATGCATAATACCGAAACTACCCATGCACGACCATAATACTTCACTTATTATATAGTTATGGCTTCTGCTTCCTTGGCCAACAATCAGTTCATCTCTAACTTCGAATTCCAGTTCCATTTTCACTTGACACACTTCGAAGCGCCATCTTTGCTACTTTAAGGTAATTGTATATTTCAAAAGTTTGTTTTGCTTATCTGTTTTGGAATGACAGCGGTAATTGTGTTGTTTAACAAATTTACATGCTCCAAATGAATGGAAGAAGAGTTCTAACTTCAAGACCATGGCCAGAGGCCAGTTGTTAATTCCTAAGATCATCCTGAACAAAATCTTCTCTATATGTAGCCTCTACGTACTATATTCGTTCATGCTTTAATGTGTAATGCATAACAAGATTTTACCTTAAATATCCAGATCGATCATATGGCAACTGGTATCGCTTCAGGATGCGGACAGTTACATTTGAGGAAGCCTGTCTACTTGAGGAATAGCTATGGAAATAAAGCTCACTCTCATTCCAATGTGATTCTCAACGGCACGCAAAACCAGATCGCTTGGTACGTTTTAGGGGTAAACCAGTAATATATTTTTTCATGACGTGACACAATTCTAGAAGTAGTCATTTCCTGATTCCTTAGGAAAAGGGAAGGTTATTTCGTCCCAATTTATATATCATAGTTACACATTCTTATATTTAGTAGTAACAATTTAACTTTAAAATACCTCTTTTACCCTTAATGAAATGATTTATAGCCAAACACATATCCATTGCTCAGTTTACACCATAAATTTCAAAAATATTCTTAAATATTGTGCCCAGTCAAACATATCACATAAATTGAGACATTGAGACATAGAGGAGTACTATGCTAATTTTCTGATGGTGATATGCTTTACCAGGTCTAGTTGGGTTTCAAATGTCTTGCGAGTTAATAGAAGTAGCTATCCACAATGTCAAGTGATAAAAACAAACTGGAAGTCTCGGCGAGGAACAATCAAATCTAGCCAGCAGAGAGATGGGTCAGTTACTAGGTACTTCGATTTCATTGTGATTGGTAGTGGAATTGCTGGCCTTCGATATGCACTTGAGGTTGCCAAGCATGGAACTGTGGCTGTGATAACCAAGGCTGAGCCACATGAGAGTAGCACTAACTATGCTCAAGGTGGTGTAAGTGCTGTGCTCTGCCCTTTGGATTCAGTGGAGAACCACATACAAGATACAATTGTGGCAGGTGCTTACCTCTGTGATAAGGAGACTGTTAAAGTAAGTTCACACGAATATATTCAGTTTAATTTGGAGACTATTTCCCCCCTTTTGCTTTTGCTATAAGTGTATCTCTCCTTTAATTTCTCCAGGTAGTGTGTACTGAAGGACCTGAGAGAATTAGAGAACTGATCGCTATAGGTGCTTCATTCGATCATGGGGAGGACGGAAATCTGGATCTAGCCAGGGAAGGAGGCCACTCCCATCGTCGAATTGTCCATGCTGCTGATATGACTGGCAGAGAGATTGAAAGAGCCTTATTAGAGGCAGTGTTTAAGAATCCTAATATACATGTGTTTCAACACCATTTTGCTATCGATTTGTTGACCACTCAGGTTAGTTTATTAGTGTGCTATAGTTGAGTAAAGGTCGCAATTGAACTATTCAGCAAGGATTTGATGTTGTAATTTGTATGGCAAATGCAGGATGGTTCTGACGTAGTATGTCATGGCGTTGATACTATACACACGGAAACGAAGGAGGTAAGTAACAGTTGCTTTCACTCATGTTGACTTTTCAACATTCTTCAAAATGACATAAATTGATTTTCTTACTTGTGTATTTTAGGTTATAAGATTCATTTCAAAAGTGACTTTGCTAGCATCAGGTGGAGTTGGACATATCTATCCAAGTACTACTAATCCGACGGTATGGTTTCAATATCTTTTCCTCCAAAATCTTGTTAGTTATGATTAATGTCATGCTCCAAAAATAAAAGATCTGGACATGGCACTCGATCGATGCTTTGAAACTTGTGACAGAGCGAACCAACATCCATTACATACTTAGTGCAATTAGAAATATGAGCTCGCTGCCCTAAATGCCTAAAAAAGGATTCTGTTTTTATACTTTGACCATTTGTGCCAACAGAAAAGTTTAACCCTGTTGAATGTGGGCTTGTTTAACTTTCTAATTCATATTGACATTATGATTATAGGTTGCAACTGGTGATGGAATGGCTATGGCTCATCGAGCTCAAGCTGTAATTTCCAACATGGAGTAAGTAATCCTCAGTAGCATTATTTTTATTGTACAATATCTCTGCCTCTGCTTTAGTGAGTTTTGTGCTGTAAAATCTGCTGACCTAGATTTCATCCTTTTTTTTTTCTTTCCTGATTTCTGCATCTTGTTCAGCATTTCGTTCAGAATTTGCACTTTCGACTAAAAACACAAGGGTGTGTTCAAAAATTTGCATTATTAATAACAATTCTCTTCCTCGTGTTGCCAGGTTTGTGCAATTCCACCCAACTGCCTTGGCTGATGAAGGGCTTCCCAACATACCAAGTGCCAGAGAGAATGCTTTTTTGATAACTGAAGCTGTCAGAGGTGATGGAGGCATCCTTTATAACTTAGATATGGAAAGATTTATGCCAATGTATGATGAAAGAGCAGAACTTGCCCCGAGAGATGTGGTAGCAAGAAGTATAGATGACCAGCTCAAAAAGCGTGGCGAAAAGTATGTTCTTCTTGATATCAGTCACAAGCCCAGAGAGAAGGTTCTGTCCCATTTTCCTAATATAGCTGCTGAGTGTCTCCGCCATGGGTTAGACATAACACAGCAGCCGATTCCGGTGGTTCCTGCTGCTCACTACATGTGTGGTGGAGTCCGTGCTGGACTCGAGGGTGAGACTAATGTGCAAGGTCTTTATGTGGCAGGTGAAGTTGCATGTACTGGTTTACATGGTGCAAACCGACTTGCTAGCAACTCATTGCTTGAAGCACTAGTGTTTGCACGAAGAGCTGTACAGCCTTCAATTGATCATGTGAACGTGTCTAGAATTGATAACGGTGCATCAAGTTGGTGGCCGCGGCCTGTAGCCCCCATGGCACTAGGAGATACAGTACTTAACAAAGTCATCCGTCGGACAAGGGAAGTGAGGAAAGAACTACAGTCAATCATGTGGGAATATGTTGGAATTGTTAGGTCTACCTCAAGACTAAATACTGCTGAGAAGAGAATCAAAGAGTTGGAGTTGGAATGGGAAACATACCTGTTTCAGCATGGCTGGGAACCAACAATGGTTGGAGTAGAGGCTTGTGAGATGAGGAATCTCTTCTGTTGTGCCAACCTGGTAGTTAGCAGTGCTCTTTCTCGACAAGAGAGTCGTGGGCTTCACTACACCACTGATTTTCCTCATGTTGAGGAAAGCGAGAGGTTGCCAACGGTTATCTTTCCTTCTCAGCGAAATAGCACATGGAGCACACGGCAATTACACGCGCAGCCGATAAGTTAGATATCTCTTACCTATTTGCCATTCTTCCTGCCAAAACATCTCCAGTGCAGGACATGATTTGTCGATTTTACCGGGTTGCAGGGGTGTATCTATCGGAAGGGGTATGGGTTCATATGAACACATACTCCTCTCCATAGACTATGTATAATAATGTATATTTCTTCAATGTTATTTAAATATGCAAGTGTGTCAGCCAAGCTCAAAGAGTTCAATAATTATTGGGTACATCTTTACAAGTGAAATTGTGATTTTAAATCCCATGTCTATTTTGTCGTTTTTCCCTTTATCTTTTCCGCCGAAAGTCAAATCTCACATTTCTCTTGTTGGTTTTCCTTTCTTTTCCTATAAATGGGTCTACCCATGATAAAAGAAATTTCATATTTTTGTTTTAGTAATTTCTGAATGCAGGTTTTGACAATTTATTAAAAACATATCACAGGTCACGAGCTTTAATTAGTTAAGTAAGCAACTTGTTAAATGTGCCAGACCTGATTCTTAGTGCAATTCACCCTTCTTCATTTTCTAGGATAGTTCTCCTAGCCAGTCTGTAACTTGCTCTGTTCATGGCAAATTACAAGTGCGTGATAGTTTGGAGACCATAGGAACCCTGAACTCGAAATTGGGGAAATTAGAGAAAAGGCATCGAAAATTAACCATAAATCAGAACAAAATACCTCAAACCATGAGTACCTCCATGAATTTTGCTCTAAATCATGTAGGTTTTGATCAAATTTAGCTACAAACTTGCGTTCTTTGGAGAGAGAGAATTGGAAAGTTAAGTCCATTCTAGAAGAAAATGACGAACATGGTCCCTAATCTATTGGGATTTGATCATTTTGGTCCTTAATGTATGCACTTGACCTATATAGTCCTTAACCTATTTTAAAAGGTGACTCTTTTGGTTTGAAACACTATAACTAACGGTATAGTTACTAGCACCCACTGGGCATATGGCTTATAAGCATCAATAGACGTAGCCTTGGAAAGGAATGGAAATTTTAGGGCCTTGTGAGGGTAGAGTAATCCTTGGTAATGGACATATTTTTCTTTTTTATAATTAAATGATATTACTGAATGGTATTCCAAACATGTCAATTGTTCCTTTTTATAAGGCACATAGGTGGGGTAATCCGGAATTGTATAGTCGGGTATAACTTCTCGAGTGATGAGATGTTTCAGAGTTTAAGTAATTGAATTCTCATATATGGGATAAGTATTCACTTTAGTGTAAATCTTACTTCCAGTTAAGACAGGATATTAAGCGACCGAAGAATACGGCCAAAAGCGGGGGAAGCTAGAAGCGAAAAAATATCTCGCTTGAGTCCTCCAAAGGAAGATAAGAGATAGTAATGTTAGTAAGAAATAGATAGAAGGATAAGTATGAGAAATGTTTAACAATTATAAGCTGAAGTATGGTATTATGACAAGGTTCGTAATCAAGAAAAAGTGAAGGCAAGTTTTAATTATAAAGAGGTATGAGTCGTAATCACGAGAAGTGAATTTTCGACTTCAATAAGAGTTATCAAAAGACCAATCTAGCCCCTGGATTAAGAAATACCAATATTAGGTAGTAACCTAAGATAACGAGATGCAAGTTAGAAACTCAAAGGATTTCTGTAATAGTTGGCATTGCGACATTTACAAAGTGAATGATCAGGCAGTAAAAGGGTGAATGACTATGGAACAACCTTTGAGGGTTAGTAGAAAGAGCTCTCCCTGAGAGAAGCGTCATAAGCAAAGTTAAGCTCATCAAGGTCGAGCATACCAGTTATGAGTATACAATACTACATACATATAAGTTATCCAATTGCTTTAGTAGGGAAGATTACCCCAAGGCAAGTTATAAGCCACTGAAATTGCAAAGAATTGCAAAAGGTGGAGAGTTAACGATGTGACCTCTACAAGAGTGGAATTCAAGAGCATAAGGAGTTAATTATTCTCCCGAGGGAAGATCGTATGATAAAGTATCGAGGCAAAATTATGAGGTTCGCTTAGTAACGGAGCGGTAAGAAGGATTACGACAAGAGGTTTGAAAGGAATAAGATTGTACTTACTTAGACCCTACAAATGTGTAACGACTCTAATGCATAAGTACAAACGGTAGAGAAAATGCAGTAATGACTTCCTGACTAGAGGTACCAATTGATGGTAAATAAAACTAGGCAGTTGATACTCAGGAAGCTAGTGTGAGGGGTAAATTAAGGCAAAAACATAGCCTCAAGAGGAGTTACTTAGATTTTACCTATGAAGATAATTGATTGAGCAATCAGTGATTAGCTTATGAAGGGTCTAGTTATGGGTTAGACGACAAAACTCAGACGAGTCATTAGATCATGCAAAATTACATGTTGGATCAAAACGTACAAAGTTTCAGCCTCGCAAGTGCATGATCGCGACTCTCAGAAAGTATTTCAAGACATAAGCAATGGTAGGTGAAATTCCATATTATCTTTTAGAAAATCGGAAGGAGCCCATTGAGCTTAAAATATGAGGGAGGTGTTCAAAAGTTGTGATCAGAAGTAATATTATAGTAAAGGAGAGGTGAAAAACAATTAGATATTATTTTAGATAGTTCAAAATCACCTAAAGTTCTAGGGAGTATATGATGTAATGAGCTCGCAGTCAGATATGAACAAGAGAATCTTTTCTAAGTGTGTATACGACTAAAATCGGAGAGTCCGATTTTATGATCGTTATGACATTCCACGGCTCAGCTTCAGAAGGCCTGAGGCACAGTTCGAAGTTCGACCCCGAGGGTTCTCAATGCCCAACCTCGGGGTAACGTAAATCGACGACTATCTTGCATAAGCGAAAAGTTCCCAAGGCGCGTGCTCAAAGCTGACAACACCTGCAAATATAGTATAAGTTCGTACTGTGGCATTAAATAGCTGTACCAGGTTCATATCTTTGTAATAAATGCATATGTACTATGTTGGGGTTCTCCCTCCTATATAAAGGGGACCCTTGTTATTTTTTTCATACATGATATTTAATACAAGAACATTCTCTGCTCTCTAACTTAAACATTCTCTATTGTCTTTCCTTTGATTTATTGCTTACATTTATTGTGTTTCATTGATTGTTCTTCGTTTATTACTCATCATTGATCATAAAGAGCCATCATCAAGGCCCTTAGGACTGTCGTTCCCCCATTGATCGGCCCCAGTCAAGTGCTTAGCTTGACCTCGACGCCCTGCTTAGGCCAGCCCGAGGCCCCGATCCACAACAGTTTGGTTTGGATAGTAATGTTACCCTTTACTTTTACTTTACTTTCCTAACTCACACTTAACATCTATTGCCTAACAACTAGCATAAAAATAAATTACATATTTTTAGAACCACATAATCAAATTTAATTGTTATTACCATTTTCAACGGTCTACTATATCGAAGACATATTTGCCCTAACAATTCATGTAGTATATGTGGCATGGAAAGGGAGGATATGGAATGCGTATTTTTCCGATACACTGTTTCCAGCCAGTTATGGAACCAACTGAAGATCCGTCATAACTATTCCCAAAGAACTGAAAATAACGACATAATGTTCCACTGGTTTAAAGGACAACTTAGTTCTAAAACACTCTATAACAGCTATATCAAATGGCCAAAGTTGCTCCCCTTCTTGTTGTGGTACATATGGACCCGGCGCAATGGGATAGTCTTTCGAGATAATAACCCCAGCCCTAGCATTAATCACCCTATCAATAGTACCATGGAATATCTCCTCTTGTGCAAAACTAAACTAAACAAACCTCCCAAGTCCTTAATTTATGTTAATTGGGAGCCCCTAGATGAAAATTCCTATAAGCTCAATATTGATGGCTCATGCATGGGAAATTCGGGCAAAGGGGGAAATTCGTGGGTTTCAACATGGGGTCACACACGCAACTAATATGTATATGGAGACCCTAGCTTTATTTCACGAAATCAGTATTGCTTTGTTCAGAAACCTGCTCCCTTTACAAATAGAAATCGATTGCAAAGATTTGATCATTATGCTCGCTAACAAGGATGGACCATTTCAAAACTTAATTGATGATTGCAATTCCTATTAACGAAGGCAGATAGCCCAGCCTACATATTAAGAGAAGCTAATGGAGTGGCGGACCAATTAGTAAAGAATTATTGTAGTTTAGACGTTTTTGGTATCCCCATGTATTACACCTACCCCTCTCCTCGCCTTTGTTTTATCTGCTTTTAAAAGAGATGGAATAGGCACTATGTTGCCTAGGCTAGTCTCTAGTTGTAATAACTCTTAGTACGCTTATTGCTTTAAATAAAAGTCTTCTTAACCAAAAAAAAAAAAAAAAAAAAAAAACCAAGGCAGATCCGTAAGAAATAAGATGGCATACTGTATACACAACAAAAAATAGCGGAGTAGAGTGATTATCGAAAAACTACACTGGAACAAATAAACATATGAGTTTGTATTGGCTAGCAACAGAGAATCATATGGAATTTCTGGTCTTAACTTAGCAATTTCCTTTCATGTTGCACAATTGGTGTTCGAATTGAAATTATCAAGCAATAAATTTTGAAGGTATTTGATTCTCCGTCATTTACGGTCATTAAAAAGCTCTGAAGCTTTGAATTCAAATTTGAGTTTTCAACAATTATTGTTTGTTTGGATTGGATGTTGTTGCAAATAATTAAAAATATTCTTTGGAGTTTATATCTCAATTTTGAGGTTGTTTGGTGAAGATTACGCTTGATTTTGGCTGAATTTAAGAAGACTTACAATATAGGCTGAATACATACAAAGACACTTAAAGTTGGCACGATATTTTATTTAGACACCTAAACTCAAGGGTGTTCCTATTGAACACCTAAACTCAAGGGTGTTCCTACCCGAAACTTATTCCAATTAAGCACTTTTTGCTGAGTTGGCACATAAAGTGAGTTTCACCCAATATAGGCGCGTGAAGACCCCAAAAAAATAGATTTTTTCTTTTTTTTTCTTTTTTATTTCCTTCTTCTTCTCTCTCAAAAACAAAATAGATCTAAGGCAGTCCCCATCTCTTCACTGCCGAAATCTGGCGAGAGAAATCGGCGGCCTCATCCTCTCCAAAAAACCAACGATCCCCCTCTTCTTCTCCATTCTCACAGTCATTTTCTTCTTCAAAGCCAAAATTCTTGTAGGAGAAAATAGAGTTTCACCAGAATATTTTTGGATCAACTGTAATCATTTTCTTCTTCATGTGTTAAGAGACCCAAATTTGCCTTCGTCGTCTTCACCAAAAAATATTTGAGATCAACCCAACAAATACACAAGTTTTTTAGGATTCAAGTAGTGAAATGGGATTTGGGGCGGGGGGGATTGGACTTTCTGGGTGTTATTGATTCTTCATCCTAATCCCGACAAGAAGATTCAAAGCATATGTTTGGTGACTGATTTTGTGTTCTTTATAAGTGTGATTAATAGAGTACTCTTTTGGTAACTTATTTGTTCAAATTTCAAAAAGAAAATTGTGATTTTTATATAGTGATGGTTGGTACTGTAATTTTTATGGTGGTTGAAGAGGGAAGCAGGTATGGCCGGCAGAGGTGGCGGGCCAAGGTGGTTGTAGAAGTGATGTGGAAGATATGAGTAGGGAAAGGTGAAGGGTTTAGTCTGGAGTTAACATGAATTTTTATTGACGTGGCTTTCTCTCATTAATTACATTGCCATGTCAGCTACGCGAGTTTCACACGCTTATTATTTCCTGGGACTCAGTTTTTTGTGTTCAATCGGTACACTTCACAAATAGTTTGAGTGTCCAATAGGTAAGAGGCCCAGTTAAAGTGTCTAAATGAAAAATCGTGCCAACTTTAAGTGTCTCTGTATGTATTTCGCCTACAATATACTTACGAAATTGGATTAAAGTTGTATGTAAATTGTAATTATATATATTTTTATAATTTTGTATATATTTTACAAAATACATACAGACGACATTGTATAAAATTTATATGAAAATTGTATCTAAATTGTATGATATGGTAGTTATATTTAACTAGGCAGAAATAATGTATGAAAGTTGTAAATAAGTTGTATGAAATTTATTTTTACTATATAATTAGTTGTATGAAATTCATGAAATAATTAGTTGTATGAAATAAGTCTTATATATAAATAAGTCTTATATAATTAGTTGTATGAAATTCAACTAAAATCAGGGGGATTTGCATCTATACCCGCTTTTTGGAGTCACATTTTAACTTGTGCCCGCTTTGGGGAAAAAATTACAAGTGTACCCGCTTTTTCGCGTAACTTCAGCATATGGGGCTAGAGTAGCAAAGGCAATCACGCAAAACTTCAGCAGTCTAGTAGACAAGCCTAAAGTAGCAAGTGTGCTGAACTAAGTATGCTGAAGTTTTTGTTTGTAATTGCTAAACTTAAGCATAGTAGCTGAAATTTTGTTCTCTATTTGCTGAAGTTTTTGTTTGTAATTGCTGAACTTAAGCATAGTAGCTGAAATTTTGTTCTCTATTTGCTGAAGTTTTTGTTTGTAATTGCACTAAATAAGCTGAAGTTTTTTTGTCGTGGATTCATTAGTTTTGTCATTAAGCTTTTTCAAAAACTTCAGCAGAAGATGCTGAAGTTATTTAGTTCATTTATAAAAGTTTCAGCACTAAATAAGCTAAAAAAATTGTCCTGGATAAGCTTTTTCAAAAATTTCAGCAGAAATGTTGAAGTTATTTAGCTCATCTGTAAATATTTCAGCTTATTTAGTGCTGAAATTTTTATAGAAAGTGAAAGTTTTAAGACAACGCCGTCAAATTCTCAAGCCATTGCTGCGGAAAAGTTTGAAACCTTTCCTTGCTGAGCAACAGTTGACACATGGTTTAGTAATCCTTTGTCCAATAGATGGGCAAACCATGTGAGCTACATCTGGATTGCAATTCCGAGTACAAGCCTTGCCATCTGCACATTCCACTTTACTTCCTAGTAGAACCGCTCCTGCAATTAATTCAATCATGTTAATTCTATTAGGAGTTAATGCTTCACTTTTGTATAAATTAACTGGATATAAAATACTTTAATTTTTTGAGTACTACAAGAAAAAAAAAAGTGATGATTTGACATAAAAGAGAATTAAGACTTTACCAGACAAAAGGAGAAGAGCAATAATAGCAACTCGGTGAATAGCCAATTACTGTATCTATGAATATCTGTATTACTGTATATTCATAGTAGCATCAACAATAGCAGAAGAAAGAAGAAGAAAGAAGGAGAAGGAGGGCTGAAGTTGTTTAAAAAGTGAGTACAAGTTGAAACTTAAAAAAAATAGGTATAAGTTAAATGGGGACGATCAAATAAGATCCGTGCAATTTTTACCTAAAATCATACATAAGACTTTACTCTAAGTTGGGCTAACTAGCTGAAAATTTAGTCAAGCCCATTTTACAGATATAAATAAAATAAGCCGGCCCTTTTTCATAAAGAAGCAAAGTGGCCCAATGCCATAAAAAAATCATTAAACATAAGCTATTTCAAGTTTAATGTCGCGTGTTAGTTAATTAGTAAATGTAATCATAACATATTCATTCCTCTTGAATAAATAATTTAATTACCCCTTAATTAATTTAATCGCTAAGTAATTTTAGGTGCGGTTTTAAATGTCGATCATGTGTTCTTACACTGTTCTTGTTAATATCAAATAATAAAAATGATCATGCGTGTATTTCCGATCCTTGACTCGTCAATAATAAATTGTGTTTGACCATGTGTTGATACCCGCACATTGATTATATAATCAAAGAAAAGACCTTATGTGCTTGCACGCTCCTGAGTCAAAATTAATAAAATTTAATTAATTATTAAGCGGTAATAGACAATAGTAATATAAGGTAAATAATACCGTTTATCCAAAAATTATTTAAGCCAAGTTTTAGTAAATAAAAGCGATCTTGTTAGAACCATGGGATTCGAGGAGTGCCTCGCACCTCTCTGTGGTCAACAAAACTTCTTATCCGGTGATGATAGGCCATAATTGTGTATTTTAGTCACTTATTACACTCTAATTTACTGCACTTTAATTGAGTTTGAGCTTTAATCGTTAGTGTTTTGCACTAAATATGTGTTTTATGCCTTGTATGAGTGATTCCGATCTACGTAAGTGTTATGGAATGAACTCAAGTGATTTGGAGCTTTGAAGTCTAAGTAAAAGCCCAAGGAATTAAGCCGGGATCGTGTCCGGGGATCAACGGATGATAGTTAAGAACAGAACGAAGAATCGAGCGGGCATACGGCGCATTGTCTAGTAAAATGCACATAACCTTTCGCTCAAAATACCGTTTGGACTCCACAATATATCGTTGGAAAGCTATTCGAAAGGGCTACAACTTTCATGTTTTGCATTTTCGCAAATTCTCACTACCACACCACATGGGACGCTGCAGGGTGAGGCGCCCCTATACAAATTTTACAGAGCTAGAGTCCTATTTCGCGCAGGAAAGGGTGTTTCGTCTGGGCCCGACCCTACTTGGTATAAATACATATAAAAACTCTATTTTGAGGACTTTTGACACATCTTAGACCTAGGGACACACTTTATACGTGGGGGAAGATACAACACGCTTGGAGGAGGCTTCTAACTAGTTTTTCTTCTCTTTTCTTCCTTTAATTTCATAGTTTATTAGTTCTAGAGTTTTGGGTGCTACATGAACGTTGTAGTTCGAAGCTTAGATTGTTCTTATTATATTATCATATTGGTTTATTTATTTAATCTTGTGCTTAATTATTTAATTGATTGATCACCAATTGAATACTATCTACGAATCTAGGATTGAACTCGGGAGAGGGAATTCCAGATTGCATATAAGATTGAGTAGAGCAAGATCTTAACTCTGGGAGGGGGGAGGGAGGGGAATTTGCGGTTAGGATAGGAATATACCTAACCTCCTTGCTTGGTTACTATACAGGAATTATTAGTGCGTTCTTGTTAATTCTAATTTCATAGGAATATAGGCGTTAGATTAGCTTGAATAGGCGAGTTCTACTTCGTGAGAAGGCTACGAGCAATATTAACCCTGTCAACCAATAAACTAGATAAATTAATTAGACGATTTAAGTGAAAAATTCAATGGAATTGTTAGCTAACCCATAGCTCTAGAATATTCACTCACATTGAATTTGTCGTTAAGCTTGTCGTTGTTTTCTTTAATCTCTGTGTTTGCTACTTTAGATTAATTGTAGTAAAATATACATACTTTAGGATTCGCTTGAATAGATTAATTATTTGGTTTAATTTAGTTGATAGTTAATCACAAGTCCCTGTGGGTACGATATCTGGACTTACAATCCTATATTACTTGTCGACCACGTATACTTGCGTGTGCGTTTGGGAGAAACAAGTTTTTGGCACCGTTTTCGGGGACTTAGAAATTAACTAGCTAGTCTACTAGATTAGATTTTTACTCTTTGTCTATTTAAGTCTTTAAATTTTTATTTTAGTTTAGTATTTATTATCTTTGTTGATATGGCATCTTGGAATGATAATTGGTCGAATATTGGTTATTCTTATTATGGTGATCCTCGTCCATATTGTGGAGGACCACACTTGTGGCAAAATTGTGAATCTCAATCTTATAGGTGGAATATTTGTAATATGTGTGGTGGTCAAGGTGGCCATTGGGATGGTTGTCCTAATTCTTATTATCCTTCTCAGAGTTCTTATTATAATGTTTCTAATAATATTTATGAGTTTGATAGGAGCAAGGAAGTGGAGGATATGGAAAGCATGGCTCGTCTTATGGACATGATGAGGCAAGTAGCCGAACAACATGACATGATGATGAGGCAAGTAGCCGAGCAACATGACATGATGATGAGTGTCACACCTCCTTTTTTACCACCCGAAAGGGTACAAGGGAGTTTATCCACTTTAAGTGACATTATTTGAAATGAGATTAATTATTTATCAGAGTCGCCACTTGGAATATTTCAATTGGTGTTCCAAGTCACCGGTTTATTTTAAATCCCAGATCGAGAAAATTTCGACTTTCCTTTTGAAATCTGCGAACCAGAAATTCTGAGTAAGGAATTTTGTTAACCCGGGAGAAGGTGTTAGGCATTCCCGGGTTCCGTGGTTCTAGCACGGTCGCTTAAACTATTATAATTGGCCTATTATCTGATTTTAATACATGTTTTAGCCTATGGTACATTTTAACTTATTAAACCGCTTTTAATTATTTTTTAGGAAGATTCAACGTTATTTAAAACACGCCTTGAACCACGCCACATGAAATGCACCCGCGATCCACGACACATTTTATTTAACGTTGTTGAGAATTGGAGTTGGTTCACATGAAATGCACACCCGAGTTTAAGGAAATTAATTTAAATAGCGCGCCTAAAGCAACTATGCACTTTCAAGTTTGCGAGGGCCATGGAAAATTCAACTAATGGCACACTTCGATTATTAAAGAGTTAAAATTAATTAATTGAGGGCCATGAGTTTTGGAATTTTATTTGGCATGGCACGCCTCAAATTATTTTAAAAGGATTTGGTACTCAATTAAAGCAATATATGGTTGTTCGTACTTAAGACTATCTTGAAATTCAATATAAAGCTATTAATTATACACATACATTGTGACAAAAATATTTCGATCGTATCTACAAGGTACTGAAACTTTGTGCGATGACATATAGATATTTGATCAAGATAAAAATAGACTTGAAAATAAAAACAATAAAAATTCCTTTATTTTTTTATTTTAATGAAAAGATAGTGGATATTAGTCAAAAGTAGATATAAATAGAAATCAAATCTCATTCAGACTATTAATTCAATCTAAGAATGTTTGAACAGAAAGCTACGAATAAAAAATATTCAACTTGAAATTTATCCTCAAACCCAAATCATTAAAAGAAAAGAAAATTGAATTTTAAAACAACTGTAAGACAAATATTCACATTGTTAATTAGCAGTTTCCATTTATTCCATGTGGAAGAAATCTACCAAAAGTTAGAAATAAATAGCAGAGTGAGTAACTTGCAAACCATGACCTATGTTTATCACAATCTTCACCCTAACTATATTGTTAATCCAAAAAAAAAAAGGAATTTTTACACCCTATAGAAAACCTTAGTACCCTATTTATTTTAAATAAATACCATTTTAAAATATTACATCTTATAGATACCTTTTATACTTTATAGCCAAATATCTAATTATAGTTACATCCTACATTTAAGGCACCATATATGCTAAGTAATATTTTTCTCTTTCCTTTTTAGTCTTTTCTCTCACATAATCACAGTAAAATTGACTAATCACGTTCTCTCTCTTTTTGCATACACTTTACTCTTTCTCCCTCAACCCACGATTCATACCTCTCCTCCCACCCAAATTCTCTAGTTCTCCTCCATTATCACTCCATTACAATCGCCTAGGGTAAGTTTAATTCGTTGATTTTGATAGACGAAGAGCAATTGGTTCAACTGTAGCGGCTCGATTTTGCTTGGCAGTGGTCGTTGAAGTAGGGTTCACAGCTTTTGCGTAATTCATGGCTTCGTTTGTGGGATTTGAGGGTTGGGGATTATTTGTAGTTGTTGTAGGAGGTTGGGCAGATGTTTTAAGGGGCTGACCAGCCGGAATTAATGGTTGGCTGCCGGCCGGCGAAGCCATCAGGCTGCTTCTCTCTCTAGATCGCCCAAATTGCCTATTTGTATTCAGTTGTATTCGAATGTATATTTCAGCTGTATTCACATGTATTCAGTAGCATTAATTTATATATTTAGATGTATTAAAAAGTTATGTGTATTCTCTTGTATTCAGTTTTAATCAGTTGTATTTAACTATTTTATTCAGCAGAAGTTAGTTGTATTTTGTTGCATTAAAGAGTTTTATTCAGCTGTATTCAGTTGTATTTTATTGTATTCAAGTGTTTTATTCAGATGAATTAAGTTGTATTTTGTTGTATTCAACTGTATACAGTTCTACTCAACTGTATTATTCATATGTATTTCTCTTTATTCAGCTATAATCTTTATTATGTATCTTTCAAATACAGACTAATGAGGGATCGTTTTAGTTCGTTGAGTTAAATTCGGAGAATATCATGTGATTTGATTTCCTTAGTTCGTGGAGTTAAATTAGGAGAATATCATGTGATTTGATTTTCTTAGTTCGTGGAGTTAAATTAGGAGAATATCATGTGATTTGATTTCCTTCCATTTTTAACCAGTTTAACCTTCTGTATTTAACGTTAATGCCGCTTGAATACAGCTAAATACATGTCAAACTTAGCTGGAATTCCAGTTTTTACGCCTATTTTTTTGGTTGTATTAATGAATACAACAGCTTAAATACATAAAATACATTGTATAAAAACATAAAAGGTATCTATAACACGTAATATAACAAAGGGTATCTATAAATGGCTAATTAGACTTAAAAGATGGTGCTTTATAAAAAATTCTCAAAAAACAAATTATCATTTTTGGATAAGGAAAGTTGGGCCATCTCTTAATCTACTGATTGAAGCATTGGGCCTAGCAAATGAACTTGTTCTGCCCACGCCCTTTGTTGCACCTAGTTCAATTGAACCCAAATATACAATCAGCTCAAATTCTCATGACCCATTAATAAACCAACTATCCTTGGAAATACAATCACTAAATCAATAGAGAAGGAGACGGCACAAATGGCAACAAAGAAATCAATTCATAAAGCATGTGACAAGATTACCAAAACTAGCAACGACAATGAATTTGAAAGTACTGAAATACAACGTAAATTACCAAATAAAGAAATGAATTAAAATTGAACCTTTATTATGGAATATGTTCCCCAATGTGTACAGCACAAAACAGAGCTCTGAAAGTTCTCCGATGAGCTTATCGATCAGAATTTGAACTGGAATCGATGACCTCGAACCGCCTCGACTCGAACTCGTTGATAACTTGTGCTATGTTCTCGGTGTTTGGAGTGTGGAGGTTGATTTTTGGACTGTTTTTCGAGCAGATTTTCGCTGGGTTTTGGGGCCTGCTTTTTAGCTGGAATCGGGGTTGTTTGGGGCTGCTTTAGGGAAAGGTTTGCGGCTGGTGTTTCAAAGGTGCTTCAAGGGTGTTTTAGGCTGAAATTGAGCACGTTTTTAGCTACTATTTCAAAGCAAAAGAAGCTATATTTTAATGGATAAAAATAGACAAAAGAAGGGAATTATGGGTCGAAGAGCTATGGAGCTTAAGGGATTCTTTCAATGGCTGATTGTTTAGCTTTTTATCGAGCTTGAAATGCTGAAGCAGACTGTATTTTTCGTTCTCTCTCTATTCCCGTTTTCTTTTTCATTTATTTTCCTCCATTTCCTCACCTTTTCCCTAGGTGTTCGTTCACCAGATCTCCCTTTTTTGGTGTGTTCTCCGTTGAAGAAAGGGATGACAAGGAAGGGGTCCTTTCTTTGTGAAATGCGGCGCTACTCTTTTTTGTGTTCAAGAAAGGAGCCTCTGATTTTTTCCTTGTTTTTCTGTCCCTATTCTTCTTAGTCTAAATAGGCAGTAGAAAATGTCCCTTTGATTCATAAATGCCCCTTCAACAATTTTTTATTTGATCCCACCCAATTCAATTTCTTTTAATTATTCAATAGTGCATTTTGAACCCCATCACTTTAGAAGCTTCTTAGAGTTAGGTAATATTCCCTTTATTGAGGAATTCCCCAAACTAACCTTAAATTCCTAATTATACACATCAAACAAATAAGCTAATATCTTCAAATGGATTGACGATCAGGAAAATTCAAAGCTGAAGAGTATATCTAACAACTATTGAATGAACCTAAGCCATTAAAAAGGTAATAACTCATAATAAACTATCCTGAAATAAGGGAATTCCTAATGAAACTCTCATAATTTCTTGGACTAATTAATGCAAAATAAAAAAATAACAATTGAAACATGTCCAAATAACTCACAACAAAGTAACTGAAACCTAAATCATTCTACCAAATTAATTTAATTATAATAATTATCACAATTCGAAAATCAAAGAGTAAAATGCAACATGACTTTTTATATGATTTTTTTTGTCAAACAAATTAATCTAAAAATGTAAAATAAAATCCTAAATGCAGATGCAATATATTTTTTTATATTTTTATGATTTGAAATAAATACCAAAGCTAATCCTAATTAATTAAACTAAACATGAAACTATTTTTGTGTTTTCGAAATTATATAAAGATAAAAATAAGATACTATTTTTTGTATTATTTTTTTAAAATTTTTTTATAGGAAAAATACATAAACTAAAATATTTTTTGTAATTTTTATTTTTCTTGTAATAAAATAAAGTAAAAGAGTCAAAATGAGTTGAAATACCTATATTAGGCCTAAATTAAATATTTACATGCTAAAATATAAAAATATTGGGGAGGGTCAAAAATCACATGTCTACAGCTGCCCCTCTTTGACTGGAACGCGAAGAGTTTTCAGACAAAGAATGACTAGACAGGTTTTTTGACCCGACCCTTATTTGGAGGGACTAAAACTAAGAGAAAAGGGGAATGTGACCGAGCCCTGGTATTTGAGCTGCCTGCATATCCTTGGCTATAAAGGAATCAGGCCATGTGTAGTTCAGAGATGAGCGAGATGATGGAGTATACCGAGGTGAAGAGCCGATCGAGGTGCCGTTCCATCGAGGTTCAGGTTCGCGGTCCTGTTATTACATCAAAATCAAAAAATGAAAAAGACTAACTAAGTCTGTCAACTATGAGTTACAATATTCCTATCTATAAGTCCTCTGAAGTTTGATATTGAGTCTTGAATGGTTCTTCATGCAGACTTTGGATTTGAACCTTGACGCTTGCTAGTTGCAGATACTAGTTCGTTCTTCTTCAGATTTTCGGATCAAGACCGGACATGTAGTGCTTGTGACCTCAACCATGTCTTGGGCAACCCACATCTTTCATCAACTTCTGCATTTGGATTAACTTCTTGCCTTTATCCTCTCTTTTTTTTTCTTTATTGTGACTAACTTCTGTTGATCACCTCGGACTGTTGACTCGCATTCTTGCCGCGAGCTTCTTTTATTGCTGACTTGAATTGTAATCTGAGATGCTTTCCCTTTCTCCAGGTGGATGCCTGACTGCTGAACTTGAATTATATTCACGTGCTCTCCAGGTGAGCTCCTGACTACTGAACTTGAATGTATTCCCGTGCTCTCCAGGTGAGCGCCTGACTGCTGAACTTGAATTGTATTCCCTTGCTCTCCAGGTAGGCACCTGATTGCATGAATTTGAATTGTATTCCCTTGATCTCCAGGTGGGCGCCTAATTGCTGAATTTGAATGTATTCCCTTGCTCTCCAGGTGGGCGCCTAATTGATGAAATTGAATGTATACCCTTGCTCTCTAGGTGGGAGCCTAATTTCAACAAAATAGACAAAAACAAAGAAAATTTTCTGCCCCAGTTTGGTAGCTGGGCACATATGTGAGTGTAAACTGAATCATGTTACCAAATATCAATAAGAACTTGAAAGCTGAAACTCGAACTGTACTCCCTTGCTCTCCAGGTGGGCGCCTGATTGCTGAAACTTGAATTGTATTCCCTTGCTCTCTAGGTGGGCGCCTGATTGCTGAAACTTGAATTGTATTCCCTTGCTCTCCAGGTGGGTGTCTGACTACTGAAACTTGAATTGTATTTCCTTGCTCTCCAAGTGGGCGCCTGATGGCTGAAACTTGAATTGTATTCCCTTGCTCTCCAGGTGGGCGCCTGATTGCTGAACTTGAACTGCTTCTCCCTGTTCTCCAAGCGGGTCCCTGATTTCAACAAAAATAGACAAAACAAAGAAAATTTTCTGCCCCAGTTTGGTAGCTGGGCGCATATGTGAGTGTTAAACTGAATCATATTACCAATATTACTAAGAATTTGAAAGCTAGGTCCCATTATCCAAGGTGGTCCTGACAACTCTTAACTACGACAATTTTAAATCTAAGTTATATTTTCTAAAGGTGTGACTTCCGCTCAATTTTGTTATCTAAGAGGGTCTTAAACTATTCCCCATTATCCAGGAGGGTCCTGAAAATCAAAAGTCAAGTTTTATCCTAAAAGTGACATTTCTTTATGGTTGAATTATATTACCCTATAACAGAACTTACGCTAAATCTTGTTATTTAATGGAAATCTTAAAGCTGGGTCCCATTATTCAGGAGGGTCCTGATAACTCTTAATTAAACGACAATTTTAAACCTAAGTTATATCTCATAAAGGTATTATTTCCGCTATATCTTGTTATCTAACAACAATCTTAAAGCTAGGCCCCATTATTCAGGAGGATCCTGAAAACTGCTAATTGAATCCTATCTCCAACATGCGAACTTTAAAACCATCTTATATTCCTTGGGATACATTTATACTAGATTTTACTACTCATGACTGTTTTGAATTTTAAACTAGGTCCCATTTTTCAGGAGGGTCCTGATAATTTACGGTCAAACCTGTCTGGTGCTTTGCCTTTCCTTACGGAGGGTTCTCCGAAATGAATGAAATTTTTTGCCCCTATTTCAATCAAAGAAAATCTTGTCAGTTTAAAAATATGGTGGTTGGTTTGTGGCCTTGAATTTCGAGAGCGATTGCTCCTTCACTTCCCATGATCACTTTGATTCCCACTCGAAAACCTTGCTTGTTTATTGACTAATCACGTTCTCTATCTCCCTTATCACGGAAAATACCTCTAATCCATTCAAAACCCAATACCATTGACATGTACTAAACCTTTATGTTTCCCATGAATCCCAAAGCACGTTAATTGTCATCCACTCAGTGCGCATTCTATTATTTCCTGACTTAAAACACCGGCCTTGGCCTTGAGGTCTATTGCTCTATCGCTTGCCATGATAACTTTGACTTCTGCTTGGAAGATCTTGCTTATCACTGATTTACCACCCTTTTCGTCAATCTTATCACGGAAAATACCTCTGATCCGTTCACCAAACACCCTCCATCTTGTTGCATTGTTCATGGATTGATATGTACCAAACCTTCGTGTTTCACCGAAAATACCTTTGATCCGTTTGCCTAACACCCTCCATCTTGTTGTATTGTTAATGAATCGATATGTACAAAACCTTTGTATTTCACAAGGATCCCAAAGCATGTTGATTGTTACCACCTCAATGCGCTTGTTGTTTTTTCCTGACTTATGACATTTTGATGTGTTAGCCAGACCCCGTTTTGTGCAATTGGAAAGCTGGTGGCAAATTTTAAAGTCATTTCTCACTTGTTTCAACTGCACAGACTCAAAGAGAGGAAGTAACCTAGACAAAAGGCACAGAGTAAAGGACAAAGGGAAGAGATGATTCCTAACAAGAAAACTACAAAGTGGAAGCCTATCAGATGTGGATACCAACTCTAATGACCATGACATGCACCTGTGGCCTATTCTGTCAAGCAAATCTGATTTTCAACTCTTGTTGTACCTTCAAACCGTGAAACTGGGCTTCAATGCTCTGATTATCCAATCTGATTCACAATCCTTATTCGACTTGTAGTGCCCGAAGGGTTTTCACCATCAAGCCTCTCTCATTTTGTTCTTTCTCTCAACTTACAGTCACCTCAAGGTGCCCGTGAAAGTTTTCACCAATAAGACTCTCTCATTTTTTATTTTTCCAGTTTGGATCAGAGTGTCGCCCTTGATATAAATCACATATACTTTCTCGACTTGGCATCCCTCGAAGACTGATCAGAAGGTCTTTCTTTGGACCATAACGTGGGCTTTTGGATAGGGTTAGAAAGAAATGGTATCAAAGGCTCAAAACAATTCTACATGGGTTCAAAATTACAACTTTCGGAATTAGATTTCTTACAACAACCACAACTTCTGCCCCAGTTTCTTGCTTGGGGATTTTTGGATTTTATTTTGATGAGACCGAACCGTGAGGCTGCCTACGTATCCTTAAAAGGAATCAGGTCGAACGTAGTTTATTCCATAGAAATTACTTTGTTGTTGTGATTTTTCTTTCCTTTTTCTTCCTCTTTCTCTTCTTTTCTTTTCTTTCTTTTTCTCTTTTTGTTATTTTGTTTTTTTTCTTTTTCTCTTTCTTTATCTTCTTTTTTTTCTTCTTCTTTTTCCTTTACTTATCTTTCACGCTTGCATTTATGATCTTTACTACTGATTCCGAAAGAGGGGTATGAAAGAAAATAAATAAGGCTCAAAGGGGTAACGAAGAATAAAGTGTTTAGATAGCAGAACAAAATGCCTTCGTCATTCCAATCTCCAAAACATGCCAAGTACAAACAACACAATTAAACAAACTAAGGAAAGCATTCGTAACATCTTTTGATTGTGCTAGACTTGATAACCATATCCACACATTCGCCTTCTACATTTGTTACATACAAAGCACCATTGGACAACACTCTCACTTTCATTACCACGAATGACCCCCTACAAATTTGGGGCAAACTTGTCGTTATCTTCACCCAATGCAGCATGATGCATTTCAATAGTGTATTTTTATGTTCTATCTGCCCCAGTTTCACATGGTTCGGGCTTCAAATGATCTCAAAATGTCCAAATCTGTTCTTGTTTCCCTCAAGTGTCCCTATTATCTTCAAAATTATTTCCTGACTAAACTGACTTTTAAAGTTCAAGCTGAGAATTATGCGTGCATGTCATGTCACTAGAACCAGCATGAAAAGAACTGTATGAGGAGAAGAGAACTAAACAAAAATGACTAGAAATTGCAGAAAATAGAGAATTGCATTAGACAAATGGTGAAAGGGTTTGAACAACAAACAAACAAAATAAACTAGGGTACAACCCTAAAACAAACCTAGATAACACTAAATGAGATACTACAACTAAAGGAACTAGACAAAATAAAAGGATAGAATGGTTTGAATCACAAGACAATATCCAGATTACAACCCTAAAATAACTCGGACAACAGAAATGACAACAATCTAAACCACCAAAGCTCCTCTTCGGTTGACCAAGTGGTGCGTCTTTCCAATTATCAAGCACGCTATTTTAGCCACTGAATTCTGCATCAACAATACTAAGACCTTCACAAATCTCTATCACATTGTTCTTAACAAATTGCTTTTGGGTTCTCTTTGCCTGCTCGTTTTTAGGATCAACCTCTGATAGCGTTGAAAGTTTCGCAGCACGTGGACCTCCGAGGACCTCAGAAGAATTCTCATATTCCTTTTCAAAACAAATCATACCTACCATATGTGTCTCATTATGCACAGGTGATGGACTTTGGCTAGTGTCTACTGCATCTGGACTTTGCACGACAATGTCGCCTGCATCAATAAGCTTCTGAATCGCAATCTTCAGCTTCCAACACTTCTCTATGTCATGCCCCGGGGCATCTGAGCAATATGCGCACCTTTGAGAAAAATCAAACTTCTTTGGAAGAGGGTTTGACATTTCTATCTGGGTCGGCTTCAACATGTCCAATTTCCTTAGCCTCTGGAACAGACTGACATATGACTCTCCCAATGGAGTGAAGGTTTTCTTCTTCCGTAACCTCTCATTCTTAAATGCTTGATTGGGCCAAAAACCTGAATCAGGGGGTTTTCGGTAGGCTCGTGGGGGTAGATAGGCATTTTGTGGAGCTGGGTAGTAGGAAAGTGATGTACGACTTTGGGAGTTCTGTGGAGAGAAGTGGCATTAGGGAGGATCATCTGGTGCCACAAGGATATCCATGGGGATGATGTCGAGGCTGGAAGTGTTGATCGGGAAAGCCCATCGGATCATCTTTTCTGTTTCTCTTTCTTCCACCCAAGCTTATTGGGATGTTCTGAATGTCTTTCGAACAACTCATGATTTTGCCTGACTTGATTCCCTCGTCTACTAGCTCCCCCATTTTTAACACATCATTGAAAGGCCTTCCCAAGGCCGGGATCAAATGACTGAAGTAGGTGGGCCCCTGGGCTTTTAGGAAAAGCTCAATCATTTCTTCTTCACCAATCGTATTGACTCGAGCAACCTGCTCCCTCCATCTGAGCCCAAACTCTCTAAAGCTTTCCTCCGGCTTCTTTTCCATTTTATATAGGGAGGAGCGGTTTGGGGTAACACCTGATTTGTATTGAAAGTATCGAACAAAATCTTGAGCCATGTCACCCAATGTAGGCCACTTGCCAACATCTTGACGAGCATGCCAGTCCAAAGCTGCCCCAGTCAGGCTCTCACTGAAATACGCCATCATCAAGTCATCTTTCTCTCCAACACCTCTCATTTCACTGCAATAAACCTTCACGTGGGCTATCAGATCTCCACACCCATCATACAAGTTAAATTTTGGCACTTTAAACCCCGCGGGCAGGCGAACGTCAGGGGACATAGACAGTTCTTTGTAAGTTATGCTACCCTGGTCTCCCATTCCTTGCTTATTCTTTAAGGACTGTTCTATGCCTTTCAGCCTCTTGGGTATCCCATCTTTTCCTTCTCTTCTTGTGAACCTTTCATTTTTAACATGAGGCTCATCCCGCGGGCCCTGTTTGTATGAGTAGGGAACCTTGTGGGCAACCTCTGAGGGGTAATATTGGGCATCATGAGCTTGGATATAAGCGGGTGGATCTGGAGAGTATGGAGGATCATCTGGCATTGTGTCCGGAGCTTGGGTAAGGGCGGCATCTAGGAAGTTAGGTGGTGGCGTGAGTGGTGCCTTCCCAATCATCCAAGCCTGATACATGTCCGCCATGTGTTGTCTCAACGTCTTTACCTCTTCAACCAACCCATTGTCCTGTTGGATCAACTGCTTTCGGGCCCCGGCATCAACCAACAGTTCTGTTGTTGTTTGCCATTGCCTTTGGACTTTATGCTGTAGAGAGGAGTTACCACTTTAAAAACCACAAACCAACCACACTTTTGCTATGAATATAACAAAATGAATCCACCACGTTAGCACTAGGGCATTTAACATAAGATAATCTCACTTTATGTGCAATGCACTTAGCCACAGTTATCGGTTCTAAAATGACTTCGAGGGTACAAAGGTCAGTTGGCATTATCCCAATTTGTTCATTTCAACCTCTCTTTTCTTTGCTTTTCTAGCACTTGCTTGATCATTTTTTCTAATTATCACTCTTTTCTTTCTCTCATTTCACCCCTCTTTTTTTTCCTTTTTCCTCTCTTTTGTTTTTCTTTTGTTTTTCTTTTTTTTTTCTTTTTCCTTTTAATAAATAAAAAAATGATTCGATTGAACCCTATGTAGGTTGCCTACGTATCATGACGCCGCATGCATCAGATCTTTGCATAGTTTTGGAAGATCAGGAATAAAGGAGACAAACTGACGTTCTCTTTTTTTTTCTTTTCTTTTTATCTTAATGACTACTCTGATGAGAAAAGAAAAATAAAAAAAGCAAATCTCTCTTCTTCTTTTTTTAATTTTCTAGACTCAATGTCCTATAACATATCCTAAACTCAAACTTAACGAGCATATATTTTTGTACCTTTTCTCTTCTTTTGAAACAAACACTCTATGAGAAATTATTAAGGAAAGAAAACCTACAAGAGAAAAATATTTTTTGATTCTTTTTTTAGGAAGGAAATCTAAACAATAAATCAAAGAAAAATATTTTGAATTTTCATTTGATATCCTTGAAGAAAGATTTCAAAATGAGAAATGAAAAAGATAAAAAACAACAAAAAAAACTGTTTTTGGGTTTCAATTTTTTAATTACCTAAAGAAGAAATTTTAAAGATAAACAGCAAATAAGGTATGTTATTTCTTCTATGTACAATGTCCTAAATTTCTAGTAAAAAAGAAAAGAATTTTTTTTCATTTTCAATGATTTCCCAAAGAAGAACCTCAGAAGAAAATCTTTTTTTTTTTTGGATTTTTGATATTAATACCTTACAGTAAATTCTTTTTTTCTTTGAATTTTTAGTCCTGATATACTAAAGGAAATATAAAACAAATTTTTATTCTAAGTTCTAGATATTAATTGCCTAAAGGAAAAACCACGTCAAATGATTTTTTTTAATTCCTTGAATGAGTATTCTAAAGAAAACTTCCAACAGAAATATAAAAACGCAAAATTTCTCTTTTCTTCCTTTTTTCGGATTTTTGCCTTGTAACACATTTCCAAATACAAAATAAGAAATACAGTAACAAAAGACTCAACAAACTTAACTAGAGTATGATAAACTCTAATATCACCTAAAAGACTCGACATTACTATACAAAACTAAAAGGTAAAAGATGACATAAAAGAAAAACAAACTCAAAAATAAATAAAATAAAAGAAAATCTCTTTTTAATCCATTCCTGAACAAGTGATCCTGACTAGATAGTCCTGGGCTCTGTCACGCTCAAACTACGGTAAATAAATCCACACCTGTATGAGAAAACTTTAAACCAACACTATATGAGACAACAACACTCCCTACTGGACACATGCAAGACATGATTGAAGCTATTTTTGCAAAATGACTTATTTAGCCAAAAGGTGGCTAGCAGTGCAAAATTTGGCTAAGACCTCGCAAAGCCAAGAACCTAAGATTTACTAGGAAAGACCGGACCCTATGTGGGTTGCCTACGTATCACACCCCGAAAGACGAGAATCAGGTATGCGTAGTTCGGGCAGATTGGATACGGTCGAGAATTAAAAAGAAACGACTAATTTTTTTTTTGCTTTTTCTTGAAAAATGATGAAACATGAAAACTCTTTTTGGATTTTCTTTTTTTCTTTGATTTTCGGAAAATGATGAAAAGTGCAAAATATTTTTTTGAAATTTTCAAGCTTTTTTTTGTCTTTTTCTTAATAAAAATGTAACAAAAACATAACTGGGCCCCACTTGCTTTATTTTCACACTTCACCCTCTTTTTTTCATTTGCCCTCAACTATTGTTGGTCCGCCAAATGACCCTCTTACCCTTGAAGATTGCAACATGTAGCACATTAGGATGCATTAGGATGATCTTTAATTTTTGGGTACACCTGTCCTAGACGGACCCAAACCCTGTGTTGAGTCCCCAAAGTCAAATGCACATGATGCAGATAAGCGCTCCTACTAGGGATCCGGCATGAGGTTGAGTTATTCTAGGTTTAAAACCTGGGTGTATTGTTCTAGACCTGGCTTACCCGAGCGGACAACTCAAGTCGGGGGGGGGGCTGCGTACCGGTAACCAAAGATCATCCAGCTTTGCAACTTGTCCGAACCTCGGTCTATTTGGGATATGACACTAACAGAAAGAAGTCACGACCAGTGTGCACTCCTCAGGAGAGAGAAGAGAGGGGTTTCGTAGCAGTTTATATATATAGTTCAAATAATATCAAAGCGGTAAAAGGAACATTTTGCACATTAGGCCCAAACATGTAATAAAATCAGATAATAAACAAAGCCAAATATAAAAATTCATCTAAGCTCGAATTCTAAATCCTGAACCAAAAGTTCTAGGTTTTTCTCCCCAGCGGAGTCGCCAGAGTTGTCACATCTCCTTTTTTACCACCCGGAAGGGTACAAGGGAGTTTTTTCACTTTAAGTGACATTGTTCGAAATGAGATTAATTATTTATCAGAGTCGCCACTTGGAATATTTCAATTGGTGTTCCAAATCACCGGTTTATTTTAAATCCCAAATCGAGGAAATTTCGACTTTCCTTTTGAAATCTGCGAACCAGAAATTCTAAGTAAAGAATTCTGTTAACCCGGGAGAAGGTGTTAGGCATTCCCGGGTTTCGTGGTTCTAGCACGGTCTCTTAAACTATTATAATTGGCTTATTATATGATTTTAATACATGTTTTAGCCTATGGTACATTTTAACTTATTAAATCGCTTTTAATTATTTTTTAGGAAGATTCAATGTTATTTAAAACACGCCTTGAACCACACCACATGAAATGTACCCGCGATCCACGACACATTTTATTTAACGTTGTTGAGAATTGGAGTTGGGTCACATGAAATGCACACCCGAATTTAAGGAAATTAATTTAAATAGCGCGCCTAAAGCAACTACGCACTTTCAAGTTTGCGAGGGCCATGGAAAATTCAACTAATGGCACACCTCGATTTTTAAAGAGTTAAAATTAATTAAGTGAGGGCCATGAGTTTTGGGATTTTATTTGGCATGGCACGCCTCAAATTATTTTAAAAGAATTTGGTACTTAATTAAAGAAATATATGGTTGTTCGTACTTAAGACTATCTTGAAATTCAATATAAAGCTATTAATTATACACATACTTTGGGACAAAAATATTTCGATCGTATCTACAAGGTACTGAAACTTTGTGCGATGAAATATAGATATTTGATCAAGATAAACATAGACTTGAAAATAAAAACAATAAAAATTCCTTTAATTTTTTTATTTTAATGAAAAGATAGTGGATATTAGTCAAAAGTAGATATAAATAGAAATCAAATCCCATTTAGACTATTAATTCAATCTAAGAATGTTTGAACAGAAAGCTACGAATGATAAATATTCAACTTGAAATTTATCTTCAAACCCAAATCATTAAAAGAAAAGAAAATTGAATTTTAAAAAAACTGTAAAACAAAAATATTCACATTGTTAATTAGCAGTTTCTATTTATTCCATGTGGAAGAAATCTACCAAAAGTTAGAAATAAATAGCAGAGTCAGTAACATGCAAACTATGACCTATGTTTATCACAATCATCACCCTAACTATATTGTTAATCCAAAAAAAAAATTATCATTTTTGGATAAGGGAAGTTGGGCCATCTCTTAATCTACTGATTGAAGCATTGGGTCTAGCAAATGAACTTGTTCTGCCCACGCCCTTTGTTACACCTAGTTCCATTGAACTCAAACATACAATCAACTCAAATTCTCATGACCCATTAATAAACCAACTATCCTTGGAAATACAATCACTGAGTCAATAGAGAAGGAGACGGTACAAATGGCAACAAAGAAATTAATTTATAAAGCATGTGACAAGATTACCAAAACTAGCAACGACAATGAATTTGAAAGTATTGAAACACAACGTAAATTATCAAATAAAGAAATGAATTAAAATTGAACCTTTATTATGGAATATGTTCCCCAATGTGTACAACACAAAACAGAGCTCCGAAAGTTCTCCGATGAGCTTATCGATCAGAATTTGAACTAGAATCGATGACCTCGAACCGCCTCGACTCGAACTCGTTGATAACTTGTGCTATGTTCTCGGTGTTTGGAGTGTGGAGGCTGATTTTTGGACTGTTTTTCGAGCAAATTTTCGCTGGGTTTTGGGGCCTGCTTTTTAGCTGGAATCGGGGTTGGTTGGGGCTGCTTTAGGGAAGGGTTTGCGGCTGGTGTTTTAAAGGTGCTTCAAGGGTGTTTTAGGCTGAAATTGAGCACATTTTTAGCTACTATTTCAAAGCAAAAGAAGCTGTATTTTAATGGATAAAAATGGACAAAAGAAGGGAATTATGGGTCGAAGAGCTATGGAGCTTAAGGGATTCTTTCAATGGCTGATTTTTTAGCTTTTTATCGAGCTTGAAATGCTGAAGCAGAATGTATTTTTCGTTCTCTCTCTGTTCCTATTTCCTTTTTCATTTCTTTTCCTCCGTTTCCTCACCTTTTTCCTAGGTGTTCGTTCACCAGATCTCCCTTTTTTGGTGTGTTCTCCGTTGAAGAAAGGGATGACAGGGAAGGGGTCCTTTCTTTGTGAAATGCGGCGCTACTCTTTTTTGTGTTCAAGAAAGGAGCCTCTGATTTTTTTCCTTATTTTTCTGTCCCTATTCTTCTTAGTCTAAATAGGCAGTATAAAATGTCCCTTTGATTCATAAATGCACCTTCAATAATTTTTTATTTGATCCCACCCAATTCAATTTCTTTTAATTATTCAATAGTGCATTTTGAACCCCATCACTTTAGAAGCTTCTTAGAGTTAGGTAATATATCCTTTATTGAGCAATTCCCCAAACTAACCTTAAATTCCTAATTATACACATCAAACAAATAAGCTAATATCTTCAAATGGATTGAAGATCAGGAAAATTCAAAGTTGAAGAGTATATCTAACAACTATTGAATGAACCTAAGCCTTTAAAAAGGTATCAACTCATAATAAACTATCCTGAAATAAGGGAATTCCTAATGAAACTCTCATAATTTCTTGGACTAATTAATGCAAAATAAAAAAAATAACAACTGAAACATGCCCAAATAACTCACAACAAAGTAACTGAAACCTAAATCATTCTACCAAATTAACTTAATTATAATATTTATCACAATTCAAAAATCAAAGAGTAAAATGCAACATGACTTTTTTTGTCAAACAAATTAATGTACTAATTAATCTAAAAATGTAAAATAAAATCTTAAATGAAAATGCAATATATTTTTTTATATTTTTATGATTTGAAATAAATGCCAAAGCTAATCTTAATTAATTAAACTAAACATGAAACTATTTTTGTGTTTTCGAAATTATATATAGATAAAAATAAGGTACTATTTTTTGTATTATTTTTTTTAAATTATTTTTTATGAAAAATACATAAACTAAAATATTTTTGTAATTTTTATTTTTCTTGTAATAAAATAAAGTAAAAGAGTCAAAATGAGTTGAAATAGCTATATTAGGCCTAAATTAAATATTTACATGCTAAAATATTAAAATATTGGGGAGGGTTAAAAATCACATGTCTACAATGAGGCAAGTAGCCGAGCAACAAGATGAAAATTGAAAGGCTATACAAAGAATTAGTGCAACAATCATGAGAATGAAGGTCGAGACGGAGGAAGTGGCTGAAGAGAGCGAATTCCCACTAGAAGATAATTTAGAAGAAGCAGATATAGTGAGCCAATCTTGGCTAGAGGAACAACCTCAACTGATAAAATCTCATGAGTGTTTCCTTGATGGTCTTTCAAATATGACAGAACAACTGATAGAAGGAAGAACTGAGCTCAGGCAAGAGATAGACCAATTTGGCTCAGATATCCATGACATGCAAGCTCAATTGAAAAAAAGGTTGAGACTTCTGATGCCCTACAACTAATTGTTGTGGATACTGTTCAACTTATGGAGAAAAAATAGGAATCCCAACTATTCGATCAAATTATTAATGATACCAAGGTTGACGTAGAGTGCAAAATTGAGGATGTCAAAAATAATGATATTTTGGAGTTGGAGCGTATTGGACCTCATTCTAAACACTTTTCAACATTGTGTTTGGTTGGTGACATGGTAATTGATCCAGTCGAGCATAAGGAGGAGTCAATGGATGAGGAACAAAGTGTTTATATACTGAAATTTGACATAACAAGGGGGCAAAATGACATTCCTCACTTAAGGGCCAAGAAGTGCAAGATGAGATATTTATTGCTTGGTTCCTTTATTTTCACACCACCGCCCCAGGAACGTGACAGAAAAATTGATGTAAAATTGGGGGCGCAATTTATATCCTCAAAGTGGAAGAAAAAGTGGTGAAAGTGATGGCGTCATGCCGCGACGTTAATTCAAGCGCTTGTTGGGAGGCAATCCAATTCTATTTTTTTATTTTTTCTTTTATTTATTATTTTATTTTATTGTGTTAATTTTTTTTATAGTATTATTTTTGTGTTTTGTAGGAGTACGAGCATGGAATCAAAGCTAATAGGCGAGTGCAAAAGCGAGCAGGTGGTTGAAACTAAGTGTGATGTACCCGCACAAGGGATCATACCTGAGAGAAGTCTGAGTACCTCATGAGCCACTATTGCTTCGGCCTTTGGCCTATCATGGAGTCTCTTTTACCCTCTTGTTATTTATAGTGTGCATTAAGGACACTGCACAATTTTAAGTATGGGGTGAAGAGATTGTTTGTGTGATTTTCTGTGCTATTTTAGCTTAGTTGTAGTACTCGTTCTTAGTGTAGTAGTTTTGTTAAAAAAATTGAACTTTTCCCGACGATGGATCTCCTAGACAGTTTTCTTGAGGGATTTAAGTATAAAGAAAAAGGACAAAAAGATTTTCTTTGTAGGTAGTGCAGCAATTCCCCCTTGGTTTTTCTTTGTATCGCGGTTCTTTTCCAAGGGTTTTGTTTGAACCGGGTATAGTTAATTTTTATTTTTTAGAACTAGGAAAACTTGTTCTATGTTTTGAATTGAAGAAATATCTTTTAACTTTGTTATGCCTTGAGAATAGTCAGTACTTTAGTTGTGACGCTTAGGCTCAGTTTTTGACTCTTGTATAAGTACCTTAAATTGTATGATCTTAACTTTGCTTAACTTCTTTGACTAGAGTGTCTTGATGAGTCCAATCCTTAGTGAGTTATGTTCCATGTGTGTGTAAAGTTTTGTGTTATTGTGTGCATTGTATTTGATGTCTAGAACTTGTCTCGTGTGTTTGCAAAGCGAAATAGTAGTTTTGTTCAGTCTTGGAAGTGATGTAGGCGTTTCTTTGTTGAGTCATGTATATATATATTTTACCCGCCTAACTGTTATGTATCATAGTTAATCTCTTTGAGCCTGTAATCATGTTTCTTTGACAACCACATTACAAGCCTTGCCCATTTGTTTGAATTAACTATCTATTTGAAACTTTTTACCTCTCACGAGCACTTGAATTGTTATGAATTGTGTAAAAGTTAAAGTGTGGGGTGGTTGGGTTGGTTTTTGAGTGGAACTAATGAAATAAGGAGAAAGGTGCACTGTTTTGAAAAAGTAAGAGCCATATGAATTGAAAAAAAAATTAGTGGTATTGTTGTGAAAAATAATTCTAGATGGTGGTGGCTAGTGATATACTTGTGCTTAAAGAAGTGAGGAGTTAATATATATTTATGTGAAGGTGGAGTTATGGTTTGACATAAGTGTGGGGTTTTCAATATTAAAGTGTATGTATTAAAGTGCTTAGGGAGATGTAGTCACTCTTATATCTAAATGTATCCTACCAGTCCCCCAGCCTACATTACAACCAAATAAAGTCCTACTTGATCCTAGACTGAATGAGCTCGATTAGTAGAGTAGTACACTACGGGCAAACCTATGGTACATCTTTTGTGGCATATGAATGTTATTTCTGAGAGTGAGTGAATTCTTTCTATCTTGAGTTCCTAATTGTTCTTAAATTGTATTGTGTGTGGGACTACTCTCTTTGTTGTGTGAGGGCACTTGATTCATGAAGTAAAGGTAATTTCAGTGACCTCTATGTTAGAGTAAGTGGGTGAGTTGAGAATAATGCGTGGTACTTGTGAGTCAAATCTTGAGGTGAAAATATTACACTCTTATGCTTAGTCTATTTTAAATATTCTTGGTATGATCAGTTAGGAGAGATATCTAAAAAGGTCGTGTCTATATTGTAGACATGTGATTTTTGACCCTCCCCAAGATTTTCCATATCTTAGCACGTAAATATTTAATTTAGGCCTAATATATCTATTTCAACTATTTTGACTTCTTTACTTTATTTTCGTCATAAAAATAAAAATTACAAAAACTATTTTAGTTTACGTATCTGTCACACCTCCTTTTTACCTACACCCCCGCAAAGGGGCGTAAAGGGAGTTTTTCCAATTAAAGGACAATCAAAATAGGATTTATTTATTTAATTCAGAGTCGCCACTTGGAAGATTAATGGTGTCCCAAGTCACCGGTTGAATCCCGAATCGAGGAAAAGATTGACTCTGTATTACAGTCCGCGAACCAGAAATCCGGGTAAGGAACTCTGTTAACCCGGGAGAAGGTGTTAGGCATTCCCGAGTTCCGTGGTTCTATCACGGTCACTCAATTGTCATATTCGGCTTATCTATCTGATTTTAATACATGTTGAACCTATGTGCAAATTTTAACTTCAACCGCTTTTTATCTATTTTTTAAGGAAAATTGCAATGTCATTAAAGCAAGTCTTGAACCACGTCACATAAATGCACTCGTGATTTTTGACATATTTTAACATCGTTAAGATTTGGATTTGGGTCACATAAATGCGCACCCGAGTTTAGGAAGGTAACATTATTAAAATACGCGCCTACAAAGACTAGCGCGTTATTACTTTGGGGAAAAACCGTGAAATTCGTTAAACGGCCCGTCCCGAAATCTAAGTATTTTTATATATACATTTAATGAGGGCCCCGTAGTTTATTTGTTTGTTTAGCGAGGCTCATCTCGTTTTTATTATTCAAAAGGCAAACCTAAAAGCTACGGTGATTTTCCTATTTTTACTTGTCTCTAATAATAAAAATAAAACCTAACTAATTATTATCTTTTAAGAAATACTACATCTAGATCTGCAAACTCCAAACAGTCTACGTGAAGGAATCATAATCCAGGCCCAGCACAAACTGGACCAATCGCAGACATGGTCCAGGCCCCAAACGGATATGCATGTCAGACCCAGACCTGAGCCATTTATTTCGGCCCTGAAGCTTACACTTTATGCAAAGGGGCTGTCGAGCCCCAACCGTTTAAATTAAACAACGCTTCAGTTCAATGTGCACAAGTGTTCACTGAAAGTTTTAAACCATCAAGTTTATGAACTAGCTCAACGAAACGAACAATTATTCTAATTCTATACCCCAGCCCTTATGCTAACCAAAATTACCAACTCGAGTTCACGTATCTATCAGATTTAAAGCCGTTGTTCGTGCTAGAAATTAACACAAACAATCATGAAAAAGCTTAACTTATTGAGGTGATTAGATATTATACCATGTTATTCGTACAATTAGTCATGTCTAATTTTATACCCGTTTGTGATCCCAACACCCTAAATATGGAAGCTATAGCAATTGGCTATTACGTTCTAGATTCACCTTCACATTAACGTCACAGTTAACTAAATTAACTATAGCAAATCCGAGTAGCTCATACAGTCCAGTACAGATTCATGGTCATATAATCAATAATCCATAGTCTCTCTAGTTTAATTACAAGACAAGTTTCAGAAATTACTAATGCGTATTTGAAATCTATAACTACAAGCTATACTAATAGTGAAATACATAAGCAAATTCATATGGTAGCAATGCCTCGTCATTTGATTTCATAATCGTTCAGATACATCGAATGAAACTTCAAGGCATTAGAGACAACAAGGTACCTGGAAATATAATCGAGTAGAAGGAGGAGTTAGCAACAGAAGAGCAAACAACAACAACCAGGAATTCAAACAGCAACCATCACAGTTCAAGACCAATTTTTACCCAGAATCAACTCGACCACAGCCCAGAACAAATTGCAAAACCAATAGCAACAACAAATATCCAAACGAACAGACTCAATAGAGTTTGAATTAAACCAAAACTTAATCAGTAGACTACTGAACCACTTCAGCAATGAGAATCACTGTCCAGAATTCGACTTACACCTATGAATGCAATGAAATAATATATTTTTGGTTTTCTGTTCTTAAACTCTCCAGAACTCTAAAAAAACTGAATTCCTTAGCTTTTTAAAATGTTGTCTGAGACTGCCTCTTCAAAGAACTCTCAAAAACTCTCCTTTTTTTTGTATTTTTCTTAATTAAAGTAAAAATAAACATGCACAGACAAGTACAAATAAATCACAAGCAACACAAAACTATTTTATTTTGAATTTTTGGTAGTAGTTCTTGTAGGGCAAAAATCACGTGCTCACAGTATCTTTCATAAATTTAAATAAAAAAAAATATACAAAAAATAGTACCTTATCTTTATTTTTATATAATCTTGAAAACACAAAAATAGTTTTATGTTTTATAGTTTAGTTCAATTAATTAAAATTAGTTTTATATTTTTATATTATAATTGTACATAATTTTAGAAGGATGAATTAGTTTTAGGTTGGTTTATCCCGTCTTTATAAATCTTATAGTCCATTTTTTAGTCTTTGGCCCAATTCCCTAGCCCATAATTCCTAGGCCCATACCCCTAACCTAATCCCTACCCCTATATATAGTATCTAACATCTAAAATAGACCTACATCCCTACACTCTAGGAGATCAGCCGAAAAACTCAAAGAATCGAACCTGAGGAGACCCCTACGCAGCGACGTTCAACGTCGTCTCCTTCACCCCACCGTTCTGCCTTCTTCAACGAAAATCACGACCCCTCCCATCAGATCTATATTCTTCAAAAACAAAAAACCTGGAGACCTAAAAGAGCTATAAATACAAATAACAAAGAGAGCAAATTGTTCAGGCACACAGATAAAGTGAAGAACCGCAGCCATCTCCTTCACCTTCAGCAGATCCATCCTCACAAAACTCTATTTTCGTCACGTTAAATTCTCTGTTCTGGCCATAGAAACCAGTAGCTTAAAACCTCCATTAAAACCACCATGAAGCTGTAAAACCAGCTCCAAAAACGTGAGAACAATAGATCAAATCTCTACCATTACAACTTCCCAGAATCCTCCATTAATTCCGTTGAAGTTCTGTGCTCGAGGTCGTCGGTGTCCGGTCCGTCGAGTTCGTCAACCGTAGATTTGGCCTGGAGTTTTGTTTTTTTCTGTTCATTGTTCCAAGAACACAATACAGCTCTAAAGGTTCAATTCTAAAACTCTAAAGGGTCTGCTCTTTGATTTCCAGACCCGTTCCTCTAGATATTATGAATGGACTCTTTGTTTGTTTGTTCTTTAATTTTCGTTCTAGATTGAAATTGCCTCTGTTTGATTAGTTCATCCTTAGTTCATGTATCTCCTTCCGTTAAAAGTTGGTTTCAAGTTTGCTGAGGTTCGTAGGATCCATTAGCACATAAAGATAGATCAATTTTAGTAGTAGCAATATTGCATCTGGAAAATTGACAAGGTTCTCGCTCTTGTCTAAGTATTCTCACATTAGAAAATTCATTTGGATGCTGATGCCAATTTAGTTAAAGTTCTAGCTGCTAAAATATTTGATTTAGTTACCCAACTAGGCTTGACGTTGTCTACTACCAATCTTCCAAAAATATGCCATCGTTATCTGCTCATTCTGTATTTTTTTTATGCTTAAATTTTCTTGGGTGGAAGGGTGTTACTTAAATGGACAAAAATTTGGACTTCAAATATTTTAATGCTTCTGTTATTACTTTATTAATTTAATCGTTAGTAGCATGCTAGGCCGACCACACCCGAGTAGGCGAACCTTTAGGCACGTTTTGAATTTAATACTGTGATTATGTACACGTTCGCGTGACATAATTATGGTTTCTAAATGAATATTCGTAATTGCTTAGGCGCATTAGTTTAATAATATTACATTCCTAAATTCGAGTGTGCATTTATGTGACCCAAATCCAAATCTCAACGATGTTAAAATATGTCAAAATCACGGGTGCATATATGTGACGTGGTTCGAGATGTGTTCTAATAACGTTGCAATTTTCTTTAAAAATGAATAAAAGCGGTGAAGTTAAAATTGAACCATAGGCTAAAACATGTATTAAAATCAGATAATTAAGCCGAATATAACAGTTGAGCGACTGTGCTAGAACCACGGAATTCGGGAATGCCTAACACCTTCTCCTGGGTTAACAGAATTCCTTACTCAGGATTTCTGGTTCGCGGACTGTTGAACAGAGTCAACCCTTTCCTCGATTTGGGATTCAACCGGTGACTTGGGACACCATAAATCTCACAAGTGGCAACTCTGAATCTTTTAATAATAATCCCATTTCGATTGTCCTTTAATTGGAAAAACTCTTTTACGCCCTTACGGGGGTAGGTAAAAAGGAGGTGTGACAGTTCTGGCGACTCTGCTGGGGATTAAAAACCCAGAACTTTTGGTTCAGGGTTTAGAATTCGAGCTTAGATGAATTGTTATATTTGGCTTTGTTTATTATCTGATTTTATTACATGTTTGGGCCTAATGTGCAAAATATTGCTTTTTACCGCTTTGATATTATTTGAACTGTATATATAAACTACTATGAAACCCCTCTTTTCTCTCTCCTGAGGAGTGCACGCTGGTCGTGACTTCTTTCTGTTAGTGTCATATCCCAAATAGAACGAGGTTCGGACAAGTTGCAAAGCCGGATGATCTTTTGGTTACCGGTACGCAGCCCCCCCTCGGCTCGAGTTGTCCGCTCGGGTAAGCCAGGTCTAGAACAAATAAACCCAGGTTTTTAAACCTAGAATAACTCAGCCTCATGCCGGATCCCTAATAGGAACGTTTGTTTGCATCATGTGCACTTGACTTAGGGGACTCAACATAGGGGTTGGGTCCGTCTAGGACAGATGCACCCAAATTAAAAGACCATCCTGATGCATCTTACATGCTACTTGCATATCTTTCTGTTTCGGCTTGCATGTTGACCGGCTTCTAGAATAGGGAAAGAAAATGAAAAAAGAGGAAAAAAGAAAATAAAAAAAGGAGAAAGAATAGAAAAAGAAAAGAGAGTGAGAGGTAGGTATTTGAATTACCCTGAAATTCTGTTGAAATTTTGAAACAAAGAAAAAGAAAAGTCATTTCAAAATAAATCATATTTTTCTGTTGCGTCAAAACGGGCGAACTACGCGGGTCCGATTCTCACCGGATGTGAGATACGTAAGTAAACCTCATCGGTTCCGGCCCACTATTTTCAAAAAATCCAAAAATATTTTCCTTTACTTCCTTCTTTAGAAAAGTCTTTCTTTAAGACCCCAATTTTTTTTAAAAAAAATCCAAAATTATTTTCTTTTAATTTCTTCTCAAAATCCAAAAATATTTTCATTCTCCTTTCGAAAATTGAAAAGAAAATTCGAAATTCAAAAATATTTTCTTTTTTCTTTAGAAGCATTTCTTTCATAAATTCAAAATAAAAATCCAAAAATTCAAAAATATTTTCTTTCTTCTTTGGAAGTTTTTCTTTCGAAATTCGAAAAAAAAAAAACAAAACAAAAACAACAAATCGAAATCCAAAAAATATTTTTTTTCTTTATAAGTCTTTCTTCGGAAATAAAAAAAAGAGTTAGTTTATTTACTTTATTTTTAATCTTCCCGAACTACGCAAGATCTGATTCATGTTCCCACATGATACGTAGGCAACCCACATCAGGTTCGATCAACCATTGAAAAGAAAAATGAAAAAAAACAGAAAAAATGAAAAACAAAATGAAAAATATTGATAATAATAAGGACCGACTGAGTCCATTCTAACATGTTTTATTTTGAATTTTGAAGAAAGTTGAGGTGGTCGGTTTGTGGTAAGCTGGAAACACAAGATCCAAGGAAAAATGATAACTGACATCGAAGCTGTTACAAGTGCTCAAGAGACTCAGGGTCAGAGGGTTCAACAAGAGTCTACTGTGTTTGAGAAAAACAGAATACTGAAACAGCAAATGATCGAAATGTGTCAATCATGGGCCAGTGGTCAAGGACAGCCTCGTCATGAGTCACAATTCGCTACACAGCAAGAGCAGTACCACTCTCCTGAGTACCACTCGTACTCGTTTGATCTTCCTGCAAACATTGAGAAGCCTGCCCGAAAGATGGTACAGGAAGAAATGACCCAAAGAGTGAAAAGCTTAGAACAACGGTTGAAAAACATGCAAGGGTTGGCAGGTCAAAAGAGTGTTGCCTTCAAATATCTATGTATGTTCCTCGATGTCCACTTGCCGCCTGGTTTCAAGACTCTCAAATTTGAAAAGTATGATGGACATGGAGACCCCATAGCCCACCTAAAAAGGTATTGCAATCAACTGAGAGGTGCGGGAAGAAACTAAGAATTACTGATGGCCTATTTTGGGGAAAGCCTTACGGGAGTAGCATCCGAATGATTTTTGGATCAAGACACGTCTCGCTGGTATGTCTGGGATGACATGGCACATGCCTTTGTCAAACAGTTCCAATACAACATCGACATTGCCCCAGACCGCATTTCCCTTTCAAACCTGAAGAAGAAACCAACTGAAAGTTTCAGGGAATATGCCATTAAATGGAGAGAGCAAGCAGCTAGAGTTAAGCCACCCATGGACGACCACGAGCTAATCATTGTCTTCCTTCAAGCGCAAGAGCCAGATTACTTTCAAAACATGATGTCCGCAGTTGGCAAATCCTTCTCGGAAGCAATCAAAATGGGAGAAATGGTAGAGAATGGTCTTAAGACAGGCAAAATTATAAGTCAAGTAGTTTTTAAAGCCACAACTCAGGCTGTCCGGGTTGAATCTGATAATTTTAGCGACACAAATGAGAAGGTTGAAGAAATCATGATGACATCAGAGTCGAGAAGAGGTCCAGGAGAACATCTCGAAGGTATGAGCAGCCTCTTCAAGTTTTCCATGACTCCCCTGAGCATTGCTATCCACCTCAGAACCCACAATACTTTGTCGCTCCACATCAGAATGTTGTCCAGCCACCAAAACACCCCAAAAGGCGAGCACGAGCATCATAAAATCTCCACCAGCTTCCACAAAATTTTCAGGTACCCTATAACCCACATCCAGGCCAGAGGTACAGAGGGGAACGAAAGTTGAAAGATAATTTTACACCAATAGGAGAGTCATATGCAAGCTTGTTTGAGAAATTAAAGCATTATGACATGATTGCACCTATTCCTCCAAATCATGTGGACTCACGTGCAAGAAACTTTGACCCTTCTAAAAGGTGTGAATACCATTCCAATGCCCAGGGGAATAATGTTGAAAGCTGTTGGGATTTGAAAAGAGAAATAGAAAGGATGATCCAGGAAAAACTGATTGTGATCCAAGACAGTGGCGCCCAGAATATCGTGCAAAATCCTTTACCTGCACATAATGATGCACACTTTGTGGGGATGGTGCATGGTGACAGGGAGTATGAGAATCCTCTCGGGAATTTGCTAACTGAAGTTAATGATTTTGAAATTGGAGAAGGCTCTGTTGATCCTGATAAGCAAATTTGTGGCTAAATGTCAAGCTTAGCAATTGAAAAGTCATTCCCTCCTCACCAGGAAGGAATCTTGGTAGTTTGTTTTGATGTTTTTTCTATTATCTGGGTTATTTCAGGGTTGTGATCCAGATTTTATTTGTTTTATTGAGTCAAACCCTTTTATCCCTCTATTCTGTTTCTGTGAGTCTTGTCTTTCTGTTCTGTTGCTATTTTCATTAGCCGGGTAACTTAGGGTTGTAACTCGGATTTTAAGTTGTTTGTCTTGTTGTTTACTCAATGAAATACAGTTTGTCCTTTTGTGTCATTCCATGCTTAGTTCTTTTCCCGCTAGTCTTAATGACAAGACATGCATGCGGAAATTTTGGCCAGATCTTAGGAACTGATTTAACTGGAATTTGATAACTAAAAAAAATACTTTTGAGGATTAATAAAGAGTTGGAATACTTCAGAACTAAGGTCGAGTAAAATTCACCTTCAAATTATTGTGAAGATCGGTCTTGAGGATGTTTAATCAATTGAGGTTTATTGGAAAGTTTGTCACCAAGGTATAAAGAAATGTCTTGTGATCACGACACCAAGAAGACAGACACGTTCATCAATGCCGTGATTGCGAAAGGATACTATGTTTAGCGTTCTCAAGGCTGGGAGGCCCTTTTTCTGCTACCCAAATACTTTATATCCTTTGTTACCCTTTTTGAGCCTGTATTATTTTTCTTTGACTACCCTTTTTTGGAATCAAGTTTAAAGTCAAAAAAAAAGAAAGAAAAAAAAATCCATGTCCCAAAAGTACAAACTGGGGCAATTCTTAGGAAGTTCAGAGAAAAAAATTGTCAAAGGTTCATGCCCTCAAAAATAGAAGTTGGGGCAAACAAAAAAAAAAGAAAAAAAGAAAAAAAAGAAAAGGAAAAAAAAGAGAAAAAAAAGAAAAAGGAAAAGAGAAACAGAAAGAAAGATGAAAAATAATTTAGGCCAGATGTTTGAACTATGTTAGACCTGATTCCTTTAAAATAAGGATACGTAGGCAGCCACACGGTTCAGTCCAACCAAATAAGAATTTAGAAGAAAAAAAATAGAAAAAATAGAAAAATCCAAAAATCCCCAGCATCTGAAACTGGGGCAAAGATTTTATTTCATTTTTGAAAGAGTCGATTCCAAGAGTTGTAAGTCTAAAACCCCTCATTTTGAGTTTATTTTGAGCCTTCATGCCGACCTTTCTTTCCAACCCTATCCAAAATCCTTCCAAATAAAGACCTCCCGATATGCCTTCAAGAATGCCAAGAGACGCATGCAATGAGCAACAGTTGTCACACGACATAGAACATCGTCGAGTTGCTCACAAAAAGAGAGAAAGAAAAAGAAAAAATGAGAGAGTCTTATTAGTGAAAACCCTCACGGGCACTGTAAGGCGACGGTAAGCAGAGATGAATAAATGAGAGAGACTTGTTGTTGAAAACCCTTCGGGCACTACTTGTCGAAAGTGAGTCACAAAGCTGATGCAAAGAATTGGCACGAACAAGCCCGACTTCAAAGCTCATAAGAATGGCAAAAGGGAAGATTGGATTAGTTTGATAGATCAAGCCGTTGAGTCCAAAATGCATGTCATGATCATTAAAGCTAGTTATTGAAAAAAGAAAAAAAAGAAAAGAAAAAAGAACTCTTCCTTCTATCCTTCCGACAGGGGCATTTCTTGTTAATACTCGTTTCTTTGCATCATTGTGTCCTTCACTCCGATTCGGTCCTTGTCAAAACAAGCAAGAAAAGATTTCAAAATCTGCTACCAGCTTTTCAATTGCATAAAGCAAATTTGGCCAGCACTAAGTTATTCTGTCAATATACCTTGTAGATTCATACAAAGGCTTCCCCAAAAAGACTCTTCTCAGCCTACTTGGTGCAAGGAAGATAACTGGTGATTCTCTCTGATAGACAAATTGCTCAAAAGCAGGAAGTCGTTCAAGATATCAGAAAATATCATCTAAGAAAAGATCTCCAGTTGGGTTAATGTTGATTGAGCCAGAAATACAATGGTACCGGGTGTGAAACAATTAGGGTTGATGCAGAGCAAAAGTCTCTTGAAGCCGACGCAAGTTGATCGAGCAAAAGCCAAGCTGCTCAAGACTCAAGGCCACAAACCGACCACCATTTTTAAAACTGACCAATTTTCTTTGTTTGAAACAGGAACAAAGCAGTGCAAGGAAAGAGGTTCCAAAAAAAAGAAGGGAAAAGAAAAAAAAAGAAAGAGAAAAATAGAAAAAAAGCAAAATAAAAAGAAGACAGAGAAAAGAAGAGAAGAGCTGACGAAGTTTCTCAAATTTTTGCTTTTATTTGTCTTGTTAATATGCATAAAATCATGCCATTGCTCTTTACATTTCCTCCTAGGGTAATATGTCCTAGTTTGATGGATTTTAATTCCAATAAAAATCTTAGTTTGATGAATCTTTCTCCTAAGATAGAAAACCTAGTCTGATGAATTTTCTCCAAGGATAAACGTCTTAGTCGGATGAATCTTTCTCCTAAGATACTAAAAAAAAGAAAGAGAAAAAGACCTAGTCTGATGAATTTTCTCCTAGGATTAACGTCTTAGTCAGATAAATTTTTCTCCTAAGATAAAAATCCTAGTCTGATGAATTTTCCCCTAGGATCACAATCTTAGTTTGATGAATTTTTCTCCTAAGATAGAAGACCTAGTCTGATGAACTTTCTCCTAGGATAGAAATCTTAGTCTGATGAATCTTTCTCCTAAGATATGAAAACCTAGTCTGATGAACTTTCTCCTAGGATCAAATTTTAGTCAGATGAATCTTTCTCCTAAGATAATAAATAGAAATCTTAGTCTGATGAATCTTTCTCCTAAGATAACAAAAAGAGACCTAGTCTGATGAATTTTCTCCTAGGATCACAATCTTAGTCTGATGAATTTTTCTCCTAAGATAGAAAACCTAGTCTGATGAACTTTCTCCTAGGATAAAATCTTAGTATGATGAATTTTTCTCCTAAGATAGAAAACCTAGTCTGATGAATTTTCTCCTAGGATCAAAATTTTAGTCTGATGAATTTTTCTCCTAAGATAGAAAACCTAGTCTGATGAATTTTCTCCTAGGATAAACGTCTTAGTCGGATGAATCTTTCTCCTAAGATACCAAAAAAAAGAAGAAAAGGGACCTAGTCTGATGAACTTTCTCCTAGGATCAAAATCTTAGTCTGATGAATCCTTCTCCTAAGATAGAAAACCTAGTCCGATGAATTTTCTCCTAGGATAATAATTTTAAAAGGAAAAAAAGAAGGAAGTCTCAATTTTTTTTTTTAAAAAAAGGGGTCAATTTTTAGTTTTCTTGAAATCAGGGGTCCCGCCTGGAGAATAGGGTCAGTCTTTACTTTAGTCAAGCTTAGTTTATAGTTTTCCTAGTCTAGAGTCCTATTTCGCGCAGGAAAGGGTGTTTCATCTGGGCCCGACCCTACTTGGTATAAATACATATGAAAACGCTATTTTGAGGACTTTTGATACATCTTAGACCTAGGGACACACTTTAGACATGGGGTAAGATACAGCACGCTTGGACGAGGCTTCTAACCAGTTTTTCTTCTCTTTTCTTCCTTTAATTTCATAGTTTATTAATTCTAGGGTTTTGAGTGCTACATGAACGTTGTAGTTTGAAGCTTGAATTGTTCTTATTATTTTATCATATTGGTTTATTTATTCAATCTTGCGCTTAATTATTTGATTGCTTGATCACCAATTGAATACTATCTACGAATCTAGGATTGAACTCGGGAGAGGGAATTCTAGATTGCATATAAGATTGAGTAGAGCAAGATCTTAACTCTAAGGGGGAGCGGATTTGCGGTTAGCAGTTAGGATAGGAATATACCTAGTCGCCTTGCTTAGTTACTATACAGGAATTATTAATGCGTTCTTGTTAATTCTAATTCCATAGGAATATAGGCGTTAGATTAGCTTGAATGGATGAGTTGTACTTCGGGAGAAGGCTACGAGCAATATTAACCCTGTCAATCAATAAATTAGATAAATGAATTAGACGATTTAAGTAAAAAACTCAGCGGGATTGTTAGCTAACCTATAGCTCTAGAATATCCACTCACATTGAATTTGTCGTTAAGCTTGTCGTTATTTTCTTTAATCTCCTTGTTTGCTACTTTAGATTAATTTTAGTAAAATATTCATACTTTAGGATTCGCTTGAATAGATTAATTGTTTGGTTTAATTTAGTTGATAGTTAATCACAAATCCTTATGGGTACGATATCTGGACTTACAATCCTATATTACTTGTCGACCACGTATACTTGCGTGTGCTTTTGAGAGCAACACCCGATCTCCTATATTTGCGGACCGATAAAAATAGAATCAAACCTTTGATTCCAAGTGACGATTATTTCGTAAATAAAATAATCTCGACTTAAATTTGTTATTTTAGTTGAAAAAATCATTTAATCAATAATATAATATTTTTGCGAGATAAAAGGGGATGTGACACCTCTTAGTATATATCTATGCTAAAGATAATGATATACCTACTACTTTCAAATTCTGAATTCGCTTCTCCAAGCATTACAACAATTGTATTTGGACCCTCTCAGGAGGAATTTCCTAAATTACCCTTCCAACAAATGCAATGGATACCAAAACAAGTGCGATTATTGAATCAATTACTATCTACTTATTTACTTAACTTAAATAGTAATCAAAGGGGAATCAATCTTTTTTTCTAATGAAAAACGAGCTTCATAAAGTTGGGGCTACGGCATTGAAGTTATCACCACAGTATCTTTAGCCACTGAGCTAAAAGCTTCTATTGGAGATCCCAGGTCCTCACAGGGAATACTATACAAATCTTAAAAGTCTTATTCTTCAATTTTAAGTAATGTTTGCACAGAACATGTGCTACAAGATAGGCCAATGGACTCACTTTAGTGAAATATCTAATATTCTACCTAGATGAAGAGTGACTAACTAAAAAAATTAATTGTCGCAAATACAAGACTACAGGACATGGCCCATATCTCATGTTGCCTGATAAATCCAAGACCAAAACCCAGAATATCTTGTCCAGCTCTAAGAACCAAGTATTTTTGTCTTTGAATGAATTTTAGGGGTAAAAGAAAAATATTAAATGATTTTCAAGATGAAATAAAAGTTGAAAAATGATACGACTATTATTTAGAGCCATATAGTTTCCACAGTATTTCTTTCATTGAAATGCAGACCAAAAAGTTCTTTTTTTTCTTCTTCTTCTTTCTGGCAGCCTTTGATGTGAAAAATATACTTCAATTTTTATCCGTTATTAGTATTATTATGGTTCGAACGTAAAGATATGTAACCATGATGCGAAAAATGAAGACAAATACAAGTTGCAAGGGGACATAATTATTCTGTCCTTATTCATTTCTCTGCATAACCAAAACGTACAGTAAATAGCATGTTTCAAGTCTTATTTCGACATGCATTTAGCCCTTTCACAATCAATTTGAGCTTCAACTAGATTCAGAGGAGGAGTTTGGTTTAGAAAAGTTTACTGGGCAAACAGGCCGAAAACAAACGTTTTGATTGTATATAAATAGTTGAATTTTCCCTAACATAAAGGAGGATTTAAGTATACTAAGTAAGCAAAGTTAGGGGGTTAAAAAATTAAGGGTAAATTTCACGAATGATCATATAATTATGACTTTTTTTTTCTTCATAAAAGTCATAAGTATAATATTGTTTTCTCACACAAAAATTATTGTGACCGGAAAACACAATTTTCTGGTAGTATTTTCTTATTCAAATTTTTTATTTTTTTTTATTTTCAGTCTAATAAATAGTAATCCAATTAAAATAGAAGAAATATATATTTTCAGCATATGGTCGATAAAATATATATTTATATGTATGTGTGTATTATATACATATAATATACCTATTTATATATTTTGTTTTTAGTGAATGTAATTAGTTTCGGCCGATCGATCACCATTATATTTTTCCTTTAAAATAGGAATGACCCAATCCTACTTGAACCAATACCCATATATATAAATTAAAATAATATTAAAAGTAAAATCTTTCCTCCGCAAAAAAACTTAATTTCAAATGCATGAGATTCTCATTTAAAAAAAGTATAGTTAGAGAGCGCTTAAAACAAAAAGTGATATTAATTTGAATGGAAATTTTGAAAAGAAAAATAAAAGATAGGCGTATCATGTTTTGAAAGGTTCACTTTTAGTATTAGTTTAATTTTATATGTGGCTATTAGGTTGGGTGGATCAGGTCCGATTGGCTCATTCCTATTTCAATTAGATTATTATTTATTAGATTGAAAATAAAAAATAAAAAATCGTGGAATAAGAAAATACTGTAGAAAAGATGTATTTCTGGTCACTACAATTTTTGTGTGATTTAGTAAAAGTTTTTATGATTTTTGTATGGGAAAACATAATTATATGACTTTGGTGAAAAAAATAATAGTTATATGACCATTCATAAAATTTACCCAAAAATCCATTTTGTAACAAATTCTAGATGTGACATTAGAGTTTTTTTTTTCAATTCCTCTTTTATGAATTTTTGGTTCCGCTACTAACTAGATGTGCGTAGAATTTTAAGTATTGGTCAATTTTCGAGTCTAGCTACAGGAACCCCATAAAATTTTAATGATGCAAAACAACTTTTGGCACAATGATGAGTAACTGCTGCTAATTTGGTTAAGTGTACAGTCCTCCATTCTCCTTCTTTGGCCCGAGTGATCATAAGAGAGACTTTTAACTTTTCTCTTTGTCGTTATGAATAATTCTTGATTGAGAAAACACTGTTGGACAAAGTTCCATTGTTAGACAAGAAAATTGTTTGAAAATTATGAAAGACCTGTTATTTTTTTAGTAGGAGTCGTAAGACTAGTATACATTATTGATTAGGTTTTTCATCGTGTTGTCGTTGCTTCTTCCCTTTTTGTCTATCTTGACAACGAAATCTGCATGCATGTCAATCCAACATTTTCTAACAGTACTTTCTAACTCCTTGTTATCAGATATTTCCTCCGTTTCGTTTAACACAATCTATATTATATTAAAAGTAGGGTAGTGAAGCATGAAGTTAAGCCAAGTAACAAGCTAAAATAAAGCTACTTGGTAATTTTAAGACAACAATAATAATTAAAATTATAAATGAAAACATAATTGGAAATACTTGTCTAAGATATATATATATATATATATCTATATATCTAAAATTTTAAGACAACAACAATAATATATATATATATATATATATATATATATAGAATAGATTTGTCTAAGATCTATTTAGATTATGTATAAGATTCATTCAAGTACTTCCATTAATTATGTTTGTATCTATTTTTATCTACATCTATATCTATATCTATATTTATATCTATATATTGATTCACTCATAGATTTTCTTCTATATTAACTAGAATTATGGAGGTAAAAAATTAATTTAAAAACTATAAAACAAAAAAAGAAAAAATATAGAAAGACGTAAATTGAGATAACCTATGCCTATTTATACTTTGGAGTAAGTTAAAATATAAAATAAAACTAAAATTTACTTAAGATATTAAAGATTTATTGACTTTAAAATTTTACAAAATTCAAGCAGCAAAATCAGATCTTACATAAAGTATACAAATTATTTATAAGGTAAGAAAAAAAATTAAATAATGAGCAAAAAATATTTCAATAACAAAAATAATAAAGTCATATTAATATTGATAAATCGAGCAAACGAATATTTTATATGTAAATATTAATACAATATTTAGATATAATGTGTTCAAATAATTAAAAAAATATTTTTTATGATTAATATTTGAATTGACTACAGTTAGTTTAAGTTTGAAAGCATAACATAGTTTTTTGAAAATGCAATCTAATTTAAAAATGAAATGATAAGAATTATTTGTATTTGAGATGAGAAAGTTTTTAAATTTTTATCTATCTTATATTAGAATGAGTGTGGTAGAAATAGATATTAAATTCAAACAAGCTAATGAAAAGTCACATAATAATGTAAAAATATTAGGTATTGAATAATATAAAAGCAAAAATAAAGAATAAATAGAGAAAATATAAAAATTCGATTTTTTTATCATAGAGAAAAAATGGTAAAACTTATTTAAATTTGAGATGAGAATTCTTTTTAAATTATGATAAGAAAGATCATAATATGGATAAGTCAACGTAACTCAAGTCTAATAGATAAAATAAAAAACTAAAAATATTGAATAATAAAAATAAATTAGAGATATGTAAGGATATTTATAAATCATAAGTTTAGAAAATAAAACAAAGTAAATATACAATACCTAAAAATATTATTAAAATTTTAAATAATTTAAAATTTTCTAGCAATATTTTATTAAAAAATAAATAATTATTTTATGATTAATGATATTATATATTTATTTATAGTATATTTAAGAATAGTAGTTGATAATGATATTAAATAAAGTTACAAATTAATGAAAGTTCACATAAAACGTAATAAGACTATGTATTAGATTAAAAAATAGCAAAACTAAAGAAATTATTAGAAATTTACTATTAGAAATGAAAGGGAAAGGCTTTTTGAATTTGAGATTAGAAAGTTCTTAAAATTATGATGAGAATGCTCAAACTATGGATAATACCACGAAATTGAAGTCTTATTTATGAAAATTAAAAAGATGATAAAAAATAAAAGTTTCAAAATACAAAATAAATTTTTAATATAGGTAATTTCACTAATGAAAATTAAAAGTTAAATTTGTATTTGAAAACTAAATGGAAAGAAACTTTACGTAAAGAAATAAAATGACACTGAAAATATTACTACACTATTTAGATATAATGTGTCAAACAATTAAGAAAATATTTTTTTTATGATTAATATCTGAATGAACTGCAATTAGTTTAAGTTTGAAAGTATAGCATAATTTTTTCAAAAATGCTGTACAATTTAGAAAATAGAATGGTAAGAATTATTTGAATTTAAGATGAAATTTTTTTTATTCATAATTTTTTTATTTTTGAAAATATTAGGTAAAAAAAATAAAATGAAAGTAAAACTATTACCACAATATTTACATATAATGTGTTCAAACAATAAAAAACTATTTTTCTATGATTAAAATAAAATTTTAAAAATAAAAAATAAATTTCTAATATAGGTAATTTTACTAATGAAAATTAAAAATTGAATTTGTATAAAAAAGAAAGAAAATTTAACTACATCTAATATAGAAATAATTATAAGAAAACTCAATACATTTGGAACATAATAATCAAAGAACTTATGTTTTAATATTTTGGACTAATTCAAAGTTACAGTTTAAAATAAAATGTGATATTATTATGGTTATAGTAAAATATTAATATAAAAACTAATTAAAATTTATAGTAGGGAAGAGAATGTATAAAAGAATACCGGTAGTGTGAGGATACTTATACTTTAAATTAATTTAAAAATAAATAAATTAAATAATTAAATTATATTTAAAAATATTATTAATAGATTTAAATGACTAAATAAATTCGAATAAGAGGATAAAAGCATATAAATATATTAAATTTCACGAATAAAAAATTTATATTTATTTAAAGACTAATAAAAGTATAATAAGTAAGACATTAACAACAACAACAACAACAACAACAACAACAACAACAACCCAGTATAATCCCACAAGTGGGGTCTGGGGAGAGTAATATGTACGCAGACCTTACCCCTACCCCGAAGGGTAGAGAGACTGTTTCCAGGAGACCCTCGGCAAGACATTAAGCAAGACATTAAGTTAATCAAAAATTTAACTACATCTAAAACAAAAATAATTATAAGAAAATTCAATACATTTGGAACATAATAATCAAAGAACTTATGTATTAATATTTGGACTAATTCAAAGTTAAAATTTAAAATAAAATGTGATATTATTATGGTTATAGTAAAATATTAATTAAAATTTATAGTAGGAAAGAGAATGTGTAAAAGAATACCGGTAGTGTGAGGATACTTATACTTTAAATTAATTTAAAAATAAATAAATTAAATAATTAAATTATATTTAAAAATATTATTAATAGATTTAAATGACTAAATAAATTCGAATAAGAGGATAAAAGCATATAAATATATTAAATTTCACGAATAAAAAATTTATATTTATTTAAAGACTAATAAAAGTATAATAAGTAAGACATTAACAACAACAACAACAACAACAACAACCCAGTATAATCCCACAAGTGGGGTCTGGGGAGAGTAATATGTACGCAGATCTTACCCATACCCCGAAGGGTAGAGAGACTGTTTCCAGGAGACCCTCGGCAAGACATTAAGCAAGACATTAAGTTAATCAAAAATTTAACTACATCTAAAACAAAAATAATTATAAGAAAATTCAATACATTTGGAACATAATAATCAAAGAACTTATGTATTAATATTTGGACTAATTCAAAGTTAAAATTTAAAATAAAATGTGATATTATTATGGTTATAGTAAAATATTAATTAAAATTTATAGTAGGAAAGAGAATGTGTAAAAGAATACCGGTAGTGTGAGGATACTTATACTTTAAATTAATTTAAAAATAAATAAATTAAATAATTAAATTATATTTAAAAATATTATTAATAGATTTAAATGACTAAATAAATTCGAATAAGAGGATAAAAGCATATAAATATATTAAATTTCACGAATAAAAAATTTATATTTATTTAAAGACTAATAAAAGGATAATAAGTAAGACATTAACAACAACAACAACAACAACAACAACAACAACAACAACAACAACAACCCAGTATAATCCCACAAGTGGGGTCTGGGGAGAGTAATATGTACGCAGATCTTACCCATACCCCGAAGGGTAGAGAGACTGTTTCCAGGAGACCCTCGGCAAGACATTAAGCAAGACATTAAGTTAATCAAAAATTTAACTACATCTAAAACAAAAATAATTATAAGAAAATTCAATACATTTGGAACATAATAATCAAAGAACTTATGTATTAATATTTGGACTAATTCAAAGTTAAAATTTAAAATAAAATGTGATATTATTATGGTTATAGTAAAATATTAATTAAAATTTATAGTAGGAAAGAGAATGTGTAAAAGAATACCGGTAGTGTGAGGATACTTATACTTTAAATTAATTTAAAAATAAATAAATTTAATAATTAAATTATATTTAAAAATATTACTAATAGCTTTAAATGAATAATAAATTCGAATAAGAGGATAAAAGCATATAAATATATTAAATTTCAAGAATAAAATATATTTATTAAAGACTATTAAAAGGATAATAATCAAGACATTAATTTAATTATTAAGCTTATAAAAGATTATATAATAGTTTAAGAATGTTAAATAATAAATAATACAATAACAATAAGAAAAGAACAAAAAGAAAAAGGAATTTGCGTAAAAATGATGTGATGAATAAGACATATTTGACTTTCAGAAAAAATAAAGTGATAGTAAGAATTTTGTTAAAATAATATAATCTAATGTGCTCAAACAAGACAGATCACAACATGACATGTTTAGTATTCTTTAATATTGACAGCGAAACGAAATGCAAGTACTAAAATCAAGGGGTTAAGTTGCTGCAGATATAGAAAAAATACATTGTCTATACGAAATTTGAACAATAATTTCATATCTTGCTTCTTTATTAATATCTAATGTTATATAATTTTTATCTAAGAGGTTTATTGATAATAGGCTATATAGTTGTTATTTACACCATAATTGTCCATGCTTTGTTGTTGTTTTATAATGTAAGTTGCCAATAAAATGCTTCAATTAATGCTATTTGGTTTCGCAGGGAATATAAGATATGAGGAGGCAACATGAAGTGTTTAGAGGCAATAACGAGAAGAAAACATCCACTCAAGAAGTACCCAAACACAAAAGAGCAAAAAGAGAAGGAACGCGGAGATAAAAAGGCCCAGCATACTCGCCACAGTTGCCAACGCGGTCCGTGCCGCGGTTGGAGTCAGTGTTCTCCTCGGTCAGACCAGAAATTTAAGGGGCCAAAGTGTCAATTCGGGAATTTTTTTGTAAAACCCTTATAAGATGTAGGAAACTCGCCCAAGAAAGAGGAGGCTTATTTTGAGATTACTTTTGCAAGAAGAACAAGTGTGAAAGATCACCCAAAACATCATAGTTCTTATTTTCTTCTATTTTTCTTGCAATTTTCCATTATGAATATTTTCGTAGTTTATTCTTATGTTGTCATGAGTAGCTAAATACTTTAATCTAAGGTTTTGGTGAAACTCATTGGGGATGACTTGGTTGTTATATTAATATAGATTGAATTGGTTGTTAATCTCTGTTTGTTCATCTACGTTTTGATTGTGGTTAGTTGAAAGGGCCCTCAATTATCCGTTCCTATTTATTATGTATCTTCTTGAGAGAGAGTGCATATTTATGTAGTTTTTTGAACAACATCACTCCCGGAGTATAGACGAGAGTCATAACCGAGGGTTTAGAGATTGGATTAGAGATAACGATACCTCGGGTGCAATCTAAAAGAACGGTAATGTGAATCTAGCTAGCATAGCTTGAGAGAGTGCGTCTAGTAAATTATCATAATTGCTTGAGAGAGATTTATGATAGCTAGAGAGTTCTTGATTGATAGAGACAACTAAGGCATCGCTATAAGAAACGTACAACCAAGGAAATCACCAATGGGGGAAACCATTACCTTAGACCTTATTCCAACTGTTTACATATCAAGCATAGTTAATTTTCAGCTGTTAATTATTTTCAGACTTTAGTTGTTAGAAATATCATCAATTGTGAATTACAAGTTTGGGGAAATTGATTCTGTGAATTTAGTAAATCCGTCAAAAGTAATTGATAGGTTAATTCTCTGTGGTTCTACTCTGGGCAGAATTACTTAGATTATATTTGCTACGTCCGTGTGTGTTTTTGTATAAGGCATAATTTGGCGTTATCAAATTTTGGCGCCGTTGCTCGGGAATTAACGGTGTTATCAATTACAATTGAGAGAAGTACAAAAATTCTAAGTGTAGTCAGTTTTCTTTATACCCAATCTTTTCATTGAAATTCTAACGTTTGAACTCTTGTGGAAAGCAGGTGTATGCCTAGAAATTCTTCGAGGACTGGAGAACTGCTAGAAGGACTCTCAGACCCCGAGAAAACATTCAGGGCATTAAATCGTGCCAACAAAATACTTCGACAATCTCAACAATCACACCAACTCGAATTTGACATGGGTGACGTAGATAACGTCAACGGAAACGTCAGGAATGAACCAGCTGACTTAAATGTCAGAAGGGTGGCACCTCTTGTGCCCGAAGCTGCACTTTATGACTGGGTACAGCCCACAACTGATAATCTGGCCACTGCCATAGTTGTGCCCACAATTCAAGCGGAGACATTCCAGATCACCAACAACATGTTGCATCTGCTGCAGAATAAAGGACTGTTCTCCGGGTCACACATTGAAGACTCGCAACAACACTTGAAGAATTTTCTGTCAATTTGTATGACCCAAAGGCAGCCAAATGCAACTCCAGAAGCTATCAAGCTGCTACTGTTTCCATTCTCGGTAACCGGGGAAGCTCAGACTTGGCTAAATTCGCTCCCTATCAACTCTATTACCACCTGGGAGGAATTAGTCAAGCAGTTCCTGAACAAGTTCTATCCGCCTAACAAGACTGCAAAACAGATTGATGACATATTGCAGTATAGGCAGCATCCCTCTGAGTCCTTGCAAGAAACTTGGGAAAGATTTAAAGGGATGTTAGTGAAGTGTCCTCACCATGGCATTCCAGATCAGATGCTCGGCCAGAGATTCTACATGGGGCTAGCTGACAATTTGAAAGCAAATGTGGATGTGTCAGTTGGAGGTGCATTTTTAAGTAAAACATTCACTGAGTGCAAAATCCTTCTCGATAAGATGTCACAAAATTTGGGGTGGATGACTAGAGGTACAACACTGGCACCCATAGTACATTCAGTTACTCTTGACCCAAATAATTTGCATGAAGAGAACATGGCCACACTCATGACCCAGATGAGCATATTGGCAAAGAAGATTGATGAGATGGGTACAAAACAAGTGCACATTGTTGATACAACAAATGGGGGACTGTGTACACCTTGTATTAATCAGTCTTATGTGTGTTCATGGAGTGGAGAAGGTGAAAATCAAAGGGCAAGGGAAGATATGAATTATGTCAACAACAATGGGGGTCAGAGGCAAGGAGCACAGCAGTGGAGACCGCAGCAAAATCAGCAGTACAAGCCTAATATGCAGCAGCCTGGGGGTATGCACCCTCAAAACCAATTGGTGCCCGTACCATATCAGAAATCACAGGGCTATCCACAGCAAAATCAGCAACAATTGACATACCAACCACCCCCTCAGCAGCAAGATAACAACATGGTAGAAATCAGGGGTATGCTTCAGCAACTCATTGGGACAAATAATAAAGTGTAGGAAAAATTGGCAGTGCATGATTCAGCCATAAAGAATATTGAAACGCAGCTGGGTCAGCTGTCCATGGCTTTGAACAACCGTCCTCAGGGAACTTTGCCTGCAGACACAAACATAAACCCCAAGGACCAAAACCCGAATCAGCTGATGGCAGTAAGTCTCCGGAATGGGAGAGATTTAGACAGAGAGCAGGAAATTGCACAAGCCAGCAAGGACACTACATCAGCCACTCCAGTTCAATTAGAGGTAGAAGAACCAACAAAACTTACTGAAGTGGTGGTTGAGCAGAGTCAGGAGGAAAAAAAGCAAAGAAAAGATGAATGAGCAAGTTGCAGAACAGGTGGCACCTCTTGTGCCAGAAAATTCTAACAGAGAGAAGCCAGCAAGCAATGCACAAAGGGTGATACCTGCACCCTTCCCTGAGAGACTGGTCAAACAAAAGAAGGAAGACCAATATAAGAAGTTCATGGAGATTCTGCGTCAAATTCAGTTGAATATTCCTTTGATGGATGCCTTGAGGGAGATGCCCGGTTATGCTAAGATGATGAAAGATCTAATGTCACGGAATTTTGATTTTCAGGATTTATCCACTGTAACTTTGACACAGACCTGTAGTGCAGTGGTGGCAAAACCGATGGCTCAAAATATGTCGGACCCAGGTAGCTTCACTATTCCATGCACAATTAGAAGTTATGCCTTTGCAAAGGTGTTGTGTGATTTGGAAGTCAGCATAAATCTGATGTCTCTGGCTGTGTACACCAAACTGGGCATTGGTAGATCTAGGCCAACTTCGATGCTGCTACAGCTGGCTGACCGCACAGTGAAGAGGCCCACTGGTATTCTTGATGATGTGTTGGTACAAGTAGGGAAATTCGTTTTCCCTGCAGACTTTGTTATCTTGGATTGTCAGGTGGATGAGGAGATACCCCTTATTTTAGGGAGACCATTTTTAGCCACGGGGAGAGCACTGATCGACTGTGAAACTGGGGAATTAAAAATGAGATTGAACGATGAAGAAGTTATATTCAATGTTCAGCAATCTATGAGGAGACCCAGTGAATATGCTAATTGCTCTCTAGTGGAAGCAGTGGATGTAATCATGCAAGAAGATGATATGACCCTAATTGTAAAAGATCAATTGGAGGCATGTCTGACGAATTTAGAAGAAATGTATGGTGAAGGGTTAACTGAATGGGTCATGGCACTGGAAGGCCGAGGATTTTGGTCAAGGGAACCTCAGTTCGAGTCCCTTGAGCTAGAAAAAAGGGCCACTCCTCCAGCAAAGCCATCAATAGAGGAACCACCCAAGTTGGAACTGAAGCCACTCCCAGATCACCTCAGGTATGTGTTCTTAGGCCCTGATTCGACCTTGCCTGTTATCATATCATCCGGTTTGTTAGATGTGCAGGTAGAACGGCTCGTACAGGTACTGTAGGAAAACAAGACTACCATTGGCTGGACTATGGCAGACATAAAGGGTATCAACCTAGCCTTCTGTATGCATAAGATTCTCCTGGAAGAGGGGCACAAACCTCTAGGAAACACCAGCGAAGGCTGAACCCAAACATGAAAGAGGTTGTAAAGAAAGAAGTAATCAAATAGTTAGATGCGAGAATCATCTTCCCCATCTCTGATAGTAATTGAGTCAGCCCTGTTTGATGTGTGCCGAAAAAGGGGGAATGACTGTTGTAAAAAATGAGAACAATGAGTTGATCTCAACTCGTACAGTCACAGGGTGGCGTATCTGCATGGATTACAGGAAATTGAACAAAGCCACCCGGAAGGACCATTTCCCCTTACCTTTCATTGACCAAATGTTGGATAGGCTGGCTGGGCGATCGCACTTCTGTTTCTTGGATGGATATTCGGGGTACAATCAGATATCAATAGCCCCCGAAGATAGAGAGAAAACGTCCTTCACCTGTCCGTATGGCATCTTTGCCTTTCGGAGAATGCCTTTTGGGATTTGCAATGCACCCGCGACTTTTCAACGGTGCATGTTAGCCATCTTCACAGACATGGTGGAGGATATTATGGAGGTCTTTATGGATGATTTCTCTGGGTGGGAGATTCATTCGAAGACTGTCTTTACAACTTAAGGAGAGTGCTTAAAAGATGTATGGAGACAAACTTAGTGCTAAACTGGGAGAAGTGCCATTTTATGGTACAAGAAGGTATAGTCCTGGGGCATCGAGTGTCCAGTAAAGGAATTGAGGTCGACCATGCTAAGGTTGATGTGATTGAGAAGTTACCAACGCCCACTTCAGTCAAGGCAGTGAGAAATTTTCTTGGACACGCTGGGTTCTACCAGCATTTCATAAAAGCTTTTTCCAAAATTGCTAACCCATTATGCAAACTCCTTGAAAAGGATCAGCCTTTTGTGTTTTCTAATGATTGCAGGTTGGCATTTGAGGAACTGAAGAAGAGATTGATCACTGCACCCATCATTGTTGCACCCAACTGGGAGCAACCATTTGAGCTCATATGTGATGCCAGCGACTATGCTATAGGAGCAGTCTTGGGGCTGCGAAAAGATAAGCCGATGCACCCGATTTACTACGCAAGCAGAACGCTAAGCGGTGCACAACTCAATTACACAGTGACGGAGAAGGAGATGTTGGTGGTGGTGATTGCGTTTGATAAGTTCCGATCATATCTGATTGGTTCCAAGGTAATTGTATACACTGACCATGCAGCACTTAAGTACCTAATTGAGAAAAAGGAGTCTAAGTCGCGCTTGATTCGTTGGGTGCTACTGTTGCAAGAATTCGACCTCGAAATTTGTGACCTTAAGGGCATAAAAAATCAAGTCGCTAATCATCTATCGCGACTTGAAGGAGCTGAAAAATCAGTCGAGGTCGAAGAGATCCTGGAAACCTTTCCAGACGAGCAGCTGCTCACAGCCAGTCTTGAGGATGCGCCATGGTATGCAGATTTTGCAAACTACTTGGCCTGCGGTATTGTTCCCTATGACCTTTCATCTGTCCAAAAGAAAAAGTTTTATCATGATTGTCGTATGTATTATTGGGACGAGCCTTATTTGTTTAGAATCTGTGTTCATAATATGATCCGGAGGTGTGTCCCCGAGATAGAACAATCTTCTATTTTGCAGGCTTGTCACGCATCAGCATATGGAGGACATTTGGGATGAGCCAGGACAACTGCGAAAGTGCTAAAGGACGGGTTCTTTTGGCCAACATTGTTTAGAGATGCACACCTATGGGTGAAGGACTGCAACGAATGTCAGTGAACCGGGAACATTTCCCATCGCCATGAGATGCCCATGAACCTGATTCAAGAGGTAGAGGTGTTTGATGTTTGGGGGATTGACTTCATGGGCCCATTCGTCAGCTCATTTGGCAATAAATACATACTTGTTGCTGTGGATTACGTGTCTAAATGGGTGGAAGCTGCAGCGTTGCCCACTAATGATGCAAGAGTGGTGATAGGTTTTGTGAAAAAGAATATATTCACCCGATTTGGGATACCAAGAGCGATCATTAGTGATGGAGACACTTACTTCTGTAACAGAGCCTTCGAGAAATTGCTTGCAAAGTATGATGTACGCCACAAGGTGGCTACCCCTTACCATCCGCAAACCAGTGGGCAGGTTGAAGTGTCCAACAGGGAGATAAAAAGTGTACTAACCAAGACGGTGAATGCCACACGAACTGATTGGGCAAAGAAGCTTGATGACGCACTCTGGGCCTATAGGACTGCGTTCAAAACACCAATAGGTATGTCACCATACAAGTTGGTATTTGGGAAGGCCTGTCACCTGCCTGTGGAAATAGAACATCGAGCTTGGTGGGCACTGAAACAATTGATCATGGATCCCGAAGCAACTGGACAAAATCGACTAACAGAGTTGCATGAGTTGGAAGAATTTAGATATCAAGCCTTTGAAAGCATGAGGCTCTACAAGGAAAGAATGAAGAAGATGCATGATAAGCACAATGTGGACAGAAATTTCAAACCCGGTGACAAGGTATTATTGTATAAATCAAGGCTGAGATTGTTTCCGGGTAAGTTAAAGTCCCGATGGTCAGGACCATTTAGAGTGGTGCAAATATTCGCAAGTGGAGCTGTTGAGATTGAGTCAGAAGATGGGACAAACAAGTTCTTAGTAAATGGGCAAAGGTTGAAACATTACCTTGGAATAGCTGAAGAAAAAGGGAATACAGTGGTGATCAGATTGAAAGAACCCAATACGCGAATGGGGAGTGAAGGCTCAACCACTTGCGTCGTGCCGCGACGTTAAATCAGGCGCTGTGTGGGAGGCAACCCACGAATGTGTTGTAAGTGTAGTATGTAACTTTGTGTTTAGAAAAAAAAAACAAAAAGTTGCCAGCCGCGACCGCGGCCATGACTGCGGGAGACACTACCTGGCGACGTAAAGTCGCCGCGGCTGCGGCGTCGACCGCGGTGCTAACCGCGGAAATCACTGAAGCATTGCAGTTCCTCCGCGACCGCGGCGCGGACCACTGTGTCGACCGCGGGAGACTCTATCCCAAACCGCAGCACGCACCGTGGACACGACCACGGTCGGGTACCAGACGGTATATATTTTTTTTCTTTTCGTTTTCTTCAATATTTATTTTTCTTCTTCCCTTCAAATTGAAAATAAAAAAACACCCCCACCCCTCTTCCCCTAAATCAAACGTAACTTTCCCCCCCTAAAGTCCCATAATCCTTCTCTTTCTCTAAACCCTAACCCTCCCCTCCATACTCTCTTCTTCTTCTTCCTCCTTCACAATCACGCCCATCTTTTTCCCCTAAGGTATTCCGACCCCCTTCTCTTTTCTTTCTATTTTTCTTTGTTTTTGTTGCATTATGCTAGTTAATGTTGTTCTAATGTAGTGTTAGTGATAGGATTTTATTTTGTTTAGTTCTTCTTCTTCTTTTTAGTGTAATTTCATTTTTAGCATATGTTTGGTGAAGGGGCTGTGTTTTGAATGTTTGGAATGGTGTTGTTGGTGGGTGATGGTTAACAAAAAGTGTGGAATGTGTGGGTGTAGTAGATAGTTGAATTGGGCAAGTTTTCTTGATTCCCTTGGGGCCATGAACATGAAGAAAATATCTTGCCCACAATGTGTTTGAGAAATTGCCTCAATGGTGATATAAGGAGATGTTGTGACATAGTTGTGGTGAAGTCTGAGTAACCACCCATAGTCACACATTTTAGGCTCATCCTAATACACGTTTCTCTATTTTGACAGGTATTATTAGTTCAGCCCGTAAGAGACGAAACATCGAGTCCTCTGCTAGTGGCCCAGGAGGCTCCTCACGAGCTAGGGGCCAAACCAGTGCACCACGGTTTGATAGCACTCGGTTCGTCTCTGCAGAAGTAGAGGCACGGTACAATCAGAAACTTGCTAAGAAGTTACTCCATGAGGTCCATATCGACAAGAAGGATTTTGTGAAGGAATGCCCTAATATGTTTGATGAGCTACAGAGGTGTCAGCTGGACATCTTCTTTGAGGCTCCCAAGGAAGCCAATATTCAGCTAGTGAGGGAGTTCTATGCAAACCTACCAGAACACGAGGACAAGGTTGTGACTGTGCGCAACACCCCGATTAATGCTGCTATAGAGGTCATCCGCAAGGTGTATCGCCTCCCCGCATTCACGAGTGATGATCATTACATCATGGCTAGTCGCCCGATGGTTGACTGGGATAGAGTTCTAGAGGTCATCTGTATACCTGGCAGACATCCCAAATGGGTAGCACAACCGACGACTCTACATTCCAAGTTTCTTACTTGGGAGGTTAAATGTTGGCTCACTGTCATCACCACTCGGTTGCTACCATCCAGCAATACCACCGATGTAAATGGGCCACGGGCCGCTATGATCTACTACTTCATGACTCACCAAGGGTTTGATGTCGCCCGAGTCCTCTCTGAAGAAATGTTCATCCGATCGCCCGAACTAAGCAAATGCCACTACTTCCCTTCGCTTGTCACCCGTATATGCCGCCTTGCTAATGTTCCTGAGAACTCCCGAGTTGATGGGAAATTACCTATAAAAACCCCTTTCCGGGCGAGAAAAATTGGGCAAGAGGGACGAGAGCCAGTACGATGCAATGATGACTCGTTTGATGAGTCTGAGTCTGAGGATGATTCTGATGCTGCTGAAGCTACTGAGATCACAGCCACTCCTAGAGGGGACGAGGCAGGATCATCACAGCCACGCCAGAGCACTCAGATGGATGCTTTGGAGCAGGAAATGACTGGACTGCGGACCTCCATCACTGACTTGGGGTCCCACATGGATGTTGTGGCTGACTGGCAGGTGAAGTCGGAAAAGAAATTCATGGGTTGGTTGAGAGCACTGGGTCGCACCTGCAACGTGAACCCAGACACAGTTTCAGATCAAGAGTGACCCTTCAGGGAAGTTTCTTTACCTCACTGCTTTTTATATTGTCAAGCAATGGGGACATGTCTTAATTTTAAGTGTGGGGTGGGGGACTTCGTTGTATGTTGTACTTGTGAATATTATCTATTTGTTGTTATTGGTTTTGTTTTGTGTTAGTGACTTTATAAATAAGGTAACAGTTTTTTTAGGAAGTGAATATAGAAACAACTTGTCCCGACGATAGATCTTTTTCGGCGGGGTTCTTGAGTGACTAAGTCGAGAATTTTTTTTTTGAAATATAAAGACTCTTCCTAATGACGGATTCTTTAGACAATTTTCTTGAGGGAAGCTAGTCTATAGAAAACACCAAAAGGATTTTTTTTATTTCTTAGGTAGTGTAGTAACTCCCCCTTGATTTTTCTTTGGGTCACGGTTCTTTTCCAAGGGTTTAGCTTGAACCGGGTATAGGTAGATTTTTTTGTTTTAGGTTAGGATTAATGGGTGACGAGCTTAAAATTGAAGAAGAAAAACCCTTAGCGTTCTTACACCCGAACACGATAGACGCTAGAGTGTAGCGCTTAATTTCAAGGGTTGAATCTTGTTTAAGTGCCTTAAAAATTGTATGTTTGTACCTAACTTGAACACTCAAAAGAGAATGTTTTGATAAACTAATCCAGAGTGAGTCATGTGCCATGTGGGTGTGAGTATCATTGTATTCCATGCTGTACATTTGATGCCTAGAACTTGCCCTGTGTGTTTGCAAAGCGAAATAGTAGCTTCATTCGGTTTTAGAAGTGATATAGGCATTTCTTTGTTGAGCCAGACATATAAAGTGAACCCACCTGAATGCATTACATCTTAGTTAACCCCGTTGAACCTATAAGCCTGTTCCTTTGGCAACCACAATGTGAACCTTAACCACTTGTTTGAATAGCCTGTTGTTTGAACCAATTTTCCTCCCTCTCACTAAGCACTAGATTGGTATTGAGATTATGTAAAAACAAAAGTGTGGAGTGGTGGTTTGGTTTTTGAAGTGGAACCATGGAAATAGAGAAAAGGTGCAGAATGTGAAGCGTAAAAAGAAAAGCACCGCGAAAAAAAAAGTTCATATATTTTGTAGTGATTAATGTATCTTGTACAAATTGCACCTAATATATGGGGATGTTTAAATAAATATGGTGGAGTGTTGGTTTACAAGATGATGATTTTTAAATTCAACGTAATTGTATTAAAAGTGCTTAGGTAGGTTAGTCACTATATCCAAATGTATCCTACCCGTCCCTTAGCCTACATTACAACCAAATAAAGTCCTAGTGATCTTAGACTGAGTGGGGCTCGATTAGTCGAGTACTACACTAGGGGCAAGCCTATGGTGCATCTTTGTGGCATGCGAATGTTCTTTTTAGAGAGTGAGCGAATTCTGTCTATTTGAGTTCCTAATTGTTATCACTATCATTATATATATGGAACTACTCTCTTGTGTGATGTGAGGGCATCTGATTCACAAAGGAAAGGTGCATCTTGACTATTTTGTAGAGTGGTTTGAGTAAGTGCAAATGTTACAGGGTGCGAAAAACTTGATTCTTGAGGTAAAAGCTGTTCACTACTAGGTGTAACTCTTGTGAAATGTTCATGGCGTGAGTCGTTGAGGGAAAAGCATAGGGAATGAATTTTTATGGAGTGTGGTGAATTTCTCGAGTACTAGTAATAATTTAAGTGTGGGTGTTGATAATAGGCTATATAGTTGTTATTTACACCATAATTGCCCATGCTTTGTTGTTGTTGTTTTATAATGTAAGTTGCCAATAAAATGCTTCAATTAATGCTATTTGGTTTCACAGGGAATATAAGATGTGAAGAGCAACATGAAGTGTTTAGAGGCAATAACGTGAAGAAAACACCCACTCAAGAAGTACCCAAACACAAAAGAGCAAAAAGAGAAGGAACACAGAGACAAAAAGGCCCAGCATACTCACCGCGGTCTGCGCTGTGGTTAGAGTCAGTGTTCTCCGCGCTCAGCGCCGCGACCGAGGCGGCATATTCACAGTCCAGAAATTTAAGGGGCCAAAGTGTCAATTTGGGAAAGCTTTTGTAAAACCCTTATAAGATGTAGGAAACTCGCCCACGAAAGAGGAGACTTATTTTGAGATTACTTTTGCAAGAAGAATAAGTGTGAGAGATCACCCAAAACATCATAGTTCTTTTTCTCTTCTATTTTTCTTGCAATTTTCCATTATGAATATTTTCGTAGTTTATTCTTACGTTGTCATGAGTAGCTAAATACTTTAATCTAAGATTTTGGTGAAACCCGCTGGGGATGACTTGGTTGTTATATTAATATAGTTTGAATTGGTTGTTAATCTCTATTTGTTTCATCTACGTTTTGATTGTGGTTAGTTGAAAGGGCCCTCAATTATCCGTTCCTATTTATTATGTATCTTCTTGAGAGAGAGTGCATATTTAGGTAGTTGTTTGAACAACATCACTCCTGGAGTATAGACGAGAGTCATAATCGAGGGTTTAGAGATTGGATTAGAGATAACGATACCTCGGGTGCAATCTAAAAGAACGGTAATGTGAATCTAGCTAGCGTAGCTTGAGAGAGTGCGTCTAGTAAATTATCATAATTGCTTGAGAGAGATTTATGATAGCCGGAGAGTTCTTGATTGATAGAGACAACTAAGACATCACTATAAGAAACGTACAACCAAGGAAATCACCAACGGGGGAAACCATTACCTTAGACCTTATTCCAACTATTTACACATCAAGCATAATTAATTTTCAGCTGTTAATTATTTTCAGACTTTAGTTGTTAGAAATATCATCAATTGTGAATTACAAGTTTGGGGAAATTGATTTTGTGAATTTAGTAAATCCGTCAAAAGTAATTGATAGGTTAATTCTCTGTTGTTCGACTCTAGGCAGAATTACTCAGATTATATTTGCTACGTCCGTGTGTGTCATTGTATAAGGCATAGTTTGGCGTTATCATTTATATTTTAAGGTTATCTGCACATGATTCAAATTAAATAACCTAAATCACAATTTGACATAATTTGTGTCCGCGCATCGCGCGGGTACTAATATTAGTTTTTTATTAGTTCTTTTAAAAAAGAGTGGTACGGTTTTATACTTCCTTAATTAATGAGAAACTTTTATAGATCAACAAATATTATGACATGTAAAAAGTCATAAGTTTCAAAAGTCTTATTATACCCGCACAAATATAATGACAATGTTTAAAAAATTAAAAACTTCTACTTCTTTCTTAAATTTCGTGTCAAATCAAATTATATAAATAAAAAAATAAAACCAAGGGAATAGTTTGTGAAATAGTTATTAATCCGTTTTAAAAAGATTCCCACATTTTCATGAAATTGTGTTTTATAAATAAGAACGTTGTTGGTACTTCAAATACGAGAGAAAAAAAGATTTGACAAAAACCACAACAGTCACTTCAAAACAACTGATAATATGATTGTTATATTTCCGTAAATTGTTGTCTGCTATTTTCCTAAAACCAAACAATCAATCTCTTAAGAAAGTGTTTAACACGCTTCAAGCTTTTTCCTGTTTGTAAATTTTTTTTCATTTTATTTGAAATCCATATCATCTCTTTGTCTTCCCCCACGCGTCTATCCTTAGGTTACGAGTGGGAATGACACATCACAAGATGTCCCTGTGCTAATAAAATGACTGGTAAATGCGTGTATGATCCCAATGGACTTAATCAGAGGAAATTACTCGATCAAATATGAGAAAAATCAAACATATCCTATTAAGGACGTAAAAATCAAACACGTCCATAATTAAGCTCTGTTTCACTTGGTCATTGCTATCATTTCCTTTTTCTTTTTTCAGAAAAATAGACGTAGTAGTACATTAATTTTGATATATAAAGTTATCCAGGCCTCATCCGAACAATATTGGGTTGAACATAAAAGATAATTGAAGACAAAAATAATTTACTTAAAATATCAGGAATTTCTGAATGATCTTTCTATAATCTCGAGTTGAATGCTCAAGTCGTTCCTCTTCTATCCAAAGCAACGTCTTCAAATTAATCGTTAAAGCGTCATGGAGACCTATTGGATTTTGTGATATTTTAGTAAGCATATGTAACATTGAATTAATAAAAATGTATGTCCTTTTGTACCGTTACATAGAAAATTTGTAATTTATAATATTTTTAGACCCTCAAGTCATATTCATACCTCTTCTATCCAAGCTTCAAAGCAACACTAAAGTCTTCAAATTAATCGTTAAAATATCTAAATTGCGTGAATGAGATAAATTGGTGAAACTTACACAAATTAAATGGAAGAATATTGGTAAATTCTGAATATGGTCTTTGTAATATTTTACTAAGCATATCTAACCTCGAATTAATAAAAATGTGTAATTTTGGTCCTTTACATAGGAAATTTGTCATATTTATATTATTTTTAGAACTTTATTACCCTCAAATAGAAGTAATAATGCAAATTCAATACTGATGAATTATTATATACAATGAAAGTAATTCCAGTATCAAAATCACATGTAATTTAGACAACTAGCATAAACGGGATTTCACGGGCTACCTCTTGAAGCGTGAACAAAGCTCTTCTATCTCGTGAGCCTCCAATTCCACAACAACTCAATGAAATCACCATCATCAGCACGATCACAATTCCCGAATATTCCACGGTCTTATACTGTATTACCCAAATAATATCCGAAAATAGTAATTTCGTGTGGGCAAAATTTTTAGGAAAATTTGGCTGAAATTTTCGGCCACCTTGTTCTACTCCTCTAGGTGGAAAACCTTATGTATTTATAGCATAAGTTTTAAGGGTTCAAACCCTTTTCCAAAACCTGTTAGGTTTTTCGTTCCACTACAAAAAGGATTCCTTTATTTCCTATTATTTAGGCACAGCAGGGACCACAAAATTTAATTAACAAGGCTCCAATTATGGAATTAATTTCTAATTTTTGAAATTGATATCTGTCACACCTCCTTTTTTCCTTACACCCCCGAGAAGGAGTGCAAGTGGAGTTTTTCCAATTAAAGGACAATCGAAACGGGATTATTTACTTATTAAAAATCAGAGTCACCACTTGGGATATTTTATGGTGTCCCAAGTCACCGGTTTAATCCTGAATCGAGGAAAAGTTTGACTCTGTATTACAGTCAGCGAGCCAGAAATCCAGGTAAGGAATTCTATTAACCGGGGAGAAGGTGTTAGGCATTCCCGAGTTCCGTGGTTCTAGCACGGTCGCTTAACAATTTATACTTGGCCGAATTCTCTGACTTATTACACGTTTTAAACTTATCGTGTATTTTTAGTTTTTATAACCGCTTTTAGCTTAATTATAGAATTGTCTTGAAACGAATTACGCGTACGTATATTCATTTTATGTAAGGAATCATGTCACGCGTACGTGTACATAATTAAATTAATAACATTTTAATTATAAGAATGAATTTGGCCGAAGTTGCGCGTGCTTAAAACAAACTACGAACATTTGTCATTTTTGTATGATTAAATGGTGGGCGGCGCGCCTCGGACTATATGAGCTAATTTAATTTGATAACCTCCAAAAACCCATTTTTATTGAGAAGATTTGTTCGAAGTTGCGCAAACGCATACTCCGAATTGTCTTTTGAATTATGATCATGTCACGCGAACGTGTCCACGACTATGATAATCCATTAAACGCGCCTAAAACAAATTACGATAATTGGTTATTTGTTGTCTTTAAATCATAAGAAATTAGTAGAGGGCCATGCATTTGTAATTCTGTTTGGCACATTATGTCTCGATTTGTTCTAACTTCTATACTTAATTAGGAGAGCCATAACTTTTTATGTTAAGTGTGGCACACCTCAATTTATTAATGAGCATGACTAATTGATTTAAAAGATGCAAGAGGATTCTTGCCTATTTTTGTGCTAATGTTTAAGCTAAAATTTAAATGTCAACGGACTAGTGATAGGCGATCCATGTTTGATTACGAAAAGGCCCAGGCTGATTATGAGCCCAACGACCAACCTGCCGGTTACTCCATGACCAGCGAAATAAGCAGCTGGGGTTGACGTGAGCCCAGATGAAAATCACATCGCTGAAAAGAGTTTTGGCATAACTGGGCCAAAGAATGCAACCCAGTTTCATGATTCAGTGCCAATGTTTGAGGCAAATTACATCATTCAAGAAAATCTGAGTTTGAACCAATTCTGGTAATCCTTGACTCAAATCCAAAGTATACTTTAATGTTAAATATCTTCTAAAATGAATATGCAATTCCTAGTAAAATTTATTTCAACAAAACGCAACAAACGATCTCCCTATCTTGCCAAAATAAAACATTCCATGCCTAAATAACAACATGCCTATCATCAATTGTTACTGAAATTGAAATACTGAATGAATCTTCCCTAGAATGTCATTATCTTTCACACAAATAACCTAGCTACCAAACACATCCAATTCTTACTTCAATTTCCATCAGACTACCTGGAAGGACCTCGAAACATATGTATATGTTTGGCAATATAGTTTAACAAGAAATTTTCACTCTATACTCAGTCGAAAGCCCTTTTGAAATGCAAGAAACTCATACACAAACAGACGCAGAACTAAATGATAGTTTGACGTCATTGGATCAACATATATTACATTAAGTCCAAATAAACACTCCTGAATTAACTACATTCAGACAAGGTCCAAATCCATCACTTAAAACAAATGTAATATCAAGGAAAGGAGTATGCAAAATAAGCTAGACTAGGCAAACATGAAATGAATAAAGAAAGATGGCATAATCAAACAGTAATCAACACTAAAGTTTAATCATTTTAACTTCAACTTGGTTTTACAGATCTTTATATAGAGGCTCAGTCAGGCTTCATTTCCAACATAGTTTCAAGAGAATACCTGGTATGTAGAACAGAAAAATGGGGTAAGCAATCAGCAACAACAAACAGCAAAATACAGCAGCAAAAAGCCCAACACAGTAGCTTCAACACCTCAATCCAGAAATCCCAGCAACACGGAGAAAACCAGTAAAAATGGAGAAGAAAAATAGTCCGAAAATCTCTCTTTGTTTTCTCTTTATAGCTTTGAACTCTCTCTGGTGTTCTTCCGCTCTCAATATTTCAGAAAATTTGGTTCTATCTTTTTTACTCTCTCCAAAATGAATTCTGCCCCTGTATATCCAGTGTATGCAAGATGTATATCGAGTGTATACCGCTCTCTCCGCCCCCTATTTTTTGATTTTCAGCTCCCTTAAATGGGCATTCAATTAGTGCATTTTCCACTACCAACTTAACTTTTCATTTCTTTAATCCTCCACTCCATTGTCCGCTCAATTATCCACTTAATTATTTAATCCATTAGTGCAATCCTAACCCTACTATCCACTAGAAACTTCTTAAGTAGGTAAACTCTTGAATTGCTTATATTAATCAGTTCTTATTGACACAATTAAACAAGAACTTAATACCAAACTTATTGAACTAATCCTACTTATTTTGACTGAGTGATTAACGAGATACTATTTCAAAGTTTTCTGATATCCTAATTATTAATTAATTTCAAAAAATGTAAAATCAAATCTTAAATGCCAATGCTATATTTTTGTATTTTTAATGCATTAATAAAATTAAACATGCCCACAAATATATGCAAACAATCAGAAAAATCACGCAATAATTCCTAAAAATAACAAATAATCAAGGCCAAAACCTAATTTTGGGAAATATTTTGGAGTAATTCGTATGAGGCAAAAATCACGTGCTCACAATATCTACCATAATTAATTACGAATTATTCCACTAAAAATCCGTAATTGCACTCCTTATTCAATTTCGAAATTCATCCATTAAATCTTATTTAACTCCCCATGTTAAGATTCAGATACTAATCAATTAAATTAAATTACTGACGATTTAATTTATTGATTATTTCCTTTAAACTTTCGCTTAACTTATTTCATGTGTTGGATACAAAATCTACCGGCCGGGTTTACACATGAAAACTTATAAGCTTTCATAAAGGTGTATCATCAATCTCTAAACCGAGACATGGATTCCATCAACTAACTATTACTTCGCCAATGTATATTATTATTGTCCAATTTACCAGGTATATTGACCAATAAAAGAATTTCGCCTTTTAATAAATCAAAACAATAATAATATACACAGCTAATAATAATTATATCAAGATTAAGAGTATAAGTACATTTAATGGCTAGAGAGTTTATTTTATTAAGTCAGTATAAAATACTTATCTCTACCTGGTCCGTTCAATACATACAAAATGTACTAGCACAAGAAGTTGGAATTAAACCATTCCCATAATCAAGATAAATTATATTTAATCTTGCTACAATCATTCTTGATGGTTTGTCCAATTCCATCATTAGATTGTGAACTCAAACTTTATACTTATAAGAACCGATGATTTAATCTTCCATGTATAAGCTAAACTCTATACACTAAATCATCTACTATATAAGCAAAGGACACAGACTAATATATGATCTATTTAAAACTTTATTAAAATTGAATAAACAATTATTCCATAGTAAATACTATATCTAAACCAAACCCATAGTTAATAGTGTTATATCCCAACAAATACAACATATATAAATGGTTCTACAGTTAATAATTCATTAAATTTGGTGAAAATTAACTAGTACTTAGAAGGATAAACGTGCACATTTCAATTAATCGAAAGTTAAACTTAAATATACTTAACTAATTATCACAAGGGCCAAAATTCCAATTTGTAAATATTTTAGGGACTTAAAGTGTAACTTATGCCCAAATTGATAAGAAAGGAACCGAATAAAGATCTATATAAACTAGGAAATTAAAATGGTAAAATGCATAATTTACCCATCAAACTTGCACCGAAATTCCGGTTACACACCTTTTTCTCACGTGAAACTTTTTATATACTCAACCTTTTAAAAGTATACCTAAAACACACATCTTCAGTAGTTGACCGCTTTTTTCTCCTCAAGTATATTCACGCACCAATAGTAGCATGACACGTGTTATTGACTTAAAAAAACTTGAATTTACAATTATATCCATCGTCTTCCCCCAAGCTATACCACCATGGCTGCCCTCTCCCCCCTCCCCCACCACCCAAAGTGAGTAATTTTGTACTAGCAACCATGAACCTTAATTTCAAATTTTACTTTTTCAAATTATTAGGATAATATTGAATTTCTGTCAACACTACCAATTAAATATTTTCCCTAAAATTTCCTGTATTTGTATCTTCCCTCTTTCAAATTGACAAATCGATTATATAGTTTGGGTACCAAAATTGCTTACGCCAGCAATAACAACAATAACAACAACCACCAATAAAATCCCACTAGTAGGGTCTGAGGAGAGTAGTGTGTATGCAGATCTTACCCCTACCCGAAGGAGTAGAGAGGCTGTTTCTGAAAAGACTCTCGACTCAAGAAAATAAAAAGACAAAAGGAGACAATATTAGTATCACCACAGAAATCATAGGAAAAATAGGAACAACATGAAATCCAGAAGAAAGATGCAAAGCAAAAGCGATGGATAAAAAATAGGTCATGCACTGAAAAGAGAAATAGTAAGACACACCATTGCCGCTAGCTATCTTAGACAAAACCCTACCAGACTAGTCTCAAAAAGGTATGAAGTAAGGCAAGACTCAACTACCTCCTAACCTACAACCCTAATACTTGACCTCCACATCTTCCTATCAAGTGGCATGTCATCAGAAATCTAAGGTCTCGCCATATCCTGCCTGGCTTACACCAGCAACAGTAAGAACAAAAAAGAACCAAGAACCTAAAATTTCCAACCCATCAATGACTGAAATGGAAGAAACTCCACATACCCAATTAGAACCTACAAATTCTCACGAAACACATATGAAGAACCTCACAAATTTTCCCTTCAGCATTTGGCCACCCAGGTAGCTCAACCATGACATTGTCATTCAGCGATTGCTATATTGAATATGAAACTCTGATTTCTTTTTATCCTCCTTTAAATTTTGGCAAACATATTTGGTGGTATGGTGGTAAGAAAAAAGCGATGGTGAAGTAATAGAAAAAGAAGGAAAAGAATAGTGGATTTTGTATTCTAAAAAGTGAAGAAAAAGATTTAGAAAAATTAAAATATGAAAAGACTAGACAAATGCTGTCAAAATAAGCCTTTATGTTACATCTCGCGTTTTCGTACATTAAAGTTTCATCTTCCGTTAATTGACGTAGACACGAGGATGAGATTATCTTGAGGTTAATATATTTACGCTAATTATAACAAGCGATAAGTAAGTGTCAAGAAGGATAAATGGTACACGGATTAAAGAAAACGAGTTTTGTTGAAAGTTTTCGATTTGGGATAAAATACGGGTCGAGCGATACTATCCGATATTTATGGACTAGTACCATACAGGGTATCACCTGGTCGTGATAGTATGATGTATAAAGTATATTAAAAAAATAAAAAAAATGAAAAAAATGAGTAACAGTTTTAGGTAATTTGAGATAATTCTTAATTACACAGGTAATTGGTTAATTACCGAGTAACAAGACATTACCTAATTACCTAATAATTGGATAAAGATTTAAATTTTAGGGCCCCCACACATATGGCTGCAGGCCACTCTTTAAGAAAATGACTCTTAGTCATTTCTTATTAGGTGGCCACTTAATTCATTAGGTATAAGACACCTAACTTTTTATACTTTGTATATGAAGACATTATCATTCTTGCACAAAAGCGTTAACCCACTTAATTCATTAAGTATAAGACACCTCACTTTTTATACTTTGTATAGAAAGACATTATCATTCTTGCCAAAAAAACGTTAGCCATCATCAACCAAAAATTCTTAAATCCAGAACGTAGAAAGCTTCAACAAACGTTTTCCAACCAAAAGTCCAATGAGAATTATTGGAAGCTTAACAACGTACAAATTTTGCGATTTTAAAAGAGTACGGTGCAATCTTCAAGAATATTATACGGAGTTTTTCCTACTCCAGGTATATTAAGGTCATTCTTTCTTTCATTTTGGCATGATCCAAGTTATATAGGAGAAACAAACAAACGCATAGTTTTCATAAACGACTCAATTCATAGAAATACTAGGGGTCTCTGTGTTCTTGATTCCCCATGTGACATATTATTATATCTTCTGTTCATGAGTCTCAAAATAATACGCAGTTGATAAAGTTTATCCGGAAGGAATATTGAGATTAATAACATATTTTCACACATTTCATGCATTTATACAGGTATATCGACCCATGACCAGATGAAATTTTATATATATATATATATTTGTAAATGAGATACGAAAAAAGGTTACAGCGTTATATATGCACCACCACCTGATTAGTTGGTATATGTTGATGATGTTGCCCACAGTGGCCGAGACAATATGATGAGATATCCTCAGAGGCTTGATGATATTATGTACACCTATACCTATGCATGACACGACATTTATATGCAAGTACATGATATTATAAATGTTTCAGAATTTACGAAGTTATTCAGATTGATAGATGGATTTCCTTATTCCATGTTTCATCTATGACTTTTACGTATTGATTTTCATGCCTTACATACTTAGTACATTTTTCTTACTAACGCCCTATTCCACGGGGCCTGCATTTCATGCCCGCAGGTGCAGGTAGGCAAGCTGATGGTCCCTCTTCTTAGGATCCTTGATCTATGACAACCCGGCCAGTCGTCTCATTAGTTACCGCTCCGTTTCCCCCATTTCTGATTTTTATTGCTTTGTCTATCAGCTCTATATGTGATCAGGTTGATTGGCTTTAGTTCGGAAAGAATTTGGTAAGGTTTGAGACACTTAGTCTCTTTTGAGGAAGCTTAAGTTGAAAAAGTCAACCAAATGTTGACTTATGGGTTAGAGGGCTTTGCTGTGAGTTCTGATGGTTCGGATAGCTTTGGTAGGTTATTTGGGACTTAGGAGCATGATCGAAATAAGTTTTGGAGGTCCGGAGTAGATTTAGGCTTGAATCGGTGAAATTGGTTTCTTGGCGATTTCCGATTTATAGGAGAGATTTTGATATAGGGATCAGAATGGAATTCCAAAAGTTTCAGTAGTTTCGTTGTATCATTTGGGATGTTTGCACAAAATTTCAGGTCATTCGGACGTGGTTTGGTTTGGTTTTTGATCAAAAGCGTAATTTAGAAGATTTTGAAATTCTTAGGCTTGAATCCGATGCAAATTTGGTGTTTTGATGTTGTTTTGAGCGTTCCGAAGGTTGGAACAAGTTTGAATGAGGTTATGGGCTATGCTATCATGTTTGGTTGAAGTCCCGGGGGCCTCGGGTGAGTTTCGAGTGGTCAATTGGACCATTCCATGAAGTTTGGAATTGCAGAAATTGCTGATCAGTGTTGCAGAGGAAATGGCCTTCGCGTTCGCGAGTAGGCCCTCACGTTCGCGAAGGGTCAGTTGGTGAAGGCTGGGATTCAAGCCTTCGCGTTCGCGAGGAAGGCTCCGCGTTCGCGAAGGGATGAGTGTTTGTGCATTGCGTTCGTGGGGTGGTGTCGCATTCACATAGAAGAAAATGGGTAGCTGAGCTTCAGGGGATTCATTCATCGCGTTCGCGAGAGAGGTAACACGATCGCGAAGGGTTAGTCTAAGGAATCATCGCGTTCGCGATGGGCAGGTCGCGATCACGAAGAGGAATTTTTGGTCAAAGTTATTTTGTGCTCCGCGAACGCGAGGCTTTGACCGCATTCGCGAAGAAGGATTTCAGGCATGGGCAGAAGGTTTAAATAGTCTGCCACAGAGATGCTTCTGTATTATTTGATCCTAGTTCCATCTTTTCTTATGTTTCATCATACTTTGCTCGTTATTTGGGTATGCCCCGTGAGTCTCTTGCTTCACCTGTTCATGTATCTACCCCGGTGGGCGATCCTTTTTTTGTAGACCGTGTGTACCGGTCGTGTGTGGTAACTATTAGGGGTCTGGAGACCCGAGCGGATCTTTTATTATTGTGTATGGTGGATTTCGATGTCATTTTGGGCATGGATTGGTTATCTCCGTGTCGTACTATTCTGGATTGTCGTGCTAAGACAGTCACATTGTCTATACCGGGTGTGCCACGGATTGAGTGGCGAGGTATGACTGATTATGTTCCTAGTAGAGTGATCTCGTTCTTGAAGGCCCAACGTATGGTTGGGAAAGGTTGTCTTTCGTATCTAGCCTTTGTGAGGGATGTCGGTGTTGAGACTCCCAGTATTGATTCTGTTCCAGTTGTGAGGGATTTTCCTGATGTGTTTCCTGCAGACCTGCCGGCCATGCCACCAGATAGGGATATTGATTTTGGTATTGACCTGGTGCTGGGCACTCAGCCCCTTTCTATTCCGCCGTATCGTATGGCACCATCAGAGTTGAAGGGGTTAAATGAGTAGCTTCAGGAACTCCTTGATAAGGGGTTCTTTCAGCCTAGTGTGTCACCTTGGGGTGCGCCAGTTCTATTTGTGAAGAAGAAGGATGTCACTATGAGGATGTGCATTGATTATATGTAATTGAACAAAGTAACAATTAAGAAAAAGTATCCTTTGCCTCGCATTGATGATTTATTCGACTAGCTTCAGGGAGCGAGAGTATTCTGCAAGATTGATCTTCGTTCAGGTTACTACCAGTTGAAGATCAGGGACTCGGATATTCTTAAGACATCTTTTAGGAACCGATATGGTCATTATGAGTTATTGGTGATGTCTTTTGGGTTGACCAATGCCCCGGCAGCGTTCATGCATTTGATGAACAATGTGTTCCGGCCTTATCTTGACTCGTTTGTCATAGTCTTCATTGATGATATTCTGGTGTATTCGCATAGTCAGGAGGAGCACACGAAGCATTTGAGAGTTGTGTTGCAGAGATTGATGGAGGAGAAACTTTATGCAAAATTCTCCAATTGTGAGTTTTGGCTCAATTCAGTGGCTTTCTTGGGGCACGTGGTGTCCCGCGAGGGTATTTAGATTAATCCGAAAAAGATAGAGGCAGTTTAGAGTTGGCCCAGACCATCCTCAACCACAGAGATTCACAGTTTTCTTGGTTTGGAAGGCTATTATCGCTGATTTGTTTAGGGATTCTCATCTATCGCATCGCCCTTAACCAAGTTGACTCAAAAGGGTGCTTCATTTGTGTGGTCGGATGAGTGTGAGGAGAGCTTCTAGAAGCTCAAGACAGCCTTGACCACAGCTCCAATGCTAGTTTTGCCATCAGTTTTAGGTTTATATACCGTGTATTGTGATGCTTCGAGAGTTGGTATTGATTGTGTATTGATGTAGGAGGGTAGATTTATAACTTATGCTTCTCGTCAGTTGAATCCCCATGAGAAGAACTACCCCGTTCATGATTTGGAGTTGGCTGCCATAGTTCACGTGTTGAAGATTTAGAGGCATTACTTGTATGGTGTGTCTTGTAAGGTGTTTACTGATCATTGTAGCCTCTAGCACTTGTTCAAGCAGAAGGATCTTAATTTGAGGCAGCGGAGGTGGTCGGAGTTGCTAAAGGGTTATGATATTACTATATTGTACCATCCGGGAAAGGCCAATGTGGTGGCCGATGCTTTGAGCTGAAAAGAGGTGAGTATGGAGAGTGTGGCATATATTCCAGCTGGGGAGAAACCTCTTGCATTTGATGTTCAGGCCTTGGCCAATCGGTTCGTGAGGTTAGATATTTCAGAGCCCAGTCGGGTATTAGCTTGTGTGGTTTCTCGGTCTTCCTTATATGATCGCATCAGAGAGAGCGAGTATGATGATCTACATTTGCTTGTCCTCAAGGATAAAGTTCAACATGATGATGCTAGAGATGTGACTATTAGTGATGATGGGGTGTTGAGGATGTAGGGCCGGATATTGTGCCCAATGTAGATGGGCTTTGGGAGTTGATTCTGGAGGAGGCCCATAGCTCGCGGTATTCCATTCATCCAGGTGCCGTGAAGATGTACCAAGATTTGAGGCAACATTATTGGTGGAGGAGGATGAAGAAAGACATTGTGGGATTTGTAGATCGGTGTCTCAATTGTCATCCGGTGAAATATGAGCATCAAAGATCGGGTGGCTTGCTTCAGCAGATGGATATTCCAGAGTGGAAGTGGGAGAGGATCACTATGGACTTTGTAGTGGGACTTCCACGGAATTTAAAGAAGTTCGATGCAATTTGGGTGATTGTGGATCGGCTGACCAAGTCCGTGCACTTCATTCCTGTGTGTACTACCTATTCTTCAGAGCGGTTGGCAGTGATCTATATCCGGGAGATTGTTCATTTGTATGGTGTCCCAGCTTCCATCATTTCAGACAGGGGCACTCAGTTTACTTTGCAGTTTTGGAGGTCTGTGCAGCGGGAGCTAGGTACTCAGGTTGAGTTGAGCACAACTTTTCACCCTTAGACAGACGGGCAGTGCGAGCGCACTATTTAGATATTGGAGGACATGTTACATGCTTGTGTCATTGATTTCGGAGGGTCATGGGATCAATTTCTACCTCTTGTAGAGTTTGCTCATAACAACAACTACCAGTCGAGTATTCAGATGGCTCCATACGAGGCTTTGTATGGGAGGCGGTATAGATCTCTAGTTACTTGGTTTGAGCCGGTTGAGGCTAGACTACTGGGGACAGACTTGGTGCAGGATGCTTTAGAAAAGGTGAAGGTGATTCAGGAGAGGCTTCGTATAACGTAGTCGAGATGGAAGAGTTATGCTGATAGGAAGGTTCGATATGTGTCCTACATGGTTGGCGAGAAGGTTCTGTTGAAGGTTTCGCCGATGAAGGGTGTCATGAGATTTGGGAAGAAAGGTAAATTGAGTCCTCGGTTCATTGGGCCTTTTGAGGTGCTTCGAAGGATTGGAGAGGTGGCTTATGAGCTTTGTTTTCCACCCAGCTTGTTGAGCGTGCATCCGGTATTTCATGTTTTTATGCTCCGGAAGTATATTGGGGATCTGTCTCATGTTCTGGATTTCAGCACGGTTCAGTTGGATGATGATTTGACCTATGATGTGGAGCCAGTAGCTAATTTGGGTCGTTAGGTTCGAAAGTTGAGGTCAAGGATATAGCTTCAGTAAAAGTGTAGTGGAGAGTTCGGCCCGTGGAGGAGGCTACCTGGGAGACCGAGCGGGAGATGCAGAGCATATATCCTCACCTGTTTGAGGCTTCAGGTATGTTTCTTGACTCGTTCGAGGATGAACATTTGTTTAAGTTTGGGAGGATGGGACGACCCGACCAGTCGTCTCATGAGTTACCGCTCTGTTTCCCCCATTTCTACTTCTTATTGCTTTGTCTATCGATTGTATATATGATCGGGTTGGTTGGCTCATGTTTGGAAAGGATTTGGTAAGGTTTGAGACGCTTAGTCTCTTTTGAGGAAGCTTAAGCTGGAAAAGTCAACCGAATATTGACTTATGGGTTAGAGGGCTCAGATGTGAGTTCCAATGGTTTGGATAGTTTCGGGAGGTGATTTGGGACTTAGGAGCGTGATCAGAATAAGTTTTGGAGGCCCGCAGTAGATTAGGCTTGAATTGGCAAAATTGGATTTTTGACGATTTTCGGTTGATAGGTAAGATTTTGTTATAGGGTTCGGAATGGAATTACAAGAGTTTTAGTAGTTACGTTGTGTCATTTGGGATGTGTGCGCAAAAATTTAGGTCATTCGGACGTGGTTTGGTTGGGTTTTAGATCAAAAGCGTAATTTAGAAGATTTTAGAATTTATAGGCTTGAATCCGATGCGAATTTAGTGTTTTGAGCGTTCCGAAGGTTGGAACAAGTTTGAATGAGGTTATGGGATATGTTGGCATGTTTGGTTGAGGTCCCAGGGGCCTCAGGTGAGTTTCGGGTGGTCAATCGGACCATTCCATGAAGTTTGAAATTGCAGAAATTGCTGATCAGTGTTGCAGAGGAAATGGCCTTTGCGTTCGCGAGTAGGCCCTCACGTTCGCGAAGGGTCAGTTGGTGAAGGATGGGATTTAAGACTTTGCGTTCACAAGGAAGGCTCCACGTTCGTGAAGGGCTGAGTGTTTGTGCATTGCGTTCGCGGGGTGGTGTCGCGCTCGCATATAAGAAAATAGGCAGCTCACTTCAGGGGATTTCATTCATCGGAGTTCAGGAGGTAGCTATTTAGTGTCCACAGCCCCGTGTTTCTCCCCCTTTATCTCATTTCCTTTCTCTGATTAGTGACTCTGTACTATCTTTGTAGACCTTTTTTTGTATTTATCCAGATTTGGTCGTTGCTCATGATTAGTGACTCCCCGGTATCGGGCTGTGTTGGTTTGTATTTTTGCAAATTGTTTTGTATTGTTACTGCTTACTTTTGGAGTTATATCATGTTTAAGACTAAATGCTTATTGTTTAATTTCTTAAAACTGAATTGGAAATGTGTCAGCTGGCCTTGTCTTCATGAGAGGCGCCATCACGACCGGGTCCGGGTGTGGGGTCGTGTCATGATCAGTGAGAGTTGGCGTGCTCCACTTGATCCGGAGCTACTTTTGATTTTGGTACGATATGCTTGTACATGTATATATGGGTATGACGTGGTTCAGTCCCGTCTTTGTACAGTTGTATTTCTGTTAGAGGTCTATAGACAGTTATGTATAGTTGGTTAGTATGTAGCCTTGCCGGCTTTCAGTTTTGGGTATATAGTCATCTATCGCGGCCTTGTCGGATCGCCCACTGTAATCCGCATGTATATATCTATGTCTTTTGGACATGTTTCCTTCATGTATGTATTCTCTTAATTCAGCAGACATTAATCAGGTTTATAGCTTAGACGCATGCTTAGGGGTGTTTGATAGGTAGGAATCGGGCACCCGCCGCGGCCCTTCAATTTGGGTCGTGACAAAAGTGGTATCAGAGCAGTTCTGTCCTAGGGTTGTCTACAGACCGTGTCTAGTAGAGTCTTGTTTATGGGTGTGTTGTGCACCACACTTATAGACAAGAGGCTACCTGCTATTTAGGATGATTACTTTTCTTTTTAATCTAGATTGTGCGATAGAACTGAGTCATAAGTATCCACTCCTAATCTTTACCTTATTTATGTTTTTAGCGATGCCAGTTACTACTAGACGACAGGCGCAAGCCGCTAACACGGGCTAGAAGGCTACGAAAGTGTTAGAAAGTGACATAAGTTACACTATGGAGTCAGACCCATCAGAGATCATGGGTTCTATTGAGGATGATCCATCCGAGGATCCATATGAATCATCTATTCGAGCTGTTTTGACCACTCCGGCATTATATGGGGTGAGAGGAGTTCCGACCTCACCAAGGCCCTTAGTTTCATTATCACAGCCCGTTGATCAAGGTATAAGGGGAGTAGTGTATGGATTGGCACAGCCGGGTTTCCCTCAGGTTCAAAACTATGTCAGTGTATTTGCGGACACTAGCTCCTCTGAGGTTCCAGATAGTCTACAGTGTTGGGAATCCGTCAATCAAGGTTCATCTGTGTATGTTATAGGATACGCAGAGAAAGAGAATAGTAGTCGGGCCAAGAGGAGGAAGGTAACTGATAAGGATATGAATGTTCCGCTTCGAAGTGTGTCTGATAGAGGATCTCATATAGGACAAGGCAAGGACCCTATACTATAAACTTCCTCCAGATGTCAGCTTTTGGTTGGTGAGTTCCACCTCTTCTTGGAGTACTACCAAGTCAGGATTTTGAATGTGTTAGGTTGTTTTATGATGACTTACGGAGCCTTGTACTGACTTGTATATATTATGGTTATGCCTACTTAGAGGTTTTGCAGACAGTATCCAGTATATAGTTTTGGGTATGATATGTCTACAACCTTGCTGACCCCTATATATATAAACCTTTTTCTAAATTAGTTATGCGAGTTAAGTCTTAATATTGTTACTTATATATATGGATTGCACCCCTACTGGCCCATGATAGATTTGATAATAAACAAGGATAAGGTACGTGGTTTTCGGTTGGGTAGAACTTAATATTATAGTGGGTATGGATTGTTGGCTTTTTGTTATGCTAACATCAAGTGTAGGTCAAAAATGGTTTGATTTCAGTTCCCAGGAGAGCCTGTTTTAGAATGGGAAGGTAATACGACATCGCCAAAAGGTAAATTTATCTCCTATCTCAAGGCAAGGATGATGATCATAAAGGACTATATTTATCACTTGGTTCAGTTTTGGGATGTAGAAGTAGAGTTACCAACCATTCAGTCCTTCCCTGTGGTTAATGAGTTTCCCGATGTTTTGCCCAACGAAATTTAGGGTCTTCCGCCAGAGCGAGAAATTGAGTTGTTATTGACCTACTACCAGATACGCATCCAACATCTATTCCTCCCTATAGAATGGCCCCCGCAGAGCAAAAAGAGTTGAAGGAACAACTAAAGGATTTGCTTGAAAAAGGATTTATCAGACCTAGTATATCACCACGGGGAGCACCTTTGTTAATTGTAAAAAAGAAATACTGTTCCTTACAGATATGTATTGATTATAGACAGTTGAATAAGGTGACGATTAAGAATAAGTACCTGCTCCCGAGGATTGATGATTTATTTGATCAGTTGCAAGATGCCAAGTGTTTTTCAAAGATAGACTTGAGGTTCAGGCACCATCAGGTAAGGGTTAATGAGGAAGATATCCGAAAGATATCATTCCGGACCAGATATGAGTACTTCAATTTTTGTGTTATGTCGTTCGGTTTGACCAATGCTCAGCAGTATTCATGGATTTGATGAACCGTATGTTTAGGCCCTTTTTAGATCTGTTCGTAATTGTATTTATCGATGATATATTGGTGTATTCTCGTTTAGAAACGGAGCATGCAGATCATTTACGTACCGTACTCAGAGTCCTACAAAAAAGGGAAGTTGTATGCAAAAAATTCTCTAAATGTGAATTCTGGTTGAACTCTTTAAGCTTTCCTTAGGTATATCATTTCGGGTTAAGACATCCGGGTGGATACACAAAGGATGGAGGCAATAAGGACTTGGCCTAGACCCACAACACCAACAGAGGTTCGTAGCTTCCCGGTTTGGCAGGTTATTACAAGAAACTAGTAACAGAATTTTCTTCTCTTCTAAGCACCTTTGACCAAAGTGGTATGTGGTGTCTCGCTTGATGTTCCGGAATAACATAAAGAAATCTATGGTGCAAGAAAATTGAAGAAAGGTTGCAAATAAGTATAAATAGATATGTGCAGGTCGCAAGCTAAAGTGTGATAGAGCGACAAGGTTTTATGAAGATAGGAGAAAAGATAAGAAAAGATGAGTGAAAAGGTAACGAGAATGGATAAGTCTTTGGGGTAAAGCTCATAAGAGAGCTGATGGTTTCTCTAAGTTATAGAAGGCTCAGTATAGCCTGAATGAACTCAAATGAGTCTAAGACTAGTAACATTTAGAATAGATGAAATGCTGCCCTGTTATTGGAATAAGGGCATGATTGTGATAGATAAAGGATGATGTTTGGGCCTACGAAAAGGGAATTTCATGAATTGTGAAATATTAAAATACCCATGTAAGTTAACTCAAAAGGGAGACAATTTTTAATGATGCTTGCGAACGAAGTTTCTAGGCATTAGAGGATAGACTAACTTCAGCACCGGTTCAAACACTCCTAGAAGGGACCGTTGGTTACATTATCTATTATGACTTTTCAGGTGTTGGATTGGGTTGTGTGCTGATGCAGCATGGTAAGGGTGTAACTTATACTTCTAGAGAACTAAGAAGCCATAAGAAGAACTACCCGACCCACGATTTAGAGTTAGCCATGGTGATTCATGAACTAAAGATGTGGAGGCACTACTTATATGACATTCATGTTGATATCTATACGGATCCTAAGAGCCTCCAATATATCTTCAAGCAAAAGGAATTGAATTTACGTCAAAGATGATAGTTTAAGCTACTTAAAGATTATGACGTTGATATTTTATACCATCCGGGGAGGCGAACCTAGTAGCCAATGCCCTCAGCCATAAATCTATGGGTAGCCTGTCATACTTACATCCAGAAAAAAAGAGAATAGCCCATGAGGTTCACCAGCTAGCTAGTCTTAGAGTTCGGTTACTAGACTCATGTCATATTGGAATTTCTATTTAGGATATGACAACATCCTCATTAGTAACTGAAGTAAAGGAATGTCAGTACGAGGATCCTATGTTAGTTCATTATAGGGATACTACCCCTCAGAAGGAGAAGACACCGTTTGAAATTATAGAAAATGGGGTCCTCAGATCTCGAGGACAATTATGTGTCCCTAATGTTGCAGGGCTATGTCGACAGGTTATGGGAGAAACTCACTATTCTCATTATTTTATCCGTCCAGGAGCAACAAAGATGTATCATGATATCAAGGAGGTATATTGGTAGGATGGAATGGAAAAGGATATAGCGGAGTTTGTTGCTCAATTGCCCTAACTGTCAACAAGTTAAGATTGAGCATCAGAAACCCAATGGGTTATTGCAGGCTATGGAGATTCTGACTTGGAAATGGGAAGTAATCAATATGGATTTCATCGTAGGCTTACCTCATACCCATCGTAAGTTCGATTCGATATGGGTGATTGTTGATAGGCTTACAAAGTCAGCCCATTTTCTTCCCTTTAGAACTACATATTCCTTAGAGGATTATGCAAGGCATTATATTAAAGAGATAGTACGACTGCATGGTGTCCCTATATCTATTATCTCGGATTAAGGAGCTCAATTTATAGCTAACTTCTGGATGTACTTCTAAAAAGGATTGGGGACTCAAGTAAGTCTTAGTACAACATTTTACCCCCAAACAAACAGATAGGCTGAGCGTACTATTCAGACACTAGAGGATATGTTACGAGCTTGTGTGATGGACTTCAAAGGTAGTTGGGATGATCATCTGTTACTTATTGAGTTCGCATATAATAATAGCTACCATACCAGTATTCAGATGGACCCATACGACACTCTTTACGGACAAAAGTGTAGATCGCATATAGGGTGGTTCGATGTGGAGAAGCTACATTAGTAGGACCAGGATTGATATAGTAGGTCATCGAGAATATTAAGCTTATACAGGAAGGCTATTAGCAGCTTAGAGTCGTTAGAAGTCATATTCTGACATGCGGCGACTAGATTTGGAGTTCGGGGTTAATGACTGGGTATTCTTAAAAGTGTCACCTATGAAGGGTGTGATGAGGTTTGACAAGAAAGGCAAACTTAGCCCACGGTATATTGGGCCTTATAGGATCATTCGGAGAGTGGACCAAGTAGCTTATAAGTTAGAATTGCCCTCGAAATTGAAGTTTGTCCATCTGGTTTTTCACGTATCCATGTTATGGAATTGCATTGGCGATCCTACCCGAGTGGTGCCCATGAGTGATGTGTAGATTACAGAGGACTTATCATATGAGGAAATTCCGGTTTCCATTCTAGACCGACAAATTCCAAAGCTACGTAATAAGGAGATAGCCTCCGTGAAAATGCTTTGGAGAAACAACAATGTGGAAGAAATGACTTGGGAGACCGAGGAATATATAAAGTCTAGATATCCTTACTTATTTCCTCCTCCAGAGAAGGGTCCGACTAGGACATCACAACCAGAAGGTACGTGTATGAATTCTTGTGTTGGTTATTGTCATTGGTCGTGTGAGGCCATTATCGTTATTGATGATTGTGGCCCTAAGTGGCGTTAAATTATTGAGTTTCTACAGGAAGAATGGGTAGTAGTATTGTTACAAAGGTGACTCTGCCAAGGATATGTACATCCCGGAGAGTTAAACATTCGAGGACGAATGTTTCTAAGTGGGGAAGGATGTTACATCTCGCGTTTTCCTACGTTAAAGTTTCGTCTTCCGTTAATTGACGTAGATGCAGGGATGAGATTAACTTGAGTTTAACATATTTACGCTAATTAACAAGCGATAACTAAGTGTCAAGAAAGATAAAGGGTACACGGATTAAAGAAAATAAGTTTCGCTGAAGGTTGCCGATTTGGGATAAAATACGGGTCGAGCGATACTACCCGATATTTATGGACTAGTACCATACAAGGTACCACCTGGTCGTGATAGTATGATGTATAAAGTATATTAAAAAAATAAAAAAATGAAAAATGTGTAATATTTTTAGGTAATTTGAGATAATTCTTAACTATACGGGTAATTAATTAATTACCGGGTAACAGGACATTACCTAATTACCTAATAAGTGGATAAGGAATTAAATTTTCCACCCCCCCACACATGGCAGCAAGCCACTCTTTAAGAAAATGACTCTTAGTAATTTCTTATTAGGTGGCCACTTAATTCATGAAGTATAAGACACCTCACTTTTTATACTTTGTATAGGAAGACATTATCATTCTTGCACAAAAACATTAGCCCACTTAATTCATTAAGTATAAGACACCTCACTTTTTATACTTTGTATAGAAGGACATTATCATTCTTGCAAAAGAAACGTTAGCCATCATCAACCAAAAATTCATAAATCCAGAACGTAGAAAGCTTCAACAAACGTTTTTCAACCAAAAGTCCAACGAGAATTATTGGAAGCTTAACAACGTACAAATTTTGTGGTTCTAAAAGAGTACAGTGCAATCTTCAAGAATATTATACGGAGTTTTCCCTACTCCAAGTATGTTAAGAAAGTCTTTCTTTCTTTTTGGCATGATCCAAGTTATACAGGAGAAACAAGCAAACACACAGTTTTCATAAACGACTCTATTCATAGAAATACTAAAGGTCTCTGTGTTCTTGATTCCCTATGTGTCATATTATTATATCTTCTGTTCATGGGTCTCAAAATAATACGGAGTTGATAAAGTTTATCCGAAAGGAATATTGAGATTATTAACATATTTTCTCGCATTTCTTGCATTTATACAGGTATATCGACCCATGATCAGATGTCGTTATATACACGTATATATATATATATATATATATATATATATATATATATATATATATATTATAGATATAAATGAGATATGGAAAAAGATTACAACATTATATACGCACCACCACCTGATCAGTTGGTATATGTTAATGATGTTGCCCATAGTGGCCGAGACGATATGATGGGATGCCCTCAGAGGTTTGATGATATTATGTACACCTATGCCTATGCATGCACGATATTTATATGCACGTGCATGACATTATAAATGTTTTTGAATTTACGAAGTTATTCAGATTGATAGATGGATTTCTTTATTCCATGTTTCATCTATATCTTTTACGTACTGATTTTTATGCCTTACATACTCAGTACATTTTCATACTGGCACCCTATTCCACGGGGCCTGCATTTCATGCCCGCAGGTGTAGGTAGGCAAGCTGACGGTCCCCCTTCTTAGAATCCTTGATCAGTGAGAGTTGGCATGCTCCACTTGATCCGGAGCTACTTTTGATTTTGGTACGATATGCTTGTACATGTATATATGGGTATGACATGGCTCAGTCCCGTCTTTGTACAATTGTATTTCTGTTTGAGGTCTGTAGACAGTTATGTACAGTTTGTTAGTGTGTGGCCTTGTCGGCTTTCAGTTTTGGGTATATAGTCGTCTATCGAGGCCTTATCAGCTCGCCCACTGTAATCCGCATGTATGTCTATATGTCTTTTGGACATGTTTCCTTCATGTATGTATTCTATTAATTCAGCAGATGTTAATCAGGTTTATAGCTTACACGCATGCTTAAGGGTGTTTGACAGGTAGGACTCGGGCACACATCGCGTCCCTTCGATTTGGGTCGTGACACTTTAGACACAAAATTTTAATTGTCCACTCACCTCTTATGTGTGAAAAATACACGACTGACACATAATCAAAAAGGTGTGTTTCCGACACACTTTTAAAATGTTAGGTGTGCAAAATATTACCCGTAAGAAAAGGTGTGTAACAGGAATTTCTGTGCAAGTTTGATGGGTAAACTATACTCATTAGGGTTGCACGTAATGATTTTGGACCATACATTACTGACCAGATCTCAGTTAGGGTCGTTCCTATTAGTCTAGAAGGAGATAAACTTAGCGATAGAATTTAAGGTCCACCTAACTGTATAGAGAACCTATTTCTCTATTAGTTCCCATAGAACACACACAATCAAAAATAAGTAAATGATACACCAGAGTTTTACGTGAAAAACTCCCAGCTCTCGGGATTAAAAATCACGACCTACACTCGTATGATTTCAACTTCACTAACCGGGCAAACTTCAGATTACAAACTACTGTAACCTAGGAATTAAACTCTTAATCCTTCACCTACTTGTAAAAAATCTATTACAAGCATCTTTGTAATAACTCTGTAACAAAGCTCACAACTCGACAAACTCTAGCCAAGTAACAAACATAAGGTTTATGGTTTCACATATGATTTCCTACACAATGCTTCTAGATAAGCTAAGTACAAATTACAATTATATCACTCTAACGAAGGTGCAACAAAACTAAGGATATATGGTAACACAATGCTGGAAACTAGTTCTTCGTTCTGTTGTTCTTCGTTCTTGAAGCCTTGAAGTCACTTGCAAGATGGCAACACACTTGAGAGTGAAGTTTCATAATTTTCGAATGTTAAAGTGTGTGTTTTTCCTTAGCTTCATGTTGATAATATACAAGTGATGTCAGTTGGATGATGCAAGAATTTATCTAGAACAAGGCATACTCCTTAAAGTGACTGCTACACTGTTTGCACTATTGTGTGTGTTCAGAGAAAATAGGGCAGCGACGTTACAGTTGTGGGGCATTGACCTGTATTGTCAACAAGGGAACTGGTGTCCATCTATTCCCTCTATTGTTTCTTTGAATCTAGTTATTGGAACTTGTGCCTGTCGCGCCCCCTTTTTCTCGCGAAATCGGTTTGGGAGGAAAATGTTCCATTTTGGGAATTGGGTTTTGGAACTTGAAGAGTCGCCACCTAATGATTAAGTGCATTAGGACACTAAGAAGGGTTTGGGTTTGAAGAACCAGAGTTTGGGTAAGGGCTAGAAATTATCTCGAGGGGAAGGTGTTAGGCACCCCTCAAGATCCACTAGTGTAGTTCCCGACCATGTTACAATTGTGACTTCACATAATCAAATAAGCAATTAAGGGCCTCAAATAAAAGGGGATTTTCACATATTATTGCAAGCAAATTGAAAGTTTGAAGAGAATAAAGAAAGCAGAAATTTTAAGGAAATAGTTCGGACAATAAAACAAGTTAAAAAGAAAAGGGGTCCTAGGTTTACAAATAATATAGATCATATCAATGCAATATCCGGTAATCACACCTCGAAAGAGGGGTTACACATAGTATTAGCGCACCGGTCATCATATCTATATCTACCCTTCCCACCCCGTTAAGGTATTAAAGCGCAGTGTCGTTATTTGTTGCATGCTAGTACCCGCCCCAATCCTATCTACCTCGGAGGCATTGAGACTACTAGTCCAAAAGGGAAGGGAGATTTGGCTTTTACGGTTTAAAGGATAAAATCTAGGGCGACAATCAAAACATATAAGGTAGGTACGGGGAGAACACATAATAGTTTAAAAGGCTCAAACATGCCTCCTCAACTTAAAGACAGATTGTTTAGCATGTCTTGCATGTACTGGTTATGGTCTGAATTAAATTAAAGAGTAGGATAGGCTGATTCATCACATATTTCTCAGATGAGGAGTACGAATTAGCCTTCCCTGGTTGTAATTTATCAAAGACTGATGCAGTTAATTAATTACCTAATGGTTTGCCTAAGTGAGACCTATAGACATGATATCTAATAGTGCTTACTCCGATTTTAAAGAAGGCTTACTGATTGTAGAAAACACATAAGTTCTGCAGATGTTAAACGACATTACTACTGATTTTAGACTTGTAGATGAAATTAACGAATTGGATTCAACCGGTTACTCCTATAGGTATGATTTCTAGGCGTTGTTGGTTTTAAAGCAATTATAATAGTGCAGGAGTCCTATAGACATGGTATCTAGAATGAACTTATTATTACTTATCCTATAACTGTTTGCCTAATGATAGATGTAAAATGTAGAAGTGCCGAAGACCTATAGTCATGATTTCTATATGCAGAAATGCAGAAAAACCTACAGACAAAATTTCTATATAATATGCAAAAGTGTAGAAAACCTATAGACATGATCTCTATGTATGCATAGGTGTAGAAAAACCTACAGACAGGATTTTTATATGATATGCAGAAGTGCAGAACTTGTGAATAGTAACGCCTATGAGCATGATGTCTACCCTTTGCATACATAAGTGACCCTCCCCTTTTCACTAGAACCCCATAAGTTATTACAACATTATACGGACCAGAATGAATTAAGAAAAGAAAATTACATCAGAAATTAAGCTACAACCAAGGAGCCTAATTCAGACTCAAGGTCTAACAATATGAGGTGAACCAACTTCCAAGATCAGGTTTCCAAAGCCTTCTCTTATTTGGGATGTGTAAAAGTTCCTCAAGAGCCTCAAATGGACTCCAGGAAGTGCTTACAACCCAAATATATTGTAGGATTAAGAGCATAGTGCAGTGTGGAAATGCCAACCCTCAGATGTCCAAGTTCAGATGAAACTCAAGGTCCCAAAGCAAGGCTCATAAGAGGGAGGCAGAACTTAGAATCTAAGAGTAAGTGTAAGTGCATAAGGGGGAATTGGGGAGAGCCATGGCAGGCTGGTGGTCATGCCCAGCAATCAGGAGTACTGACACACCCCTGACTAGCCTATTAGCCACATTTTGAGAGTTGGGATCCACTGAGGATCAGGTTCAGACCTAAGCAGCAATTTGGATGTTGTCAGGCCATGAACCTTAACTCAAACACATAGAACGGAGTGGGGGTATAGGGAGTTCATAACAAACAGCAGATGCAAAGTGAGAGTATCATACTCAATACAGAACATGAATAACAAAGTAGACAGGAGTGTAGCAACTGTAAAATAAACACATAGGGATGGTGCTGAAATCGAAATTAAGGCATACCAATTTCAGGGAAACAAATAAGTGAAAGCTGAGGTCTTGTAAACCAAATTGCAAGCAAACAGTACAAAAGATCTCAGAAGAGAGTTGAGTATTGAAATTGAGAGGGGTGTGTGTGTGTGTGTGTAAAGTATTGAATTCGATGTGTTGAACTGAAGGTTCAAGGTGTCTAAGTGCAGAAGGGTCGTGCCCCTTTTATAGTGCAGAAAATAAGTAAGAAAAAGTAAGGGAATAGTTTGCAATCAATCACACAAAATCTCTCTTCAGTTAAGGGATTCTGATTTCAAACGGGTAGAAGACAATTAAGGAAGGAATTGGATTAAAATCTTTTCCAAAGTAGTACAAGAAGGGCAAATACATAGAAACTATTTAAGGAAAGAGTTTGATAGCAACGCGATTTGTGCAAATAAGGAAAGGCAATCAATCATCAGCCAGTAAAAATAAAAAATTGAGTTTTGGTATGAATGAATCTAATCAGAAAGGGTGAAGAAAGGTTTAATTAAAGAAAATCAGTAACAATCAATCGAACCTTATTAAAAGGAATTCTGAATCAATCACAAATTGGCAAAATCTCTTTTGAAGGAAGAATTCCTCATATATAAAGCATACAGACATGTCAAACAAGAAAGAACTATCATGCTAATTAGAAAGAATCTAGCATAGAAAAGTTCAGAGTCACAAGCAAAGAGGCTCAAATTCAGTACATAGACTCAGACTTAGTTTGAGAGAATCCAGGGTTCCATAATAGAACCCTAGTCCAAACATAAGATCAAACTCGCCAAAACCCCCAAATCCTAGGGTTTTCAACTCGAATCAGATGCAGAGACGAGAAGAAAAATAACTAAAACGGGCTCAGAGGTCTCTTTCAGAGGCTCATGAGAAAACAAACGGGTAAAATAGCAGGTTCGAAACAAACGTAGTGAAAAAGCTGATTTGAAGCATAAAGAACATGTTTTAAGAAAAGCTTGGAACTTAAACAAGTTCATAAGACAAAGAGGCAGCATGAACTTAAGGAAACAGTAGATGAAACATGCTTAGAAAGAACTCAAGCAAAGTCTAGAAGAAGGCAAATAAGAACTAAGAGCTTAGTAGAAATTACAGTAAGGGAACACAGGGTTAAACGAACACATAAGATAAACGTGTGAAATCATGATATAGAAACCAGTAGAAGAAAGAACGGAGCACAGTAGAAGAATATGCATAATAAGGAAAACCTAAGAACACAGGAGAATGACATGCGAGGTAGAAAAGAGAACATAAAAACATAGCATGGACAGATTCACACAAAGAAAAGAAGAAGAGGAGTCAGAAAACATTTTAAAACTTTTTCAGAAACCCTAAATCGAAGAGAAACAAATTTTGAAAGAGAAGATTAGGGAAAACGTTTTAAAATTCCAGTAGAACACAGATATAGCATAGATATAAGAAAACAACCAGAGAAAACCTCGAATAGATTAGGGTTTCAGAGAAACCTTAAAAATGAGAAAAACTTGGAAGAAAATCCGATCCTGAGTCGAAAAGACTCATATTGCTTGAACACGCCGGAATAATGGCCGGAGAAGCCATAGATCTATAGATCTGAGAAGGATCTGAAGAGAGCCATTGGAGTCGAGCCTTGAAGCTTCAAACAACCATAATTTGATGGTGGAGGGGGGTGAGTACCAACCATCCATGGCCTGAGAAGCCACGGATTCCGGTGGAAACATGGTAGAATAAGGTGGGAGATGGCTAGGGTTTCAGAGAGCTTGAGAGTGTTTTGAGAGACGAAGGGTTTCAAGGCGGCGGGTCAGGTGAGAATGAGGGAGATTAGGGTAGTCGTTTAGGTTTAATTATGGAAGGGCGAGTCTTGGCCGTTGATCTTGAGTGATTAACGGTCCAGATTTAAGTGGTAGGTGGGGAACAGGTTGGCCCGTTTGTAATTAAGTCATGGGTTGGATCCAGACTGAAACTGGGTTGGTTTCAATTTGGGCGGAATTGGGGTCAAATTGAGGTTAAAATTGAAAGGAAATGAGGTTGTAATTGAAATAGAAATAGGCTAAATGTTAAATAGCCAATTATCTTCTTTTATTTTATAAAAATAGTGAAAAAGACTTTTAAACAAATTAAAAGTACTGAACCAACTAATAACACATAAATATTTATTTAAAATATTGAAACCATTTTTACAATTATAAAAATGCTATTAATCTTAAAATAGGCTATAATTGCAATTATATGCAATTTAGTCTTTTAAATACCAAATAAATTTGTAAAAATATACAAAAATTATCTTAACTATATTTTGGTATAAATATGGGAATAAAATAAATTATTCACCAAAATTGATAATTTTGGGAATAATTATGGATTTTTACTGCTAAAATGTATAGTAAATTGATTTTAAAAACTCTTCAAAAGATTGGAAAAATACTAAAACACTTGGGTATGCTTATGTATGAATATATATGCTATTTTAAAAGTATTTTGTATATAAAAATACATAGGAAAAAATTGGGTATCAACAGCTGTCCCTCTTTACCCAGGAAAGATGAAAGAGTTGCAGGTAAAGATATGATGGCCAATTTTGACTGAATGAAACGATTTGAAGAATTTTGACCGAGCTCTGGTTCCTGAGCTGCCTACATATCCCTGGTCTTACAGGAATCAGGCCATATGTAGTTCAGGATCCATTGGCGGAATATGCTGATGTAGATTTCGAAAAGCGGACGTGATGTTAGGGTTGAGAAGGATGGTCAGAGTCTGATAGGCTACGGGAAATGGAGCGAGATTGCCCCTGCTGAGACGGTCGTTGCCAACCGGTTTACCACCAATGAGCATATATTGTGCATAAATTTAAACGTGATGGAAGTTCCCATTGGACCATGAATGCTGTCCTTGGACAGTTAGGATGACGTCCTCGAACTATGACGTCCTGGGCCATGAAGCGTATGATAAAGGATTCACAGACTATGAAATGATGTTCTCGGGCTATGAGAATGATTCCTCTGAACTATGATGCCTTTGAATAATGATATGCAAGAGATAAAATGAGGTCCTCAGGCCATGACATGGCGTTCTCGGGCTATGCAAATGGTGCCTCCGAACAATGACGCCTTTGGACAATTTGGCGATCTTTCAGCCCATGAAATGCAGAAGGTGGCGATATTTCAGCCGATGCAAGACGTAAATAAAAGGTGGCGATATTTCAGCCATGCAAGAGGGATAAAATGGCGATATTTCAGCCATGCAGGATGGAGACAGTGCTTAGTCTCGGAAGGCAGAAAGGTAGCCCTATGCAATGCAGAGAAATGCTGATGGAGACAATGCTTAGTCTCGGAAGGCAGAAAAGTAGCCTTATGCAATGCAGGGAAATGCAGATGGAGACAATGCTTAGTCTCAGAAGGCAGAAAGGTAGCCTTATGCAATGTAGGGAAATGCAGATGGAGACAATGCTTAGTCTCGGAAGGCAGAAAGGTAGCCTTATGCAATTCAGAGAAATGCAGATGGAGACAATGCTTAGTCTCGGAAGGCATAAAGGTAGCCTTATGCAATGTAGAGAAATGCAGATGGAGACAATGCTTAGTCTCGGAAGGTAGAAAGGTAGCCTTATGCAATGTAGGGAAATGCAGAGGAGACAATGCTTAGTCTCGGAAGGTAGAAAGGTAGCCTTATGCAATGCAGGGAAATGCAGATGGAGGTAGAGCTTAACCTCGGAAGGCAGAAAAGTAGCCTTATGCAATGCAGGAAATGCAGATGGAGGTAGAGCTTAACCTCGAAAGGTAGAAAGGTAGCTTTATGCAATACAGAGAAATGCAGATGGAGACAATGCTTAGTCTCGGAAGGCAGAAAGGTAGCCTTATGTAATGCAGAGAAATGCAGATGGAGACAGAGCTTAGTCTCGTAAGGCAGAAAGGTAGCCTTATGCAATGCAGAGAAATGCAGATGGAGACAGAGCTTAGTCTCGAAAGGCAGAAAGGTAGCCTTATGCAATGCAGAGAAATGCAGATGGAGACAATGCTTAATCTCGGAAGGTAGAAAGGTAGTCTTATGCAATGAGTAAAAGGGCAAAATGATGACAAAATTTTCTTAGCTGATAGCGGATCGAGATATTGCGACTGTTGGGGATATTGTGTCTACTAGAAGCACTGTGTGCGGATAGCAGCTGTGAGTAAGTACAACGGTTCTGAGAGTTATATTCCTGAGTAATGTGAGTCTCGTGAGTGTATAATATATTTGATGATTTTGCAACTCAAGTGCCTGCATTCAAAGAAAAATCGTGAGTTTTGTAAAGAGAGGAGGTTAGTTCGTATTCCCGCTGGCTCTGGTTGACCTGCTCAGCTCCATTCCGATGATATTGGGCGTATCATTGGGGTAGCATTGTTAAACGAAGCAACTTTGGTAACAGACATGCATGATTTAGTAAAGAAATGTGACAATAAATACATAATTAAGAATAGTTTTCTTTAGATGAACTGACGAGTGCGACGTGGTCCAAGATACTGCAACTTCTCTCGCTCTGGAATTTTGAGGGTCCTCCTCAAAATTCTGCCCCAGTTTACCTGGCTACTGCTTCCGACGGCTGTTTGTGTCGAATGGCTGAAATTACTTCGGAATTTTGAGGGTCCTCCTCAAAATTATGCCCCTGTTTCCAATAGGGGGGGGGGGGGGAATGAAAATTTTATTGAATTATGACCAAACCCATAGGGCTGCCTACGTATCCCCTCTTAAATGGGAATCAGGTCAGGCGTAGTTCAAATTACATCACATGAGGAAAGAATAAAAGTTACACATAGTATCGTTTCACTACATCTGAATTGATCAGCTTCGGCCAAACTTCACCGTCCATTTCTACAAGTATGAGGGATCCTTTGGTGAGGACCCGGTGAACCATGTATGGACCCTTCCAGTTGGGAGAGAACTTCCCTTTGGCCTCCTCTTGATGTGGGAAAATCTTCTTTAACACCAGCTACCCCGGTATAAACTGTCTCGGTTTGACTCTTTTGTTGAAGGCTCTGGACATTCTGTTCTGATAGAGCTGATCGTGACAAACTGCATTCATTCTCTTTCTGTCTATAAGAGCCAACTGCTCGTAGAGACTCTCTACCCATTCTGCATTGTCAAGTTTGACTTCCTATATGATTTTTAAAGAGGGAATTTCTACCTCGGCGGGAATGACTGCTTCTGTACCATAAACCAACATATAGGGAGTTGCCCCTATTGATGTGCGGAATGTGGTGCGGTATCCCAACAAGGTAAATAATAACATCTCATGCCACTCCTTATGCTTTTCTATCATCTTCCTTAGTATCTTCTTGATATTCTTATTGGTGGCTTCTACAGCTCCGTTCATCTGAGGTTTGTAAGATGTAGAATTCTTGTGTTTGATCTTGAAGGTTTCACACATGGATTTCATCATGTCGTTGTTGAGATTGGAACCATTATCAGTGATGATTGACTCTGGAATTCCGAACCGACAAACAATGCGGTCGCGGACAAAATCTGCTACCACTTTCTTAGTCACTGCTTTGTACGATGCTACTTCAACCCATTTGGTGAAATAATCAATTGGCACTAGAATGAACCTGTGCCCATTTGATGCGGCAGGCTCGATAGGTCCGATAACATCCATTCCCCAAGCGGCGAACGGCCATGACGATCTTGTTGCAGTAAGCTTGTTTGGAGGCACCTTTATCATGTCTGCATGTATCTGACAGCGATGACATTTTCAGACATACTGGATGCAGTCCGTTTCCATAGCCATTCAAAAATAACTAGCTCGGAGTATTTTCTTAGCTAAGACAAAGTCATTCATATGTGGACCGTAGGTCCCTACATGAATTTCCTCCAATAGCCCGGATGCTTCCTTTGTGTCGACACAGCTTAGTAATCCCAAATCAAGAGTCCTCCTATACAAGATTCCTCCGCTATGAAAGAAGTTGTTAGATAATCTCCGGAGTGTACGTTTCTGAGTAGGATTTGCGAGTTCTGGATATTCTCCTTTAGTCTAATATTCCTTGATATCATGAAACCAAGGTTTTCCGTCCGCTTCTTCTTCTACATGAGTGCAGTAGGCTGGCTGATCATAGATCTTTACAGGAATAGGATTAATGAAATTCTTGTCTGGGTGCTGTATCATGGACGATAGGGTAGCCAATGCATCGACAAATTCATTCTGAACTCTAGGAACATGTTAGAACTCTGTCTTTGTGAACCTTTTACTCAATTCTTGTACATGATGCAGATAAGGGAGTATCTTGGAGTTCTTGGTTGCCCATTCTTCTTGGACCTGATGTATAAGCAGGTCTGAATCTCCGATCACTAGCAATTCCTGAATGTTCATGTCAATGGCCATATAGAGCCCTAAGATGCAGGCTTCGTACTCGGCCATGTTGTTGGTGCACGGGAACTTAAGCTTGGCAGACACCGGATAATGCTGGCTGGTTTCTGATATTAGGATCGCTCCTATGCCAATTCCTTTGAAGTTTGCTGCTCCGTAGAAAAACATTCTCCAACCATCATAGGGTTCTGCAATATCTTCCCCTATGAAAGATACCTCTTCATCGGGAAAATATGTCTTTAGACGCTCGTATTCTCCATCCACGGGATTTTCAGCAAGATGATCTGCTAGTGCTTGTCCTTTGATTACCTTCTGAGTCACGCAAACAATGTCGAATTCACTCAACAGGATTTGCCACTTGGCTAGCTTGCCAGTGGGCATGGGCTTCTGAAAGATGTACTTCAAAGGATCCATTCTTGATATGAGGTAAGTGGTATAGGCACAGAAATAATGTCTCAACTTCTGAGCTACCCAAGTCAGAGCACAACAGGTGCATTCAAATAGAGAATATCGGGCCTCGTGCAGGGTGAACTTCTTGCTGAGATAATAGATGGCTTGCTCCTTTCTTTCCGTTTCATCATACTGCCCCAGAATACAACTAAAAGCTCCATCCAATACTACAAGGTAGAGTAATAGAGGTCTACCCGGCTCGGGCGGGACCAAAACTGGCGGCGTTGACAGGTATTCCTTGATTCTGTCAAAGGCTTTCTGACAATCATCAGTCCATTTGGTAGCGGCGTCCTTCTTCAACATCTTAAAGATTGGCTCACAAATGACAGTGGATTGAGCTATGAACCGGCTGATATAGTTAAGCCTTCCCAAGAAACTCATAATCTCTTTCTTGTCCTTCGGTGGTGGAAATTCTTGGATGGCTTTGACCTTTGACGGATCCAGTTCTATTCCTCGGTGACTCATAATGAACCCAAGTAGTTTTCTAGCAGGAACCCCGAATGCACACTTGGTGGGATTCAACTTCAACTTGTACCTTATTAGTCTGTTGAAGAACTTCCTCAAATCTTCCATGTGGTCATTGGCTCTCTTGGATTTGATGATAACGTCGTCTACATATACCTCGATCTCTTTGTGTATCATGTCATGGAAAATAGCAGTCATGTCCCTCATGTAGGTGGCCCCAGTATTCTTTAACCCGAATGGAATCATCTTGTAACAATACATTCCCCATGGCGTAATGAAAGCCATTTTCTCCGCGTCTTTCTCATCCATCCATATCTGATGATACCCAGCAAAACAATCAACAAACAACTGCAGTTCATGCTTGGCGCAGTTGTCAATTAGAATGTGTATGTTCGGCAAGGGGAAGTCGTCTTTTGGACTGGCCCGGTTGAGATCCTGGTAGTCGACACAGACTCTAAACTTCCCGTCCTTCTTCGGCACTGGCACAACATTGGCTAACCATGTTGGATACTCTAATACCTTGAGAACCTTGGCTTTGACTTCCTTGGTGACTTCTTCCTTGATTTTCAAACTCATGTCAGGTTTGAACTTCCTGAGCTTCTGTTTTACTGGTGGACATGTCGGATCGGTTGGCAGTTTGTGAGCTACAATAGATGTACTGAGACCAGTCATGTCATCATAAGACCAGGCGAATATGTCCTCATATTCCCTTAGAAATTCCGTGTACTCTTTCTTTTCTGATGGTGACAGATGAACGTTGATTCATGTTTCTTTGACATTTTCTGCATCTCCCAGGTTGACAAACTCAGTTTCGTCCAGGTTAGACTTAGGTCTGTTCTCAAAATCCTCAACCTCTTTAACAACCTCTTCTGGTATATCATCTTCTTTTGAGTCCATATCCGTTTGTTGCGTTGCCTTGTCGCACGTCACAATCGTCGGTTCAATAAGATAAGTAATAGTAATGCTGTGTGAATAAAGTAAACAATAAAAAGTAATAAGAGCAAGATTTATAAGAAACTGAAATGCTTTGATAAATTTTTATAGTTGTTTTGAACATTGGAGCTCTTATTTCAATATTAAAAATGCGGAAAGAAAGTCAATTAGCGAAAAAATAAAGATAATGCATGGTGTTTTGTCCAGCCTTGCTACCCCGAAGCTTTCTGGGCCCTGGTGGTTCTGATGGACCAATTATTCAGGCGTGCTCCTCGGCTCACAACTTGTATAGAAGGGCTTTCCTCCCCCTCCTCCTTGAAAATGACACAACAGTCCATATTATCATCTTCCAAAAACAAATTCCTCATCGCCGCCAGTGCTTCCTCTTCTCCCGACCCATATATGACACTGGCGGGCGGAAAAGTCTATTCCAAGCGAGGTATCAGATGCTCCAGTGGGTAGTAGGGACTGCACCATAGTGGCGACCAGTGGTTGAATTCCTCCCAAGTGTATTCATATCCCAAACCAAAAGTGGTACCATGTTTCTTCAACTTGATAGGCTTAACGATTCCTTGGAGATTCTTGCCAAGTCCCTTGCTAGGTTCGTATCCATACCAATTTAGTATACTTTCAATTTTGCTATCCCACCATTTGTCCTTGTCTACGGTGTTGACCCGTTCAATGTGATGGTAGGTTTCTCCGCCTATCTTCCTTCTTCCTTCGATTACTGGGATGGTCTGGAGACTGTATATGGGATTGCTACCGTTGCCGTGAATAATTACCTCTTGGTGATTCCACTCTAGTTTCACTGCTTGATGTAGGGTTGATGCCATAGCCCCAACGGCATGGATACAGGGCCGTCCCAATAGCAAGTTGTAAGATGCTGGGACGTCTATCACTTGAAAATCAACATCGAACCAAGTCGGTCCCATTTGCAGACACAAACTGATTTCCCCAATAGTGGACCTTTGGGATCCATCGAAAGCTTTGACATTGATGGATCCATCCTTGATCTCATGCAGGCTCTTTCCCAATGTTCTAAGAGTCACCAATGGACAAATATTGAGGCTGGACACTCCGTTAATCAGGATTCTGGTGATGAAGTGATCTTCGCACTGCACAGTGATATGCAAGGCCTTGTTGTGGCTTAGCCCTTCAGGTGGCAGCTCATCTTCGTGGAAAGTGATTTTGTGACTCTCCAATACTTGCCCCACCATGTTTGCCATTTCTCCTCCAGTTATGTTGCTGGGTACATATGCCTCGCTCAGCACCTTCAATAAGGCATTCTTATGTGCGTCAGAGCTTTGTAGCAGAGCCAAGATAGAGATCTGGGCTGGCGTTTTGTTCAACTGATCAATGAACGAATACTCTTTGGCTTGTATCTTCCTCCAGAGATCATCAGGCCCAGTTTCAGTAACGGTTGGTCCTCCAGAGGCCTGTTTACTGGACTTGGCTAGGTGTTCTGGGGTATAAACCCTGCTGGTTCTTGTCATACCCTATGCTGCAATTGCTTCTCTAGATTTGGTTTTCCCTTTCCTTCTCGCCTCGGCAGTGTAATCCCATGGTATGGCCTTTGGGTGGAACGGTGTTACGACTGTCATGGTCACCGAGATGGGTACATTTGCCTTGGACCCAAACTCGACCTCAATAGGTCCTGGCGTCTTTGCAGAAGAAGGTGCTTCGAACTCAAGTGGTATGGGCATGTCTACTTCAGCGTTTTCAGAAGGCTGGATCTGGACCACAATTGGATTAAGTGTGACTGTTGGTTTCTTTGGCTCGTCACCTTCAGCGATCAATCCGATCGACCCTTTGGGGTCCCAATCGTTCTCTATCTCAATCATGTGAATGCCCCCACCCTTGTGGTTAGGCAGAGGGTTGTTGCAGACATTCGGAGCTAGCTCCTTTGCTATGATGATCTTGTTGTCAATCAAAGCTTGGATCTTATCCTTCAGAGAGCGGCACTCATCAATGGTATGCCCCTTCATGCCGGAATGGTATACACAGGTTTTGTTTAGGTTGACCCATTGGGAGGGGTTTTCGGGGTTTACGGCAGGGATAGGGGGTGATGTAACCAGCATCTTTGAGCCTTTCATACAGTTGGTCGATAGATTCGGCAATGGCGGTATACTATTTGGGGGGTCTACGGTCGAAGTTTGGTCGGAGTCTAGGAATGTTTTGGCGGGTGGGAGGTGATTGATAGTGAGAGGGTTGAGTATTGTAGGTTTGATAGACATGTGCGAGTTGGGAATATCTGGGTGAAGTAGGCTGATATGTGGGAGGCGGAGGTGGTTGGTAAGTAGGTGGTGGAGTTTTGTAAGAGGGCGAGGGTGCTTGGTAATTTGGGGTAGGTTGATATGTGAGTGGAGGTATTGGGTAGGTTTGGTATTCAATTGGGGATTTTGTTCTTTGTGCAACCATCACGGCGCTTACATCCCTTTTCTTGGACGTGCCACCAGACTGTAGAGCCTTGTTTGTGGCCTGCAAAGCTTCAAAGTTAGTGACCATACCACTTTTCATACCTTCCTCGATCCTTTCCCCTAGCTTGATGATGTCGGAAAATTTATGGCTTTCAATCAGCATTAACCTTTCATAGTACTGTGGGTCTTGAGCTCAGACGAAAAACCTGTTCATTTGTTCTTCTTCTAAAGCCGGTCTGACCTTAGCAGCTTCTGATCTTCAACGAGTAGCATACTCGCGGAATGTCTCCGTGGGTTTCTTCTTTAAGTTCTGGATGTAGAACACGTCTGGTGTATTTTCCGCGTTGAACCTGAACCTGTCCATGAAATCAGATGCCATACTTACCCAATTTGACCACTTCTTAGGGTTTTGGTTGGTGTACCAAGACAAAGCATCTCCCTTCAGACTCCTCATGAAGAGTTTCATGCGAATCTTTTCGTCCTTCCCTACTCCGACCAACTTGTCGTAGTATGTCCTCAGATGAACTCTCGGATCTCCGGTACAGTCAAACATTTTGAACTTATGAGGTTTGTACCCCTTGGGTAGTTCGACATCTGGTTGTATGCAAAGGTCTTCGTAATTTAGTCCTTCAATCCCCCTACTTCCTTCGGCACCCTGAACTCGGCTAGTCACCTTCTTGAGTTCTGCGGCCAGATTCCCGATAAGAGAGTGTTTGTTATTAGACTCAGGTGTGTTTGAAATAGGTTGAGTATAGTGTGGTGTGGTTTCCACATAGATGGGGGTGTTGTGGGGATGATCATTTGTGGAGTTTAGTGGTTCAGGAATGAGTAGTGGGGTGTTGTCTGAAGTGTGGCATGTGTTGCAATGGTGATGTGGAGCGGGTTGATTTTGTGGTTTCGGGATACTTTGTGGAGGTGTGGGGTTTTGAGTGTTGGCAAAGTTGACATTTGGGGTAGTGAGGGAAAACGACAAATTCTCCAAGTTCCGAACTTGGTCCAGTTCTTCTTGAAACTTCAATAACTTCTGTTCGATCTAGGAGGCACTTTCCTTGAAAACCTGAATACCCTGAGGAACCTCTACCCTTTCAACTGAGTTCTCCTTTCTAATGTTGCTCAAATCTTCCATTTTTCCCTTGTTCTTGTTTCTAATAAGACTCGGTAGAGGAGGAGGTGGAGGGCCCTTAGATCTTGTGGAGTATGATAACGATGCCAGAGTTCACGAACTAACCTTTGGGGAGGGGAATAAACAAAAGGTAAAAACAAAAAAGGTAGCAAGTTAGTGCGGATTATGAGAAGAAAACGTTGCAATATTTAAACACATAGTGCAAGAATATGAATCGTGTCCTAATTTGGGAGACTCGTTATGCCCGAGGTAGTCCTAACGACAAGTTGATTTGGAGAACTTATAATGCTAAATGCCTCATTTTATTGATAAAAAATAAGGCGAATCCCAAAACGATACTAATAGCAGAAAATAAAATGTTACTAATGGCCGTTGGCCTTATTACATTTTTAAAGCAAAAGAAAAGACTCCTAACTACTTGGTCCTAGAAGAACCTTCCCCAGACTCGACATCTTTAGCTCCATCGAACAGCTTCACCAGCTCACGCAGTCCCAGCAGCAAATAAGCTCTAGCCAAGTGTCCTCCTTCGTTTCCCTTAGCGTTCTGACAGTTTTCAATCCTCTGAATGAACTTCCTTTCCAATTACACTAAACCCCGCTCCAAATACCCTAGTCGCTTGTTAGTGCTGGCAGCCATATCTTTCCATTCTTCAATCAACTTTTGATGGGCTTCTTGAATCTCCCATTGCTCACTTTCGCATTCCCGTATCCTCTTGCGCAATTGGTTGTACTTGACTTGTGCTTCAGCCTTTTCATCGATGATCATGTGACCTCGAAGAAACCCAGGTTGGCCCAGACCATTGTGATTATCCTCCAGCCATCCTGAATAGTATGGGGTGCAGCCAACATGGTATCTGTCTGGTTCAATAGTATCTCTTCCCATGATGATCTTGCAATGCCACATATGCTGAGCTTGGCACTTATAAGGACTGTCATCAGATTGGAAATCAGTCCGGAAGTGACTCATCTTATCGACCCTTGGTATAACCTGCTTCCTGCCAGCCTGTCTCATGACCCGGAGGGGGACATAAGGGTAGGTTCCTCTTAAACCAATCAGTATCAGAAACGGTGCGTCCCTGGATCGAGCGATGGACTCGTTAGTACGGAACCATTTGAACATCCATTGTATTTGATCCTTAGTCAGATTTTCAAACAGCTCCACCCATCCTTTAGCATCTTCTGGCTGAGCAAACATGTTGGGCATATAGTTCATTCGCCTTGGTTGATGGAAGGCTATATGATCGTCCCAGTCTCTCCGCTGAATCTCTTGCCGATATTCACCCCTTTGGAGATGCTCCATCAGCCAGAGCTGGAGTAGCAAGTTACAACCTTTGAAGTGTGGGGCTCCTTGTTGACACTTTTCCAAGGCTCGGTACATTTCTGCAACGATCATGGGCACTATGCTAATGAGTTACCCACCAATTCCCTCCATTAAGGTTTTAGTGACCATAGCTAGCCTGGTGTGAATCCTTGCTTTCAACATAGGAAACATTATCATCCCCAAGAAGCAGAACATAAAGAAAAAGACCCTTCTGTGGATATGCCCCAATAAGGTGAGGGCGAATTCATCTAGGTAAGTGTGGTATGACTTACTATGTCCGTACCTTTCGTATAGATAGTCGAAAGGAATGTAGGAATCCATCAAACAGGTCAAGTTTGTGTTTTTCCTTAGTCCCATCATTTTGAGAAAACCCTTACCCTTGCGATTTTCCGGAATAAGTAAACCCGAAGTCTCCCACGGAATACCAGCTAATCCTCCTATTTCCTCGAGCAGAGGTGTCATCTCAATCTCCCCGAAGCGAAACACAGACCTATCACAGTCCCAGAACAGAGTAACAACTTCTATGATTTTGTTTTTGAGTTGGACCTCCAGGAGAGAAGGAAAATTTCCTAGGTATTTCGGACAAGAGCCTGATCACTGGAGTGAAGATCCTCCCACCAGCTTAGCAACCTTGGGTGGATGTTAGTGACCATGACAAATATGGGGACTTCATGCCTCATTTCTGCAAAACAAAGTGTTAGACCCTTACCCCGCCAGACTCGACTATTTAAACCTATAATTAGCATAAGAAACATTTAGTTTTCCAAATAAATGCACAGAATATGGTAACGTCCGTTTGGGTTCCCAGGAAACCCAGTGGACTTGGGACAAGACTATCTTAAAGAGTCATTATGTGGACAACATAACTGACTTGGCTAGGTTTTGATAGTGATGCATCCACAATTAAACAGAGTAGGGTTTCTATAAGGTATTAGACTGGTACCCTTGAGCGGACAACTCAAGAGGGAAAGGCACAGAACCATCGACTACACCGTTGATCGATTGGTTTTACCGCAAATACGCCTTTGCCAAATTTAGGGGGTAATGATATCGGAAGGGCGCAACCACTCATTATAAGCGTTGCTATGGTATTTCGTTTGGCACGAGTGGAATATGATGTTGAATATGCAGTTACAAGTTGTCATGTATTTGCACGTTCATAAAGTAATGATTACAATAATTGCTCATAATTACAACAATATTGAAGGAAAGTGGTAAAAGAAAGCATTAGAGAAAAGAACAAAGAGCCAAGTCAGTTTCGTAATAGAAGAGAAATAAAGACATTAAATAAAGGCAATAAAGAAGCAGTAAAGTCACAAATAACATGAGATGGTAAAAGCCTAAAAGAAGTATCCCCAGCAGAGTCGCCATGCTGTCGCGCCCCCTTTTTCTCGCGAAATCGGGCTTGTGACATTTGGGAGGACAACTCGTTCCCTTTTGGGAATTGGGTTTTGGAACTTGAAGAGTCGCCACCTAATGATTAAGTGCATTAGGACACTAAGAAGGGTTTGAGTTTGAAAAACCAGAGTTTGGGTAAGGGCTAGAAATTATCTCGAGGGGAAGGTGTTAGGCACCCCTCAAGATCCACTAGTGTGGTTTCCGGCCATGTTACAATTGTGACTTCACATAATCAAATAAGCAATTAAGGGCCTCAAATAGAAGGGGATTTTCACATATTATTGTAAGCAAATTGAAAGTTTGAAAAGAATAAAGAAAGCAGAAATTTTAAGGAAATAGTTCGAACAATAAAACAAGTTAAAAAGAAAGAGGGTCCTAGGTTTACAAACAATATGTATCACATCAATGCAATATCCGGTAATCACTCCTCGAAAGAGGGGTTACATGTGGTATTAGCGTACCGGTCATCATATCCATATCTACCCTTCCCACCCCGTTAAGGTATTAAAGCGCAGAATGGTGTCGTTACTTGTTGCATGCTAGTACCTTCCCCAATCCTATCAGCCTCGAAGGCATTGAGACTACTTGTCCAAAAGGGAAGGGAGATTTGGCTTTTACGGTTTAAAGGACAAAATCTAGGGCGAAAATCAAAATATATAAGGCAGGTATGAGGAGAACACATAACAGTTTAAAGGGCTCAAATAGGCCTCCTCAACTTAAAGACAGATTGTTTAACATGTCTTGCATGTACTGATTATGGTCTGAATTAAATTAAAGCATAGGATAAACTGATTCATCACATATTTCTCAGATAGGAGTCCGAATTAGCCTTCCCTGGTTGTAATTTATCAAAGACTGATGCAGTTAATTAATTACCTAATGGTTTGCCTAAGTGATACCTATAAACATGATATCTAACAGTGCTTACTCCGATTTTAAAGAAGGCTTACTGATTGTAGAAAACACATAAGTTCTGCAGATGTTAAACGACATTACTACTGATTTTAGACTTGTAGATGAAATAAACAAATCAGATTCAACCGGTTACTCATATAGGCATGATTTCTAGGTGTTGTTGGTTTTAAAGCGATTATAAAAGTGCAGGAGTCCTATAGACATGGTATCTAGAATGAAACTTATTATTACTTAACCTATAACTGTTTGCCTAATGATAGATGTAAAATGCAGAAGTGCCGAAGACCTATAGTCATGATTTCTATATGCAGAAGTGTAGAAAAACCTACAGACAAGATTTCTATATGATATGCGAAAGTGTAGAAAACCTATAGACATGATCTCTACGTATGTAGAGGTGCAGAAAAACCTACAGACAGGATTTCTATATGATATGCAGAAGTGCATAACTTGTGAATAGTAATGCCTATGAGCATGCTGTCTACCCTTTGCATACATAAGTGACCCTCCCCTTTTCACTAGAACCCCATAAGTTATTACAACATTATACAGACCAGAATGAATTAAGAAAAGAAAATTACATCAGAAATTAAGCTACAACCAAGGAGCCTAATTCAGACTCAAGGTCTAACGATATGAGGTGAACCAACTTCCAGGATCAGGTTTCCAAAGCCTTCTCTTATTTGGGATGTGTCAAAGTTCCTCAAGAGCCTCAAATGGACTCCGGGCAGTGCTTACAACCCAAATATATTACAGAATTAAGAGCATAGTGCAATGTGGAAATGCCAGCCCTCAGATGTCCAATGTCCCAAAGAAAGGCTCATAAGAGGGGGGCAGAACTTAGAATCTAAGAGTAAGTGTAAGTGCACAAGGGGGAATTAGGGAGAGCCATGGCAGACCGGTGGTCATGCCCTTCAATCAGGAGTGTTGGCACACCCCTGACTAGCGTATTAGCCATATTTTGAGAGTTGGGATCCATTGAGGATCAGGTTCAGACCTAAGCAACAATTTGGATGCTGTCAGGCCATAAACCTTAACTCAAACACATACAAAGGAGTGGGGGTATAGGGAGTTCATAACAAAGGAGTGGGGGTATAGGGAGTTCATAACAAACAGCAGATGCAAAGAGAGAGTAGCATACTCAATACAGAACATTTATAGCAAAATAGACAGGAGTGTAGCAACTGTAAAATAAACACATAGGGATGGTACTGAAATCGAAATTAAGGCATACCAGTTTCAGGGAAACAAATAAGTGAAAGCTGAAGTCTTGTAAACCAAATTGCAAGCAAACAGTACAAAAGATCTCAGAAGAGAGTTGAGTATTGAAATTGAGAGGTGTGTGTGTGTGTGTAAAGTATTGAATTCGAAGTGTTGAACTGAAGGTTCAAGGTGTCTAAGTGTAGAAGGGTCGTACCCCTTTTATAGTGCAGAAAATAAGTAAGAAAAGGTAAGGGAATAGTTTGCAATCAATCACACAGAATCTCCTTTCAGTTAAGGGATTCTGATTTCAAACGGGTAGAAGACAATTAAGGAAGGAATTGGATTAAAATCTTTTCCAAAGTAGTACAAGAAGGGCAAATACATAGAAACTATTTAAGGAAAGAGTTTGATAGAAACACGATTTGTGCAAATAAGGAAAGACAATCAATCATCAGCCAGTAAAAATCAGAAATTGAGTTTTGGTATGAATGAATCCAATCAGAAAAGGTGAAGAAAGGCTTAATTAAAGAAAATTAGTAACAATCAATCGAACCTTATTAAAAGGAATTCTGAATCAATCACAAATTGGCAAAATCTGTTTTGAAGGAAGAATTCCTCATATATAAAGCATACAGACATGTCAAACAAGAAAGAATTGTCATGCTAATTAGAAAGAATCTAGCATAGAAAAGTTTAGAGTCACAAGCAAAGAGGCTCAAATTCAGTACATAGACTCAGACTTAGTTTGAGAGAATCCAGGGTTCCATAATAGAACCCTACTCCAAACATAAGACCAAACTCGCCAAAACCCCCAAATCCTAGGGTTTTCAACTCGAATTAGATGCAAAGACGAGAAGACAAATAACTGAAACGGGCTCAGAGGTCTCTTTCAGAGGCTCATGAGAAAACAAACAGGTAAAATAGCAGGTTCGTAACAAACATAGTGAAAAAGCCGATTTGAAGCATAAAGAACATGTTTTAAGAAAAACTTGGAACTTAAACAAGTTCAAAAGACAAAGAGGTAGCATGAACTTAAGGAAACAGTAGATGAAACATGTTTAGAAAGAACTCAAACAAAGTCCAGAAGAAGGCAAATAAGAACTAAGAGCTTAGTAAAAATTACAGTAAGGGAACATAGGGTTAAACAAACACATAAGATAAACGTGTGAAAGCATGATATAGAAACCAGTAGAAGAAAGAACGGAGCACAGTAGAAGAATATGCATAATAAGGCAAACCTAAGAACACATAAGGACATGTGAGGTAGAAAAGAGAACATAAAAACATAGCATAGATAGATTCACACAAAGAAAAGAAGAAGAGGAGTCAGAAAACATTTTAAACTTTTTCAGAAACCCTAAATCGAAGAGAAACAAATTTTGAAAGAGAAGATTGGGGAAAACGTTTTAAAATTCCAGTAGAACACAAATATAGCATAGATCTAAGAAAACAACTAGAGAAAACCTCGAATAGATTAGGGTTTCAGAGAAACCTTAAAAATGAGAAAGGCTTGGAAGAAAATCCGATCCTGAGTCGAAAAGACTCATATTGCTTGAACACGCCGGAATAATGGCCAGAGAAGCCATAAATCTACAGATCTAAGAAGGATCTGAAGAGAGCCATCGGAGTTGGGCCTCGAAGCTTCGAACAACCATAGTTTGATGGTGGAAGGGGGTGAGTACCAACCATCCATGGCCTGAGAAGCCACGGATTCCGGTGGAAACATGGTAGAATAATGTAGGAGATGGCTAGGGTTTCAGAGAGCTTGAGAGTGTTTTGAGAGACGAAGGGTTTCAAGGCGGCGGGTCAGGTGAGAATGAGGGAGATTAGGGTAGCTGTTTAGGTTTAATTATGGAAGGGCGAGTCTTGGCCGTTGATCTTGAGTGATCAACGGTCCAGATTTAAGTGGTAGGTGGGGAACAGGTTGGGTCGTGGGTTGGATCCAGATTGAAACTGGGTTGGTTTCAATTTGGGAGGAATTAGGGTCAAACTGAGGTTAAAATTGAAAGGAAATGAGGCTGTAATTGAAATAGAAATAGGCTAAATGTTAAATAGCCAATTTTCCTCTTTTATTTTATAAAAATAGCGAAAAAGACTTTTAAACAAATTAAAAGTACTTACCCAAATAATAACGCATAAATATTGATTTAAAATATTGAAACCAATTTTACAATTATAAATATGCTATTAATCTTAAAATAGGCTATAATTGCAATTATATGCAATTTAGTCTTTTAAATACCAAATAAATTTGTAAAAATGTAAAAAAATTATTTTAACTATATTTTGGTATAAATATGGGAATAAAATAAATTATTCACCAAAATTGATGATTTTTGGAAATAATTATGGATTTTGTACTGCTAAAATGGATTGTAAATTGATTTTAAAAACTCTTCAAAAGATTGGAAAATTACTAAAACACTTGGGTATGCTTATGTATGCATATATGCTATTTTGAAAGTATTTTGTATATAAAAATACATAGAAAAAAATTGGGTATCAATAGTGCCAGACTTGTGACTTGTTGTTCTTGAGAACTTTGAGGATGTGTAACAGGTTCCCGATCTGGTTCTTAACATAAAGTTTGTTGGATCATCAAAATACAAAAGGCACTTAACTTATCAATTTTTCCCTTTTTGATAATGACAAACTTATAATTGAAGTTCCGCTTGAGAACCTATTCCCCCTATTCCCCCTCTTAATTTTTTCCCCTTTTGGCATCATAAAAAGATTATACACATGTAATAAGCAAAAAAAAGTCCAGCATGGTTAAATCATGCCACATATGTGCACATAAGCATGGTAAAAACATATCATACGAGGATAACATGCTAGCATAAAGACAAGATGCTCATTAATTTGAAAGAAAAGAGAACAAAGATAGTAACACCATTGTTACACAACCATTCACAAAAAATAACTTAAAAGTACCAGTCATAGAAACAACAAAATAGAGACTAAGGTAGGACAGACAACATTCAACTTGACACTGTGAAGGGAACTGTTTTAAGGAGTACTAGAAGGGGGAGGCGGGGATGAAAAGGCAAGGGTTCTGAGGAGAATATCAATTCGAGCATTTGCATACACTTTCTTGTTAAGTTGCCGCTCTTTCAGTTCCTCAACCTATTTCCCGAGATTTGCATTTTCTTTGGTCAGGCGAGCAACCTCTGTGCCTTGTGCACTACTGGAATCAGGTGCCTCCTAGGTCTGACTGAGCTGCCCTTCAGGAATAACATTTCATGCCTTCAACCTCCTTATATCCTCATTTGTATCATTCTGAGCATCAATCAATTGAGAGATAGTGGAAATGCTGCCAATACCTCCTTTCTTACCAATACACTCACATTCCTCCAAGGTGGTCTTTGAGAAAGTCTGCTTGCGAGTTCCTACTGTTGCTTTTCCCAAAGGGACTTTGAAGAAGTTAAACACCTTAGTGAGCAAGAACCCGTAGGGAAAACCGTGAATTCCATCATTAAAGTCTGCCACTTTCTTCACATGATCAATCATGAGACCAGACATATTGATAGTGGTGTAGGCATCTAGTGCTTTTATGAGGAATAGGTCTACTTTTTACGTAATGGAACACCTTTATATATGTGGAAGCAAGACCTTGTTTACCATCTCAAACATAAGTTGATACACTGGAAGGAGGGCCTTCTTGTGCACCCATTCACCTTACCGCACATCATATCCTTCAGAATGACACTTCTGAAATTGGGAGAACAAGTCCCCTCAATGGATGAGATCCTTAAGCAGACACTCTCAAAATGTTCCCTAACACACCCTCGTCCCTCACAAAATCTACTTCGTTGACCTTCAAGAAAATGTTATCATCTTCCACTGTAAACATATCTATGTAGAAGCTACGTATCTCTTCCTCATACACCTTGGGGCTCTCATTGGTGAATAAGTGTGTCGACCTTTGAAACTCACAAATATCAACCAGTTGATGCATCTCTGTCATATCAAGAATGTTAGGAGCAAATGTTCTGCCCCACAACACTCTCTGTTTTCTAAGGTTTTCTCTGCCTTCATCCTTAGACACACTCATTTTGACCTTCTTAGAGGAACCAAGTTTCTCGTTGTCACCAACCTTCCTCTTTATAGACTTTCTCACACTTTTCTCTTTCTTTGCAGACTTCTCAAACAATTTTTCACCAGACTCCTCTCCCTTAATATTTTTCACTTCCATAGTTTTCACATATGACTCTCTCATAGGTTTTGGAATCATAAGTTTCTTAGAGGACTTACGAATTAAGGAAGCAGGTTCCTCATTCACCTCTTTATTTTCAACATCAACAAAAAGTGTTGGAGGCACTTCCTTTTTATTCACCAGCTTTCCGCTTTTCATCAGCCTTCTCCTTTTTTTCTCTTTTTTGTTTTTCTTCAGAACAGATTTACGGGCTACCTACTTTTGCAGCTTGGTTGTAGGTCTTTTAAGAGTGGTCTCATTAGGAGCTGACTTTCTACTTCTAGCAGCAATAAAGCTTGCTACAATCACATTTTCATAGTCTTCCTCACTATTCTAATTTTCCTCTTCAGATAGATATCTCATCTCAGGAATGACAAAGTTCAACAACTCAGCATCTAAGTGAGGAGAAGGAGCATGATTAGTACTGAACTGGGGCTCTTTTGAGGAGCAGCAGGATTCATCCCAAGTAGGAGCAGAGTGCTCTTCTTGGGCAGAGGGATCAGATCCCTCTATTGGTTCCATAGTAGTACTGACATGTGCCAAAGATTCAAAGGGCACCAATTCCCTACCCTCATCCTTGTTACTTTCACCTTCCCCCTAAGACCCAATGGTCTCATTAACACCCTCATAACCACCAACTAAACCTCCCTCTACAGCAATTAGTAACATGTTCTCAATTGCTTCTTGTTTATTTACCCCTAAAGTAGAATCAGAGGTGACAGGAGGAACATTACCTGTAGGATTGGCAATATTTAGATCAAATCTTGGAACGGGCATTCCTGAGCCTTCACTACTGCAAGCAACATCTTGTTGGTCTTCAGAACTTTCCCTACTTTCTGACTAGAAACTTCCTGACCCTCGTCTCTGTCTACTATTTCGCCATCTGCCATTTTTTCTGGCAAGGCAGAAGAAGAGGTCGCAACAACGAATCTTTTGGGGTTCTCAGTCTTACGACTACGGTGATAACCTGAACTCGATTAGGTTCGAGAAAAAGTAGTGGGTGGTTGTTGGTATGGTATAGGGTTTTGACTAGGTGATAGAGGGGACTCAGACTCTCGCTCATTTGCTTCATAAGACGATGACACAGGGAGGACTATACTGGAAATTTTTGAAACTTCTAGATTTTGAGACATAGTAGAGATTTGAGGCGAGGATAAGAGTAGAAGAGAATTTGTTTCGAGAGACAAAAAGGGATTTTTGGCTTTGATGTGGATAGTGAGGAAATAGACAGCGTTTGGGATTATTTTAGAGAGAGTGAGGGACTGGTTAGAAACGTGTATTGATTACTGGGTAAATATGTCGTTTAGTAACATGTGTGATGTTTAGGTCTTAAAGAGATGAGAGAGAGAGCTGAAATATTTAATGATGAGGCACTTTTATAGCCGTTAAAAATATGCATAAGAGTACAAAGGAAATACTATCCTGAGTCAAGGGAACCAGGTTTCCTGACTTAGTTTTGTAAATATGAGCCTCATCCTTTTACCAAGATACAATGTCATTAGATGTTTGCTTGCTTTATAGTTGCCATACGTGTTTAGCTGTAACGGTTTATAGATGAGTTAGAACTTGCCAGAAAATACTTTTTAGTTGTTTTACCTGTTCATTATTTCATAGCCAATCGTTGAGCGACTTGGTGATCATTGATTCTTTTTAAAGTGCTCTATGCTAAGTGCTTTGGTGAAGATATCTGCTAGTTGGTCCTTTGTTTTACAGAACTTCATGCAGATAAGACCTTTTTCAACATTGTCTTTGAGAAATTGATGTCTCACATCAATGTGCTTTGTTCGCTTATGATGAACCGTGTTCTTTTCCATATTGAGAGCAATGGTGCTATCACACAATAATGGCACACAATCAGAAAATACACCAAAGTCCTCCAGTTGCTGCTTGATCCACAACAGTTGAGCACAACTAGAGGCAGCTGACACATACTTAACTTCTGCAGTTGAAAGAGCCAAAGAATTTTGTTTCTTTGTACCCCACGAAATCAAACACGACCTCAGAATGTGCGCCATTCTAGATGTAATCTTTCTATTCACCAGATAACTAGCATAATCAGCATACCCAATTAAGTCGAAATTGTCTCCTAAAGGATAGTAGAGAACCAGGTCATATGTTCCTTTGAGATACCTTAGAATCCTATTGGCAGCTTTCAGATGAGATTCCTTTGGACTGGATTGAAATCTAGCATATAATCCCGCATTGAATACAATTCCAGGTTTACTAGTTGTGAGACACAAGAGTGAACCAATGATACATCTGTACATGGTTTCGTTCATAGGAGAATCGGGTTCATTCATGTCCAGACAAGTGGCTGTGGCAATAGGAGTATTAATGATCTTTGAATTTTCCATCTCAAATCTCTTTAGGAGCTCTTTAATGTAATTTTATTGACTTAACATCGTTCCTTTAGGAGTTTGCTTAACTTGCAACCCTAAGAAAAATTTTTGTTCCCCCATCATGCTCATTTCAAACTCGTTTCCCATAAGCTTTGCAAACTCTTGACACAAGGAATCATTTGTTTCACCAAAGATGATGTCGTCAACATAGACTTGCACAATGAATAGGTTCCTCCCCCATTTCCATAGAAATAGGGTGTTGTCGATTTTTCCTCTTGTAAAGCCATTTTCAAGAAGGAACTTAGACAATCTTTCATACTATGCACAAGGGGCCTGCTTCAATCCATATAATGCCTTGTCGAATTTGAATACATGTTCGAGATGCTCATGACACTCAAAAACATGTGGTTGTTTGACAAAAACTTCCTCCTTTAAAAAGCAATTCAGAAATACATTTTTGACATACATTTGGAACAATTTAAATTTCATATGAGATGCAAAGGCAATGAGGAACTTGATGGCTTCCATTCGAGCAACTGGACAAAAGTCTCATCATAGTCGATCCATTTTTCTTGGTTGTATCTTTGTACTACTAACCTAGCCTTGTTCCTTATTGTGTTTCTAAATTCCTCTATCTTGTTTTTGAACACCCACCTAGTTATTATAATAGTTCCGTCTGGGGTTCGAGAAACCAGGTGTCATACGTTATTCCTCTCAAACTGCTGGAGTTTATCTTGCATATCAGTAATCCAGTCAGCATCTTTCAATACTTCCTTGATATTTTTGGGCTCAATTTGAGAAAGGAAGGCTAAGAAGGAAAATGAATTTCTTGACTTTGATCTGGTTTGAATACTAAGTCTAGAGGAGTAATTATATTTTGGAGAGGGTGTGAGCTTTTGTGTTTCCAGTTAAACACCTAAATCTCATTGTGAGAAGATCCAGGTTCTCTTTGAATAAGATCCATTATTGACATCAATAGAGGAGTGGGTGCCACTTCTTAGCTCAGAATCAGGAGTTCCTTGCACAACATCAATAACTTTGTTCTCTGCTTCACTTTTTGTGATGGAGGAACCAGGTTCATCTATATTAGTTGGATATTCAACTGCATCATCTATTTGATTCCTTGATTTGACTCATTATGTCAGCCTTTCTATTTACCATATCAATAACTTCACCAGGAACCTTTGACTGCTGTCCGTCTTGGTTGACCTTATCAAGTGGATCATTCCCACATAGGTAATGTGAATCATTAAAGATCATATGTATGTTTTCTTCAACATATTGAGTTCTTTTGTTGTAGACCTTGTAAGCTTTGGTTTGTGAAGAATAGACAAGAAAGATTCATTCATCACTCTTGGCATCAAATTTTTCTAGCATTTCCTTACCGTTATTGAGAATGAAACATTTTTAGCCAAACGTCCTCAAGTGGGTTAGCTTGGGTTTCCTCCCATTCAATAGTTTTTGTTTAAGTGGGACCTGATCGTGCACATGTTCACCAAGTAGCACGCATGTTCATTGCCTTTGCCCAAAAGCCTTTTGCAATACCACTGTCAATTAGCACAGTCCTTGCCATATCCTCAAGAGTCATATTTTTCCTCTCCACGATGCCATTTTATTGGGGTGTTCTAGGAGTAGAAAAATTATGACTTATACCATTTTCAGCATATAAATCATCAAATTTTGCATTTTCGAACTTTGTGACATGATTAGATCTTATACTCACAACATTATGGATCATCTTCACTTGAATATTATTTACAAAGGCAGAAAACACTGGAAAAATTTCATCTTTGGTTCTGCGGAACAAAGTCCAAGTGAATCTAGATTAGTCATCCACTATAACAAAAATGTACTTCTTTCCTCCTCTGCTTAGCACTCTTATAGGTCCACACAGATCCATGTGGAGGAGATCAAGTGGCCTTGAGGTGCTTACTTCTTTTTTAGGCTTGAAGGATGATAGTTTATATGAGTCCACCAAACTACAGAGTACCAGGTCCTCTATGAGTTTCCATTGAGAACATTAATGAAATAGTAAGTAAAGAAGATAGGGAGTTTTACGTGGAAAAATCCATGCTCAAGGGGATAAAAAACCACGACCTACACTGGTAGGATTTCAACCTCACTATGAGAAAATTTTAGATTACAACCTATGCAATCTAGGAATTAAACTATTAATCCCATCCTAACTTGTAATACACGTATCACAAGACATTTTGCAATACACCTATTACAAAGACTTCAACTCATGACTAACTCTAGTCACGACACAAACACAAAGGGTTTATGGTTTTACAAAGGGGTTCCTAAGCAATGCTTCTAGCTAAGCAAATTAGGATTTATAATGAAGAACAATTACAAAGTTACAACTCAACTAAGGACAACAAATACTAGATTTAGGAACTGGTCCATTGTAGCGTTAAACTTTGTTCTTGATGCACTTGAGAATTGAATGCTAGAATCTCAGAAGGCTTGAATGCTTGAAGTAAATTCTCAAGTGTTAAAGTGATGTTTTATTATAATGCTCTAGTTAATACACCTTTGATGACATCACTTGAATGATGTAAGCACTTAGTTGATCAAAGGACAAGTGACTGCAGAACTGTGCTGCACTGTGTCCACTATTTCTGAGGCAACCACTTTCTAGCTGTACACAGTTGACTTTCGTACTGCTGTAGGGAAACACAAGGGATCACGTCCCTGTGTTGGTTTTCTATCTTCTACAGTTGCAACAGTTCACATTAACTGGAGTCTGTTTATTAGCAATGTATACAAAGTGTGTCAGGTTCCCTATCTGGTTCTTGACAGTAAGTTTGTTAGATCATCAAAACATAAAGCTAAGACATTGAAAACCCATCAGTTTCCCACTTTTTTATGATGACAAACATAAACATTGATAACATATTTTTAGAACAGAAAAAACCAGATGAAGCAACAGGAACTTCACAAGTTCCCCCTGACTTTATGCTTCCCCCTTAATCAGATCCCTATTTCAATTATACTTCCACTTTTTGGCATCATTAAAAATACACAATCAGGAAATCCGTATAAAGAAGTCTAGTCTAGCTAACTTATGCCACATATGTGCACACAACATAATAGAAAAGAGAAACAGAGAACAAAAATATTTAGATAGCAAAAGAGGATAGTTTTTATATATAAAACATATGCCTTTGCTATACAGCAAAGGCAAATATTGAATTGTTGTCATCGGGAGCAGTACAGGTACATCATAACCACATCAACACAAAAAGAAACAAAAAGAACTTCCACATCATTAAAATAAGAATAGAAAATCCAGAAACTGGTCACTGAAAGAGGTTGCTTAGGGGGCACTAGGAGTAGAGGGCTTGGAAGCTGCAACAAGGGTTTGGAGAACTAGAACTAGATCTATTCGGGAATTTGCTGATAGTTGCTCAGTGAGCAGTTTCTCTTTCAGGTTCTCCACTTGTGCCCTGAGATCAATATTTACTTTTGTCAAACGAGTTATCTCCTCGTTTGACCTTGGGATCCCATTGGCCTGCTGACCTACCAGGATAGCGTTCCTCGCCTTCAACATTCGAATCTCCTTAGTTGCGCTGTTTTATGAATTGATGAGCTGAGAGATGGTTGATGTACTGTGTACCCCCCATTCTTCTCAATCTACTCACATTCCTCCAAAGTTGTTTGAATAAAGTCTGCTTCTTAGTCCCTAATTTGCACTATTCCAGTGGCACTTTGAAGAACTTCAACACGTGCGTAAGAAGGAACCCATATGGAAGACCATGATTGTCATCCTTAAAACTTGCCACCTTCTGAATATGTTCAATCATGATGGCAGGCAACCTTACGGGTGTAAATCCATCCAGGGCCTCCATTAGATACAAGTCATACCTGGAAGTCATGGACCTCCTCTCAGCACGGGGTAGAAGAACCTAGTTCATCAGCTCGAAGAGCTACTAATAAACAGGGAGCAAGACCTTCTTGTGAACCCGTTCCCCTTTTTGGTTTGCATTATCCTTCACAATAGCATTTCTGAAGTTTAACCCACACACATCCTTCACTGTAGACACACCAAACGTAGAGACTTTTAGAATATCCTCAAGCAGACCCACATCAAACACGATATCTACCCCATTAACCAAGGCACAAATATGGTCGGTATCAACAGAAAAGAGGTAGGCATAAAAGCTTTGAACCTCATCCTCATACACCTTGGGTGCATCCATTTGGAATAAATGCCCCCATAATTGAAACTCAACCATCTCAATTACTTGTCTCATGCCAGCCATATCAGAAATTGCTAGGTCAAAAGTGCGACCCAACAAGATCTTTTGGTGCCTCAATCGTTCTTTAGCAGACCTAGTCTCACTTCTCACTTTCTTTGCCGAACCAGGTTCCTTTACAGTTTCCAACTTTCTCTTGCCAGACTTCATAACACTTGATTTTGCTTTTCCATTAGACTTGACCAATACATCCTCATCAGAAACTAATGGTTCACTCACAACATCTTTCAACTTTGAACTGGGGTTGTAACATTCTCCACTAAAGCAGATTGCTTCTTCTTCTGGGACTTTTTCACCAAGGAACTAGGTTCCTCTGTTTCTTTCTCATCCATTTCCACCACAGGGACACTCTTATCACATACTACCTCTCTATTTTTCACCAACCTCTTCTTTTTCTTCTTATTGCTCCTTTTGCTCTTTTGGAGGGCAGACTCATAAGGATCTTTTGCTTTCAACCTAGTAGCAGGTCACTTGGTAGAAGACTCAGGAGTGATTACTGGCCTTCGCTTGACAATAAATGCATCAAGAGCAATGCTGTCTTGATCTTCCTCATCACTAGACCTCTTCTCAGGAACCAGAATTTCTAAGGGCTAAACAAAAAAGTGTGGAGAAGATGTAGGAGCAGAACTGACCTGGTAGGGGGATCCTTGACCTGTTTCCTCTGGAGAGGAGTTAGGTCCTCTACGAGAAGTCCCAGTAGTTTCTGCTGGTGTAGAGATTTCAACCAGCACCATGGCTCCTTCTCCCACTAACTCTTGTGTATCATTCCTCTAAGACTTGGGTACACCGGAGACTACCTCATGCACTATTCCATTTGTAAGTACAACAAAAATGGTTGCGATAGTTTCCTCCTCTAGAGACTCCATAGACACCACAGAATCTAAAGCAACAATGGCGGAAGGTTGATCAACCCTAGCCCCTGAATCCTCTACAGACTTTGGAGCTTTACCCTATTTTCCATTTTTGCCTTGGTCGGTAAGAATCTCAGACGATAAAGATGAAGGATCATCGATTTTTGGGGTTTATGAGTTCTCATCATTTGGAGGGAGAGAGAGGTCTGAGATAGTCATATTAGAACTGGAGAGTGAAGGTAAATCTGGGGTGGAGGTGGTTTTAGTGGTTAATACTGGAATGGTGATAGAGGATTCATCAGGGGCGAAGGGCTCAAGGGTTTTCTCTAGGTTAGTGTCAACTGAAGAAGGGATTTTGGGGTGATTATCAACCGTTGAAGAGATAGAGTTGAGAATTTTTTGGAGAAGGTCTGATTAGGGAATATGATCAGTGAAGAGAAGAGACGGTTTTAATGAGAGAAGATAATTATGAGGGAGAGAGATAGAAACCGGTTCTGAAATGGTGGTAGTGTGTGGGGAGTTGCAACGTTTCAGAGGGAGATGGAAAGGATTTGAAATGAAAAGATGTGACAGTAGTGTCTGAAAAGGTGGATGACATGACAGTTGATATTTGCACCTTTTTTTAAGATTTGTATTAAAGAATGCATATAACTACTAACCTTTGGTACATGAACCAGGTTCTTGACCTATTTTTGAAAATTTCAATCCTCTTTTACCATCCATGCAATGCATCTACAACTTCTATAATCATCATGCATGTTTACCTACAACGGTATTGAAGTGATTTAGACTATGATAGAAAACACTTTAGCTAATATTACCTGAAGGTGACTTACATAGCCACTGATGGGAATCAGGTTCCCAATTAGGCTTCAATATCCCCAACTTCACCATGTTTCTTTCAAAATGCTCCCTACTCAATGCTTTAGTGAAGATATCTACAATTTGGTCTTCTGTACTGCAAAACTTCATATAGATAAGCCCTTTCTCCATATTGTCCCTCAGAAAATGATGTCTCACATCAATGTGCTTGGTTCTTTTGTGTTAAATTGAATTCTTGGCCATGTCGAGTGCACTGGTGTTATCACATAGAAGAGGCACATAGTTAGTGTATACACCAAAATCTTCCAATTGTTGCTTGATCCATAGGAGCTGAGCACAGTAAGATGTTGCAGCTACATATTCTGCTTCAGCTATTGAAAGGGCCACTGAGTTTTGCTTCCTTGTGCCGCAAGAGATGAGATAAGATCTTAGAAAGTGAGCTATTATAGAAGTACTTTTCATATCCACAAGATAACCAGCATAGTCAGCATCAACATACCCAACAAGATTAAAGTTGTCACCTGGTGTGTAGTACAGGACCAGGTCATGTGTTCCCTTAAGATATCACAAAATTCTTTTGGCAGCCTTCAGATGAGATTCCTTGAGATTTGACTGAAACCTTGCACATAGTCACTAAAGACAATATCAGGTCTGCTGGCAGCGAGGTAGAGAAGAGACCCAATAATTCCTTTATACATAATTTGATTCACAGGAGATCTAGACTCATCCATGTCTAATCGAGTAGCCGTTGCACTGGGAGTGTTTATCACTTTTGATGCTTTCATATCAAACCTATTCAAGATCTCCTTGATGTATTTCTGCTGGCAAATGAATGTACCCTTTGCGGACTACTTCACTTGAAAACCCAAGAAGAAATTCAACTCACCCATCATGCTCAAACTCACTTCCCATGAGTTTTGCAAATTCTTCACACAGTGAATCAGCCGTTGCCCCAAAAATGATATCATCAACATATACCTGAACAATGAGTAGTTTCCTCCCTCGTTTCTTCAGGAACAAGGTGTTGTCAATTTTCCCTCTTGTAAAACCGTATTCTAAGAGAAACTTTAACAACCTTTGATACCAAGATCAAGGAGCCTTCTTCAACCCATACAATGCCTTGTCCAGTTTAAACACATATTCAGGGTGTTCATGACATTCAAACCCTGGAGGTTGCTTTATACAGACTTCTTCCTTAAGAAGTCCATTCGGAAATGCACTTTTGACATCCATTTGGAATAGAGTGAATTCAATATGAGATGCAAAAGCGATTAGGATTCCAATAGTTTTCATGCGAGCAACCGGAGCAAACGTCTCATCATAATCAATTCCTTCCTTCTGATTGTAACCTTGAACCACTAGCCTAGCCTTGTTCCTTGTAGTGTTTCCATGTTCATCAAGCTTATTCCTGAATACCCACCTGGTTCCTATGATGGTTCGATCTAAGAGTCTAGGTACCGGGTGCCATACATTGTTCTTTTCGAACTGATGTAACTCATCTTGCATGGCTGTAATCCAGTCTACATCATTTAAGGCTTCTTGATGTTTTTGGGTTCTATTTTGGAAAGAAAAGCTAAGAAGGCAAGTAAATTTTTGGCTTTTGATCTGGTTTGTACTCCAGAATCTAGAGGAGTAATTATGTTGTCAAGAGGATGAGAGCTTTTGTGTTTCTAGTTGGGCATTTGAGGCTCATTTGTAGAGGAGCTGGGTAGATCTAACTGGTTCCCTTGTGTTCTTCGCTCAGCTACTTGTGGAGTACCTTGCGCTGCATCAACCACTCTTTCTTCAACTTCAGTGGTTGTAATTGTGGTACCTAATTCCCTTGAGGAAGAAGCTGCATTGTCTCCACTTGGCTCCTTCACTTGACTCATCATGTCTGCCTTTCCATTTGTCATGTCGATGACTTCACCTAGAACCAGTAAGGGTTCACCATCTTGATCATCCTTGTTGATTTTATCACAGGAGGGATAACACTCGTTAAAGATTTGTGAACATTTTCCTCAACACACTGAGTTCGCTTGTTGTATATCTTGTAAGTTTTGCTTTGAGAAGAATAACCCAAAAGATTACTTCATCACTTTTTGTATCAAATTTTCCAAGCTGATCCTTTCCATTGTAGAGAACATAAGATTTGTACCTAAATGTTCTTAGGTGAGACAGCTTGGGCTTCCTTTCATTCAACAACTCATAGGGGGTTTTGTTCAGGAGAGATATGATCATGCACCTGTTCACTAAGTAGCAGGCAGTGTTGACAGCTTTAGCCCAAAAGTTCTTTGCAATCCCACTGTCAATCAGCATTGTTCTTGCCATTTCCTCAAGAGTTCTATTATTCCTTTCCACAACTCCATTTTGCTGGGGAGTTCTTAGGGCTGAGAAGTTATGGGTAATGCTATTTTCATTACAGAAATCATCAAATTTGGCATTGTCAAATTCTGTTCCATGATCTGCTCTAATACATACTACTCTAGACTACATCTTCACCTAAATTTTCTTCACAAAGGCCACAAATACCTCAAAGGTTTCATCTTTTATTTTGAGAAATAGAGTGTAACGACCCGACCGGTCGCTTTGAGCTTTTGCATTTCACCCGCCAATTCTCGGGCATGACTTGCCCCGTGTGGTGTATTATGACTTATGTAAATCATTTGTGTTAGGTTTCAGGTTAATCAGAATGAATTTGGAAGAATAGTCTCAGTTAAAAGTTTAAAATTTGAAAGGTTTGACCAAAATTTGACTTATGTGTATTTGATCTCGAATGGAAATTTTTATGATTTGGTTAGCTCCATTAGGTGATTTGGGACTTAGGAGCATGATCGGAATGCATTTTAGAAGTTCGTGGAAGGTTTAGGCTTGGATTGGCGAAATCGAGATTTCGGCGCTTTCCGGTCGATAGGTGAGATTTTGATATAGGGGTCAGAATGGAATTCCGAGAGTTTCAGTAGTTTCGTTGTGTCATTTGGGATGTGCCTGCAGAATTTCAAGTCATTCGGACAAGATTTGATAGACTTTTTGATCGAAAGCATAATTTAAGAGTTCTTGGAGTTCTTAGGCTTGAATCCGAAGTTGATTTTGTGTTTTGATGTTGTTCGGAGAGATTTGAAAACTTGACTAGGTGTTAATGATGTTATGAGAGGTGTTGGTATGTTTGGGTTGAGGTCTGATGACTCCGGGTGTGTTTCAGGTGAGTTTTGAGCGAGTACGGACATTTCGGAACTTAGAAAATTGATGGGGGCAGAATTGTTAGCGCTGACCGCGGTAGAATTAGCGCTGGGCGTGCTGGATTAGTGCTGGGCGCGTAAAATTGACCACGGCCGTGGTCATGAAGATATGCAGTTCGTCGGTCCAATTTCGGAAGCTCATATCTTTTGATCCACAAGGAATGTTGCGATGATTCAAAAATGAAAGTTGTAGCACTTCGTTTCTTTTTTTCAGAAAGGTAAAGCTATCGCCATTTGGACATCTGTAGAAAACGTTATGTCCAAAATACTAAAGTCTTTCACTGCAGAGGAAGGCCTGTGCGGCCGCGGTTGTGTTTGCGCGGACCACACTGGCTTGCGCGGACCGCGGAGGCTGGAACCTGAGGGGTACCCTATAAAAACGAGGTTTTGGGTTTTATTTAATATTTTGACCTAGAGAGCTCGGATTTTGGTGATTTTTCGAAGGTTTTTCAAGAAATTCATCGGGGTAAGTGATTTTAACTCAGATTTGGCTAGAATACATGAATCTATCACTGAATTCATCATTTAATTCGTGATTTGGGATGGAATTTGGGAAGAAAATTGTGAAACCTTTCAAAAATGTAAAATGATGATTTGAAAGACCAAATAGTATCGGAATTGGATTTTTTTGGTATGGTTAGACTCGTGAGGGTATGAGGATTCTGAAAATGTAAATTTTACCCAATTTTGAGACGTGGGCATGGGGCTCGGGATTTGCTAATTTCGGGATTTTTGATATTTTTCGAAAGTTTTTGCTTGGGCTTTGTTCCCTTAGCATATTGTGATGTATTCGTTCTGATTTTGGACAGATTCGATGCGCGTGGATGCCAATTCAAGGGGCAAAGGCGTCGCGAGCTAGCGAATTAGCCAGTTCAAGGTGAGTAATGGTTGTAAATGATGTCCTGATGGTTTAAAACCCCGGATTGCATATCGTAGTGCTATATTGAGGCAAGATACGTGCTGGATGAAGAGCGTGGGGTCTTTCACTACTGGGGATTGTGACTTGGTCCATCCCGATTGATGATTTTACCGAATATTTGACTGAAATTCATTTGTTATCATCATGATTTGGGCTGATTGCCATATTTGGGCTTCGTGCCAACTATTGAAACCTTCGGGGATTTTTATCACTGTTTCGTCACTGCTTGACTTATTATTTGAACTCAGTTCTGTTGATATCTACTGTTTTACAAGCTCAGCCACTTTTACTCAGATTTGAAACTAAAATGTTATTTCTACATCATGTTTTGGGCTGAGAACTACTGTTTTACTAATGCCCAAGGGGCTTATGATGATTTTCGGAGTGAGTGAGGCCGAGGGCTATATGTGAGGATATGCTAAGTGATATGAGGCTGAGGGCCTGAGTTACTATTTTTGCCACACGGTGGCTTGAGTGATGTGAGGTAGAGTGATATGAGTCCGAGGGCCTGAGATACTTTATATGCCATGAGGTGGCTTGAGTGATGTGAGGATATGCTGAGTGATGATACCACGAGGTGGCTTGATATAGCGCTTGGGCCGTAAGGGGCCCCTCCGGAGTCTGCACACCACAGTGAGCGCGGGTGCCCATTGTTCTGAGTGATTGATGTTATGCCCGAGGGGCTGATATGAGTGATTGTGAGGTAGCCCGAGGGGATGATACTGTTCTGAGAGTGAGCCCGAGGGGCTGATACTGTTCTGAGTGATTGATACTGAGCCCGAGGGGCTGATACTGTACTGAGAGTGAGCCCGAAAGGCTGATACTATGCTGAGCGATTGATACAGTGCTCGTGAGGCAGATTTCTACTTGTTATTTACCTGTTAAATTTCCGGTTTGACTTGTTTTAAAAGGAATATCATTTGATTTCTTCACTGATTTACTGCTTTAAGTGATTTTACTGCTTGATATGGAATTGCTTTGTGCCTTTACGTGTTTTCATACTTTCAGCCATTATTTATAATTATTACTCACTAAGTCGGAGTACTCACATTACTCCCTGCACCTTGTGTGCAGATTCAGGTATGTTTTGGCTGATCGGAGGCAGAGTCATCAGAGTTTAGCAAGGTAGCTGTCGGCGTTCGCAACACTGCTTTGCTCTCTCCTCATTTAATTAGTCTGTATTTGTACACTCCAGGCTTTCGGTTGTATTTATATCCTAGTAGATGCTCGTGACTTGTGGCACCACAGATTGGGCATGTGTCGGGATGGTTCTTGCGGTTATTATCATTAAATTCTGCAATTTATGACTATTATATTATATGTTATTACCATTTATGATGATTAACTATTTAAAAGAGGTGTTCCATTTTAGTTTGGCTGGCCTTGTCTTCACGAGAGGCGCCATCACGACCGGGTTCGGGGATTGGATCGTGACAAGTTGGTATTAGAGCCTAGGTTACATAGGTCTCACTAGTCATGAGCAGGTTTAGTAGAGTCTCGCGAATCGGTACGGAGACGTCTGTATTTATCCTCAAGAGGCTGCAGAACTTTTCGGAAAACTTCATATTCTTGAATTCTTATCGTGCGTCCTTGATTCAGCTTGAAAAATAACTCTTGAAATTCCTTCCACGCGTTCGTATGTGCGCATGAGCGCTCAGTATCAGATGTACATCGATTGCTTGTGATTCCCTGATCGAGGGGCAAGGTATGATCTCTGTGAGTTTGATGTTGGGCTAGTGTAGAGGACTTGAAGTCGGATCTTTGCCTATGGCTTGAGCACCGAGGTGCCGATTGTGTGAGCAAGTGTTTTGAACTTATATGTGCATTATTGTCCCTATTAGTAGAAGTGATGGCTGACAACTATGTGATGAGTATGTTGGTACTGTAAGAGGTATCTATATGAATTGGAAGTGACAAGGAAGGTCTGATGGATGATAGAAGAACTATTAAGTATTTGATTTCCATTGTGGTTGGATGTGTATCCCCAAGTTATGGGCACGTGAAGAATCTTTTCATGTCTCCTAGTTGGAGTGAAGTAAATTTCATGTTGCGGTATGAGTTCAGACTCAGAAAAATTAAATGTTTGTGTAATGTGTATGACGGTGGAAAGTATGCAGAAATGTTATATTGAGGCGAAGCAGGCGGGTTGTCTCCTGCGGTGTTCTGAGATTGTGTGATCCTTATGCTGTCTGTTAGAAGATCTCATTCACAAGTGAAACATATGTGTTGAAATTTAAATTTGGGTCACTTGATAGAGTGGGCTTAACTGTTACGAGAGTGAATGCGAGATTTTCATAGAGTTAAAGTACCCGATGGTCGATGTTTCAAGAGCTTATGAAGGACTGAGTCTAATCTCACTATGGTATTATGGAAGAAATAAAGTATACGCATTATAAGTTATAGTGCGTGTTTTGATCAATGGTTTTGAGCCAAGTGGGGGAGTCCGCTATTGAATAGTTGATTGCACGGTTATGTGCTCTAATGGTTTCAGTTTGAGGCATATTTGTGAATCAGTTATGGCTCGAGTAAAGGAAATTTCAATAAAGGTTATATTATGCCTTATGGGTGTATGAAAATCGGGGAATGACTTGAGTTGTGGTTGGCAAAGAATGCTCGGTGCATAAGGTAGGAGGTTGCTTGGTTATATCGAAATGAGGTCACATTCTGCAGTGTCGGAGCACAAATGAAGCACAAGTTGTTCGGGTCGTTTAATCAATCTAACTACGGTTTAAGTAGAGTAGATGCCTCTAGATAATGGTCCTATTGTGTTCAAAATTTTGCATGTAACAATTGGATATTTTCAAGTTGTATATGTGGTTAGGAACTGAGTTTTCCTTGGAATACGTTAAGACTTATGGTGTTTTCTATATTAATTGTGGGATTCTATGTACTAATATTAGGAGGTAACGTATTTAGATCCACAAGAAGTTCTTCAGAGCGAAGTATTTCGAATGTAGTGCTTTTGGGAATATTTAAGAGAGAATATCAAGTTGAAAATTAATCAGAAGGAAATTTAGATAGATGGGGTAGCTTGATAGTAGGCTGGATCAGTATGGCAAGGATATGATTAGTTCCTTGGGTGTGTACGGGGTAATGAGTTCCTACAGGTATTTCGCGGCAATGCTCTTAGGTTTTGATGGCTTGCGTAGCTTGGTCGAGTTAGAAGATTCAGTCCTGGTAGGTCTGATTTGTGCAAGGGGAACTCGGAGAGTCCTTGATGGTTTCTACCTTGGTTGGAGATATATGTTTTCTATGGGAATGAGGAGCATGGGATGTATAGTGGTTCTTTGCTAGATGGGATCAATGGAAAGTTCTTGTCTAGTGGAATGCATAGTGGCTTGCGGTTCAGAAGAGATATGAAGTTCTCATGGTTATCCTAGAATGGTATGGGTTATGCAGTATGTTGTAAATGTTTGGGAATTGTGTGCGTGAGGTTGCAGTTCAATTTTGAACGAACAGTCATATAATTCTTAGGCAGCACGGGCAGTTTTAGATAATTAGAGGAACAAGTTTCAGATAATTAGAGGAACGAGCTTCAGATAATTAGAGGAAGGGTCTTCGGATGATTAAGGAAATGGTATTGCTAATTTGGGGTGATTGGACGAGGGCATATGTTTCAGAAAGGGCAATGTGATTAAGTTGGTGATACTTTAGTAGTATTGCGGCATTTTATGGTTAGAACGACTGTTGATACTCGTGTTTGCTTGGTGGCACAGAAGAATTCTAGATTATCTCTCATGGAATGATTGAGTATTCGAGGTGTGGTATGCATTCAGACGGCGTAATTGGAACCAGATATGTGGATTCATGGGCTATATGGGGTTGGAGACGGGAAGTTCTCATATTCAGGCTATGTGGAGGTTGTGAGTCGTGTGTATCGGCACTGTTTAGTAACTATCGGGATTTGGAGACCCGGGAGGATCTTTTGTTGCTTGGTAGGTTAGATTTTGGATGTGATATTGGGTTCAGACTGGTTGTCTCCGTATTGTGTCATTCTGGACTATTGTACTAAGGCGACATTGTTAGCTATGCCGGAAATGCCATAGATTGAGTGGCGAGGTCCGTAGGATTATGCCCTAGTGGAGTGGTTTTATATTTTGAAGGCCCAACGGACGGCTGGGAAGGATTGTCTTCCTTATTTGGGCTTTCGTGACAGATGTTAGTGTAGAGGCTCATACCATTGATTTAGTTCCGGTGGTGAGGGAGTTTTCAGATATGTTTCTTGTGGCCGGGCATGTCGTCGGGCAAGGTTGTTGATTTCGGTATTGATTTGATGCTGGGCACTATATCGTATGGCACCGGCAGAGTTAAAGGAGTTGAAGAGCAACTCCAGGATTTTTGTGATAAGGAGCTCGTTGCAGGTCAATGTGGATGCATGTCTTAATTTGAGTCGGCTTGGTTGGCTCTGAATTGTACTGTTGAGGGGTGTATTGATTTGATTGTTATTGAGCTTATTAGTAATCTGGGGAGATCCATGAGTTACCTTTCTGTGTTACGAGATGTTATGATTTGTTGGTTATAGGTACATGTGGTGCGGTTCTATTGAGGTCTCGTAGTGAAAGTCGAGCGGGAAGAGTAATTGGGTGTTGCTCGGTGAATGGCATATCGGTTATGTCCTTTCGGGTTTGCATGGTATATGTTATTTACTTCACCGTGAGTATGATGAATTGCTTTGGTTCCAGATATCAAATTGTGCGTGGTTGCCGATTTCGAGCTAGTGACTTAAGGTGGTTCATGTGGGGCAGTATTGGTTAGGATCGCACATCGTAGCGAAGTTATGTAGAGGTATGACCTTGCAGGTTAGACTCGTATGTTTTGTTCCTATGATGTGAGATGGGTTCTCAGCCTTGTGTTGTGGTACCGATGATCTTGAGGTACAGCTCTTTCATTTGAGTCATTTTCATGATTTGAGTATGTTCGGACTGTTGCGTATTGATGCGTGTATTGTGCAAGTTGTGGCTTAGGCTTGTATGGATGTGTCATGTCACCAGAGTAATGCATTGGATTAGAGGAGATCGTTGGGGATCATTAATAAATACGAACGGATGTGATTTCAGCATGTTGGAAGGATAGTATCGAGCTTCAGTTCGGAAATTTGCTGTGGTATTTGCCAAGGAAGAAGTGGCTTCATGAATGGTTGATCTGGAAAATGGTTATGTCTTACTGCGTGTCTTAGTGATCATTGGCAGTATATGAAATTGTTGGGATGAGACTTTAGTTAATAAGAGTTTTTCTATCGGTATGCGGATGCTGTGTGTAGCTGTTGTGGTTAGAAGTTATCACTACAAGTGTTGAGTTATGTGGTATATCATGTGATTGCACTGGAGATAGCATATATGGTTTGTTACCGCTTGTTCGGAATTATTCACAGTATAAATGTGAAATTTTGATCGTGTCGATGATTTTAGAAGAGGAAATGTGGTTCCATAGTTCATGGACTAGGATGGATTGTGAAATTTCCGTTATATTGTGTTATCAAACCTATGCGAGATAGGGTGATGTGGGATCACCCCCGAGCATGTGCACGGTGAAGTTATTCAGCAATTGGTTGGCTTTTGGAAAAACTCTTGGAACGTTCGAGGACGAACGCATGTTTAAGTGGGGGAGGATGTAACGACCCGACATGTCTCTTTGAGCTTTTGCATTTCACCCGCCAGTACTCGGGCATGACTTGCCCCGTGTGGTGCATTATGACTTATGTAAATCGTTTGTGTTGGGTTTCAGGTTAATCAGAATGAATTTGGAAGAACAGTCTCAATTGAAAGCTTAAAATTTGAAAGGTTTGACCAAAATTTGACTTATGTGTATTTGATATCGGATGGGAATTTTTATGATTTGGTTAGCTCCGTTAAGTGATTTGGGACTTAGGAGCGTGATCGGAATGCATTTTAGAAGTCCGTGGAAGGTTTAGGCTTGGATTGGCGAAATCGAGATTTCGGCGCTTTCCGGTCGATAGGTGAGATTTTGATATAGGGGTCGAAATGGAATTACGAGAGTTCCAGTAGTTTCGTTGTTTCATTTGGGATGTGCGTGCAAAATTTTAGGTCATTCGGACGAGATTTGATAGACTTATCGAAAGCATAATTTAAGAGTTCATGGAGTTCTTAGGCTTGAATCCGAAGTTGATTTTGTGTTTTGATGTTGTTTGGAGTGATTCGAAAACTCGACTAGGTATTAATGATTTTATGGGAGGTGTTGTTATGTTTGGGTTGAGGTCTGATGGCTCCGAGTGTGTTTCAGGTGAGTTTTGAGCGAGTACGGACATTTCAGAAAATATAGAAAATGGATTGGGGCAGAATTGTTAGCACTGGCCGCGGTAGAATTAGCGCTGGGCGCGTAAAAGTGACCGTGGCCACAGTCATGAAGATCTGCAGATCGTCGGTCCAACTTCGGAAGCTCATATCTTTTGATCCATTGATTCAAAAACGAAAATTGTAGCCCTTTGTGTCTAGTTTCCAGAAAGGTAAAGATATCGCAATTTGGACATCTGTAGCAAAAGTTATGGCCAAAATACTAAAGCATGTCACTGCAGAGGAAGGCCTGTGCGGCTGCGGTTGTGTTTACGCGGACTGCACTGGCTTGTGCGGACCGTGGTCGTTTTGGTGCGGCCCGCGGAGGCTGGAACCTGAGGGGTACCCTATAAAAACGAGGTTTTGGGTTTTATTTAATATTTTGATCTAGAGAGCTCGGATTTTGGCGATTTTTCGAAGGTTTTTCAAGAAATTTATCGGGGTAAGTGATTTTAACTCACATTTGGCTAGAATACATGAATCTATCACTGAATTCATCATTTAATTTGTGATTTGGGATGGAATTTGGGAAGAAAATTGTGAAACCTTTTAAAAATGTAAAATGATGATTTGAAGGACCAAATGGTATCAGAATTGGATAATTTTGGTATGGTTAAACTCGTGAGGATATGAGAATTTCGAAAATGTAAATTTTACCCAATTTTGAGACGTGGGCCCGGGGCTCGGGATTTGCTAATTTCGGGATTTTTGATATTTTTCGAATGTTTTCACTTGGGCTTTGTTCCCTTAGCATATTGTGACGTATTCGTTCTGATTTTGGATAGATTCGACGCGCGTGGAGGCCAATTCGAGGGGCAAAGGCGTCGCGATCTAGAGAATTAGCCAGTTCGAGGTGAGTAATAGTTGTAAATGATGTCATGAGGGTTTAAAAGCCCGGATTGCACATCTTAGTGCTATATTGAGGCAAGATACGCGATGGATGATGAGCATGGGGTCTTTCACTACTGGGGATTGTGACTTGGTCCATCCCGATTAATTATTTTACCGAATATTTGACTAAAATTCATTTGTTATCATCATGATTTGGGCTGATTGCCGTATTTGGGCTTCGTGCCAACTATTTGAACCCTTCGGGGATTTTTATCAATGTTTCGTCACTGCTTGACTTATTTTTTGAACTCAGTCCTGTTGATATCTATTGTTTTACAAGCTCAGTCACTTTTACTCAGATTTGAAACCAAAATGATATTTCTACATCATGTTTTGGGCTGAGAACTACTGTTTTATTAATGCCCAATGGGCTTATGATGATTTCCGGACTGAGTCAGGTCGAGGACCATATGTGAGGATATGCTGAGTGATATGAGGCCGAGGGCCTGAGTTACTATTTATGCCACGCGGTGGCTTGAGTGATGTGAGGCCGAGTGATATGAGGCCGAGGGCCTGAGATACTTTATATGCCACGTGGTGGCTTGAGTGATGTGAGGATATGCTGAGTGATGATGCCACGAGGTGGCTTGATATAGCGCTTGGGTCGTAAGGGGCCCCTTCGGAGTCTGCACACCCACAGTGAGCGCGGGTACCCATTGTTCTGAGTGATTGATGCTATTCCCGAGGGGCTGATATGAGTGATTGTGAGGTAGCCCGAGGGGCTGATACTGTTCTAAGTGATTGATATTGAGCCCGGGGGGCTGATACTGTACTGAGAGTGAGCCCGAGGGGCTGATACTATGCTGAGCGATTGATATTGTGCCCGAAAGGCGGATTTCTACTTGTTATTTACCTGTTAAATTACCGGTTTTACTTGTTTTAAAAGAAATATCATTTGATTTCTTCACTGCATTACTGCTTTAAGTGATTTTACTGCTTGATATGGATTTGCTTTGTGCCTTTATGTGTTTTCATACTTTCAGCCATTATTTATAATTATTACTCACTGAGTCGGAGTACTGACATTACTCCATGCACCTTGTGTGCAGATTCAGGTATGTTTTGGCTGATCGGACGCAGAGTCATCAGAGTTTAGCAAGGTAGCTGTCGGCGTTTGCAGCATTGCTTTTCTCTCTCCTCATTTAATTAGTCTGTATTTGTACACTCCAGGCTTTTAGTTGTATTTATGCCCTAGTAGATGCTCGTGACTTGTGGCACCCCAGATTGGGCATGTGTCGGGATTGTTCTTGCGGTTATTATCATTAAATTCTGCAATTTATGAGTATTATATTATATGTTATTACCGTTTATGATGATTAACTGTTTAAAAGAGGTGTTCCGTTTTGGTTTGGCTGGCCTTGTCTTCACGAGAGGCGCCATCACGACCGGGTTCGGGGATTGGGTCGTGACACAGAGTCCAAGTGAATATGGAGTAGTCATCCACTATCATAAAGATGTATCTTTTTCCTCCCCTTCTTTGCACTCTCATAGGGCCACACAGATCTATGTGAAGGAGATCAAGTGGTTTTGAGGTGCTGACATCTTTCATTGACTTGAATGAGGACTTCACATGCTTCCCTCTAGCACAAGCATCACAGACTCTGTGTTCTTTGAACTTTGACATGGGCAGACCACGAACCAGGTCCTTCTGAATTAGTTTTTTCGGAAGAGAGAAGCTTGCGTTCCCCAGTCTTCTGTGCCAGAGTTTAGCATCATCATCAATAGCTTTCAGGCAACTCAGATCACTACTTTGTATAGACTCAAAATCAGCAAAATAGATGTTCTTGTATCTTTTGGCTACAAGTACCACTTTACTAGTTACCAGATTCTTAACTATGCACATCTTGGACAAAAACTCCACCTTGTTTCCTTTATCACAAATCTGAGAGACACTCAAGAGACTATACTTAACACCATTGACATAGTGCATATTCTCAATAGAGTGAGTGAGTGATTTCCCAACTTTTCCAACTCCGAGAATGTACCCTTTTTCCCATTGCCAAAGGATACACTCCCTCCTTGCAGGGCTTTTAGTGGAAGAAAGTGCATGGTTTTCCCAATCATGTGCTTTGAACATCCACTATCCATGAACCATTGTGGATTGCTTCCTTTCACTGTTCCCTGCACAAGGAAATCAAGAGTTAGTTTGAGGAACCCAAACAAGTTTGGGTCCCTTGTAGTAGGCAATAGGATGAATAAGAGTTCTCTTAGTCTATGAAGGTAACATACGTTTTTTAAAGGTGGCACCTGGTCCCTTTCTAGTAGTTACCTTTTCAGCAAACACTTTGTTTTTTTGAATATACTGGACCCTGGCTTGGCAATTTTCCTTGAAATGCCCATTGTTCCCACAGTGGGTACACAACCAGTTATCCGGTACATTAACATACTTGATACAGGGATTGTAAGTAGTTCTCTCCCTTTGAAACCATATTACCTTCTTATGCCCACCATTATTAACATATATTGTAGTAATAGCTTCCGAGGACTAGGTCCACTTAAGGGGCTTTTCAAGATCATTTTTTACTCTTTTCAGTTCAGCTTGGAGATGCTTGTTTTCTCAATTTCAAAACACATGCAAGTTTTCACAGCTTTCAACTCGGTTTCAAGCCTAATGTGTGCCTCACTGGCTACCTCTTTTCCTTTCTTAGAATTTCCAAGTCTAAACTCAATTCCTAGTCCCTCTATGGTTTCCCTCAGGTCTGCAATCACTATTAAGAGATCATCCCTCTCCTCCTTAATTTCAGTCACTTTCTTCACTAATGTCTCTTTTTCTTTACTAAAAATTTCAAATGTTTCCTTATAGTCAATAGCTACAACCACCAAGTCATCTCTTTCATGTTCTATACTAGCAATTTTTTCAATTAAAACCAATTTTTCATCTTCCAAATTGCTTATAGTTTCTTTCAGGTCAACTACACACACTACCAAATCATCTATTGTTTGTTCAGCTTCTCCTAGTTCTAAGGTCAAGGCATCCTTATCCTCCACAAGACTATGATAGGCAATAATTATTACACTAGCTAATGACATGCATTTTTTAGGGGAGTAGGATTTTAGATTTCTCTAAACATCCCTAAAGTTTACCTCACTGTTGTCATCATCTTCATCATCATCTGATTGAGCCATCAAAGCAAATATTTAATCATATTCATTTTCGTCACTTTCAACTGCCACCATGGAGCTGTCACTTGTATCAGTTTCTTCTTCAAACTCACTAGAGGAATCTCCCCATGCTGCAAGAGCTTGCTTCACCACATTCTCAGCAGATCTCTTCCTTTTGAACTGTTTGTCAGTAACCGAGTTCCTTTTTTCTGCTTTATCAGGGTTGTATTTGAAGTGTTCTTGCTTCATTAGAGGACAATCTTTGATGAAGTGCCCCGGCTTTCCACACTTATGGAAGAGATCATAGTTCTTTGGTCTGCTGGAGTTGCGCTTTTTCAGTATTCCTCCATTTCTTTTGACCATCTTCTAAAACCTTTTGGTTAAATAAGCCATGTCACTGTCCTCCTCACTTGAGCCATTGCTTTCAGCTTTGAGTACCAGGTTTCCTTCTTTGGTTCTCTTCTTTCACTATCTATCTTCTTCTTCATTTCGTAGGTTTTCGGATTTACAACTAGCTCGTCTATGGTCAGATCTTGCAAATCCTTTGCTTCAGTAATAGCATTCACTTTACTCTCCTATGAGCTAGGCAGGATCTAAGAATATTCCTCACTAGCTTGTTCCTAGGAATGACTTCACCATGTGAGTGTAACTTATTTATGATGGAAGTGAATCTTGTGTGCATATCTTGAATAGATTCATCTTCCTTCATCCTAAAGAGTTCATACTTGGTGGTGAGCATATCAATCTTAGATTGCTTTACTTGAGTAGTTCCCTCATGTGCTGTTTCCAAAGCTTCCCATATCTCCTTGGTTGTTTGACAAGATGAGATCCTAATGTACTCGTCAGGTCACTATACACCTAAAATTTTCTTGGCACGAAAATTTTTCTCCACAGCTTTCATGTCTGCATCGGTGTATTATTTTATGGTCTTTGGCATCGTCAATGGAAGATCTCCGACACTTTTTGTTGGGATATAAGGACAATCACATATGACATCCCACAACTCAGAGTCTTCTGCCATGATAAAATCATGCATTCTCATCTTCCACCACCCATAGTATTGCCCATTGAACCTAGGTGGTCTATACATAGACTGACCTTCTTCAAAATTTGGTGGAGCAGCCATAAGGATCCGTCTTAGGTGTTAGCCTGATAGAAGGAACCCGCTCTGATACCAATTGATAGTTTATACGAGTCCACCAAACTACACACTACCAGGTCCTCTATGAGTTTCCACTGAGAACATTAATGAAACAGTAAGTAAAGAAGACGAGGAGTTTTACGTAGAAAAATCCATGCTCAAGGGGATAAAAAACCATGACCTACACTGGTAGGATATCAACTTCACTATGAGCAACTTTTAGATTACAACCTATGCAATCTAGGAATTAAACTCTTAATCCCTCACTAACTTGTAATACACCTATCACAAGCTACTTTGCAATACACCTATTACAAAGACTTCAACTTATGACTAACTCTAGTCACGACACAAACACAAACGGTTTATGGTTTTACAAAGGGGTTCCTAAGCAACGCTTCTATCCAAGCAAATTAGGAATTACAATGAAGAACAATTACAAAGTTACAACTCAACTAAGGACAACAAATACTAGATTTAGGAACTGGTCCGTTGTAGCATTAAACTTTGTTCTTGATGCACTTGAGAATTGAATGCTAGAATCTCAGAAGGCTTGAATGCTTGAAGTAAATTATCAAGCATTTAAGTGATGTTTTGTTGTAATTATCTAGTTAATACACCTTTGATAACATCACTTGAATGATGTAAGCACTTGGTTGGTCAAAGGATAAGTGACTGCAGAACTGTGCTGCATTGTGTGCACTATTTCCGAGGCAGTCACTTTTTAGTTGTACACAGTTGACTTTCGTACTGTTATCAGGGAAACATAAGGGATCAGGTCCCTGTATTGGTTCTCTATCTTCTACAATTGCAGTAGTTGACATTAGCTTGAGTCTGCTGATTAGCAATGTATACCAAGTGTGTCAGGTTCCCTATCTGGTTCGTGACAGTAAGTTTGTTAGATCATCAAAACATAAAGCTAAGACATTAAAAACCCATCAAAGGAGGACCTTACTAGCTTTCATCTTACACATCGTCACACACCTTGTGATCTTTGAATCCTGACTTAGGTAGCCCACGAACCAGGTACTTCTTGACCAACTTGGTCAGCAACGAAAAGCTTGCATGTCCCAATCTTCTATTCCACAATTTAGCATTGTCATCAATGACACTCAAGCATGTAAGATCCTCGTTGCTTAAAGACTCAAAATGAACAACATAGATATTTTTTGAATCTTTTTGCCATCAGGACTACTACATCAATTACAAGACTTGTAACAGTGCAAATTCTTGATAAGAATTCCACTTCAAATTTGAGAGACACTCAGTAAGCTATATTTCAAGCCATTCACATAGTATACGTTCTCAATTGAATGAGTGATTGTCTTCCCAATTTATCCTACTCCCATAATGAATCCTATTTTGCCATTATCAAAGGACACACTCCCTCCTTGCAAGGCTTTGGGTGAAAGGAAATCATTGGTGCTTCCAATCATATGCTTAGAGCAGCCACTATCCATATACCATTTTTGGTTGCTTCCTTTCACTGCTCCATGCACAAGAAAATCAAGGGTTAGACTTAGGAACCCAAACAAGTTTGGGTTTCTTGTAGTGAAGAAAAGGGTGAATCAAACTTCTTCTTGTTCAAGCAGGCATCACACATTTTTTATTTGTAGGACTAGGTTCTTTAGCACTAGTTACTTTTTCAGCAAAAACTTTGTTTTTCTATTTCGACTGAAATCTAGTTTTACAGGTTTATTTAAAGTGCCCGGTGTTGCCACAATGAGTGAAAAACCAATTATCAGGGACAATAATATGCTTGCTATGTGGATTCTAGAGAGTCTTTTCCTTTTTTGAACCCGATTCCCTGCCTGGTCCCCCCATTGTTCTTATACATGGCAATGATTGCATCAGAGGACCAGGACCACTTGAGAGATTTTTCTAGGTCATTATTAAATCTACCTAGATCTTCCTAAAGTTTCAAGTTTCTTTCAAGTTCAACCCACATACTAGATTTTACCATTTTTAGCTAATTTTAAAGCTTAAGGTGTGCATCACTCGCAACTTTCTTTCCCTTTTGAGTGTTCTCAAAGCTGCTTTCCCTTTTTAGTTCCTCAATTGGTTTTTTAGATCCACAACAACTACCAATAATCCATCTCTCTCATGCTCTACGTTTGCAATTTTTTCAGCTAACCCATTCTATTCCCTTTTTAAATCCTCAATGGTTTCTTTTAAATCAACTACTACGACTTCTAAATCAACTCTCTAATGTTCTACCTCTCCTAGTTCTATAGTTAGCACATTTTTATCATTAATGAGATTATGATATGCATCAATTAGGACATTTTCAAAATATATAAGCTTCTTTTGAGAATAAGACTTCAAATTTCTTTGAACGTCCAGAAAGTTTACCTCATCGTCATCGTCATCTTCATCCTCATCAAATTTTGCCATCAGGGCAAAGATAGAGTCATATTCAGCTACTTCGCTTTCAAAAACCAATATCGAAGTGTCACCTTGTTCATTGTCTCCTTCAAATTCACTGGAGGAATCTCTCCATGCAGCAAGATCTTGTTTTACAACATTGTCAGCGACATCTGTTCTCTTGAATCTCCTGTCATAAACCAGGTTCTTCTTGACTGCTTTGTTAGTTTTGTGCTTGTAGTGATCTTGCTTGTGCAGAGGACAATCTTTGATGAAATGTCCTGGCTTCCCACATTTATGACACAAGTCATAGCCTTTTGGTATGCTAGCTATAGCTACTCCTTTTTGGAATGCCTCCATTTCTGCGCACCATTTTCTGAAATCTTTTTGTCAGATAAGCCATATCAGCATCTTCACCACTTGAGTCATTGTTGTCAGCCTTGAGGACCACATTCTTCTCCTTCTTGGGTTCTCTTCTTTCATGGTCCTTCTTTTTCTTTATTTCATAGGTCTTTAGATTTCCGATGAGTTCACCAATGGTCAACTTTTGCAGATCCTTTACCTCTGTGATAGCATTGACTTTGCATTCCTAGGAACTAGGTAATACACTAAGTATTTTCTTGACAATTTTGTTACTTGGAATGGTATCTCCTAGAGAGTAAAGCTCGTTGATGATGGAGGTGAATCAAGTGTGCATGTTCTTAATGGACTCGTCATCTTTCATCCTGAAGAGTTCATACTTAGTGGTGAGCATGTCGATCTTTGACTGCTTGACTTGAGTTGTTCCTTCATGTGCTATTTGGAGAGCTTCCCAGATCTCCATGGCAGATTGACAGGTAGAGATTTTGTTGTACTTGTCTGGTCCAATTCCATAGATGAGGATCGTTTTTGCTCGAAAGTTCTTCTCTATGGCTTTTCGGTCAGCATCGTTGTACTCCTTCCTTGTCTTTAGAACTGTCACTACTGGCTCGCCAATAGTTTTCATAGGGACAAAGGGTCAATCGTAGATAACATGCCAAAGCTCTTAATTTTCAGCCATTATAAAATCATGCATCCTTGTCTTCTACCATCCATAGTATTGTCCATTAAAACTTGGTGGTCTGTGGGTTGATTTACCTTCTTCAAAGTTTTGTAGAGCGGCTATTTGGATCCTTCTAGGTGTTAGCCTTATAGAAAGAACCTACTTTGATACCAATTGATGAAAACTTAGGGTCCACCAAAATGTATAGAGAACCTATTTCTCTATCAGTTCCCACAAAATACACATAATCAGAGATAAGTAAATGACATAGCAGAGTTTTGCGTGGAAAACTCCCAGCTCATAGGATTAAAAACCAAGACCTACATTCGTAGGATTTCAACTTCACCAACCAAGCAATCTTCATATTGCAAAATATAGTAACCTAAGAATTAAATTGTTAATCCCTCGCCTACTTGTAGTAACTCTATTACAAAGCTCACTACTCGACTAACCCTAGCCAAGACACAAACACAAGGTTTATGATTTTACAAATAGTTTCCTACACAATGCTTCTAGATAAGCTATGCAAGAATTACAATTAGATCACTCTAGCAAATGTACAACAAAACTAAGGACATATGGTAATACAGTACTGGAAACTGGTCCTTTGTTCTGTTGTTCTTCGTTCTTGAAGCCTTGAAGTCACTTGCAAAATGGCAGCACACTTGAGAGAGAATCTTGATAATTTTTGGATGTTCAAGTGTGTATTTTTCCTTGGCTTCATATTGATAATATGCAAGTGATGTCACTTGGATGATGCAAGCAATTATCTAGTACAAAGCATGCTCTATAAAGTGACTGATGCACTGTTTGCACTTTGTGCAAAGAAAATAGTGCAACGACTTTACAGCTATGGGGAGTTGACCTGTACTGTCAGCAAGGGAACTAATGTCCATTTGTTCCCTCTATCATTTCTTTGACTCTGGTTGTTGGAACTTGTATCAGACTTGAGGCTTGTTGTTTTTTAGCTCTTTGAGGATATGTAATAGGTTCTCGATCTGATTCTTAACATAAAATTTGTTGGATCATCAAAATACAAAAAAGCACATAAATTATCCAAGACGTTTGGTTTTTGAGGTCCTATGATGAAAGATTTACTAATATATGATGCTACGACAGATCAGACTAGTGTGTTCCTCCAGTGTATAATCTATATGTTATAAAATAAAAGGTGTAAAGTAAAGACAAGTATAGAGAGAAACTGATATATTATTCAACTTCAAACTGATATACATAATGAATTGAAATCTCCATTATTTGTAAAAGAAAGGAAGTTGTTGTATAAGCTGCTGCTGCAAGCTGTTGTGTAAGCTCCTATTGTACCAAGTATGGATAATCTTCTACCGGAGGTAATATTTATCCATAACGGAGTACCGAAAGGATAAGCTTATTGTACCAGGTATAGATAATCTTCTGTCGATGGTAATATTTATCTATAACGGAGTACCAAAAGGATAAGCTTATTGTACCAGGTATGGATAATATTTTACCGGGGTAATGTTACCCATAACCGAGTACCAAAGTGATAAGCTTTTTCATAGGGCTTATTACCAATATAGTACTAAATAGATAAATATATTTACAGCAGAGTCCTATATGGATAAGCTTCTTCAGGAAGCTTATTTACAACGGAGTACTAAATGAACATCCATAATATAATTTACTTATAACACTCCCCCTTGGATATTCATTAAAAGATAATGTACCTCATTAAAACCTTACTAGGAAAAACCTCGTGGCCTAGTGAAGGAAAAAGGGTACACATATTTAGTAATACACATTGCTAGGTGCCTCATTAAAAACCTTATAAGGAAAACCCTGTGGGAAAAACCTTAGTAAGAAAAAAGGAGTGCATCGTGTATTTTACTCCCCCTAATGAAAATCTTGATTTAGTGAGTAAATCTGTCAGATTGTCACTTGAACGGATTTGTTACACATCAATGTCACCATTTTTCTGAAGGTCGTATGTGTAGCATAATTTTGGTGAAATCTGCTTCGTTCTATCTCCTTTTATAAATCCTCCCTTAAGTTGGGTTATGCATGCAGCATTGTGTTTGTATAAAATTGTGGGTCTTTTCTCACATTCCAAACCATATTTTTTTCGAATAAAATGAATTATTTATCTCAACCATACGCATTCCCTACTTGCTTCATGAATAACTATTATCTCAGCATGATTTAAAGAAGTAGCAAAAATAGATTGCTTTGTGGAGCGTCATGATATGATAGTACCTCCATATGTAAATACATACCCGGTTTGAGATCGAGCTTTATAAGGATCAGATAAATAACATGCATCTGCATAACCAACAATATTTGCACTATCTTTGTTAGCATAAAACAAACCCATATCAATAGTTCCCTTTAAATATCACAAATATGCTTAATCTCATTCCAATGTCTCCGTGAAGAAGAAGAACTATATCTTGCTAGTAAATCAAAAGAAAATGCTATGTCAGGCCTTGTAGCATTAGCAAGATACCTTAGTGCACCAATTGCACTGAGATAGGGTATTTCGGGACCAAAGAGTTCCTCATCCTCTTCTGGAGTTTGGAACAAATCCTTATTCACTTCAAGTGATCGAACAACCATTGGTATACTCAATGGGTGCGCTTTGTCCATGTAAAAGCTTTTTAAGACCCTTTCTGTATAGGCAGATTGATGGATAAAGATCTAGTCTACTAAATGTTCAATTGGCAGACCAAGACAAAGTTTTTTCTTTCCAATATCTTTCATCTCAAATTCTTTCTTAAGATATTCAATTGCCTTTTAGAGCTCTTCTAGAGTTCCAACAAGATTTATGTCATCGACATAAACTGCAATTACAATTGTCATTTTCTTTATAAAAATACCCGGACAAATAATATCACTTATGTAACCCTCTTTCAGCAAATATTTACTAAGGCGATTATACCACATGCGCCAGATTGCTTTAAACGTACAAAGATCTTTGTAATCTTATTGAATACACTTCCTGAGATTTTGAATTTGCTTCAAGCATTTTAAATCCTCCAGGGATTTTCATATAAATTTCATTATCAAGTGAGCCGTACATATAAGATGTAACTACATCCATTAGATGTATTTCAAGCTTTTCATGTAGTGCTAAACTGATGAGATATCGAAACGTTATGGCATCTATAACAGGTGAATATGTTTCATCAAAATAGACTCCAGGTCGTTGTGAGAATCCTTGTGCAGCAAGGAGAACTTTGTATCTTTCAATTTTCATTTTTATCATTCCTTTTTCACACCAAAACCCATTTATGACCAACTGGTTTTATACCAGCAGGCGTTTGGACTACTGGTCCAAAGACCACTCTTTTAGCAAGTGCATTCAATTCTAATTGAATTGCCTCTTGCCATTTTGGCCAATCAGATCTTTGTCGACATTCTTCAATAGATCAGAGTTCAAGATTCTCAGTATCTTGCATAATATTAAGTGCAACATTATATGCAAAAATATTATCCACCATTATTTTCATATCGATTTACATTAATCTCATCACTGGTAGAACTTATTAAAAGTTCCTCACTCACTTGAGTCTCAGGTTCATTGATTTCTTCAAGAATATCAGAACTAATCAGATTTTGGGTCTCTTCAGGGGATCCCTTCATAGTATCATTTCGATCATTTGTCGATTTTCATTTTCTAGGATTTCGATCCTTAGAACCTAAAGGCCTGCCAAGCTTCAGGCGTGCTTTAGGTTCACTAGGTCTCATGCTAGTAGATGGTCCTGCTGGGACATCAATTCGTACATGCACGTTCTCTGCAGGGATATGCAACTTAGTTATCCTTTCCAAATCAGTAAACACGTCTGGCATTTCATTTGCTATATTTTATAAATGGATGATCTTTTGGACCTCGTGATTACATATAGAGGTACGTGGATCAAAATGAGATAATGATGAAACTTTTCACACAATGTTTCTTTTGATTTCCTTTTTCTCTCCCCCTAATTGTGGGAAATTTGTTTTATCAAACCAACAATTTACAAATCGAGCAGTAAATAAATCTCATGTCAATGGTTCAAGATAGAGAATAATAGAGGGTGATTCAAACCCAACATTTACAAATCCTTCTCTGTGGTCCCATCTTACTGTGTTGTGTTGGTGCTACTGACACATATACACAACATCAAAAAATTCATAAATGTGCAATATTTGGTTGATGACCAAAAACTAATTGTGATGGAGAATATTTATTATAATGTGTCAGTGTGAGACGGATAAGTGATGCTGCATGCAAGACAGCATGGCCCCAAACATTAGTGGGAAATTTTGTTTTCATAACTAGTGGTCCAGCTATCAATAGCAGGCGTTTAATAACTGACTCTACAAGGCCAATTTGAGTATGAACATAAGCTACATGATATTCAACTTTTTTCCCAAGTGATAGACAATAATCATCAAAAGCTTGAGATGAGAATTCTCCAGCATTATCAAGGCGAATAGACTTTATAGGATAATCTGGGAATTGTGCCATTAATCGAATTATTTGGGCTAATAGCTTTGCAAACGCCAGGTTGCGAGATGATAGTAGGCACACATTAGACCATCTTGAAGAGGCATCTATTAGGACCATAAAATATCTAAATAACCCACTTGGTGTGTGAATAGGTCCACATATATCTCCATATATACGCTCTAAAAGGTAGGAGATTAAATGTCAACCTTCATTGGTAGTGGTCTAGTGATCATTTTTCCTTGATAACAAGCATTACAAGAAAATTCGTCACTTGTAAGAATCTTCAGGTTCTTTAATAGATGCCCACTCGAATTTTCAAAAATTCATCTCATCAGATCCGGGATAGCCCAAACGGCCATGCCAAAGCACAAAAGTATTTGAATCCGTAAACTTCTAGTTTATGATAGAGTGTGCTTCAATGGTACTAATTTTTTTTAATAGTATAAGCTAGAAGATAAAGTTGGTAACTTTTCTACAATATATTTATGGCTAGAAATATTCTTTGTAATACAAAGATATTCCATATTCATTTCATCTATCGTCTCAACATGATACCCATTCTAGCAGATATCTATAAAACTCAACAAGTTTGTTAGAGACTATGCATCCGCCAGACTGTATAGAAAACTGGGTTCTCTATGGGGTTCCACTAAAGATACTGATGAGCCAAACTATATAGCGATCTGGTCCTATATAAGTTTGGTACAGTGCTAACTACTGAACAAGTATGTAAATGATACACATGATAAGTTCCCACTGTATAGAGAACCAGATTCTCTATAGGTTCCCACTGTAAGCAACAGACTATAAATTCAACCAGTATAGGGAATCAGGTTCTCTAATTGTTCTTGCAGTAGCTCGACAGTAAGTAAAGAACACAGAGGATTTTTACGTAGAAAAATCCCAACTCAAGGGGACAAAAACCACGACCTACACTTGTAGGCTTTGAACTTCACTAACTTGTAAACCCCTATTACAAGACACTTTGTAATAACTCTATTACAAATAATTCAACTAACTTGTGGTACTCTTACCACAAGCCACATTGTGACTCCCTAGTTACAAAGAATTTAACTAACTTGTGATACTCTCACCACAAGTGTGACGACCCGCTCATGAGTTACCGCTCCGTTTACCCTATTTCTACATCTTTATGCTCCGTTATCCGTGTTTTGTGGTATCGAGTTGGTCGGATCGAATCCGGAATGATTTTGGTAAGGTTTGAGACACTTAGTCTATTTTAAGGAAGTTTAAGTTGGAAAAGTCAACTAGATGTTGACTTATGTGTTAGAGGGCTCGGATGTGAGTTCCTATGGTTCGGTTAGCTTCGGGAGGGGATTTATGACTTAGGAGCGTGACCGGAATGGGTTTTGGAGGTTCGGAGTAGATTTAGGCTTGAATTGGCGAAGTTGAGATTTTGGTGATTTCCGGTTGATAGGTCAGACTTTGATATATGGTTAGAAATGGAATTACGAGAGCTGTAGTAGCTTTGTTGTATTATTTGGGATGTGTGTGTAAAATTTCAGGTCATTCGGACATGATTTGGTTGGGTTTTTTATCAAAAGCATATTTTGGAAGATTTTATAAACTTAGGCTTGAATCCGATGTGTTTAGGGTGATTTGATGTTGTTTGAGGTGTTTTGAAGATGGGAACAAGTTTGAATAAGGTTTTAGGATGTGTTAGTGCCTTTGGTTGAGGTCCTGGGGGCCTCGGGTGAGTTTCGGGTGGTCAATCGGATCATTTTGGGGTTTAGAAAATTTCAGAAAAATCTGTTCAGCTGTTGCAGGGATTTTACCCTTAGCGTTCGTGAGTGGAGCATCGCGTTCACGAAGAGGAAGTTGAGGAAGGCAAGTATTAATCCTTCGCATTCGCGAGAAGGGCTTTGCGTTCGCGGAGGGCTAGGAAGGGGTGCATCGCGTTCGCGAGAAGGTCTTCGCGATCGCGTAGAGGTATTTGGGTCAGATGAGTTCGAGGTCAAGTGTTCATCGCGTTCACGATGGGTAAGGTAGAGGAAACATCGCATTCACAATGGTCGTGTCGCATTTGCATAGAGGAAAAGTTGGTCAAAGTGAGTTTGTGCTCCGCGAACGCGAGGGTTTGACCGCGTTCGCTAAGAAGGAAATTAAGGCCTGGGCAGAATGTTTTTAACTCGTCTTGTCCGCAATTTTTGGGCTCATTTCCTCCATAGTTGACCATTTTGGGAGATTTTTGAAGGAGATTGAAGAGAGATTCAAGGGGAATCATTGGGAGGTAAGATTTTCGGACTTAAAACTCGATTATCATGTGAATTCTACCTAGAAAATCATGGAAACTTAAGCTAAAAATGGAAGAACTAGGGCTTGGAATTTTGGACTTATGATTGAGGATTTGGAGGACCATTTGGGGTCAGATTTGAAAACTTTTGATATGTATGAACTCGTGGGGAGATAAAGAATCTATTGATGTGAAAATTTCTAAATTCTGAGACGTGGGCCCGGTGGTCGGGTTTTGGTAATCGGGATTTGTGCCTTTATTGATTGTTTTCGCTTGGGCTTTGTTCCCTTAGCATATTTTGACGTCCTCATTCTGATTTTGGATAGATTCGATGCGCATGGAGGCCAATTCGAGGGGCAAGGCGTCCCGAGCTAGGGATTTTGCCGGTTCGAGGTGAGTAATGATTTTAAATGATGTCCTGAGGGTTTGAAACCCTGGATTGCACATCGTAGTGCTATATTGAGGTAAAACACACGCTTGATGACGGGCGTGGGGTTGTGAACTATTGGGGATTGTGACTTGGTCCGTCCCAATTGATGATTTTACCTCGTATTTGACTAAAATTATTTGCTATCATCTTGATTTGGGCTGATTGCCATATTTGGGGTTCGTGCCAACTATTTTATTACTATTTCCTAGCTGTTTTGACTTATTACTTGAACTAAGTCATGTTAATTTCCACTGTTTTACTACTCAGCCATGTCTACTCAGTTTTAAGATTTAAATGATATTTTAAATGATGTTTGGGCTGAGAAACAATGTTTTACTATTGCCCGAGAGGCTTGTGATGATTTTTGACTGAGTAAGATCGAGGGCCTACGTTATGAGGAAACACTGATACTGATTTGAGGCCGAGGGCTTGAGATATGTATGCCACGAGGTGGCTTGATTGATATGAGACTGAGGGCCTAGTTTTGATGCCACGAGATGGCTTGTTATTGCACTTGGGTCGTAAGGGGCCCCTCCAGGAGTCTGCACACCCCCAGTGAGTGCAGATACCCATTGTGATGTGAGATTGAGCCCGAGGGACTGGTACTGATCTAAGATGTTGCCCGAGGGGAGGATTTGTTAATATTGTGCCCGAGGAGCGAACTTCTATTTATTTACTTTATCTTAATTATTTGTCAAATTACTTGTTACTGGTTGAAAGAGGATTTTACTTGATTTTTACTAGTTTTACTGATTTTAAGTGATTTTATGGCTTCGTTATAGAATGCCTTGCGCTTTACGTGTTTTCTTACTTTCAGTCGTTATTTACATTTGTTACTCACTAAGTTGGAGTACTTACTTTACGCCCTACACCCCTGTGTGCAGATTCAGGCGTAGCTGGTACCGCTCTCAAGTGTTGATCCCTCCAGCTTCAGGCAAGCGTTCGAAGACTACGAGGTAGTTGTCGACATCCGCAGCCCCATGTCTCTACTCGTTTATCATTTCTATTTCCCTTCAAACATTTGTACTAGTTTATGGATTTAGCATAGTTGTATTATGGCCTATAGACGCTCATGACTTGTGACACCCCGGTTAGGGCTGTGTCGGGTGTATTTCCGCATTTTATCGACATTTTCCGCTATTTTGTACATTTAAATCATGGTTAGATTATTATTATGTTGATTAACTATTTTAAAAGTGAAGTTGATTTAACTGGTTGGCCTTGTCTTCACGAGAGGCTCCATCACGACCGGGTTCGGGGTTAGGGTCGTGACAAGTTGGTATCAAAGCCTAGGTTACATAGGTCTCACGAGTCATAAGCAGGTTTAGTAGTGTCTCGCAGATCGGTACGGAGACGTCTGTATTTATCCTCGAGAGGCTGCAGAACCTTTAGGAAAAACCTTATATGCTTGAAATTCTTGTCGTGCGAACTTGTTGATCTGAGTACTAAACTTCCGTTATTCTATTCTCTCACAGATGGTAAGGACACGTGCTACCGGACAAGGTGAACGACCACCAGTGCCACTAGCTGAGGCCACTAGAGGTCGAGGACGCGGTCGTGCCAGAGGTAGAGCAGCGAGGGCAGCACTTGTAGATCCACCAGCTGCCCCAGCTCAAGATCAGGCTCCAGCTATAGATGCTCCAGCAACACCAGTTCAGGCACCAGCTGTGCCCATCGTGATTCCAGGTCTTTAGGAGGCCTTGGCACATATCTTATCAGTTTGCACTGGCCTAGCTAAGGCGGTTTCAGCCACTACAGCCGCAGCTACTTCACAGGCCGGGGGAGGCAATCAGACTTTCGCCGCTCACACACATAAGCAGGTCGTGTAGGAACTTCAAATACTAGGGGCACATCCAGCCCAGTCGGTTTCAGCTGCTCAGGACTATGTGGTTCCTCTCATGTCGGATGATAAGCAACATAGGTTAGAGAGATTTAGTAGATTGCAGCCTCCGACCTTCAATGGCTCAGAGGGCGAGGATGCCCAGGGCTTTTTGGATATGTGTTAGAGGATGCTCCTTACTGCTGGTATTCTGGAGACCAGCGGGGTTGCTTTTACCACCTATCAGTTTTCAGGAGCTATTTTCACTTGGTTGGAGGATTTTGAGAGGCGTAGGCCTGTTGGTGCAGCACCCCTTTCCTGGCAGCAGTTCTCCATTCTCTTCTTGGAGAAGTATGTGTCACAGTCCTGCAGAGAGGAGATGTGTAAGTAGTTTGAGTGGTTGCGATGGGGGAGATGACCGTGTCGCAGTATGAGTTGAGGTTTTCTGAGTTGGCTCGTCATGCCATGTGGTTGGTTCTGACAGATCCAGAGAGGATCAGGATGTTTGTTGATGGTCTTACTTATCAGCTCCGTATTCTTATGACCAGGGAGAGGGTATCTAGTGCTACGTTCGAGGAGGTTGTTGATATCGCCCATGAGATTGAGTCTGTTCGCCGTCAGGGGCAAGAGGAGAGGGAGGCCAAGAGGCCTCGAGGATTTGGCAGCTATAGTAATACTCCTTCGAGGGGTCAGTTTCAGCATAGTAGAGGCCATTCATTCAGGTCTGCTCAGCCAACTCACCCGGGTTATCATGGGGCATCTTCGTGTCATGGTTATCATGGATCTCAGCAGGGCCAGTCATCACTCAGCACCCTTCCAGCTTAGAGTTCATCCTGTGCTCTATCAGCTCAGGGCTCTTCTATGTCGAGTGCATCTGCCAGTCACTCCGGTACGAGGGGTTCCCTTCAGTCCCCTTCTCCAGCACCTGGGAGTTGTTATGAGTGTGGTGAGATGGGCTACATGTGAAGGCAGTGTCCTCGTCGTGTTGCTAGTTCATCCCAGCAGAGGATTCAATCATCGGCTTCAGCGCCAGCTTCTTCACCACCACCCGCTCAGCCAACTAAGGGTGGGGGTCAGTCAGCCAGGGGTCTCCCCAGAGGGGGAGGTCAATCAGGGGGCGGTCAGGCCCGTTTCTATGCACTCCCAGGTAGACCCGATGATACTGCTTCAGATGCTGTTATTACAAGTATTGTTTCAGTTTGCCACAGAGATGCCTCTGTATTATTTGATCCCAGTTCCACCTTTTCTTATGTGTCATCGTATTTTGCTCATTATTTGGATACGCCCCATGAGTTTCCTACTTTACCTATTCATGTATCTACCCCGGTGGGTGATACTGTTATTGTAGACCATGTGTACCGATTGTGTGTGGTGAATATTGGGGGTCTGGAGACCCGAGTGGATCTATTATTAGTGAGCATGGTGGATTTTGATGTCATTTTGGTCATGGATTGGTTATCTCCGTGTCGTGCTATTTTGGACTGTCATGCTAAGACAATCACATTGGCTATGCCGGGTGTGCCACAAATTGAGTGGTGAGATGTGACTGATTATGTTCCCAGTAGAGTGATCTCATTCTTGAAAGCCTAGTATATCGTTGGGAAGGGTTGTCTTTCATACCTAGCGTTTGTGAGGGATGTCGGTGCTGATACTCCTAGTATTGATTCTTTTCCAGTTGTGAGGGATTTTCCCGATGTGTTTCCTACAGACCTACCGGGCATGCCTCCAGACAGGGATATTGCTTTTGGTATTTACCTGGTGCCGGTCACTCAGCCTATTTCTATTCCGCCGTATCATATGGCACCAATGGAGTTGAAGGAATTAAAAGAACAACTTCAGAAACTCATTGATAAAGGGTTCATTCGGCCTAGTGTGTCACCTTGGGGTGCGCCAGTTCTATTTGTAAAGAAGAAGGATGGCACAATGAGAATGTGCATTAATTATAGGCAATTGAACAAGGTAATAACTAAGAACAAGTATCATTTGCCTCACATTGATGATTTATTCGACCAGCTTCAGGGAGCGGGGTGTTCTCCAAGATTGATTTTCGTTCAGGTTATCAGCAGCTAAAGATCAGGGATTCAGATATTCTTAAGACAGCTTTCAAGACCCGATATGGTCATTATGAGTTCTTGGTGATGTCTTTTGGGTTGACCAATGCTGCAACAGCGTTCATGCATTTGATGAACAACGTGTTCAGGCCTTATCTCGATTCGTTTGTCATAGTCTTCATTGATGATATTCTGGTGTATTCGCATAGTTAGGAAGAGCACGCAGAGTATTTGAGAGTTGTGTTGCAGAGATTGAGGGAGGAGAAGCTTTATGCAAAATTCTCCAAGTGTGAGTTTTGGCACATTTCAGTGGCTTTCCTGGGGCACATGGTGTCCAGCGAGGGTATTCAGGTTGATCCGAAGAAGATAGAGGCGGTTCAGAAGTGGCCCAGACTGTCCTCAGCCATAGAGATTCTTATCCTTCTTGGTTTGGCGGGTTATTATCGCCCTTTTGTTCAGGGATTCTCATCTATTACATCGCCCTTGACCAAGTTGACTCAGAAGGGTGCTTCATTTGTATGGTCGGACGAGTGTGAGTAGAGCTTTTGGAAGCTCAAGACAATTTTGACCACAACTCCAGTGTTAGTTTTGCCATTAACTTCAGCTTCATATACCGTGTATTGTGATGTTTCGAGAGTTGGTATTGGTTGTGTATTGATGTAAGAGGGTATAGTTATTGCTTATGTTTCTCGTCAGTTGATGCCCGATGAGAAGAACTACCTCGTTCACGATTTGGAGTTGGCTGCCATAGTTCACGCATTGAAGATTTGGAGGCATTACTTGTACGGCGTATCTTGTGAGGTGTTCACTCATCATCGCAGTCTTCAGCATTTGTTCAAGCAAAAGGATCTTAATTTGAGGCAGCGGAGATGGTTGGAGTTGCTTTAGGATTATGATATCACTATATTATACCATATGGGAAAGGCCAATGTGGTGGCCGATGCTTTGAGCCGAAAGGCAGCGAGTATGGGGAGTTTGGCATATATCCCAGTTGGGGATAGACCTCTTGCAGTTGATGTTCAGTCCTTGGCCAATCGGTTCGTGAGGTTGGATATTTCAGAGCCCGGTCGGGTATTGGCTTGTGTGGTTTCTTGGTCTTCCTTATACGATCGTATCAGAGAGCGCCAATATGATGATCCGCATTTTCTTGTCCATAGGGACAGAGTTCAGCATGATGATGCTAGAGATGTGACCATTGATGATGATGGGGTGTTGAGGATGCAGGGCCGAATTTGTATGCCCAATGTGGATGAGCTTCGGGAGTTAATTCTGGAGGAGGCTCATAGCTCGCGGTATTTCATTCATATGGGTGCCGCGAAGATGAATCAGGATTTGAGGTAGCACTATTGGTGGAGAAGAATGAAGAAAGATATTATGGGATTAGTAGATCGGTGTCTCAATTGTCAGCATTTGAAATATATGCATCAGAGACCGGGTGGTTTGCTTCAGCAGATGGATATTCCTGAGTGGAAGTGGGAGAGGATCACTATGGACTTTGTTGTTGAACTTCCACGGACTTTGAAGATGTTCGATGCCATTTGGGTGATTGTGGATCGGCTGACCAAGTCCGCACACTTCATTACTGTGTGTACTACCTACTCTTCAGTGCGGTTGGTAGGGATTTATATCCGAGAGATTGTTTGTTTGCATGGTATTCCGGTTTTCATCATTACGGATAGAGGTACTCAGTTTACTTTGCAATTTTGGAGGGCCGTGCAGAGAGAGTTGGGTACTCAGGTTGAGTTGAGCACAACTTTTCATCCTCAGACGGATGGGCAGTCCGAGCGTACTATTCAGAAATTGGAAAACATATTGCGTGCTTGTGTCATTGATTTTGGAGAATAATGGGATGAGTTTCTACCACTTGCAGAGTTTGCTTATAACAACAGTTACCAGTCGAGTATTCAGATGGCTCTATATAAGGCCTTGTATGGGAGACGGTATAGATCTCCAGTTGGTTGGTTTGAGCCTAGTGAGGCTAGGCTATTGGGGACTGAGTTGGTGAAGGATGTTGTAGAGAAGGTGAAGGTGATTTAGGAGAGGCTTCATACAGCGCAATCAAGGCAAAAGAGTTATGCTGATAAGAAGGTTCGAGATGTATCCTATATGGTTGGTGAGAAGGTTCTGTTGAAGGTTTCACCCATAAAGGGTGTTATGAGGTTTGGGAAGAAAGGGAAATTGAGTACTCGGTTCATTGGGCCTTTTGAAGTGCTTCGGAGGATTAAGGAGGTGGCTTATGATCTTGCTTTGCTAACCAGCTTGTCGAGTGTGCCACTAATATTTCACGTTTCTATGCTCCGGAAGTATATTGGGGACCCGTCTCATGTGTTGGATATCAGCACAGTTCAGTTGGATGATGATTTGACCTATGATGTGGAGCCAGTCGCTATTTTGGGTCGTCGGGTTTGGAAGTTGAGGTCAAAGGATATAGCTTCGGTGAAAGTGCAGTGGAGAGGTCAGCCCGTGGAGGAGGCTACCTAGGAGACCGAGTAGGAGATGCGGAGCAGATATCCTCACCTATTCGAGGCTTGAGGTATGTTTCTTGACTCGTTCGAGGACAAACGTTTGTTTAAGTTAGGGAGGATATGATGACCTGGCCAGTCATCTCATGAGTTACCACTCTGTTTCCCCCATTTTTGCTTCTTTATGAATCGTTATCCGTGTTTTGTGGTATCGGGTTGGTCGGATCGAATCCGGAATGATTTTGGTAAGTTTTGAGACACTTTGTCTCTTTTAAGGAATTTTAAGTTGAAAAAGTCAACTGAATGTTGACTTATGTGTTAGAGGGCTCGGATGTGAGTTTCGATGGTTTGGTTAGCTTCGGTAGCTGATTTATGACTCAGGAGCGTGACCGGAATGGGTTTTGGAGGTTCAAAATAGATTTAGGCTTGAATTGGCGAAGTTGAGATTTTGGCGATTTCAGGTTGATAGGAGAGACTTTGATATAGGGGTAAAAATGGAATTCCAAGAGCTGCAGTAGCTTCATTGTGTCATTTGGGATGTGTGTGTAAAATTTCAGGTCATTCGGACGTGGTTTGGTTGGGTTTTTAATCAAAAGTGTATTTCGGAAGATTTTAGAAACTTAGGCTTGAATCCGATGTGTTTAGGGTGATTTGATATTGTTTGAGGTGTTTTGAAGATTGGAACAAGTTTGAATAAGGTTTTAGGATGTGTTGGTGTCTTTGGTTGAGGTCCCGGAGGCCTAGGGTGAGTTTCGGGTGGTCAATTAGATCATTTTGGAGTTTAGAAAATTCAAGAAAAATTTGTTCAGCTGTTGCAGGGAATTTACCCTTCGCGTTCGCGAGTGAAGCATCGCGTTCACGAAGAGGCAGTTCAGGAAGGAAAGTATTAAGCCTTCGCGTTTGCGAGAAGGGCTTCGCGTTCGCGGAGGGCTGGGAAGTGGTGCATCACATTCGCGAGAAGGTCTTCGCGATCGCGTAGAGGAATTTGGGTCAGATGAGTTCGAGGTCACGTGTTCATCGCGTTCGTGGAAGAGTGAGCGTATTCGCGATGGGTAAGGTAGAGGAAGCATCATGTTGGTGATGGTCGTGTCGCGTTCGCATAGAGGAAAAGTTGGTCAAAGTGAGTTTGTGCTTCGCGAACGTGAGGGTTTGACCGCGTTCGCGAAGAAGGAAATTAAGGCCTGGGCAGAATGTTTGTAACTCGTCATGTCCACAAATTTGTGGCTCATTTCCTTCATGGTTGGCCATTTTGGGATATTTTTGAAGGAGATTGAAGAAGGATTCGAGGGGAATCATTGGGAGGTAAGATTTTCGGACATAAAACAAGATTATTATGTGAATTCTACCTAGAAAATCATGGAAACTTAACCTAAAAATGGAAGAACTAGGGCTTGGAATTTTGTGCTTACGATTGGGGATTTGGATGACCATTTGGGGTCGGATTTAAGAACTTTTGATATGTATGAACTCGTGGAAAGATAAGGAATCTATTGATGTAAAAATTTCTGAATTCCGAGATGCGGGCCCGGGGTCAAGTTTTAGTAATTTCAGGATTTGTGCCTTTATTGATGTTTTCGCTTGGGCTTTGTTCCCTTAGCATATTTTGACGTCCTCGTTCTGATTTTGGATAGATTCGACGTGCGTGGAGGCCGATTCGAGGGGCAAAGGCATCCCGAGCTAGAGAGTTAGCCGGTTCGAGGTGAGTAATGATTGTAAAGGATGTCCTGAGGGTTTGAAACCCCGGATTGCACATCGTAATGCTATATTGAGGTGACACACACGCTTTATGACGGGCGTGGGGTCATGCACTATTGGGAATTGTGACTTGGTCTGTCCCGGTTGATGATTTTATTGCGTATTTGACTGAAATTATTTGCTATCATCATGATTTGGGCTGAATGCCATATTTGGGCTTCGTGCCAACTATTTGAACCCTTCGGGGATTTTATTACTATTTCCTCACTATTTTGACTTATTACTTGAACTCAGTCATGTTAATTTCCATTGTTTTACTACTCAGCCATGTCTACTCAGTTTTAAGACTTAAATGATATTTTAAATATTTTTTGTGCTGAGAAACACTGTTTACTATTGCTCGAGAGGCTTGTGATGATTTTTGACTGAGTAAGGTCGAGGGCCTACGTTGAGAGGAAACTCTGATACTGATATGAGGCCGAGGGCCTGTGATATGTACGCCATGAGGTGGCATGATTTATATGAGGCCGAGGGCCTAGTTTTGATGCCACGAGATGGCTTGTTATTGCGCTAGGGCCGTAAGGGTCCCCTCCAGGAGTTTGCACACCCCCAATGAGCGCAGGTACCCATTGTGATGTGAGATTGAGCCCGAGGGGCTGGTACTGATCTGATATGTTGCCCGAGGGGCGGATTTGTTGATACTGTACCCGAGGGGCTAACTTCTATTTGTTTACTTTATCTTAATTATCTGTCAAATTACATGTTACTAGTTGAAAGAGGATTTTACTTGATTTTTTACTGGTTTTACTGATTTTAAGTGACTTTACTGCTTCGTTATAGAATGCCTTGCGCTTTACGTGTTTTCTTACTTTCAATCATTATTTACATTTGTTACTCACTGAGTCGGAGTACTCACTTTACTCCTTGCACCCCTGTGTGCAGATTCAGGCGTAGCTGGTACCGCTCCTAAGTGCTAATCCCTCTAGTTTGAGGCGAGCGTTCGGAGACTATGAGCTAGTTGTTTACATCCACAGCCCCATGTCTCTACTCTTTTATCATTTCTATTTCCCTTCAAACATTTGTATTAGTTTATGGATTTAGCAGACTTTTATTATGGCCTATAGATGCTCATGACTTGTGACACCCTGGTTAGGGCTGTGTCGGGTGTATTTCTGCATTTTATCGATATTTTCTGCTATTTAGTACATTTAAATCATGGTTAGACTATTTTTATGTTTATTAACTATTTTAAAAAGTGAATTGGATTTAACTGTCTGGCCTTGTCTTCACGAGAGGCGCCATCACGACCGGGTTCGGGGTTAGGGTCGTGACAACAAGCCACTTTGTCACTGTATAGTAACAAAGGATTTTCACTCTAACTTGTAATAAAACTATTACAAGCCACTTTGTAACTCTCTAGTTACAAAGACTTTACAACTTGACTAACTCTAGCCAAGACACAACCTTAGAGGGTTTGTGATTTTGGGTTTCCTAAAAACAACTTCTAAGAAAGCTAGATAGGAGTTACAATGAAGAACAAATAACAATGACTCAACAACCTAAGGACTTAAGATATCTTCGATCTTGGTTCAGGTCCTTGAGGTTGAAGAAGCTTTGTTCTTGAAAGAGGTTGTTCTTGCACTTGAGAGAGTATTTTTGTTTCTGATTTTGCAAGTCTTGGAGAAGGATGCCTTGTGTCTTGCACCAGGTTTATATTACAAAAGTCATCACCTTAGTGATGTCAATTCACAATGGTGATGTCCAATCTTGGTTAGTACATTCCCCTTCTCAATGGGAAGTGACTGTTGCACTATCTGCAGAAGTGTTGCGTGTACAGTTGCAGGCAGTCACTTTCTGCAATTGCTTTCCAGCTGTACTGTTGACTTATTCTTCTATCAGGGGAACACCAAGGTATCAGGTCCCTAATCTGGTTCCTGTGATTCTGAAGGCACACTGCCCAGATTATCTTGAGTCGATCAACTTGAATGATTGTACCAGGCATGCTTCAGGTCCTTTATCTGGTTCTCTCATGAAGTAAGGTGTTTTACCTTCCTTGATTGTGTTTATGCATGTGTGACATCACTTATAAAGATGTAAGCAAGGTAGGTAAAGAGCCTTTCATAGAAAGTTGACTGCTACGCTTTTCCTGTGCAGTAGCGTGTGCAGGCATCAACTTTCCTACTAGAGAGTTAACTTCATACAGTCTTGTCAGGAACTGGTAGGGACCTATTCCCTCATATTTTCCTTCTTCTCTTCTTCACTTGAGTCATTGTTGTCAGCTTTGAGTACTAGGTTCTTTTCTTTCTTTGGTTCTCTTCTTTTACTATCTATCTTCCTCTTCATCTCGTAGGTCTTCAGATTTCCAACCAGATCTTCTTTGGTCAGCTCTTGCAGGTCCTTTGATTCAATAATAGCATTCACCTTACTTTCCTAAGGGCTGGATCCCAATTTGGAACTTTGTGATCTCAAGGTCTTGTAAATATGTAACAGGTTCCTTATCTGGTTCTGGATGGTAAGTTTATTAGATCATCAAAACACAAAGAAAAGTACTTGTGCCCAATGTACTTGTAACCTATCAATTTCCCCCTATTTGATGACGACAAACTTAGAATTAATATTCTCCTTGAGAACCAGATCTCCATATGGTTCCCCCTATGAATTAGCCATATTCTCCATGAAAACTGAACCTAAGGAGCCGATCACAACTGGTTCCTCAAGACTATTTGGGAAATCATCAAAACTCATAGTTCCATAACTTATCAATTTCCCCCTTTTTGATGATGACAAACCCAAAATTAATGTTCCTCTTGAAAACCAGATTCCTCACATGTTTCCTGCGGATCAGACCTATAATCAACATTTTATCAGCAACGTTCCCCCTGCGAAGCAGAGCTATCTCTTAAGAACCAGAAATCCAGATTCCTCATATGTTTCCCTACATTATCAGCAACGTTCCCCCTGCGAAGCAGATCCATCTGTCCTCTTTTATGCATGTTGACATATTGACACCTATATAACTTCCCCCTTTTGGCATCTTCGAAAATAATAATAGAAGAAGTACTACCAAAAAGAAGTTCAACAACATTAACTCAGGCCACTTGGGCAACACAACATAAACAGTAACAAGAACAACAAGTGAATGTCATGGCACAAAATAAAGTGATTTCCCATAGTGGAGTAATTATAACAAAAGCACAGTAGTTTCAACAATACATGATATGACAATTTAAACAACTAAAACACCAATGTCATCAAATATAGGGATCAAAAGAAGGTAAGAATTCAAGGGAATTTGGAAGGCGTGAAGGACATGGATCACTGGGTAGGAAGAAAAGTAAGGGGCTAAGGCTTTGATGAGCTTGTTCATTCGTTCATTTACTCTCCTTTGATCAATGATCATCTGTTTTCTCAGGTCCTTCACATGTTTCCTCAATCTTTCATACTCACCCTTCAACTTAGCATTTTATTCTGCCGAGGGTCCTCGAGGACCAGGTTCTCAACCTGTCTGAGTAGGTTGAACCATCAATTAGATCACCAAGAATCTCTCAAAACTTCATCTCATCAATAACAAACTTAGTCCCATGCACATATAACATCATAGTATCACATAAAAGATAAAAGTTTTTTACTTCTTCTTCAGAAACATTCGGACTTGGAGGAGCAAAGATGTGAGTCTATGTTTAGAACTCAATAATGTCAAGAATTTCCTCCATTATTTAAAAAATATCAGAGTCAACACTCTTCCTTACAACACTTTTTGAGACTTCAAAGTCTTCTCCCCCAAACCTAATGGATCAACCTTTTGCTTCTGTAATGAACTAGGTTCCTTACTTACACTACCCTTTCTATCCCTGAGCAACCATGTCTCCCTCTTCTTCTTCTCAATCTGTTTACCCTTATCATCTGCTGCATCTTTCTCAGCCAACCCCCCCCCCCTTTTTAAATTCTTTCTCATATGAGAAGATTTCATTTCATTCTCTCTTCCACAATCATATCAGTAGCTCACACCACTTTACCATCAATTAGCCTATTTTTAATCAATCCTTTTTACTGATCAAAAGTTCGTTTATACACAAAACTTAAGGAGAAAAATATCATCATTAAAATTAACTTCATTAGAAGGATTTGAGGGATTAGGTCCCTTATTCAGTCCTCACATTTACCAATTTCTCCATCCGTCAAGGCTTCCACAAATCCAGCAACAACTCCAGCCTCACACTCTAGAATGTTAGATCTACCCTGTTCCTTTTCAGTTAAACTTCTATCAAAATCTACCAAAGAATTCTTGGGGTTTTGATTCTGATGGAGTTAGGTTTTTGGAAAGTGAGAGAGTTGGGCTTACATCAGTTCTAGCATATTTGGAAAGAAGGATTATTCTAAGACAAGGTGAATTTTTGGCTTTGAAGAAAAGAATCGGTTTTATTTGGGTGTAAGATAGAGAAATGCCTTTTTGGGGCAACAGGTCAGTTTAGAAAAGGTTTAATATTTTGGACTTCAAAAGTTAGGAGGAGAGGTAGGAGAAAGGCAGAAACAAATTGATGACATGACACTTCAACAGCTTACAAAGGCATATAAGTATTGAAGAGACTACTAACCTGAGTCATAGGAACTGGGTTTCGTGACTGTTTTTGAAAATTTTGAGCAAAGACTCCTAGAAATGCAATGTCATTCTTACTTGTTTTTGTCCTGATACTACCATATGTATATAACTGTGACAGTATAGATTTGAGTTAGATGTCGCCGAAAAACACTTTTTTGCATTGTACCTTTCCTTTTTAACATAGCCAATCATCGAGGGACCTTGTCCTTAGTTGAGCTTGATCATCCCCAACTCCAGACAATTTCTTTCAAAATGTTCCCTACTCAGCGCCTTGGTGAAAATGTCTGCTACCTGATCCTTAGTCTTCTAGAGCTTCATACAAATTAGAACCTTTTCAATATTGTCCCTGAGAAAATGGTGTCCGACATCAATGTGCTTGGTTCTTTTGTGTTGAACTGGGTTCAAGCTGTAAATACACCAATGTCTTCAAGATGTTGCTTGATCTATACTATTTGAGCTCAACAAGAAGCAGCAACCACGTATTCAGCTTCAGTAGTAGGAAGAGCCACACTGTTTGTTTCTTTGTACCCCATGAGATCAAGCATTACCCCAGAATATGTGCCGCTCCAGATGTGCAATTTCTATCCACCAGATAGCCTGCATAATCAGCGTCAGCATAACCAATCAAGTCAGAGTTATCAACCGAGGGATAGTAGAGAACCAGGTCCTGCATCCCTTTGAGATATCTTAGGATTCTCTAGGCAGCTTTCAGATGAGATTCCTTTGGATTGGATTGAAACCCGGCACACAGATCCATACTAAAAACAATATCTGGTCTACTACAGAAGTGACCATATGATACCTCTATACATGTCCGATTCATAGGGGAACCAGGTTCATCCAGTCTAGACAAGTAACCGTGGCAATGTAAGTGTCAATGATTTTGATGTCTCCATGTCAAATCTCTTCATCAGCTTCTTGATTCACTTGTACATCTAAGAAGAAATTTAGTTCCCTATCGCACTCATTTCTAACTCACTTCCCATGAGTTATGCACATTCTTCACATTGGGAGTCAACTGTTGCTTCAAAGATGATTCCATCAACATAGATTTGCACAATGAGTAGGTTCCTTCCTAATTTCTTTCACACTAAGCACGAGGACCCTGGCTTCCATATTAGTTCTGTCAGCAGGTCGTGAAACCAGGTTCCATATACTATTCTTCTCAAGTTGACGCAGCTCTTCTTGCACAACTGTAATTCAGTCAGCATCTTTCAATTCTTCATTGATGTTCTTTAGACTCTATTTGAGAGAAAGGCTGAAAAGGCAAGTGAGTTTCTTGTCTTTGATCTGGTTTGAATTCCTCAGTAGCTGGAGTTCCATGTACAGCATCCACAACTTTGTTTTCTGCTTCAGATATTGTGATTGAGGGACCAGGTTCCTCTATGTCGGCTGGAGTCTCATCTTAAGTTCTCTTTCCTCCTTTACTTGGCATCCTCATAGGTCCACAGAGATCCATATGGAGTAGATCAAGTGGCCTTGAGATGCTAACTTCCTTTTTGGGCTTGAAAGAGGATCTAACTTGCTTTCCTCTTACACATGCATCACGCACCCTGTGATCCTTGAATCTTGACTTAAGCAGACCACAAACCAGTTCCTTCTTGACTCATTTGTTTCGCAGCGTGAAACTTGCATGACCCAGCCTTCTGTGTCATAGCTCAGCATTATCATTAATTGCACTCAGATAGCTAAGATCCCATTTACGAAGTACACATTTTTCACTAGAGTGGGAAAGAGACTTCCCGATCCTTCCAACTCCAAGAATGTATCCCTTCTTGCCATTTTCAATGGATACACACCCTCCTTGCAGGGCCTTCAGTGAAAGGAAATCATTTGTTTTTCTAGTTATGAGCTTCGAGCAGTCGCTATCCATGTACCACTATTGACTTCTCCCTTTCATTGTTCCATGCACACTTAAGTCAATGATTAGACTTAGGAACCCAAGCCAGCTTGGGTCCCTTATAATGATAGAACGGGCGGATCAAACTTCTTTTTGCCCATGCAGGTAGCACATATTTTCTTTTCAGAAAACCAGGTTCCTCATCAGTACGCCTCTTTTCAACAAAAACTTTATTTTCTGTAAAGACTAAATTTTAACTTTACAAGAGTCCTTGTAATGACCAGTTTGACCACAATGAGTGCACAACCTATTATCAGCCACAGTTACCTACTTCCTATGGTGATTATAGGAGGTTTAGCCTTTGGGAACTAGATGCCTTGCATGTTTCCACCATTATTCCTATATATAGACGTTATCACATCAGAAGACCGGGTCCATTTTAGTGACTTATCAAGATCATTTTTAACCCTTTTTAAATCCTCCTGAAGTTGTCTATTCTTTTCAAGCTCAGCAACAAGACTTGTTTTAATTTTCTTAAGCTCACTCTCAAGTTCAAGTTGATCCTTTCTAACCACTTTCTCTCCCTCAGTGTTGTCGAACCAGTTTTTTGTTTGTTTTTTCATGAAGTTGTGTTCTCTAGTTACTTCTTCCACTTGTTTCCTTAAATCTACAATGGAAACTACCATATCATCCCTTTCTTGCTCAGTAGCTACAATTTTCTCTACTAGAGTATTTTTTTCTTTGCTAAGGGTCTCTATGGTTTCCTTCAAGTCATCAACCACTACCATCAAATCATCTCTAGACTGTTCAGCATCTCCTAGCTCTATGATTAGGACATCTTTATCATTAACAAAACTATAATATGTATCAATTAGAACATTTTCTAATGACATCAATTTTTTCAAAGAGTAAGACTTCAGATTTCTCTGAACATCCCTGAAAGTTACCTCAGCATTGTCGTCCTCTTCATCCTTATTGGACTGAGCCATCATTGCAAACAATAAATCAAACTCCTTTGCTTCATTTTGCACTGCCATCATGGAGCTGCTTTCTGAATCTGGTTCCTCTTCTGGTTCACTGGATGAGTCTCCCCATGCAGCAAGAGCTAGCTTCACAACATTGTCAGCTCCACTTTTTTGGTTGAATCGTTTGTTAGGAACCAAGTTCCTTTTTGCTACTTTGTCAGAGTTGTGTTTATAATGCACTTGTTTCAGAAATGGGCAGTCTTTGATGAAGTATCCAGGCTTTCCACACTTATGACATCAATCATTTCCTTTGGAAATCCTGCTGGAACTTCCTTTCTTAGGGATCCCACCATTTTCGCGAACCATCTTCTGAGATCTTTGTGGTCTATTGGTTGATTGACTTTCCTCAAGGTTTGGTGGAGCAGCCATGTAGATCCTTTCTAGGTGTTAACCTTTTAGAAATAACATGTTCTGATACCAATTGTTAGAGACTATGCGTCCACCAGACTGTATAGAGAACCGGGTTCTCTATGAGGTTCCATTGAAGATACTGATGAGCCAAACTATATAGCGATCTGGTCCTATATCAGTTTGGTACAGTGCTAACTACTGAAAAAGTATGTAAATGATACATAAGATAAGTTCCCACTGTATAGAAAACCAGATTCTCTATAGGTTCCCACTGTAAGCAACAGACTGTAAAATCAATCAGTATAGTGAATCAGGTTCTCTAATTGTTCTTGCAGTAGCTCGGCAGTAAGTAAAGAACATATAGGATTTTTACGTGGAAAAATCTCAACTCAAGGAGACAAAAACCGCGACCTATACTTGTAGGCATTGAACTTCACTAACTTGTAAACCCCTATTACAAGCCACTTTGTAATAACTTTATTACAAAGAATTCAACTAACTTGTGGTACTCTTACCACAAGACACTTTGTGACTCCCTAGTTACAAATAATTTAACTAACTTGTGATGCTCTCACCACAAGCCACTTTGTCACTCTACAGTAATAAAGAATTTTCACTCTAACTTGTAATAATACTATTACAAGCCACTTTGTAACTCTCTAGGTATAAAGACTTTACAACTTGACTAAATCTAGCCAAGACACAACCTTAGAGGGTTTGTGATTTTGGGTTTTCCCAAAATAGATTCTAAGAAAGCTAGATAGGAGTTACAATGAAGAACAAATAACAAAGACTCAACAACCTAAGGACTTAAGATATCTTTGATCTTGGATCAAGTCCTTGAGATTGAAGCATCTTTGTTCTTGAGAGAGGTTGTTCGTGCACTTGAGAGAGTATTTTTGTTTCTAATTTTGCAAGTCTTGGAGAAGGAGGCCTTGTATCTTGCACCAGGTTTATATTACAAAAGACATCACCTTAGTGATGTCAATTCACAATGGTGATGTCCAATCTTGGTTAGTATATGCCCCTTCTCAATGGGAAGTGACTGTTGCGCTGTCAGAACTGTTGCGTGTATAGTTGCAGGAAGTCACTTTCTGCAGTTGCTTTCCAGTTGTACTTTTGACTTATTCTTCTGTCAGGGGAACACCAAGGTATCAGGTCCCTAATCTGGTTCCTATGATTCTGAAGGCACACTACCCAAATTATCTTGAGTCTATCAACTTGAATGACTGTACAAGGCATGCTTCAGGTCCTTCATCTGGTTCTCTCATGAAGTAAGATTTTATACATTCCTTGATTGTGTTTATGCATGTGTGACATCACTTACAATGATGTAAGCAAGGTAGGTAAAGAGCCTTCCATAGAAAGTTGACTGTCGCGCTTTTCCTGTGCAGTAGCGTTTGCAGGCAGCAACTTTCCTACTGGAGAGTTAATTTCATACAGTCTTCTCAGGAACTGGTAGAGACCTGTTCCCTCAGCTTTTCCTTCTACTCTTCTTCACTTGAGTCATCGCTGTCAGCTTTGAGTACTAGGTTCTTTTCTTTCTTTGGTTCTGTTCTTTTACTGTCTATCTTCCTCTTCATCTCACAGGTCTTCAGCTTTCCAACCAGCTCTTCTATGGTCAGCTCCTGCAGGTCCTTTGATTCAATAATAGCATTCACCTTGCTTTCCCAAGGGCTGGATCCCAACCTGGAACTTTGTGATCTCAAGGTCTTGTAAATGTGTAACAGATTCCTTATCTGGTTATGGATGGTAAGTTTATTAGATCATCAAAATACAAAGAAAAGTACTTGTGCCCAAGGTACTTGTAACCTATCAAAGTTTCTTGGGGACTTGGAGGAGAATAATGCATTGTCTCTAATAATTTTTATTCCCTTAGACAGAAATATAGTGGCTCTTCCGGAGCCTTCAATCAAACATATATTACCAGTAATTGTTGAAACATTTGCTTTTTCCTTATGCAAATAAGAAAAGTATTTTTAATCTTTTAATATGGCATGAGTTGTTCCACTATCAATTACACAAATATCTTCATGATTGGTCTTTGATCCAAACATAATTTGAGGATTATCCATATTCTTCAAAATGATATAAACAAAATAATTATGATAGTAAACATCATTATCAAAGCACAACTTTTATTTATGTACAACAATTGCAAAACCATAATATCTACTACAAACAACAAAATTTATAATATTTATATTTCTACAGATTCATCTCCTATCACATGACTTATTTCTCCTTCTGGAAGTGTAAAGTAATCAGCTACATCCAAATGCATGAAGTCTAAATTATCTTCAGAAATAAAATTTGATTCAACATTTTTCTCTGTCTTCAGGGAGGCTTTATAAAGCTCAACCAGGTGTTTTGACATGCGACAGGTACGTGACCAGTGCTCTTTTCCTCCATATCTATAGAATGCATTTTCTGCATTTGTTGTTTGCACCGCTTCATGCTTGTGTTCCTTCATTTTCCACTGCTGGTGGTGAGAAGGTTTTTTGGTGCATTATTATTACCATGATTAGAGTTTCTTCCCCGACCATGGTCATGACCACGATTGGGGCCACGACCTCTACCACACTTAGCTTATTTTATATATTATTAAAAATTAAATACCCATGGGGCTTACGCCTCGTGTATCAGGGCTAATGCCACGTACCTCAGGGTCTTCGTCTCGCTGAGGCAGATGTAAAACGCCTCGCCTTCCGCCCATGACTTTTAGAACATTGATTGAGAGGAGTTATTCCAGATATAGTTCTTGCAGTTGGATTTTGATTTGAAGCACTAATTAAATTATAGGAATAAAGAGGCATATTTATCTCTATATTAATCGAATTTCAGTTACTTTGCCCCTCGGTTAAACTTTTGGTCTATCTTACCCAATTTTTATGAAAACGATTCATTATTGGCTTCAACTCCTAACATAGCTCAAATCTATGGGTACTTTTAAACCGTACTCAAATATGGACCTTTTCTCTTGAATCAACTTATGAAGTGTATGGGTCTAAATTTGATCGACCACGACCGACGACGAGTACGACGATTGACGGAGCCTCCTTGAATTGACGTCCTGAAGGAGACGACCCTAAGACAAACCAGAGACTAGACAACCCTTGCAATAATGTGTGGCCATTAGGGGACATTGGGAATATCCCTTCGAATATTCCTTGTATTTTGTCTTTTACAGTTTAGAAGAATTTCTCTCTTAGTATAAAAGGAGGACAATAACCTTGTAACCGGTATTCCAAACCCTAGAGACGTTACTATTTATGAATGAAAAGAAACCTCGTGACCCATCTTCTCTTTATCTATCGCTCTTTCTAGAGATTATTATTCTCGGGGCCGTCTGTGGGGATTTCTATAGCTGAAATTGTAGTTTTCTTCTAGATTGTTGAAAGAAATAATCACTTTTCTTCAGCTCCATAAAAGCCAGCGATGGCAGGAAAGGGAGAAGCGAGGCTAAAGGCAATAGAGGGTGTCACAAACAACCTCCTGAATTCCATCAACAAAGCCGGAGGAGAAGACAATGAGAATGCAACACCAAGTGTTACACCTAAGGGGGAGATCTCACCTCATCCGCACGGGGATCTAACTTTCTTGCGTGAGAGGGAAACCTCAACATCCGCAGCAGGAGAAGCGCCACCAGCTGTCAAAAGGTTACTAGAAGAATGTTTAATGTGTACCTTAAGCAACATGCTCGAGAAACCCATTCAAGGAGGTGTCGAAGACTCGCTACCTACAGAAACCGCAGCTGCTATCGATGAGACAAACGCTACACGAACAGTTAAGACCCATATTGTTGCTAATACAGACAATGATGCACTCATGGACATATTAAAGAAAATGGAAGAGATGGAAAATGAGAACAAAACCACTCCGCGATCAGATGAAGGAACATCAGGAGATGGTTTATAAAATACCAAGCACTCCAAAGTTGTTACCAAAATGCGATGTGGGCCGATTCGTCGAACAGCCATACAACGAAGGGGCAGCTCCCCATTCTATTCCAAAGACCTTCAAAATGCTGCCATATTTGAAAATATACGATGGGACCACAGACCCGGAGGATCCCTTAATCCATTACGTTACCGTAGTAAAAGGTAATGATATATCAAATGAATAGGTACTGTTTGTGCTGCTGAAAACGTTCGGCAAAAATATGACGAGGGGAGCATTGACATGGTATTCCCAACTACCAGCACGATCAATATCGACGTTCGAAGATATGGCAGATAAGCTCATCACCACTCATGCGGGAGCAAAATAGGCCGAGGCTAGGGTCAATGATATCTTTGCCATTAGGCAAATGATGGGCGAGGAACTTTGGGATTTCCTAGCCCAATTCAACAGATTAAGGATGAGCCTACCGAATGTATCAGAAGGGATGGCAGTAGCAACCTTCCAAAATGGGATAAATAGAAACAGATTAAAAGCGACCAAAAAACTACTCAATAGGCTCATGAAGTACCCCCTACCATGTGGGGAGAGATCCATAATGCCTATTGCGCCGAAGTGAGGGCAGACGAAGACGACCTGAACGGCCCGCTTCAGCAATTTGCATCAGTCTAGACCGAGACAAGGAGAGATCAACCTAACGAAGGGCGAAGGGATCAATCAACTACCACATTTCAATCGAGAAAGGAATCAACCCTATATCCTAACACCCAATCTGCCTCCTCCACGACATGCAGATGTCGCGCCCCGCCACACCGCGCCCCTCCGAAATGAAAGAGGTATGCCTCTATTGCTATCTGCTCATAATTTTGTGTTTCCCCTTCAGAGATAGTGTACGCACTGGAAAAGCTTGGCATAAAGGTATAGTGTCCGCAAAAGTTGAAATCGAATCCGATCACTAGGAGGTCGAACGTCCTATGTGAATTCCACCAGGAGAGAGGACACAAGACCGAAGACTGCATAGGTCTACGACAAGAAGTAGTGAGGATGTTAAACCAAGGATACCTGAAAGAACTATTGAGCGATAAAGGACGGGCCAACTTTGCTCGTGGGAGTGACCAACCTCAAGGACCTCTAAAGCCACCATAACCAGCTCGTACCATACAAATGATCACTGGAAGTGGCGGTGATACCGTAATCAACCATGTGAAATTCACCACCATACATAAACTCAAACGGACAATTGCCCATGAATGGTATGACAACCTCGAAGATAGTATCATCTTCGATAAGTCAGAGACCGACGGTTTGTCTTTCTCTCACTATGATGCTTTGGCTAAAACTTTACGCATCGCGGATACCAATGTAAAAAGAATATTGGTGGATGACGGAAGCAGCGCGTGTATTGTTCACCCATGAGTTCTTGTGCAAATGAGATTCGAGGATAAAATAATACTGCATTGCATAACATTAACTGGTTTTAATAATGCAATAGAGCGAACATTTGAAGAAATAGTGCTACCCATCCTGGCAGGAGGGGTCACCCTGGAAATGACATTCCACATCATGAATCAGGAAAAAGCCTACAACGCCATCATAGGACGCCCATGGATACACGCCATACGGGCAGTCCCGTCAAGTTTTTACCATGTAATCAAATTTCCCACCCCATGGGGGATATTCAGCATCTGAGGCAAGCCATGCACCGCCCAAGAATGCAACCAGATTGCCCAAGATTGCACACACACCAAAAAAATTAAAAGGGGCAAGTGCGGAGGCATAGCAATCAGCCATGTCAGGAACCAGACCCGACATACAAGTAGAAGCATCAAAGACCCGGACATCGTAGAAGCTTGCAAGGCAACCGTAGAGGATCTCGATCCCGTATTGAGAGCACAAAAAAGGCTTTTGTTGGACACAACCTCTCGGAACCAGGTAAATATCTTGATTTTTTAACTAACAACACCGATTTGTTTACTTTTTTCCACTCGGATATTCTAGGAATCCCAAGGGAGATCTCCACACACAGGCTGAATGTTGACCCACTTCATCCGCCGGTACGGTAAATAAGGAGAAAGTTCAATGCTGCCATCAATAAGGCAGTTAGTGAGGAGGTTGATAAATTACTCGCTAACGGTTCCATCAGAGAGTCAAAATACCCCCAATGGATCGCCAATATGGTCGTGGTCAAAAATAAGAACAGGAAATGGCAGATGTGTATCAACTTCACCGATTTGAACAAAGCATGCCCGAAGGACTCCTTTCCGTTGCCCCACATCAACTAGCTCATCGATGCGACAGTGGGGCACAAACTATTGAGCTTCTTAGACGCCTACTCCGGTTATAACCAAATTCTAATGGCCGAAGAAGATCAAGAAAAAACAACTTTCATCACTCGCCGAGGGACATATTGCTATAGCGTAATGTCGTTCGGACTCAAAAACGCAGGAGCCACATATCAAAGACTAGTTACCAAAATGTTCAAAGAACAACTCGGCAAGACCATGGAGGTTTACATCGATGACATGCTAGTATAATCGACAAAGAAAGAGGACCATATCGGCCATCTGAAGGAGGCCTTCGATATATTAAGGCAATACGGAATGAAATTAAATCCCGAAAAATGTTCCTTCGGCGTAACTTCGGAAAAGTTCCTTGGTTTCCTATTGTCACAAAGAGGTATCGAGGTCAATCCAGATCAGATCAGGGCCATCGACGCAATACCGGAGATACTGACCAGCAAAAATCATGTGCAGAAATTGACAGGACGAGTAGCCACCCTATCGAGGTTCATTTCACGGTCCTCGGATAGATGTCACAAATTCTTCAATGTGCTAAGGAAAGACCACATACTGCAATGGAATGAAGAGTGTGTCGACGCCCTAAGAAAACTGAAAGCGTATCTATCTTCACCACCACTACTCGTCAAAGCGGGACCAGGAAAATGTCTACTTGTGTATCTAGTAGTTTCTGAAGTTACGGTAAGCGCAGTCTTGGTCCATGAAAATGAAGGTGCTCAATCTCTTATTTACTATATTAGCAATAAACCTTAATCGATGCCAAAACAAGGTACCCTCACCTTGAAAAGCTAGCTTTGGCATTAGTCGTAGCTTTACGAAAGCTTAGACCATATTTTCATTGTCATCCCATAAAGGTGGTGACAACCTTCCCCCTAAGAGGGATCCTACACAAACCCAAACTATCGGGTAGACTGGACAAATAGGCCATAGAATTAAGCGAGCACAACATAACATACCAACCACGAACTGCCATTAAGTCATAGGTGCTCGCCGATTTTGTCGCTGATTTTAGCATAGAAATACTGCCTGAAGTAGAATAGGGAGCGCTCCGTGCTTCCACACATACCGACCTCTGGGTCCTCTACACCGATGGTGCCTCTAATGCCTCGGGATCAGGACTCGTCCTCGAAGTCCCTACGGGCGAAGTGATTCGCCAGTCCATACGATGCCCCGAGATCTAACAATGAGGCCGAGTATGAAGCCGTGATTGCAGGTTTGAAGTTAGCCAAAACACAAACGCAAATCTTAAATTCACAATATAGTAAAGGTAAGCAATAACTCAGGTCCTACGACAGTGTTCACATCAGGTCTTATCCAACAATTTCCACGAAGTACCGAATCTCGGACAAATTACAGCTCACGAGTCCCAGTACCTGGAATCTAACACTTGGCATCCTGTGCCCCCATCACACCTCATGGTCATGCTGACAACTCATTTGATAACTAGAGCCACTCTCACATATATAATAAGTAACCAAGGGTGTGCATCTATACTCAGCAAAATCAGGAGGACTTCACATCCAATAGGAGTGTTCAACTGTGTGTATGCTTATGCAAATCCTTTAACATAGTTCCTACCAGCTAATAAGCATAAGGAAAAGAACAGACAGCACGTAAGATGTTTCCTCACAACTTCCACGAGATAAAGCTCATACATGTAAGCGTACCACAATACAATGTCAAATAACAAGAATGCCCCCAGGCCATGACAAATCATCATAATCAATCCCTCACATAGCCCACCTTGTCTCGCCACGTGTGCAAATAATAACATAATAAGTACCCGCCTTGTTTCGCCACACGTGCATCATAATGTTCCCACCTTGTCTCGCTACATGTGCAACCCACATATAAGCATATATATATATACATACCCCGCCTTGTCATGCCGCATGTGAAATATATCAATAGTAGCAATAGCATGGCAGAAATCTCGTTCAACCCCATATCAACAACCGCACGGCAGAAACCTCGTGCACCACCACAACAAGTACAACAGCAACAATGACAATATATACAAGAATACATCAAGTAAATCAACTCAAGAACTTTTGATCACAAGGAAATGGTAAAGCTAGCTCACAAGGAATAACCACAATAGAGAATACTAAGCGTAATAAGAACAGCTCAACAAGGGAGAAAATAATATGAGGCAACGACCCCACAATATGTAATTCAACAACAAGGAAGCTAACACAAATCAAATAATTCCCAATAAGGAAATGTCAACTAAATATAGGAAATCTAAACTTCTTTTAAGGTTGGGCAATTTACAAAGAATATACATCAATTTCAATTAAGGATGAACAGCGGGAAGATAATCATAACCTCAATTAAGACTAATAATTACAGGGAAGATAATAATGATTTCCAATAAAGACGAGCAGTTAAGAAAGATAGCATGACAATAGAAGAGGTAAAAATCTTCATAAGCAAAATAAGAGTCAAATAGGCAATAAGAATGAATCATAAGCAATTAATTCCAATTAGAGCATGTAAAGGTGACACTACTAAGTGGAAAACTCAAGCATATCAAGTACACATTCATACACAGTGAATATGAGGATCTAAGAACCCTAAAAGGCCAATTTTTCCACAAATAAGTTTGAGCACGCACTTGTCACCTCGCGTACACGAACTACAATCAACATAGCAGACTCAAATCCTAAGGGGAAGTCCCCCCCCCCCAAACACACACAAGGTTAGGCAAGATATTTACCTAAAAGACGACAAACTGATACTCTAAGATGCACTTTTCGGGTGAAAAGACCTCCAGACGGCTTAAATCTAACCGAACTAACCAATCGATTTGTGTGAAAAACCCTGAAAGAATCGCTCAAAACCGAGCTCCACAAGTCAAGATATGAATAAAATGGTCTAACCCTCAATTTAGGAATATATTCTGCCTGCCCAGGGGTTTTTCTTCGCATTCGCAACCTTTCTCTCGCATTCGCGATGAGTAAATTCCTTGTCAGCGATTTCCAAACTCATTCCAGATAGCCTTTAGTATAATAGATATACATTTTTGTACAGAACTCCAAATGACAAAAGGTTTGATGTTCTGAAAACTAAACACCAAGATCTATCGTTGCATAGGTTGCTCATTTCCTGAGTCATTATATATTGCAAGATACAAGCTTCCAAAATCAACCTTGTGCAGCAGAGATTTTCAAACTATTCCCGGACAGGCTATAGTGTAACTATCATAACTTTTTGTACACAAATCTAAATGCCAATTAAATTACATTTCTGAAACCTAAACACAAATAACTAGAACGTTTGTTTTTGGATCATCTCCAAACTCCTAATAGATTGTGAGAGATGAGCCTCCGAAGTCAGACCTGTGCAACCGAGATTTCCTTCTTCGCGCTCACGGAGAACAAACTTCCAGAAGCCAAATTCTTCTTCACAAACGAGAGAGGCTCGTCGTGAATGCGAAGAACAACACCAGATATCAGATAATCAGCATCCAAAATAGCCCAAAATGATCCAAAACACACCCGAAAGACACCTGAGTCCCTCGGGACCTCGCCTAAATACACAAACAAGTCATATAACCTAACACGGACTCGCTCGAGGTCTCAAATCATATCAAACAATGCTAAAATGATGAATCACACAATGACTCGAACTATGAACTTCGAAATTTTCCGACTTCGAAAACTTGTGCCAAAACCTATCAAAACAACCCGGAATAACGCAAAATTTTGCAGACAAGTCCAAAATGACATAACGGAGCTGCTCCAACTCTCGGAATAGTATTCCAACCCCAATATCACAAAAGTCAACTATGGGTCAAACTTCTCCACTTTCCAAACTTCAACTTTTCCAACTTTCGCCGAAACGCCTCAAATTACCTTACGGACCTCCAAATCCGAATTCGGATGCACGCCTAAGTCCAAAATCACCATATAGAGCTGTTGAGATCACCTAAAACCCATTCCGAGGCCGTTTACTAAAAAGTAAAATTCCAGTCGGTTGGCCTAGTTTTTTGATAGACGTCATTACGACCGGGTCGATTTTGGGGTGGTGGCAGATTGACAGCAACTTCCTCATATGAAATTGGCTCCATGTCATAATAAATGTTTCTCACAAGATCTTGACTATCTTGGGTTAGTGCTTCAGCAGATATGGAGTTGTGACTGGAGAGTAATGCATTAAGTGAAAAAGAGTTATCAGGACATGCAGGGGCAGTATCCTTTGTTTTTAGGTTTTGAATGGAATGGATGTAGTTTTTTAAGTGTGCATGTGTTTTATGTTCTCTAAGGGATTTTCTAAGTCCAACATGTGGTGCAGATGATGTAGGGCTGCTGGGCATAGGATCACCTTCTGTACGGAAACAATGATCCATTGATGGGGAGCTGTTAGATGCATGAAATTGGTCATGTGATGCTGTGATAGGAGAGGAATAATTTGAGGGCATTGCAGGTTGTGTGACACTTGACCTGTGCTGAGTAGTGTATTGTTCTGGCTCAGCTTCCAAACAATCAATAAAAGGAATGGAATTGAGGACTGATGGAAAAGATGCAGTGTTATTATGCATGGAAAAGGGGAAAATAGACTCATTGAAGGTGACATATATAGAAATGTGTATTTTTCCGGTGGCCAAATTCAAGACCTTGTATCCTTTTATTTCAAAGGGATAACCAACAAAAATATGAGGGGTAGTTCTTGGTTCAACCTTGTCTTTGTGAGGTTTAGGGGTTGTAGGGTAGCACAAACACCCAAAACTTCTCATATCTGAGTACTTAGGTTTCCTTTTGTATAGGAGTTCATATGGACATTTGTTATTCAGGATACTAGAAGGAAGTCTATTTATGATGTATGTTGCACAAAGAATACACTCACCCCAGTACCTAGTTGGCAATTTTGATTGGAAAAAATGGTTCTAGCAGTCTCTAGTAGGTATTTATGTTTTCTTTCCATTATGCCATTTTGCTGTGGAGTATAGGGACATGTTCTTTGGTGTATTATACCCTTGGATTGGAAAAAGAGACTGGCTTCTGTATTGGTGAACTCCAGGCCATTGTCTAATCTAATGCTTTTGATTCTAGTGTTGAATTGGTTTTCTATCAAGGCCACAAAGGCTTTAATAGTTTGGAGGGCATTACTTTTACATGACAAAAGATGAGTCTAGGTGGATCTACTGTAGTCATCCACCATGGTGATAAAGTACCTGTAGTTATCACGTGTTGTAATATGGTAAGGTCCCCACAGGTCAACATGCAACAATTCAAATGTTTTGGTGGTAATGCTGGTCTTCTGGGGAAAGGGAAGTCTTTCTTGTCTAGCCATAGGGAAAATGGAGGGAAAAAAAGGCTTTTGGATGAAAAACTAGCTGGTATTCTGGTAATATTTCTCATCTTTGTATACGGCTAAAATCGGAGAGCCCGATTTTATTATCATTATGACATCCCATAGCCCGTCTTTAGAAGGCCCGAGGCACAATTCGAGGCTCGACCCCAAGTGTTCCCTATGCTCGACCTCGGGGCAGTGCAGATCGATGGCTATTTTAGACAAGCAGAAAATTCCCAATAAGCATGTGGCTAAAGCTGACCAGGTCTACAAGAATAGTACAAGTCCGTACTATTACATTAAATAGTTGTACCAGCTGTATATCTTTGTAATAAATGCATAAGTACTATATTGGGATTTCCCCTCCCATATAAGGGGAACTTTTGACATTTTGTAAGGACACATAATATTCAATACAAGAACAAGAACATTCTCTACTCTCTAACTCAACACTCTCTATTGTCTTTCCTTTGATTTATTGCTTATATTTATTGTGTTTCATTGTCTGTTCTTCATTTATTACTCATTATTGATCATAAAGAGCCATCATCAAAGCTCTTAGGACTATTAGTCCTTCATCGGTTTTCCATAATCTAAGTCTTTAGCCCGATCTCAAGCCCCAGCATAAGCTAGCCCGAGACCCCGATTCACGACCATTCGGTTTGCTTATCATACTGTCTTTAAGCTCTTATCTCATTTTTCTAACTCACACTTCGAATCTATTGCCTAACAACTATCATTAAGATAAATCAAATGTTTTTAGAACAACAAAATCAAATCTAATTGTAATTACCATTTTCAAGGTAAGTAGTTTGGCGCCCACCGTGGGGCTAAAAATAATAGTGATTATTTTCGTGCTGATTTACTGAAATACGCAAGTTATTCTTTACATTTTTTCTTGCCCAAGAATCTTTGATTTCAGGTCAAAATGTCTAACTCAGTGAATGCACATGAAAACAACGGTCTTAAAGACCATGGAGAGAATGGTGTAGCTGTTCCAAGCGTCGGTATACCACTACAAAAACCCTGAGGATGCACCAGAGCCAATCCCTGTGGATGTGCTCTCATGCAATGCCCAACATGTTATTATAAGCTCCCATACAAACAGGAGTATACGATAAGAAAACCAACAAGAAGCCTAGAAAACCCCAGCTTGAGAGGAACAAGAGGTTAGCCTTCACGTCATTTTTGAGATGTTGCAGGCATAATATCTGGCAATTGCTCAACTGCAAAGCCACCGAGAAACTCCAAGAACAGCAGCACTGGAAACGGCTCCTTTAGCCGAACAGGTACAGGAAAGTTTGAACAACAATGGGTCAGCAGCCGACCCCACTATTATGAAGATGCTTGAGGACCTCACAAAGAGGATTGAATCGGGTGAAAACAATATAGAAGCTAATGATAAAAAGGTAGAGACCTACAATTCAGGGTCGATAAGATCCCGGGCTCACCCCTAATCCTAAAGGGTGTTGATTCAAAGAAATTCGTACAAAAGCCATTCCCATCAAGTGCGACACCGAAGCCCATCCTGAAAAAATTTAGAATGCTCAATCTCCCGAAGTACAACGGAACCTCGAATCCCAATGAGCATGTTACTTCCTACACTTGTGTCGTAAAGGGAAATGACCTGAAGGACGACGAAATTGAATCTGTCTTGTTGAAGAAATTCGGGGAAACACTTTAAAAAGGGGCCATGATGTGGTATCACAACCTATCCTCGAATTTGATAGACTCATTCGCCATACTGGTAGATTCTTTTATAAAGGCACATGCTGGTGCCATCAAGGTCGCCACAAGGAAGTCCGACGTCTTCAAAATCAAACAAAGAGAAAATGAGATTTTGAGGAAGTTTATATCTCTCTTCCAAATGTAGCAAATGGAATTACCACCAGTCTCCGATGACTGGGCAGTGCAGGCCTTCGCCCAAGGTTTGAACGAACGAAGCTTGGTAGCTTCAAAGAAACTAAAGCAGAACTTGGTTGAATATCCCGCCGTGACTTGGTCGGATGTCCACAACCGATATCAATCGAAGATTAGGGTTGAGAACGACCAACTAGGAGCCCCCTCAGGCTCAGTATATCAAGGCTCCTGGCGAAGGAACCAAATCCAAACAAGGAAAGGTACCAACTATATATTAAAGATCAAAGAAACGCCCCAAGGCTTAACATACCCTAAAATGATTGAAGGGCAGATCAAGGTCAGAATCCTTGGGGAATCGTGAGCAAAGCCGGATTCGACACACACATAGGACCAACGGAGGTACCCCGATTATCTAGGTACAACTTTAGCATTGATGTATCGGACATTGTATCTGCCATTGGCAAGATCAGAGACACCAGGTGGCTAAGACTCGTACTATCAGACCCGATGCATAGAAACCCTAACTTGATGCGCGAATTTCATGGTACGCACGACCATAGGACCAAAGATTGCAGACATCTTTGAGAAGAAGTAGCTTGACTAATCAACAAAGGGCACCTCCGAGAGTTCCTCAGTGATCGAGCCAAAAATCAGTTTCGGGAAAGAGAGGCGAACAGGAAAAATGAAAAGGATGAGCTGCAACATGTCATCCACATGATTGTTGGAGGAATCGACATCCCGCAGGAACCCATTGTCAAAAGAACAAAAATATCCATCACCAGGGAGAAGCGAACTCGAGGTTACATACCTATGGATGCTCTCACAGTCAGCGACGAGGACATCGAGGCCCTGTTTCAGCCTCATAACGACGCTTTAGTAATTTCTTTTCTTGTGAATACATTTGAAATTAAGCATGTGCTTGTGGATCCAGGTAGCTCGGCCAACATTATCAGGTCGAGGGTGGTGGAGAAGCTCGGACTGTTCGACCAGACCGTGCCCGCCTATCAAGTCCTCAACGGATTCAACATGGCAAGCGAAATGACAAAAGGGGAAATCACCCTTCCGGTCAATATGGCAGGCAAAACTCGAAATGTCAAGTTTTATGTCATCGAATAAGACATGAGGTACAATGCCTTGCTCAGAAGACCATGGATACACTGAATGAGAATAGTACCGTCAACGCTTTATCAAATGATGAAGTTTCCAACAAAGGATGGAATAAAAACTGTATACGGGGAGCAACATGCAGTGAGAGATATGGTCACGGTGCACGACGTGGTACCGACATCCACACCTTCAACATCGAAGGAGCCAAAGGATAAGCAAATAGTGAAGTAGCAATCACGAGCTACATTTTTGGCTACACCCGAGTAAATTAGCAAAGGACCGTACCGTGTCCCCGGAGCAAACATTTGAAGAATATCGAGTCTCGAAGCGCCATCATTACTAAGGTATAATTGTCTCCCTTTTATATTTACGTTTTATACTAACCTATGTGTAGTTGTCCGGTTAGAACAATCGAAGCACTCTCCAACTTGAAGACCTTATGTTTTGAAGCATGTGTTGCACTCTTTTCCTTCGATCGAATTTTATCCCAAGAAGGTTTTTACCGGCAAGGTTTTTAACGAGGCAACATCTATATGCTACCTAAGGAGGACTTAACAAGTATTCAAAGCTTCTCTTCAATCAACCTCGAACACTTGGGGCATCTCCTCGGGATATCACCTTCTCGAAGAAGTCAAGATGAGCCAAAAAGTGTCTCGATAGGAAAATGATGTATCGGGCAAAACGGTCGAATGAACCATGTGCGCATAGAATAATTGAACCCTTGATGACGAACACATGTATACTTGTACCAAGTAATCAAAGGAGTATCTTTTACCACCAAAAACACTTCGCGCCTCAAAGAAGTCTGCTATTTTACAAGAAACGGCTCCAGGGACAGAAATTTCCCGAACACTCGGGGACTAACATCAAAAACTCGAAGCGGTAGGACCTCCGGGTCGGAAACTTCGAACTCGTAAGCCCTCAATGTGGCAACGTCAAAGTTTACAAAGAACGGCTCCAAATCCAAAAAAGCACTTGATGTCTCGGCCACTGTCGTCGACTCTCGCCCATCGAGCTATCAAAAACGCGAGGCCATAATGCCCCGTCCGGGCAACCTCGAGCTCATAAGACCTCCATAAGGCAATACCAAATATGTAAGACCTCAATAAAGGCATGAATCATAATTGTACCAAGAATCTATAAGACCTCAAGCAAGACATGAATTGTACTTGTGCCAAGTAACCTATCTGTAAGACCTCAAGTAAGGCATGTTCAAATTTATAAGACCTTACAAAAGGCATAATCTCGATCTTAAAGATAAGGTTATATATTCGAACTTGTAAGATCCCTAAAAAGGCATACCCTCGATATAGACGCTAAATCTATTTTACTTAGGGACTAAAGGGATACGACCAAACATAATGACTATGGTCATAAGGCTCCGGCCAATCTAATGCGACTCGGGGACGCCCGAGCGTCGCCATAAAATCACAGGCCATCAACTACTTCGAGAATACTTCGAAAAGAACCGGTTAATCAGGCTACCCACGACATAAGCAAAAGAGCTTCGATCATATCAGCTCCAAACAATAAAAAGGCTTCGAAACAATTCAGCCACTGAGTGAAACCTCTCGAGGTGCTCATTCATCATTGCGTAACGGCTCACAATCGAGGTTCTTATTGAATCGTCGAAGAGTCGGGCGAACAAAAAAACCTTCAAAAGTCTTTAACGAGGGAAAAATAAAGTCTGCATTAAAGGTCGTGCCAACCCAATGCGTAAGAGACCAAGCGCCAGCCTATATTAGAGGCCGTACCAACCTAACGCGTAAGAGCCCAAACGTTAGCTTATATCAGAGGTCGTACCGACCCACTGCATAAAAGCCTAAGCACCAGCCTATATTAGAGGTCGTATCGAGCCAATGGGTATGAGCCTAAGAGCCAGCTTAAAATTCAAAAACCTAAGGGACGATAAGCTCGAGTCGAAACCCGACTTGAAACTTGAGCCTGAAACAGCTAATTAAAAATCGCCTAAGGGAAAATGTGTAAGAGCCTACGGGCTAGCCTAACAAGCCACAGAGCCAGTTTGTAAACCTAAGGGTTCTACCTTGAAGGCCAATTCATCTGGCTAATCATTGAAAACGTCAAAATTGAAGACAAAGAAAGACATACACAAGCAAAGAAAAATTTGTGAAGGGGGAAAACTGAAAGGCTCCTTTTATATGTGTATGTGAAATAATACAATGTTTCGTTTACAATGTTCTCTAACAGCATTGTACACATAATCAAAAAGAAAAACCTATTCAATTCTTCTCTCGGGGACTACAGCCCCTTCCTCATTATCTTCAGCATTGGACACAAGGAACTTGGCATTCTAATCATCCGCCTTGGCCTTCTCTATCTCTTCCGAGGGATCGAAGCCCCTAGCATAGATCTCTTCGAGGGTTCCCCTCCTAGATTTGCATCGGGCATATTCATTGCTTCTGCTCTCTCAATCGGAAGCCCCTCTCAACTCGGCTCGAGAGTCGGCAACGTCTTTTAAATAGTTTGCCACTTTCTTATCAGCCTTAGCTCAAACCTCTTCAGCTTCAGCCCGGGCATCCGTGATCTCGGCCTTCATCTTCAAAAGGTCAGACTCAAGCCTTGCAATCCTGCTCGTTTGGACCAAGCTATTTTCACGAGCATTCCGAAGTTGCACCTCGAGGGCAGAAGCCTTGGCCAAAGCATTCTTCTTGACCGCAACAAGGGCATCTATCTGAGCCCTTAGCTCATTACACTCGTACTTGGACTAGCCAACTTTGCCACAAAGGCATTCTAGATCCTCCGTCTTACTCTACAACTGAAGTGTCAAAATATTAATCTCTAAGGGTAGAAGAAGAAACATGTATCCTCTCAAAACAAAGGTTACCTGTCTCTCGAGGTGGCCTTCGTAGTTAAGGCTTTGATTCATCTCGTACCGAAGGTATATCAACTCCTTTTCCCTTTCATCACAAAGGAGCCTGAGGGATTTCTCCCCGTTCAAGGCCTTCCGCAACCTGACTTCACAGTAGAGTAGCTCGAACTTGAGCTTGTCAAAGGCCTATGAAGAAGCTCAGTGAGAAAATGAAAATGAAAAACCGAAAAACCAACAAAGTCAACCAAAACTCACCGCAGAACAGAGCCGCTGAGCCTCCTCAAAGGTCGAACGTACATCTACTGGCCTGGTCTCATCGGCCCCAATCGAATCGCTCTCGATTGGGATAAGATCACTCGAGACCCCGCTCAGTTTAGGCGGCCCCTAACCTCGAACGTCCCTTGAAGTACCTTCGACAGGAGAAGAAGATGGCAGCAGAAGATCTTTATCTCTCGAAGTACCATTGACGGAAAAAGAAAATGGTGGCAAAAGAGGAACCATTTTCCAGAGGCTAGAAGGCTCGGGTAATACAGGCTCCGCTGATACATCTTTTTTGAGCCTCCGGGTAGGGCTTGCCTCGCTTTGAGCACCTTCACCCTTCGAGGATTCCTTCTGATCGTTATTATTCCTCAGCCCCAAAGTCGATGACCCTTCCTCCTCTCCGAGGGGGCAGGGTCTCATCTCAGGAAATTCTCCAATGCCTATGGTGACGGAGTTAATACATATAAAATATAGTACTTTTCAAAGAAAAGAAACCACACAGCACGTACCATGGTGTTTTGCCTCCCATCTACCCTTCGACAAGTCTCGCCACTTACGCTCATCATAGGTCGAGAGAGCTGCTAGTTTCCAAGTCCAATCCGCTAGGTCGGGGACCTCATATGGCATCTAGGGGATTGCTGTACAAAGGAAAAGAGAAACATATTTACGGAGTCCGCCTCCACCATGAACAAAAATGATAAAAATACAAGTGTACCACTTACGCGTGAAGTTCAATTTCTCAAGAAATTGCAGGAACTCCACAGGGAAAATATCGACAGTCCGCACTTAGATAAATTGACTCATCCACCCTTGGTCGCCATCTTTTTCATCGTCGGAAACAAAGGGGCTGGTGGATCTACATCGTAAAGTTATCAGGCCTCGATAATGAAAGGGCCGATACAATATGATGAGATGGAAAAGGGTGAACTCAATCCCGACTTCCTTCGTAAATAACCTCATCATCAATACTATCCTCCAGAACAATGGGTGAACCTGTGCCAGGGTAGCCCGATATCTTCGACAGAAGTCGAGCACAACTCTATCGAGAGGGCCCAACATGAAGGGGTACGTGTATACGTTCAAAAACCCTCCACATGAGCCATGATGTTCTCTTCCAGGGAAGGTGCCTGCAGTACCACCCTCTCTCCCCATCTGCAGTCTCTCCTCACTGCCTCGAGGTGTCCCTCTCCTATTGATGAAATAAACCTCGATGCATGCTCCCAATGGCCCTGAACATTGGGAGGTCTCTCTAACAAAAAGTTACTTCTTGAGACAAAACATCTCGAGGTTAGCCAGCCAAACGTCGGCGGTGTACCACCGACCAAGCGGGAAGCAGAGGCAAAACTCTCCTCTTCTTGGTGAGTGGGCTTGGGCGTAGCAGCCATAACTATGGTGAAATGAGAGAAGGGAAATGAAAACTTAGGTGAAAGCTTTGAATTAAAATGATGAAAGAGCTAACCCAAGGAAGGAGAACTCTATAAAAGGGATAGCTGCTCAAAGTAGCGGAATCCTCAAATAAGGAGAGAGCAAACTCATATATAGAGCAAGCGGCGACTGTCCGCCTACTCTAAAGGCCAATTAATTTTAACTAGGCCATTATCACTTTCAGGGAAATGTACCGGCGGGACCATCTCAGTCACTTCATGACCGCGCCATATGAATGATGTTGTTATACAACGTTCAAGGGGTCAAAGATTCCCATGTCAACCTAGACTCTAGATGGTGCCCGATCTCGATGATCTCTATTAGTATAACTACGAGCTCTAAGGGGCTATCCATATAAACCTAGCCTCCAGATGGTACCCAATCTCAAGGATCTCTACTATTACAAGTGCGAGTCATTCACCCGATTCTTTGGCCCCGGGCTACCTGAGCCAGAGTCAGTTCTCACACGAGGGTTATTAATAAAGTCTCAGGGCTATCTTCACCTTCAAATCAATTTAAATGCTCTCTCGACTACTTTAGCCCAGGGGCCATCCGAGTTCGAGTGTATCCTCGCTCAGGGGCCATCTATAGCGCCTTAGGGCTATCTTCATTTAAAGTTCAAAGCAAGTTTTTGAGGTCTCCCGAGTTCAAACAAACTCTCACTTGAGGACTATTTGTGAATGCCTTAGGTCTATCTTCATTACAAGTTCAAAGCGAGTTTTCGAGGCTGCCCGAGTTCAAGAAAACTCTCACTCGGGGACTATTTGTGAACGCCTTAGGGCTATCTTCATTTCAAGTTCAAAGCAAGTTTTCGAGGATGCCCGAGTTCAAGAAAACTCTCATCCGGGGACTATTTGTGAAAGTCTAAGGGATATGTTGATGTTCAGATGATCGAGCAAACTATCACTCGAGGACTAGCGAAAAGGCCTAAAAGGGCAAACCTTTATTTCAAAGAAAATCGGGACCCTGCACTCGCTCAACTCGAACTCAAAAGTCCCGACGGCCTAAGCTTGTACCAGATCAACCCAGAATTAGTCCGAGGGATGACGAAGAATCTCGAGAAATATCATATTAACTAGTCGAGAACCAGAGGGATTACGATGTCCGGTTCCAATATTCGGACCAATCAAAAGTAAAATAGAAGTTCAACACAAGCCAAAGCCAAATCGAAGAAACTTTTATGTTGATAAAAGACGATTACAAAAGCCCACGAGGGGTCCTTACACAGAAACAAAGAAGCAGAAAACAACAATCTAAAAGCCTAAATCTACTTTCGGAGGTAAATCCTCGGGAGCGACATCTATGAGAATCGTTTCCTCAGGGACCCTATTTCGATCTTCAGAACGACATATGTGAGAATCTCCTCTAGAACAACAATATATGAGGAAGAGGCTATAGCCTATCAAAGAGCAAAAACTTTTAATAGGCAGGGAAATTTGTGGCTTGGTGAAAAATTTGGCGAGAATGGGCTTCGCCAGCACTACTATCGGGAAGCCACTTCTTGAGACATTGCACCTGTGTGGGATGCAAAAGTTAGTATATGATGCCACATCACTCCATGAAAAGCAAAATGAGTGAAGCGCCACATCGGGTTGAAGTTAAGGGAGATGAGCAGCAGTTCACGGTCCACATATCCTCTGATACGAGAATAATTCGGAGCGCCTCTCTCATTATTTTAGGCCAACAACAACAACAACAACAAACCAGTATGATCCCACTTAGTGGGGAAAAGCTCTGAAAAGGAGCCATGGCATAACTAGCAAAACCACTGTCATGTGACCTTACGGTCACAGGCTTGAACCATGGAAATTAGAGTTTGGATGAGGATGAAGAGAAGAAAAGGGTTAAAGGTTGTTCAAGAATGACTGGGTGGAATTATGGTTCAAGTAACCTTCTATTTATACAAAGGAAGTAACGTAACCGATGGCGCAATCAATGCCTTTGGGAAATGTATCAACCGGCACAATTAATGCGTTTGGGAAACGTATTGACAGGCACAGTCAATGATTTTGGGAAACGGATTGGCGGCAATATAATCTCTTTTGGGAAAATAAACCGGTAGTGTATTGAATGCTTCTGGGAAGATGAACCGATGGGATGTTTCAGTCATCACAAAAGCTTATGTCATAAGCATGACGTCATCGTGAGAAGCTCAAGGATATTGATGTCAAAGTCGTTTCATATCATTCTATTCTAAGAAACGTGGGGACTATCTATATACAGTTAAAATTGGAGAGCCCGATTTTATGATCATTAAGACATCCCATAGCCCATCTTCAGAAGGCTCGAGGCACAGTTCGAGGCTCGACCTCGAGGTTTCCCTTTGCTCGACCTCGGGGCAGTGCAGATTGGTGGCTATTTTGGACAAGCGGGAAATTCCCAATAAGAATCTGGCTAAAAATGACCAGGTCTATAAGAATAGTACAAGTCTATACTGTGACATTAAATAGCTATACCAGCTGCATTTCTTTGTAATAAATGCATAGGTACTATATTGGGATTCGCCATCCTATATAAGGGGAACCTTTGTTATTTTGTAAGGACACGTGATATTCAATACAAGAACAAGAACATTCTCTGCTCTCTAACTCAAACACTCTCTATTGTCTTTCCTTTGATTTATTGCTTACATTTATTATGTTTTATTGATTGTTATTCATTTATTACTTATCATTGATCATAAAGAGCCATCATCGAAGCTCTTAGGACTGTTAATCCTTCATCTGTCGTCCATAACCTAAGGCTTTAGCTCGACCTCGAGACCCAGCATAAGCTATCCCGAGTCCCCGATTCACGGCCATTCGGTTTGCTTATCGTACTGTCTTTAAACTCTTATCTCATTTTTCTAACTCATACTTGACATATATTGCCTGACAACTAGTCACGTAATTTTAGAACCACAAATTCAAATATAATTGTAATTACCATTTTCAAGGTAAACAATCTTGACAAAAGGTACATGGCCAAGTCTATTGTGCCACATAACATTCACATCATTTCTAACAGGTACATGAGAGCTCAGAGTAAAAGATTATTCTTTATTACTTGCAGATGAACTATTTACAAATGAAAGAGGAATACACTTATTCATAAGTAATGACTTATTTACAGTGCTGTGAAGATGACACTGTGTGTTGCAAGCACAACAACCTGACAAAGGAAGAACAATGACTATATGACTATATTGTTTGCTCTACAAGCATTTTTGGCATTCGAAGTACAAGCCATCCATGGCTTTACCAATCGCCATAAGACTCTTCATTAAAGGGGCCTGCAGTAGACGTGAATTGTTAGAGAAACAAACTAAGCGTTTAGGTTTAGTTAGAGAGTGGACAGAAATCAAATTGTATTTAAAAGAGGATATAAACAACACTTTATCCAGGATGATTTCAGGTACAAGTGTCGCAGTGCCATTCTTTGTCACCTTTACCTTATATCCATTTTGGAGAATGACAAGGAGTGGGTATGGTAGAGTTATAACTTTGGTCAATAAGGATTTGTTGAAGGTCATATGATTTGAAGGTCCAGAATCTACTATCCATGAGTCAGTTCTATTTTTGAAACAATTACATGACAATTTACTAAAATCAATAGAAGATGTGCATGCAACAATACCTGCAAAGTTGGCAGTTGTACAGGCAAAATTCACAATGCTTGTGCTCTCTCTTCCATTTCCCATTTGAAAGTGTTGTAGCAGGCTCATGATCTGCCCATACTGCTCCTGAGTCAAATTAACACCTTGACTATTCTTTTGTGCACCAAGTTTATCGTGTGGTGGCATATCTACCTGAGGGCCATGTACATTTGCAAATGTCCTATTCAACCTGTTAAAGCCACTATTGGGCTTGAAATTCTGATTTGAATTGTGCTGGCTAAAGTTGTTATTCCCCTTGAAGTTTTGATTTGAACCCTCAGGATATCCATGTAGTTTGTAACAATTTTCATTGGTATGTCCTGACTTCTTACAATACTCACACACTGGCCTTGAACTGTTTGCACCATTATAATTGTTGTTAAGGGAGTAATTGGTCCTGTAACTGTACTTCTTTGAGGTGTCTACACTCAGGGAGGTCGATTCCAAAGCAAGCTGATTACTAGGTCTAATTTCCCTCTGTTTCTCCTCTTGGACTAACAAAGAGAAAGCCTATGCCATTGAAGGCAATAGATTCATCATCAAAATGCTGCCTCGCACCATAGTATAGACCTCATTAAGGCCCATGAGGAATTGTATTAGTCGCCTATCTTGTTCTGCCTTGTGCATACTCTCTTTTTCCCCACATGTGCAATGATAATTACATTGATTTTTAGCACTTAGGTTGCTTAGTTCTTCCCACAGCTTCTTCATCTTAGTGTAATACCTTGTGATATCAAGGGATTTTTGGGAAATATCATTAATTTCCGTCTGAATCTGATATAGCTTTGCACCATTAGTCTAGTCATATCGATCTTCTGATTCCTTCCACAACTTTGTTCCATCATTCACATATTCGACACTATCTGCAATTTCCTTAGATAATGAGTTCAAAATTTACGAGGTTACTATTTCGTCACATCTCTCCCATAGTCGAAACTTCTGTGATTCTAGATCTGGTCTCTTACACTCCTCATTGATGAAATCTATTTTGTTCTTCATAGAAAGGGCACACAACACACTCCTCCTCCATGATCTGTAACTAACGCCACTAAAAGGAATTGATACTAACATAGCACCAGGATTATCCGAAGGATGCAAGTAGAAAGGACTACTCAAATCCATACCGGATTGACCACCATCCGCCGGCAAATTGGCTTCTAAACCACTAGAATGTTCATTCTCATCCAAAATTGCCATGACTAAATCGATTAAGTTGAAGTGCCAAGGAACAAAACGGTAATTTGCAACTAAAAGTTGTGAACTGCGGTAGATGAATCCCAAATGTCTCGAATTTAGGTTTGCATGTATCGAGTGGAATCAGGGAATTGGTCGATCTAAAACAGAACAACAATTATCGGAGATGAAGTTCCCACACTCTTATACTATATCAAACTTAGATAGTCAACTAGAGATGAAGCTCGAGTTGAGCTCCAATAGAGATTCAATGGAAGCTTCTAAATGTAGCAATCGTGCGAAGAAGAAGAGATCAGAAAAAGGAGAAAAAAGAAATGGAAAATGAATCTCAATCTATTGATACTTCAGATAGAGAGTTATATAAAAACTAAGGAGGAAATAATACAACTAAACTAATACAGCTGGCAAGTAACTGCCATACAGCTGGCAACTAACAATTAACTAACAAACTACTAACTAACAAACTAACTCATCAATTAACTAATAATTAATCTATATCTTAACAATTTTCACTTCATATAACTTTATTTTAAAACATATATATAGTCTATTAGGTGTAATATAAAAATGAGTCCCTACAAATATAGGGTCTTGTATGCGACGAAATCAGAAGGTCTGAATTCTTGCTATCGAGCCACTTGAGGAGTATACCTTGAGACCCCGAGGACGCGAAGTTGTGACCGAGTTCCCTCCCGAGGAGCTCGTCGAGATATGACTTAAATAACATACAGATTGAGGTTGGAATCAAATGGGGGACTCCCAAAGCACACGGCTAAGTCTGACAAAGTCGGCCTACCCAAAGCCTGTATCAAGGCGTCACGTCTTGCCGTCCCATCTCCATGCTTTTACTATTAATGTATTTTGTACTATGGCGGGATTCCCCTCCTATATAAAGGGGATCCTCTCCACTTTGTAAAGTGCGGCCGTTGCTCCAACTATTCTACACAAGATCAATAACAACTCTCTCTCTCTCTCTCTTTTCTCTCTAACTTAATCGCTTGAGACTACCTCTTTCATTTATTGCTTTCATACTTTTTCTTCATTCATTACTTTATATCGGCTATAAAGAGCCTTCTTTTAATTATATCTTAACTGTTAGCCCCTTCCTGGTTACCTCGATAGCTCGACCACGAGCCTAGGTATCGACCTCGAGCCCAGGTATCGACTTCGAGGCCCTTCATCGGTTAGCTCGAGGACCGGACAACTAGCTCCTCATTTTGATTATAACACTATTTTAGTTTGTACTTCATCGTTAAGCTATACATATCTAAGATTCACTGCTCTAACAACTAGCATAAAAATAGATCATGTATTTTTATAACCCCATCAACAAATTTAATTGTTATTACCATTTTTACGGTAAATAGTTTGGCGGCCACCGTGGGGCTAAAAATAATAGTGCTTATTTCCTTGTTGGTTTCATTGCACAATGCAAGTTATCTTTTACACTTTTTCTTGTCCAAGATCTTCGATTTCAGGTCAAAATGTCTGGCTCAGTAAACAGAGTCGAGAACGACAACCTCGAAAATCAAGGAGAAAATGATGTGGTTGTTCCAATTGTTGGCGCGCCACCATAGAGCCCCGATAATGCACCTGGACCAATTCCAGCGAATGCAGATTCGCAACACGCGCAGCAGGTTGACGAAACCTCACACACCGACAGGAGCATATGACATGGTGACCAACATGAAGCCCAAAAGACCCCAGCTCGGGAAGAACAAGAAGTTAGTCTTCATGTTATTTTCAAAATGTTGCAGGCATAACAGTCGACAGCCGACCCTGCCATTGTAAAAATGCTTGACGATCTTACCAAAAGGATCGAATCGGGCGAGAAAATGATAGCAGCCAATGACAAGAAGGTCGAGACCAACAACTCCAGGGTCGACTAGATCCCGGGTGCACCCCCGGTCCTCAAGGGTGTGGATTCGAAGAAGTTCATACAAAGGCTGTTCCCCGAATAAGTGGCCTAGAAACCCATTCCAAACAAGCTCCCTAAGTACAACGGGACCATAGACCCTAACTAACACGTTACTGCCTACACCTGCGCAGTAAAGGGCAATGACATAAAGGATGACGAGATCGAGTCCATCTTACTGAAGAAATTCAGAGAAATGATGACATCACAACCTAGCTCCCAAACCCATAGATTCATTTGCCATGCTAGTAGATTCCTTCATAATGGCACACGCCGGTGACATCAAAGTATCAACAAGGAAGTCCGACGTATTCAAGATTAAGTAGAGGGAGAATGAAATGCTACTAGAATTCGTATCTCGTTTCCAAATGGAACGAATGCAACTACCCCCAATATCCGACAACTGGGCGGTGCAGGCCTTCACTCAGGGCCTGAACGAACGAAGCTCGGTGGCTTCGGAACAGTTGAAATAGAACTTGATCGAATATCTAGCTACGATCTGGTCGGACGCCCACAACTGGTACCAGTCGCAAATCAAGGTCGAGGATGACCAGCTGGGGGGCCCCTCGGGCTCACTATACCCAAGAAGGCTACTAGCAAAGAAACTAAAACCAAACAAAGAAATATATTGGTCGTACGTCGAAGACAGGAGGAATGCCACGAGATGCAACCTACCTCGCAACAGTCGGAGAATGGTCGAGGACGGTATCCTTAAGGGCTCGTCAATAGAGCCAGATTCGACATAGACACGAGGCCATCAGGGGCACCTCACCTATTAGAATACAACTTCAACGTTGTTGTATCGAACATCGTGCTCACCATCAGTAAAATTGGGGACACCAAATGGCCCAGGCCTATTCAGTCGGATCCTTCCTAGAGGAATCACAGCTTGGTATGTGAACTTCATAATACGCATGGCCACAGGACCGAAGATCACCATCATATCCGAAAGAAAATAACCAAGCTACTCCATAAAAGTCACCGCCGAGGATTCTTGAGCAATCGAGCTCAAGTTCTGTTCCGAGAAAGAAAGACGGCCAAGAAGAACGAATCAAATTGGCCGCGACACATTACCATGATATTAGAGGAGCGCCGACACTATCCAGGAACTTGTGAAGAGGAGGACAAAAATATCCATCACCAGAGAAAAATGGACCCAGGGATACGTACCCAAAGACACCCTCGCATTCGACAAGAAAGGCTCCGATACCTCGCCCCAACCTCATAGCAACGCACTGGTAACCTTCTTCCTCATTTGTTCATTTCATATAAACCATGTGCTCGTAAATTTAGGTGGCTCGACCAACATTATTGGGTCGAAGGCGATAGAGCAGCTCGGACTACCAGGCCAAATCATGCCCACCTCCCAAATCCTTGGCGGATTCAACACGGCGATTGAAACAACGAGAGGAGAGATCAACCTCTCAGTCGGCGTGGCCATCGTAGATCGGAACGCCAATTTCCATGTTTTCAAAAGGGATGCGAGGTATAAATACCTTATTCGGACGGCCGCAGACGCACCGCGTGAAGGCAGTACCATCCCCTCTTTGCCAAATAATAGAAACCCCAGCAAAGGACGGAATTAAAATCGTCGACGGGGAGTGACACGCGGTAAGGGAAGTGTTCGCATTACGTAACGTAGCACCAACACCAATATCTCCACTCTTGAAAGAGTCAAAGGTTAATCAAACTATGTCTTCGGCTAAGCCCGATTAAACACAGTGGAAGGTCGTACAGAGTCCTCACTCCAAACAACAGGGACACACCAGGTCTCGAAACAGTGCTTGCGCATCCCGCGATAAAGTAAGACCACCTCCCTCTTTTGTTATTTTTACAATAACCCATATGCAGGTGCCCGGTTAGGGCGGCCGAAAGTGTTAACTCAACTCGAAGATCCCAAGGCCTTAAATGGAATCCGTTGCACTATTTCCCTTCGGCTGAGCTTTCGTCCCAAAGAGCATTTCGCCGGCAAGGTTATTAATGGGGCAACACGCTACCTAAGGAGGATCCGACAAGCTTGCAGGGCTTCTTTTGCAATCAACCCCGAACTTTTGAGGACACCCCTTTGAGAGGCCATCCACTTGGAAGAGCAAGAAAACAACGAACAAAGTTCCAATAGAGAACAATGTACCGGGCCAAACGGTCAAATGAACCGTGCCCACATAAGTCGAGCTTACGGCAACAAAACAACATGTACTTACGCCAATCAATTAAAGAATATCTTACTCCAAAGAAAATTCAACATGTTCACAGCGAGGATCCCTCCATCGAGTACATCCCGAAATACTCGGAGACTAGCGTCAATAATTTGATACCCGCATGGCCTCAGGGTCAGAACTCCATTCTCATAAGTCCTCAATGAGGCAATTCCAAGCTCATGAGTAACGGCCTTCGAGCCTAAGCAAACTCGATGACTCGAAGATTATCGCCAATTGCCGCTCACTTAAAAACCCGAGGTTGTAAGACCTCAAGCGGGCAAACTCGGTCTAGCAAGATCTATTTAATATAGCAGCAAAACCTGTAAAACCTCAACAGGCATGACAAAACTGTAAGACCTCAATAGGCATGAAAATTTTGTACAACCTTACTATAGGCATAAAACTTGATCCCGGAGTTTAAGCTATATGTCGCATTTGTAAGACTCATAAAAGTTCATACCCTCGATGTAGATGCCTAAACTACCATACTCGGGATCAAAAATGGCTCCGTCCAAAAACAAATGACTACGGTCAATACGGCTGCACCAGCTAAATTAATGCAACTCGGGGACGCCCGACCATTGCTATAAAATCACAGGCCATTACTTCGAATCTACTTCGAAAAGAACCGGTTAAACAGGCTACCCTCGATAGGAAAACGAGCTTCGACCATGTCATCTCCAAATCACAAGGATTCGAGTTACTCAGCCTACGAGCTAAACCTTCTGAAGTGCTAGAACATCGCCTCAAATGACTTGACATCGAGGTTCTTCCCAAACCAACAACGGGTCAGGCAAAATCATTTTAAAAGTCCTTAACGAGAGGAAAACAAAGTCTACATATGCCCAAGGGCAAAAGCATAAGAGCCATTGTCTCCAGCCAAACGAGCCTCAGGGCCACACACCAAAAGGTCGCAATGACCAAAAGCGTAAGATCCACTGCCAACAGCTTAATATTTGAAAGCTTGAGGATCAAAGTGAGCTTGAGTCATAACCCGATTCGAAGACCAGATCAAAAATAGTTAACTACACATGCCTAAGGGCAAAGCGTAATAGCCATTGTCGCCAGCTTCATAAGCCTTAGGGCCACATACATAAAAGGTCACTTTGATCCAATGCGTAAGATCCATTGTCGCCCGTCCATGCAGACACAAAAGTTTGAGGGTCAAATGTGCCCGAGTCAAAAATTGACTCGGAGACTGAACCTGAAATAGTTAAGATACAAATGCCCAAGGGCAAGGCGTAAAGGGCCATTGTCGCCCGCCCATGCAGACACAAAAGATTGAGGATCGAATGGGCTCGAGTCGAAGCCCGATTCGGAGACTAAACCCAAAATAGTTGAGCAAAAGCATAAGAGCTCTAACGCCAGCTTACATTAAAGGCTGCATCGACCAAACGCATAAGAGCCCCCGGGCATACCTGATAAGCCCCAGATCCATATCACGAATCTAAAGATTCTCACCAACTCTAAAACCAGTCCACCTGGTCAGAAGCAAAGCAAAAAGGGATACATAAGAAATAAAGCTTCAATTTCTCTTCTATTTACATACATAAAAAAAGTGCATCCTCTTTCTACAAACACACTCTAGAAATATTACAAACAAGATGGTAGAGTCTACGCCCCACCCCCGAGGGTTACGACCTATCAACCTTGTCTTCACTCTCCTTAACATCGGCTAGGAATGACCGAGTGTTGCGCTCGTCTGCCCTCGCTCGCACCAGCTCTTCCGGGAGAATAAAACCCATGGCACCAATCTCTTAAATTACCCTTCTTCGGGATCTGCAATGAACATATTCCTTGATCCTCTCTTAACAATCGAGGGCCCTCTTCAACTCGGATTGGGAATTAGTAGCATCCTTCAAACGAATCGCCATCTCCTGATCAGCCTTAGTCCGGCTTAATGCTGCTTCAGCCCAAGCATCAACGATCTCAGCCCTGACCTTGGAAAGTTCAGACTCGAGCTTCGTGATCATATCTGCTTGAACTAAAGCATTGTCATGAGCCAAGCGAAGTTGGGCCTCGAAGGCAGGAACTTTAGCCAGGGCACCCTTCTCCTCTGAAGCTTGAGCCTGCACCTGAGCTCTTAGCTCGCCACAGTCATTCCTAACTCGGTCGGCTTCGCCCCTAAGGTGCTCCAAAGCCTCCGCCTTTTTCTGCAACTGAGATAGGCAAAAAGTTAACCCAAAGGGTTAAAAAGCGAAATGCATACCACGGAAAATTACTTGCTCCATCAAAAAGCTCTCATAATTCAAGCTTTGGTACGCCTCATATCGCCAGTGCATCAACTCAACTTCCTTATCCTCGCAAAGGAGACTAAGGGACCTACCTTTATCCAGAGATTTCCGGAGCCTATCCCCATGATGGAGTAGCTAAGACCTAAGCCTGTCAAAGGCCTACAGAAGAAAAATTTGATAAGGAAGGGAAGACGCGAGTTGCGTAAGGCCTGCGCCAAAACTCACCGCGAAGTGAAGCCGGGGGACTTCCTCAAAGTCCGAGCACACTTCTGTTGATCCAGCCCCCTCGGCCCTGGAAGAACCAACCTAGGTCGAAGCATGATCACTCGGAGGAACCACCACTCCAGAACTGGAGACTTCGGGTACAGTAGGCTCGGGCGATGTTTTCTCCTCGAAGACTCGGACCCGTTTAGCCCCGCTAAGAGCTCCATCGCACTGTAGGTGCATATCCCGTTTATCACTATCGTCCCTTAGATCGGAATCTGGAAACTCCTCCCCCTCTCCGGAGGAGCACAACCTCGCCCTTGGGGACCTTCCGATACCTACGACGGCAACGTTAGTACATAAAAAGAGGAAAATGTCGTCCCAAATATAAGAAGGACAAGGTAAAAGCAGCATACGCACTTACCTTGGTATTTTGCTTCCCATCTACCCCGGGACACAGCTCGCCACCTACGCTCGTCACAAGTCGAATGGGTCGCCAGCTTCCGGACGCAGCCGGGTAGATCAGGAACTTCGCCCGTCGCCCATGAAATTGCTGAAAGAAAGAAGGAAAAGCGATTACTAAACTAGTTTTCACCATGAGCGAATTTGAGAAAGCACGAGACGATCCACTCACGCATGTAATTCCATTCTTCAGGGAATGGCATAAGTTCCTCAGGGATAACATCAATCGTCCGAATCTAGAAGAATCGACTAATCCACTCTCGATCTATATGTTCCTCATTATCAATAACAAAGGGCGTGGATGAATGGCACCACAAGGTTAGTAGACCTCGATGATGAAAGAGCCGGTACAGCCTGACGAGGTGACTAAGCGTGAATTCAAGCTCTGCTTTCTCTGCAAAGAACCTCATCATTAACACTATTTTCCAAAACGATGAATGTATCTGCGCCTAAGTAACTCGGTACTTTAAACAGAAATCAAGCACGAACCTATCAAATGGGCCTAGCACAAAAGGGTACAAGTACACGTTCAGGAATCCATTGGTGAGGTCCGTCATACCCTTATTCGGGGGAAGCGCCTGCAACGCTGCCCCCTCGCCCCATCCGTAGTCTCTCCTCACTATCTCCAGATGCTCCTCTCTTATCGAAGGCATAGTCTTCAGAGTAAACTCCCGTAAATCCTGAGCACTGGGAGTAGAACTCTCCCCTCCCTGCTGGGCAGACCCTGAAGTGGCAATCATGGCTATGGTGGAATGAGCAAACTAAAGTAGAAACCTACACAAACACTTTTTGCGCTTGAAGTAACAAAGGCCTTGATGCCAAAGCAGAAGGATAGCTGTCTAAAATAATGTGATCTTAAAAGAAGCAGGAGGAACCCCATATATATGTGGGGAAACAACAACGATTCTACTACCCAGGTTAGGCCCCGAGAGGCTAACGGATTCGGTACGCGCTCCGAAGTGGTACCCCGACCCCAAGGACCTTCGTCAAAAGGAAGCTAGGTTTCAAAAGGTCAGCGACATCGTCTCCAGTCTCGAGAAGGTATCCGACCTCGAAGGTTTCAAAAAGAAAAGTAAGCACTTCAAGCTTCGTCCTTGAGGGTTCGACCTTAGGACATCACCCGGCCATGGGTAACCTCTCCACAAGAGCCCATCTGCAGTGCCTTAAAATGTTATCCACATCAAGTTCAAAGTAGATCTTTAGGTGCCCAAAGCTGACCTTCACTCAGAGACCGCCCTCAAAGATTTCAAGGTTCGATATGCCATCTTCATGTGGTTCGAGGGTCCCGACAATCGGAGTCTATCAGATTGCTTTAGGCTTGGTCCGAGGAACCACAGTAGGCTCGGAAAGGAGTAGATATCAAAAGCAGAAGTAAAGAAGATGCCTTTATAATTCATGAATATTAGCTTACAATGACCCTCGGGGGGTCATTACATATAATTACAAAAGCCTCTAAGAGGTCATTACACAGAAACAAAGAAACAAAGAGGCATACACCTATGGTGAAAACCTAAGAACCTAGTCCATCCTCGAAGGTTCATCTCCGGTATAACCATCTCCGAGCGTCGCCTCCTCGAGCTCGCATCCTCAAAGGAAACTCCTTTGATCGTTATCTCCTCTAGGTTCCCAGCTCAATCCTGCGGAAAGTCCTCACCGAGGGAGAAGATGAAGAAGAGGAAAAGGAGGGATGCAGAAGAGGCAGAGAAAAGAGACATAGCCCGCCGAAGTCAAAGGTTGAAGATTCGGCGGGCCCCATCCTCAATGGCCGGCTATGCCATTTTATCCCTCGGGAAAGAAAAAAACCAAGGGATGAAGTGCCACACCAGTTCAAGGTAGGAGAGTGAGTAGCGGTGTATAGTCCAAATAACTTTCTAAAAAAAAGGGAAAGTTGATTCCCTGTCTATCGTCATCTCGAGCCAATAAGGATAGCAGTAACAATCGCGACAACAACGACAGCAACGACAAGACGGTATAATCTCGCTTGACAAAGGGAAGCTCAGGCAAAAGGCCATCGCCCGGACGATGGGAACACAGCCAAAAAAACTTAAGGCTGCGAACTTAAAACATGGTGATTAACAAAATAGAAAGATGGCGAGAAGGAGGGGATAAATGAATGATGAAAGACACTTGGATAGAAAAATGACGCCAGAATGCCCCCATTTATAGGGGATAATGACACGGTCATCAATTCCTTTGGAAGGCTTACCGGCAGGCATAATTAATGTGTTCTCGAGGAGCCGAATCGACGATGGTAGTTTCACTTTGAAGAACGGGAATAGATAGTGCATTGAATGGTGTAGAAAAGACAAGTCCATGGAATGTCCTGCTTATCATGAAAATTCACGCAATAGATTGTATCATCGATGTGACGTCGTCATGGCAAGCCTGAGGAGTCGGGTATCATAATCGTTTCTCATCGCTTCGTTCTGAGAAACGCGGAGACCATCTGTATGCGGCGAAATCAGAAGGTCTAAATTCTTACCATCAAGCCACTTGAGGAGAATACCTCGAGACCCCGAGGACACGAAGCTATGACCGAGTTCCCTCCCTCAGAGCTCGTCGAGGTCCGACTTAAAGAAGATACAGATCGAGGGTAGAGTCAAATGGGGGACTCCCAAGGCACATGACTAAGTCTGACAAAGCCAGCCTACCCAGAGCCTGTATCAAGGCGTCACGTCTTGTCGTCCCATCTCCATGCTTTTACAATTAATGTATTTTGTACTATAGCGGGATTCTCCTCCTATATAAAGGGGATCCTCACCACTTTGAAAAGGGCAGTCATTGATCCAACTATTCTACACAAGATCAATAACAACTCTCTCTCTCTCTCTTTTCTCTCTAACTTACTCGCTCGAGACTACCTCTTTCATTTATTGCTTTCATACTTGTTCTTCATTCATTACTTGATATCGGTTATAAAGAGCCTTCTTTTAATTACATCTTAACTGTTAGCCCCTTCCCGGTTACCTCGATAGCTCGACCTCGAGCCCAGGTATCGACCTCGAGCCCAGGTATCGACCACGAGGCCCTTCATCGGTTAGCCCGAGGCCTGGACAGCTAGCTCCTCGGTTTGATTATAACTCTATTTTAGTTCGTATTTCGTCGTTAAGCTACACATATCTAGCATCAACTGCTCTAACAACTAGCATAAAAATAGATCACGTATTTTTATAGTCACATCAATAAATTTAATTGTTATTACCATTTTCACGGTAAACAGGACTAAAGCAATTGCTTCACCTACTTTAGGGAAGGGTTTCCCCTGAAAGCACCACAATCACACGAGCACAAGCCTACTTACATACCGCATTATGATACAATAGACCAACATTACTTGTACAAAATCATGCGTACCTTATTTTTCTCACAGAGTAAATATACATAAAAACATATCATGAAGGGTCAAATATGGTGGCGGAGCCACTATAGTTTAATTGACATCTCAATGCCAAAACATTACATACGTAATTAGGTCAATTATTTATGTTTATATAAATATAGTATATGTTGAATTTGAAATCCCTTAGCTTGTTCGTTTTTTTGTATTACTCCTTAGTGAAATGCACCAGACCATTGTCTTTAGTCTTGTTTTATTAAAGACAATTGTCAACAATATTTAGCTGTAGCAGAATACAAAATTAATGTTGGTATGATAAATATCACATTATGGTGGATGTCTACTCTTCTTCCATGATCTTCATCTCAAATGCTTAATGACATATTTAATGACATATTTTGTATGTTCAATGACATATTCCATGACATATTTTCTTTACTTTTTATGCATATATAAAGGTCTTGTAATAGATAGAAAAATACACACAACTGAATAAGAAAATCTCTTCCTTCTCTCTTTCTCTCTATATCTCTTAACTTGTTTTTCCTTGTTCTATATTGTTATTTTTGAGCTACAATTCTTAACACGTTATCAGCACGACTCTAGCCTTGTCGAAAGTTAAGTGCAATTCTTCATCCGAAAGAAATTAAAATTCCCCAGTCTTCAATTGGATCCAAGATGAGTAATGAAGATTTATGTCTTTTGGATAGTGCTATAACTCACACAATATTAAGAGAAAAGAAATTTTTCTCTTATTTGGTTATGAAAAAAGCCTATGTTAACACAATATCCGGTAGTACAAAGTTGATTGAGGGCTCCGTAAGAGCAACCTTATTATTACTCGAAGGAACGATATTAACTATTGATAATGCATTGTATTGTAGAAAGTCTCAAAGAAATTTATTGAGTTTCAAAGCTATTTGCCAAAATGGCTATCATGTTGAGACATCAAACGAATGAAAGGTTAAATACCTTTATATTACTATAATAAAAGCGGGTAAAAGATATATGCACGAAAAATTACCCGCATTTTCTTCTGGGTTGTACCACACAAATATTGGTGTGGTTGAATCACATGCCATAGTAAACAAAATATTTACTACTTCTAATGATTTTATCATTTGGCATGACCGGTTGGGCCATCCCGGTTCTAACATGATGCGCAAAATAATAGAGAATTCAAATGGGCACACATTGAAGAACAAGAAGATTCTTCAATTTAAGGAATTCTCCTGTGATGCTTGTTCTTAAGGAAAATTGGTTATTAAACCATCAGCAGCTAAAGTTGGAATTGAATCCCCTGCATTTCTGGAACGTATACAGGGTGATATATGTGGGCCTATACACCCTCCATATGGACCATTCAAATATTTTATGGTCTTGATAGACGCATCTACAAGATGGTCACATGTATGCTTACTCTACGAAAACATCAGGTTTTAGCGACGGACAAATTTTGTAGCTAAACAGAAAAATTTGTCGCTAATCTCATTTTGCGACAGATTAGCAACAGATTATCAAGAAATTCTGGTAGCTACGAGCGTTTTAGCGATAGATTAGTGACAACGTTCGTAGCTAATTCCAGTTTTTTTGTAGTGTTATTGTCAACTCGTAATATGGCATTTGCGAGATTGTTGGCCCAAATAATAAGATTAAGAGCACAATTTTTAGATTATGCAATTAAGACAATTCGTCTTGATAATGCCGGTGAATTTACATCTCAGGTCTTTATGGCCATTGGAATAAAAGTTGAGCATCTGGTTGCTCATGTTCATACTCAAAATGATCTAGCAGAATCATTGATTAAACGCCTCCAATTAATAGCTAGACCATTATTAATGAGGACAAAACTTTCCCTTTCAGTGTGGGGACATGCTATTTTGCATGCAGCAGCACTTATGCACATAAGGCCAACCAGTTATCATGAAATCTCCCCATTACAGTTGGCTTTTGGTCAGGAGCCAAATATTTCACATCTAAGAATTTTTGGATGTGCAGTATATGTTCTAATTGCTCCACCACAACGCACAAAGATGGGTCCCCAAAGAAGATTGGGAGTATATGTAGGTTATGAATCTCCTTCTATTATTAAATATCTAGAGCCTATGATAGGAGATTTGTTTACAACCAGATTTGTTGATTGTCATTTTGATGAATCAATTTTTCCAACATTAGGGGGAGAAAATAAGCAGGTGAAAAAGGGGATAGATTGGAACGTATTATCTTTATCTCATTTGGATCCTCATACAAATCAATGTGAACGAGAAGTTCAAAGGATCATTTATATGCAAAATGTCGCAAATCAATTGTCAGATGCATTTACTAACCTTCCACGGGTTACTAAATCGCATATTCTAGCTGTAAATGCTCTAATTCGAGTTGATGTCTCAGCTGGATAGTATGATAATGCAAAAGAGTCTAGGCCACGCCTTAAACGTGGTAGACCAATCGGTTCCAAGGATAAGAACCCCCGAAAGAGGAAAGGAACAAATGATCAAGTTGATCATAACATATAGGCAATTGCTCAAGAGGAGCATAAAGACATAATAATTGATAAGACCTCACAGGAGGTTCTAGTACCTAGAAATGATGAAAATGAAGAGATCTCAATAAGTTATGTCTCTACGGGAACCGAAATAACGTTATTGTTGACAACAATTTTGCATATAATGTTGCAGTTGAAGTAATTCAACAAGATGGGGATCTTGAGCCAAAATCTGTCGATGAATGTAGACAGAGAAATGACTGACCAAAATGAAAAAATGCAATTCAAGCGGAATTGGCTTCACTCGAAAAACATGAAGTTTTTGGACCAATAGTCCAAACACCAGAAGGTGTCAAGCCAGTGGGGTACAAATGGGTTTTTGTGCGAAAACAAAATAAAAAAGGTGAAATCATAAGACATAAAACACGACTTGTGGCACAAGGGTTTTCGCAAAGGCCTGACATTGATTATATGGAGACATATTCTCCTGTGGTAGATGCAATTACCTTCAAGTATTTAATAAATTTGGCAGTCCATGAAAAACTTGATATGAGGTTGATGGACGTTGTCATAGCCTACTTATATGGCTCACTGGACAATGAAATTTTTATGAAAATTCCTGAAGGATTTAAAGTTCCTGAAGCACATAAAAGTTCAAGAGAAACTTGTTCAATAAAACTTCAGAAATCCTTATACGGATTGAAGCAATCAGGAAGGATGTGGTACAATCACCTTAGCGAGTATTTGCTAAACCAAGGGTACAAAAATGACCCTATTTGCCCTTGTGTCTTTATTAAGAGGCCTGGATCTGAATTTGTCATCATAGATGTGTATGTTGATGACTTGAATATCATTGGCACTTCTAAAGAGCTTCCCAAGGTCGTAGAATGTTTAAACAAGGAATTTGAGATGAAAGATCTCGGAAAGACAAAATTATATCTCGATTTGCAAATTGAACATTTGGCAAATGAGATTTTTGTTCATCAATCTGCCTACATAGAAAAGGTATTGAAACAGTTTTACATGGATGGAGCACATCCATTAACTACTCTGATGGTTGTTCGATCACTTGATGTGAATAAGGATCCGTTCCGACTCAAGAAAAGAATGAAGAGCTTCTTGGTCCTGAAGTACCATATCTTAGTGCAATTGGTGCACTAATATATTTTGCTAACATTACAAGGTCTGACATAACTTTTTCTGTAATGTCTTAGCAAGATATAGCTCTGCTCCTACAAGGAGACACTGGAATGGGATCAAACACATTGCGATATCTAAAAGGAACTACCGATATTGGCTTATTTTATGGCAATGATTGCAATCCCGATCTTGTTGGTTATGCCGATGCTGGGTATTTATCTGACCCGTATAAGGCTCGATCTTAAACAGGTTATGTGTTTACATGTGGAGGAACTGTCATATCTTGGCGATCGATAAGCAATCAATCGTGGCTACTTCTTCTAATCATGCTGAGATAATTGTTATTTATGAAGCAAGTCGAGAATGTATTTGGTTGAGGTCTATAATACATCTTATCCAAGACAAATGTGGTTTAAAGTGTGACAAACTACCCACAATTTTGTATGAAAACAATGCAGCATGCATAGCCCAATTGAGGGGAGGATTCATAAAAGGAGATAGGACAAAGCACATTTCACCAAAGTTATTTTTTACACATGATCTTCAAAAGAATGGTGATATCAATGTGCAATAGATTCGTTCAAGTGATAATATGGCTGATTTGTTCACCAAATCTCTACCGACATCAACCTTCAATAAACTGGGGTACAAGATTAGGATATGAAGGCTCAAGGATGTGAGTTGATGCTCTCATTAGGGGGAGTTAATACGCGTTGTACTCTTTTTCCCTTACAAGGTTTTGTCCCACTGGGTTTTTCTTGCAAGGTTTTTAACGAGACAGCCAAAAGGCGTATTTCTAAATATGTGTACTCTTTTTCCTTCACTATGATTTTTTTCCCATAGGGTTTTTTCCTAATAAGGTTTTAACGAGGCACATTATTTATGGACATCCAAGGGAGAGTGTTATAATAAATATCACATTATGGTGGATGTCTACTCTTCTTCCATGATCTTCATCTCAAATGCTTAATGACATATTCAATGACATATTTTGTATGTTCAATGACATATTCCATGACATATTTTCTTCACTATTTATGCCTATATAAAAGTCCTGTAATAGATAGGAAAATACACGCAATTGAAGAAGAAAATCTCTTCCTTCTCTCTGTATCTCTTAACTTGTTTTTCCTTCTTCTACATTGTTATTTTTGAGCTACAATTCTTAACAAATTATTCCTTTTTTTCTTTCTTGCGTGTGCTGGGGGTTGATCAATTTTTGTAGTTGTAATTATTGGGTAGTTGGGACGTTAAAAGAGGAGTCTAATACCTATGCAGTCATGTCATCCGGCGACTATCACGCTCTCTGTCTCTTCTTTTGTTACAGAGGTAAGAGATGGAGGGGGGCTGGCTTCTTTGGTGTACAAAGCTGTGAACACATTCCCGGTGTCTCTGCAAATTATTTTGTCAATTCACTTATCCATGTCTATGCAATTATGTCCATATAAAGGAGAAAGGCAGACATTTCCTCCACCACTTTCTGTGACTCTGACTGAGGATATATATATTCAGAAGAAAGTGCACTTTAAGACTGGAAAAAAAATTGGTAGGTTGGACATCTACTCCCTCAGTTCATTTTTAATTGTCCACTTTTGACTTTGTATTTCTTTTAAGAAAAAAATCAATGAACTATATGTTTTATACTATTACCTATAAATCCATAATAATGATAGCATTTTCAAAAGTCTTGGGAAATGATTAGGAGAATTGATTAGTTAATGATAAGAATAGAATGGGAAGGAAAAAAAAGATTGTCTTACTTTTGATTTTAGTATAGTGGACAAGTAAAACCGAAAATGTATTTTTAGTATAGTGGACAAATAAAAGTAAAAATATATTTTTAATATAGTGGACGAGTAAAAGTAACAGATGGAGTATTATAATTCAAATGATAATTTCCCTTTTCTACTTTAACTGATATGGTGGTTGGTTTCTCTTTGTTGATAGTAGAAAGTTGTGGAATTCTAAATGCGGCGTTTGCTAGCTAGTCTAAGTTCCATTAATTTCAAATTAATGAAGTCCATTTAGCATTAAGAACATTAACCCAAAAAACGGATAATTATTTTCTAATAGTATAAGAGCTTGATGAGCAAAATTTGCAAACTCAAAAAGAAAAAAAAATACTCTTTTAAAATTCGACTTGACTGCATATAGAGGCACTTATCGCATAACAAGCCAATCCGATCTTTTACGCTAAAGTGATAAGACAAAAGTACCATAAAACGGTTTACTTTTATAGTATAGAACTCATAAATTTCAATTCGTTTGAATTCCAACATAATTAATCTTCTATGAACATTTTTATTAGTAAATAATGTAAAAAGAAAAAAGGGAATCTATTTAATACGTTCACCTTGGTGTACTGTTATTTGAGTTTAAAAAATTTATGCTTGTGATAACCTCGTATAGCTAGAAAAGAAGTAATTCTGTAAGAGCCTGGTTTGGCCAAGATGCCAAAAACTGTTTATTTTGAAAAGTGCTTTTAAAAAATTACTTTTGCAAAATTATAGTTTGAGTTTGGCTAATTCATTTGATTAGTGTTTTTTGCAAGTACATTATTTTTGGCCAATCTTTTCAAAAAGTTACTTTTAAGTATCAAATTACGAAAAAAACACAATAAAGGCTAAATTTACAATTAGTACTATTTAAAAAAGAGAAATGAATTTAGTATTTTTGTCAAAATCAAGCTAGATGTGCCATGGACATGGAGGCAAAATCTAGTGAGAAGGGAAGAAATACAGAGAGCAACCACTACAAGAAATTGAGGATACGACGACATTTATTTAGTGACTATTGAAATAAATGTCGGAAAATTTCCTTTTTTTAACATTTATGACAAAATGTCGTAAAAACTACGATATTTAATATTAATTTTCATAGAAACAATGACATTTGATACTAGACGTCATAAAAATAATGACATTTGATAGGAAATATCATTAAAACAATGACATTTGATACAAAATGTCGTCAACATAATGACATTTCTTAAGAAATGTCATAAAAAGTATGACATTTGCTACAAAATATCGTAAAAATTAGACATTTGATACAAAATATCGTAAAAAGGACGACATTTGTATAAAATGTCATAAAAACAATGACATTTGGTCCAAACTGTAGTAAAAATACGACACTTATATCAAATGTTGTAAAATTATTTTTGATACAAATGACAAAAAAAATATGACCTTACTTTAAATGTCATATTATTTGTCGGTAATTACGAACATTTACATCTACAATTGGAAATTTCTCTATACTTTCTAAATTTTAAATCATTCTTTGTCTTATAAAAAATATCACACCCTTTATATTTAATATTTAATTTGTTAAAATATTGTGATAATTACCTACAATATAGACGATTTCTCTTCTTGTTGCTTAATATTTTAAAAGGCTCGTCCAGGACTAGCTCATGGGCGAGGCATTTGCACAATGCCTGGAGGCGGCTCAAGTGTAGGGCTTAATTTGTGAGGCTTACATGCACCACAAACATAAGATTATGCACCCTACATGCCTATCGCTCAGCGTTTGGGCTCGCTCAATAAGTACTAGGTAAATCATCTGTTAAATTTTCTAATTAATGGTGTAGACCCTCAAAATACATTAACAAACAAATGATCTTAACTCAAATAAATAGTCATAGTATTGTATAGTATTTACTAAGTGAAAACATCGTGAGAGTTAATATTATTTGAACATTTTCTCTGAATATATAGATAATCGAACTATATATCTTTACCCGCTATTGATTTTTATTTCTTAATTTTTTGTCTACCAAAAGAGACTTTAATATTTTGTATTTATTTCTGAAGGAGTAATATTTTGAATTATAATATTGATAAAGTTTATTGATTATTACTTTTAGGAAGGTAATTAAATGTGTAGTTTGATAATAATTTATAACTTCTGGCCTTTTAGGGAAATAATCAAATATGTGGTTTGATAACAATTTTAACACTATTGCATTGTTTATACTTGTAAAACATGTTAGATATTTTGGTTTTTTATGAGTTTCCTTAATCCTTTGATTTTCTTAATCTTTTAATGCACTTTCTATATTTTTATTTTATATATATATATATATATATATATATATATATATATATTGATTTGATATAAAATATTTAAAGATTCATGAGGCTAACGCCTCTCCCGATATTAAGTGAAATGCCCACATCATATGCCCCGCTTTTAAAAAATTGGTCCGATTTAAAACTTTTAATATATATATATATATATATATTAAAATATTAATATTTAGTCAAAATATATATTATTATTACTACTACTTGTTAGATGTTGGATTTAAAGATGAAATATTTAAAATAAAACAAAAATATATATGAAATCAAGGAACCAACATTTACTGACCAAACTTGACAAAGTCGTAGCCTTACAAGCACCTCAAGACCCATCCCTTCTCTTCTCTCAATCTAAAATCAATTTTGGCTCAAAATCTCAAATTGGGTTTAGCCAAAATTTCTCAAGTCCGTTCCCTCCACCCCAAGACTCAAAAGGAGCTATGTATGGAGAGTATTGGAGATTTAGAAGGAAAAAAATTTGGCGGTAAGAATTTTGCTTCCCTCCTCCCAATTCTAAAAATATAGTTTTCCTTCCTTAGTTAGAATTCTACAAAAAAAACCTAATTTTTTGCATTCCACTGTGCAATAATAGATACTCGGAGACGAAAATCTCTGAGGCTTTTGCTGCTGAGATTCACAAAGTTTATTTTCTACATATTCAAGGTACCCAATTTAGTTAACAGATATCTTTCTTTTTCTTAGTTATTCGGATTTGGGTTAATAAATTTCTTTCTTTTTCTTAATTATTCGAATTTGAGTTAACAATTTCTCTTTTAGGTATTGATTGGTAGATTGATTTTGATTTTTTTTAGTGTGTTTCTGGGTGTTTGTTGTTTAGTACATTTATAAAGCTGGATATAAGATTTTCATTATTTGGTGGTAGATTATGCTTAGAGTTTAATTAGATTATTAGTTTCTTGGTGATTAAAGCGTTAATTATTGTATAGTAACTAATTGGTTATTCTTTTTGTTGTCTGTTTGGTTAAAAAAATTGGATCTTGCATTTTTTTTTTTGTATGTGTGAGAGAGAAATTTTGGTGTTAATCTTTGTGAGGAGTACCTCATTTTGCTCTTTTTAATAAATATATTAATATAAATTTTTATCAAGTAAAAGTTTTTGTTGTCTATACAGTTGTGTCAGTTTATACAAAATATCTTTTAGATATTGATTATTAGATTTTTTTTATTTGGTTTTGGTTTATTGGGGTAATTATAGTTTAATCCATCTCTAAAGATTTCATTATTAACCACTGATACCACAACGCCTTCTTCATTGGTAAGAAAAACAGCGATGAATCCTCTGTTATCGCCAGATAAACTGTTTATGAGGGAAAACTGCAATCTTTAGTAAAAGTTTGCAGTGTTGCAATATGATGATTTAATTATTTGCTTGTCTTTTTCTGTGCTCTAGCATTCATATGAAATCAAGTCTTAAGTTGTATAATAGACTCGAGTATGATTTGGTAAATGTGCATCCTCTGTGTATGTTGGTCAATTGTTGCAGAGAGAAACAAGCCAGTTTTTTGACTTATATTTGTGCCTGCAAAAATGTCTTGTTAGGTTGGAATTAGGAGAAACACATGTGGTATAATGAAATGTTATGGAATACTATAATTGGCTTACATCATCTGTTTCCTTCCCATTCCTGGAAAACTGAATTTAATGTCATTACCATTTCGTGCGATAGTCATATTACTAGAACCAATTCTTAGACCTGTAATATATGCTTGAATGTTGTTGTTAGTGCATGGATTCATCTGTCGATATATGTTTTCTTATTTCATCATTCATTGAGAGTTTAATTGGATTATGGTATCTTGATTATCAGATACTTTGTTCATTTTGTTGAGTTTGCAAGTTGATTTCCTAATTGATAATAGTATGAATTGGTTATTCATTATAGTTATGTCCTGCGTTGAGTTGAGGGTATGTCGAAAACAGTCTCCCTACCTTTTAGGTAGGGGTAAGATCTTCGTACATACTACCCTCCCTAGACCCCACTAGTAGAATTATACTGGGTTTATTTTTGTTGTTGTTGTTGTTCTTAGTTGTTCAGAAGAATGTTAATCTTTTTAACATGATAAAAGAAGAGAGTCGAGTATGTTATTTGACCAACAGAGAAATAGTATATGGAAGAGCACATGGAATTGTGGCCCGAATAACAGCTGGATGATACTATATTTGAAAATGAAGAGGATATTAAATGGGTTAGAGAAGGTTTGCCGGGAATAGAAATTGACCCACTTACTTTGGAAAGTAATGAAATATATGATGAAGAAGACGACATATCTTAGTTACTTTATTTTTTTTGGCGCTATTTTAGTAAAGATTGTTATTAAACATAGATCATCGAGTTGAAATTAATGACATTTGATGCAAATGTAAATTAAATATCGGTAAATAAATTTGTGACATTTAAACAACATAATACGACATTTATTAAATGTCGTCATATCTCCATTTTCTTGTAGTGAACATAGATGATCGTAGAGAGAGAAAAAAAATTGTATTTCATTTTTTTTCTTTCATAACTAAATTTGTACAGGAGTATATTTCTAATATATATAGAACTGCTAATGTGACTAATGGACTATTCTAGAAATGTACATGTTAAATAGCATACTGTACAAACACCCTCAACTAGACTTTATATCTCTACACTCCCCTTCAAGTTGAGAATGAAAAATATTTTTCATTCCCAACTTGGTCAACATAAAAGCATGTTGCTGATGGCCAAGAGGCTTTGTCAAAATGTCTGTTGGTTGGTGTTGACTTGGTATGTGAGAAGTTTCAATCAGCCCATCTTGTATTTTTTCTCTTATGAAGTGATAGTCTATTTCAATGTGTTTCGTTCTCTCATGATACATAGGATTTGCTACAATTTGTAATGCAACTTTATTATCATAAAACAACTTCATTGGCAACTTCACATCCATTCTTAATTCTTTCAGTAATCCATTAAGCCAAACCAACTCTGCCACTGTGTGTGTTGTGCTTCTATACTCTGCTTCAGCAGAACTTCTAGAGATAGTGCTGTCACACCTCCTTTTTCCGCACCCGCGAGGGCGCAAGGGAGTTTTTTCCAATTAAAGGACAATCGAAACGGGATTTGCTTATTTATTTCAGAGTCGCCACTTGGGAGATTTAGGGTGTCCCAAGTCACCAATTTTAATCCCGAATCGAGGAAAATAATGACTCTATATTATAGTCTGCGTACCAGAAATCCGGATAAGGAATTCTGTTAACCCGGGAGAAGGTGTTAGGCATTCCCGAGTTCCGTGGTTCTAGCACGGTCGCTCAACTGTTATATTCGGCTTGATTATCTGATTTTATACAAATATGAACTTATGTGCAAATTTTAACTTTTTACCGCTTTCATAATTATTATTATTAAGAATGTGAACATCGCTTAAAACATGTCTTTGGACTGCGTCACATGAAATGCACCCACAATCCGGAACATATTTTATTTGACGTTTTGGGATTTAGATTTGGGTCGCATGAAATGCACACCCAAGTTTGAGAAAGTAGATTATTAAACACGCACCTAAAGAGACTATCGTGTTATTATTTTGGGAAGGCCGTGAAATTCGCTAAATGGCCCGTCCCGGAATCTAAGTATTTAATATATACATTTAACGAGGGCTCCACAATCTGTACATTTTTATTTGGCGAAACTCGTCTCGTTTAGTCGGCCCTCCTGAAATTCTAAATAATCTAAAACAAGTATTTACTGAGGGCCCCGCAATTTGTATTTTTATTCGGCGAGGCTCATCTCATTCTTACTTTTGTAAAGAAGCTTGCGACGTCATGGAAATGCATCTCCGACCACGTCACAATCAATGTACCCGTGATTAGAGACACATTCCGACTTCGTTGAGATTTGGATTTGGGTCACATAAATGTGCACCCGAGTTTAGGGAGATAACATTATTAAAGGCGCGCCTAAAACAACTAGCGCGTTATTATTTTTGGGTAGGACCGTGAAATTTGCTAAACGGCCCGTCCCGGAATCTAAGTATTTAATATATACATTTAACGAGGGCTCCACAATCTGTACATTTTTATTTGGCGAAGCTCGTCTCGTTTTTTTTATTATTTATTCTTTTATTATTATTTTTATTATTATTACTTTTTTATTTTATTTTTTAAATAAAAATGGACAAAGCTAAAATACCTACATTTTGGCTACTTTGCGAGGTCACGGGTTGTAGATTGAACTTATTTGATGAAACGAGTATTTTTCCGCGGAATTAAAATCACTACTATAATTTTAACATTACTACTACATGTGTAAACAATTATTAAGACAAACTAAAATAACTAACATCTTACAGAATGTGTACAAACGCCTATTGTGGCTAATATTTGGATAACAATAATCTGAGCATGAAGAAACAAAATGTCGGATAATTACTTAAAATAACGAAACAAAGGAAAAGACATTCACGGCCAAATTTCAATGTCACACGGAGTTAATTAACAAGAAATAGCAATTTACAAACATCATATGTATATGTCTCGCGTGCATACTATCCACATGAACTAGGATTGTATTTCAACAAACACATGTACATGTTACTAAACAGCAAATATGAAGGACACGGACAGAGATGACCTACTTGATATTATCGTCCGATGCGTTGGACCTGCGACGAAACCTCAGACAACAACCTCGACGTACCGGACCTCGACGAACCAAAGACGACCTCGATGAAATAGAAAGCTTGGCCAAAAACTGTTGCTGCTGCTGGATTTTTCGAGAGGTTAGCTGCTGTTGGATTTTTCGACGCAGCAGGTTGGCTCGAGAAATGCAACAGAAAGGGGTCATTTGGATGCGAAGAAGGAGGAGCTATGGAAGGTCGTTCGGGTAGTGGTCGATGAGGCTGGAAGGGGGCGAAGCAGGAGGCGGAGACAACTGCGTCGAGCAAGCTGCCGGACTGGTGAACGAGCTGATGGAAGGGTCGTTCGATGGTGGTTCCGGCGTTGGGTGAGTGGGGTTGTTTGGTTCAAACGGTGGTCGACGAGGGGAGCTGGTGGTCGACGGTGGTCGTGGCGGGTTTGGACGTGGTGTTTGGGTCTGTTTATGGTGCTTTCACGATGGGGAGTGCGACGGGCTGTTTGGGCAGTGACGTTTGGTGGTGGTGTTGAGCTGGGTCGTTTGGTCATCGACTGGTTATGGCTGGAGGTGGTGTTTGGGCTGTCGAGGGAGGTGGTCGTTTGGAGGTTGTCCGTTTGGTGGTGCCTGGTGATGGTGGTTTTGGTGACGGGGGTGCGAGGATGGTGAACGACGGAGGGAGCTGGAGTTCCGGCGCCGGGGGGGTTGCGACTGTAGGGGTGCCGGGGAAGGTGACGGGTGGTGGAGTTGGTGCTTGGGTGGTTTGTTCGTTTTTTTTTTCCAGTAGGTTTTTCTTTCTTTCTTAAAGAAGAAAGATGAACAGTAGTTCCCAGCAAAAAAATTTCCAAAATCCCCCTTTTAAAATGTTTTTGACCGTGCCTTTGTAATGGTTTTGCCCAGGGAAATGAGCCCCACACGTGGTGGGGTTCGAGACTTGTGTCCCCCACGCGTGGTGGGGTTCCCCGTGTACAGGATTCCGTCCGTGTTCCCCACGCGTGTCCCCTCATGTGTGGTGGACTCGAATTATTATGGGCTAAGTCCGAAATTAGGCCTAAAAGCGGGTAATTTGAACCCGAATATTATTCTTTTGCCCGGACCCGATTAAGAACACGACTTTGTTCGACTAATCCTATGTAAGCAAAATAACTACAAAAATAAGACTAATATTTAAAACAAAACTATATCTTTTTTTAATATTTTTTTCAAGATTTAAAATAACTACAAAATATTAACAAAACTATTTTTTGTAATTTTCGTTTTTTATATAGAGATAAAATACAAAGTAATATTTTTTGTATTTTTCAAAAATTAAAATGACTACAAAACATTAATTAGAACTATATTTTTGGTTATTTTCGAAATTATACAAAGTACAAAAATAAAGTGCAATTTTTGTATTTTTTCAAGTTTATGAGAAATACATAAACTAAAATTTATATATATATTTTTTGTAATTTTTCTTTTTGCAACGAAATAAAGTAAAAATAGTTAAAATGGCTATATTAGACCCAATTTCACATTTTCACGCTAAAAATGTGAAAATTCTCGGGGAGGGTCAAAAATCAGGTGTCTACAAGTGCTATGTTTTTTTGCTTTCCAAGAGATCAATAAATCACTTAGCTTAATACAGTAGCCAGTCACAGACTTCCTTGACATGGGACAAGATGCCCAATCAGAGTCACAGTAAACTTCAATCTGTTGTGTCCCTTTGCTTGACATGAGGATTCCTAGGCCTGGTTGTCTCTTTATGTATCTGACAATATGTAGAGCTGCCTCATAATGGGATCTCTTGGGTGTATACATGAATTGACTTAGGCATTGAACTGCATAAGAAATGTCTGGTCTACTTATTGTGAGGTACAGGAGTTTTCCAATCAGCCTTTGAAAACTCCCCCTATTTTCCAATGTTTCATCAGAGGTGCCAGCATTTATACTTTTGTCAAATTATGTATTTGTGAGCTTCATGTTCTGTTCCATAGGTGTATCTTTAGGCTTTGAACCTTCTAATCCTACATCTGAGATCATTTTCGGTGCATATTTCCTTTGTGACATCAATATTCCCTCTTTGGACCTTGCAAATTCTATTCCTAGGAAGTATCTTAACTCTCCTAGATCTTTTAACTTGAATTTTTGGTGTAGTGCAGCCTTTGCATTCTGAATCTCCTCTAGATTATTTCATGTTACAAGTAAATCATCTACATATACTAGTACAAGCACAAACTTATATTTATCAGTGTTAGTAAATAGTGAATAATCATGTTTGCTTTGAGTAAAGCCAGATTCTATGAGAGCTTGAGTTAGTTTCAAATTCTATTGCCTAGATGCCTACTTTAGACCATATAAGGACTTTAGTAGCCTACATACTTTATGCTCCCCTTGGCTACTAAAGCCTTGTTGTAGGGACATGTAGATCTCTTCCTCAAGATCAACATTGAGGAAGGCATTATGCACATCCATTTGAAAAATAGGCCAGCCTTTAAGGGTTGCAGCAGCAACGACAGTCCTGACTGTAGTAAGCTTGTCCATAGGGGAGAAAGTATCATGAAAATCCAGACCCTCTTGTTGTGTGTAGCCCTTGGCAACTAGTCTGCTTTGAACCTTTCTACTGAACCATCTGCATTATATTTAATTTCGTATACCCATTTACACCCAATGGAAATTTTACCAGAAGACAGGTCCACTACTTCCCATGTGTGCTTTTGCTTAAGAGCCTCAATTTCCAAATGCATGGCTTTGACCCACCTAGCATCTTTACTAGCTTGAAAAAAAGGAGGGTTCAGTATCAGAAGAAAAAGAAGCAAGGAGTGATATAAAATGTAAGGGTGGGTGAGAATAGGAAACAAATTGTTGAATGGGATAGGAAGATGAAGAAGTAGTAGGTAAGGGAGGATGTACATAATCAGTCAACCAGATGGAAAGTCTGGTGACCCTTCCTGATCTTCTAGGTTGATCAGGAGTAGTAAAGGTAGGAGAAGGGGTAGGAGAGGTTGGCATGTTGGCAGGTGAAATAGTAGGTAATTATGGAGTAGGGGAGGCAGGTGAAGGAAAAGACTCAATGAAAGAAACTGAATCAAGGGAAGATATAAGTATGGGGTTGAGAGAAAGTTCAGGATGGAAAGAAGAAGGAGGAGATGCTTTGGAAGGGAGGAAATGAGATCTGGGGAATTTGAAAGGAAAAATATGTTCTTTGAACACAACATCTCTATTGACAAAAAATTTCCCAGATTCAATGCCATAGAGCCTATAACCTTTTTGATGTAAAGAGTATCACAAGAAGACAGCAGGCCAAGATTTGGCAGAAAATTTATCACAGTAATTTAGTCTTGTGGCATAACACAAACATCTTAAAGTTCTCATATGATGCAGGTTAGGAGGATGACCATGGAACAACTCATAAGGTATTTTTCCATTTAAAACACTACTGGGTAGTCTGTTAATGATATAGGTTGTTGCTAGAATGCATTCACCCCAGTGTTTTAAAGGAATGTGGGCTTGAAATCTTAAAGCTCTACTAACTTTAAGAATGTGTCTATGTTTCCTTTCCACTACCCCATTCTGTTGGGGGGGGGGTGTACACAACTACTTTGATGTATAATCCCTTTGGATTTGAAAGAATGGAACAAAGTGTATTAAAGAATTCATAACCATTGTCTGATTGAAAGATTTTAACTTTGGAGGAAAATAATTGGTTTTCAATCAATTGAAGGAAATCATTCAGAGCAACAAAAACATTCAGAGCAACAAAAACATCACTTTTGACTCTCAACAAGAAGGTCCAAGCCATTCTAGAGTAATCATCAACTAGAGTAAGAAAATATCTTAAGCCACAATGAGTACAGACTCTATATGGACCCCAAACATCCATATGTGCCAACTCAAATACAGAAGTAGACTTAAAAGTACTAATAGGAAATAGTAATCTAGTTTGTTTAGCTAAAAACCAAATTGGACAATTACAATCAGTAGATTTTGACAAGTGATTTCTAATTGCAGGAATTTTCAGCAAAACATTTTGTGGTGCATGACCAAGTCTTTGATGCCACAAAACATTTGAGTTATTTTGAAGAGAGGAAGACAAACACTTGGAGACAAGAGCAGCAGCAAGTGTGTAAGGATTGAGAATGTACAACCCATTCTTTTCACTACCAATCTCCTTCACCTTGCCACTGAAGAGGTCCTGAAACAGACAGAAATAAGGATAAAAAGCTACTAAACACTTTAAATCCTTAGTGTACTTAGAGATAGATAACAAATTATATTTGAATTGTAGAACATATAATACATTGTCTAGAACTTGTGAATTGCGCAAGGAACAAGACCCTGAATGAGTGATTTTAGTACTATCTCCATTAGGTAAGTGAACAAAATTGGAGGGTATGGATTGTGATTGGGAAAACAGATGCAAGGAGGAAGCCATATAATTTGAGGCTCCAGAATCAATTATCCAACAACCATAGTTAGTAATGGATTTACCTGTCGTATTAGCTGTCTTATTTGCAGTCGACTTTACCATATTTGCCATCTCTATTACAACTGATCCTTTGTTCTTGTCCAGCAACATAAGTATCTGTTGATATTGATCATGGGTAAAGATAGGTGCAGATGCTAAACCTTATGTTTGTCCCATGCCTTTTGTCCCAGCAGTATACATCTCCTCTTGTGCCTTCACATTTGCATTGTATGCCATTGCTGATGCATTATTGTAGCCTCCTCTTCTCCTACAGTTGTTATTAAACTTAGTCCCTGTTGGATAACCAATCGGCTTGTAGCAGTTCTCTCTTGTGTGACCTTTCATATGGCAATAGTCACACTGTACGTTCCCATTCCTCCTAGCCCTTGTATTGGAGGCATTGATCTATATCATAGCATTGGATTCTCCATCCATAAGTGCACTCCCTAGAATTCCACTTTGTGTTCCCAAGTTCCCACTCAATCTCTAACTTTCTTCCTGGATCAACATTGAATAATCCTGATCAATTGTAGGCGTAGGATTCATCATCAGGATTTGACTCCTTTGTGGTGCATATGTATCATTCAACCCCATTAGAAACTTCATCAATTTTTGTTGGCGTAGAAAAATAACAAATTCTCTAGATTTTACACAATCACATCCAGGAAATGGTATTATTGACTCAAACTCAGCCCATAGATCATTTAACCTTGAGTAATAGATTGAGATACTCGATATTCCTTGAGTCAGACTTCTAATTTCTCTGTTCATGTGATACACCTTAGTCGCATTCACTTTGTCAAACCTTTCTTTAAAGGCTTCTCAAACCTTTTGTGCATTTGAGGAGTAAACAATACCTTTCCTAAGCTCTTGAGCCACTAAACTCATTATCCACGACTACACAATGGCGTTACATCGATCCCACTGGTGCAACTTGAACGGATCTGCTTCATATTTCTCCCTAGTACAGGTTCCATCAATGAAACCTATTTTGTTCTTCACTAAAAGTGTCATTTTCATAGAACGACTCCATTCCGAGTAGTTCTCTGTTCCGACCAACAGCTGAGGAACCAGCGCAATCCCTGGTATGTCTGAGGGATGAACAAACAGCGGATCGTTGCAATCGAGCAATTGACTGTTTGTATGTGAAGTTCCGACTACAGTTTGTGAAGAATCACCTGTCATCGCAGCAAAATTCGTCAATACTCAGAAATTAGGGCTAGAAAAAAAAACAAAGAAGAGAGAACTCGATTTGGGGAAATTGAGAAGAAGAGAACTACCAGCAGCTTCATATTATAGATCGTACTCGACCTGCTCTGATACCATGTCAAAATCAAGCTAGATATGCCATGAACATGAAGACAAAATCTAGTGAGAAGGGAAGAAATACAGAGAGCAACATAGATGATCGTAGAGAGAGAAAAAAATTGTATTTCCTTTTATTTCTTTCATAACTAACTCTGTACAGGAGTATATTTCTAATATATACAGAACTACTAATGCGACTAATGGACTATTCTAGAAATGTACATGTTAAATAGCATATTGTACAAACACCCTCAACTAGACTTTATATCTCTACAATTTTGTTATAAAGGAATCAATTAAAATATAAAACATAAAAATAAAAATATAAATGAAAGATTCTAATCAATATATTTATGCCAAAGTAAAATATAAAATATAGTTATTCTAGAGTAATAACGTTGACTATCAGTATTACTTATTGTTTATATGATACTTTAAATATATTAAAATATATTATTCAATATAAATTAAAAATTTGTTCTTATGAGACTCTTCAAAGAGGAATAAGAGAAAAAGAACAAAAATATGATTGAAATAAAAAAGAGAAAAAGGCATGGTAGAAATAAAAAGGAAAAGAAAAAGAAAAGGGTTAAATTAATGAGGGATAATTTGAAAAGTGTGAATTTATTGTAAGGTTATTTTAGTAATAAATTAATTTTCTGTTTATACTTCTTGGAAGAAGCTACAATTTGTAATTTCTCCCCAAAAGAGAAAAAATGCTTCTGCTCTCGTAAATAATTTTTTTTTTTGATTTGGCCAATCACATCTGAATTTTTCAAAAGTACTTTCTTTGACCAAAAAAAATTATTTTTGACCTCCTTAAAGCTCAGGCAAACATGCTCTAAGTTTGATCCCCTAAAGCTTTTGAAGGGGAAAAACTTACTAACGCACACTACCAACATCCGCAAATGAGTGCAGGTAAATCTTTTCTCTTTTAGACTTTCGTTGTCATATATTCACATGAACAATTAATTTCGTTACTTTAATTTATCGGCTTACTCAATGCTTCAAAAAGACTTCATGTCAGATCCAAAATGACACACACTACATAAAATTTTAGTGAAAATAGCCAAGGCTAGCCAGTTTTTGGACTGATAATTAAAAAATAACTACCATTTGTAAAGTCATTAAAAATAGCCACTATTTTAGCTGAAACACGAAAAGTTTCAGCATATATGCTGGATTATAGAGCTCCTATGTATAAACTTCCAGTATATTATATTGGAACTCCAGCACATTATGCTGAAATCTCATATGTAAAAAATTCGAACTCCAACATATTATGCTGTAATTTTTCCGAATTTTTTGTTCAAATTTTATATTTACATGAAAAAGTGGTTAAATTTCGATTATTTTTGAAATTGTAACTACCTTTCAATTACCAATAATAAATCAGGATATTTCTTATTTCTTTCCAAAATTTTATGAAGTATTAGACACATAGCAAAGGAAGAAATTATTGTTTGATATTGTTGGCAGCAGAACATTTAAAACATCCAAATGCAAGTAGGTATATACTGAATTTTAACCGAATAGTATGTTAGTTGTCATTTTTACAAGATTATTATTACTTAATGCTTATCAAGATATTTACGTAATTACTTAACGAAAAAATCTTAATTGTGTAATTATTTTTTTACATCATTAATGTATCATTAATGTATATAAGTTAAACTCATTTACAAAAGCCGCAGCATCTGATCACAGCCCGAGCCCGAAAATTTGTCAGTGAAGCAGTCCACTCAAGATATTGGCCATTCATTATGCATCAGCAGTATTAATGCCTAATGATCTGTTTGCATGGACAAAATGGAAAATATAATTAGATAATTTATTCCACAATCTCTAAGTAGCTTTGGCTATATATTATGAGTAAATCAGATTTTAAGTTTTATCTGTTTAATTTAATTAATCACTTACAATATAAATCAATTAATCCTATCCACTTCTCAATTTTTAGCAAATCATCAATCCTTATCACAAAATTATGATCTGCCAATATAAATAAAGGTGTTATCATTCGTTTATGTACATTCTACAGCTTTTTTTATTCTTGAAATAAGGCCAGTTTAGTTACTTTGATCCACTGATGGAAGGCCAAACAGTAAGTGAAGCGACCATGATTTGCGATACTTTTGTCTCGGAAGAATACGATATTTCTCAAGAAACAGCAGGTAAGAATATATATAATCCCTTGAATAGTTGGATAAATCATCCTTTCTATAATTAAATTTCATTTCTCTATGTACTAGTGAGGAATTGCCCGTGCTAAGCATTAATAGTCGAGAGTCGAGAATGTCGAGAATGTACTAGTGAGGACCCCAGAATAGTCGAGAATATACTTACTCGATTTTGGTATTTAAATCAAACCAAACAATTTAATTTTAAGCGTTATAACCAAAATGAGAATGTATATGATTTAACTATAGTTACGTAATCATAAAAATATATATGCAAACTTAAACACATGTATCACATTCATTCATTTTATATAAACGCAACGCGGATAAAAAATTTCTCAGTCTTTTTATTGGCTCGAGCAACATCCTTTAGCTGCCTAGGATTAGATCATCAGAACGTATAGTCAGGGGCGGATCCAGCTTAGCATGTGAGTTCTTCTGAATTCAGTAACTTTTGCACGTACTCTGTATATGTATTAAAAAATTCACTAAATAATTCATAAATATTTGATTGTGAACCCAGTTGCTTATTGTATATTTACTTTATCGCTGTAGAAACCCATAAACTTCAAATACTGCATCCGCCTCTGCGTATGCATGTGGGATTCAGAACAAACTGGAGCTTGATTTTTGGAGATTTGACACCTAATTAGACAGAAAGATATTAATGATCACTTAACCTTTTGTTAATTTTGGTTCCTGTAGTAGACAAAATGTCAACTTCCAAATGATACACTATTGGATATGACAAACATATAAATTAGGAAACTGGAACTTGTTGAATCTTGTTTGGAGTATCAAATCATGGTTTAGGTGTATAAAAGAGTTGGGGTTAATTAGAAGTATAATAATTTCTCGTCATTTTGGGAATCAAAACAGGTTCTTGTCGTCATACGTATATACTTGAGAATAAAAGTATGACTAGCAGTAGTAGTATTACTAGTCAATGATTTGCCGTTATCTAAAGCAACTAAAATTAAATCAATATAAATTTAACTAGCAACAAACACATCTTCTATATATACTTGTTTTCATTTCTGAATATTTTAATTATGCTATACTCATTTCGTGTATATATGCTATGCACTTTGGTAGTTGCTTATAGAAAAACCGTGTTTCTTATAAATGTGTTAGGTTGGCCTAATCGGCATATATTTTAGTCTAAATTCTGGACCCACAGATTGTTGCTTTATATGATTTTCAAAAGGCCTTTATTTATTATATAATTGTTTTCATTAATTTCTCTAATGATTATGTTAACGATAAAACCGTTAGAAACAAACATGATTAGAAGAATGCTGTAGCTAATAGATTTTCGTAATTACTTTCATAGTCAACACAGTAATGCAAACTTTTATTTGGCTGATCATGGCATGCACGTTAGAATACTAGCAACTATATGCTTTCAAATTCCAATAGGGTATCTTCGGTAATTATTTAATTAATCTAATGGAAACTAATTTGAGTGTTACAAGGTACATAATCAAATAAGTTTGTCAAAATCATGGGGCTCTAGTTTTCAATTTGAGGGGAGAATTATTTTTAGGGTGCTTAGTAGAAGAATAATACAAGGCGAAATGCATCCACTAACTTTAATTTGAACTATAAATTTATCAAATTTGAAATTTTTTAAATATACGTGTTTGATTCAATTTTGTGCCCATTTTCTTAAACGGAGTATGGTCGTATTTCACAAACTGATTTGAAACTCTTAATTCCCCTTTGATTGAAATCAATGAAATGGAGGGATATTTCACGCCCACTGATTTAAAAATTTTAAATTCGTCTTTGATTGAAATTAATGAAATGTAGCACGCCCATTGAATTACCTCTGATTGAAATAAGTGGCCAAAATAACAATTAGGACTCTATTCTTGTGGAAAGACTAAGATTTAGCATGATAATAGAACAAAAAACAACTAATTAATGGACAGAAAGTTGAACCATCATCTCCTACTCCTGTTAGATCTCTTTCGCTCTTTAATTACAGAATTTTGCGTAGAGATTCAATTATGGAATTCCGGCGTCAATCTTGGGCCTGCTTTGTTATTTGTTTCCATGTGAAGCCCATATCTTCTTCATATTATTTTCTATTTTATTTATTCTTTATTTTAGCTTTATGTTTCAGATTCTGTCAAAAAAGCATATCTTTCATGAGTATGCATCCTAACCACCAGAACAAGACCAAATCCTTTAAGCTTTTTTCACTCTCTATATAAATCTACTCAACCATTTGTCATTTCTATTCTCAACATACTTAACCACTTCCCTTACTTCCCTTTCACTGATAAAAGAATTGAATCTTAATTTGTATCTAATATGGCTCCCTTAGGAGACAATAAGGTCAACGTTGTTGTATCTAACATGAAACTTGAAAGAATGCTCAGCATGAAAGGGGGAAAAGGAGAGGCTAGCTACGTCAACAACTCCCAAGCCCAGGTGATCACTTCCACCTTTCCAAATATTTTTCTTTACTATGTAATTTATTATTTCTTTGCTAAGCTATTTATTCCATGTAGCATAGTCGATACAACGTTTGTGCAACCTTAGTAGTAAATGGACATTAGAAACTTTCGAGAGCAATTTGCCATAACAAAAAAGTTTATAGTCTAATGGTATCAGTGAGAGTCTTTCACAATAAGTGTGGGTTCGACTCTCACTCTCACCCTTCCTTTCCTCTCCCCTCCCCCTTTCATCCATGTAACGAATTTATTTTAGAAAAAAAAAAAACCTTACACTATCATATACATAACATAAATTCTTGTATACAGGGGCAACATGCTCGATCAATGCTACACTTGCTGAAAGAAACCCTTGACAATGTCCAGCTGAGCCCACCGGACGTTCCTTTCGTGATCGTCGACTTGGGATGCTCCTGCGGCAGCAACACCGTCTACATAATCGACGTGATTGTGGAACATATGAGCAAGCGATACGAAGCGACGGGTCATCAACCGCCAGAATTTTCCGCCTTCTTCTCTGATCTTCCTTCCAATGACTTCAACACGCTGTTTCAGCTGCTGCCGCCGTTGGCTAATAATGGTTGTGGCAGCATGGAGGAATGCTTAGCTTCCAATAGCCACCGCTCTTACTTCGCCGCCGGAGTTCCAGGTTCCTTTTATCGCCGTCTCTTCCCGGCGAGATCCATTGACGTTTTCTACTCTGCATTTTCTTTGCACTGGCTTTCTCAGGTTATTTTCCTCTTCATATATATATATATATATATATATATGCGCTTCAACTTTCAATGTATGTTATTTGTTTACTTCCGTCCATATTTAAATATAGTTTTTGATACCCTTAAATTTGATATTTGAGAACCGTAATATAAGAATATATGCTTAAATTATCTTTTATTTATTCTTGAATCGTATTTGCTTAATTAACACATTGGAACAATATGAGTAGATTTGTAAAAGGAGTACTAAGTGAGTTCTTTTTTTTTTTATTTAACGTCAAATATTTTGAATAATTAGATTATTAAAATTAATTAATATTTAAGATACAAGATAGTACTTGCCAAACAGTAGTCAAATCGTAATATTGTATCAAAGTCGTGGTTAGCTAAAAAATAATTTACGTAGCATGGGCAAATATAGACAGAGAAATGGGGAAACAGTAGTGATTTGTACCAATCCCGAGGATGATTTACAGTTAAGGCAAACACATGAATTGTGGTAGTATGTAGTTTTCAAGTTTGAAAATGCATGAAGATCCTAACTACTTTATTTCCTTTGAGAAGGTCAAAAAGTTCAAACGCACTCAAAATAATAATGGCCCCTGGTTTTCTCAAAACCACTAGCCTAAGCACTTTTTGGGCTATATTTATTTCTTTTATTTTCTGTTTGATGTTGGATTTAACTTATATACTAGTAAAAAAAATTGTTTTTTTTTTCCTTCATAAATGATAAATGACTAATGAGTAGGGAAGGAGTATATATAGTGCCAATTGAGCTGCATGCATATAGGCCCATTGAAATGGACCGAGAAAAGTTAGTTGTTAAATGATTTTATTGCTAGTCAGTGGCGAAATAAGGAATTTTATTTAGTATGTTCAAACTTGAAATAAGTAAAAAAAATCCCTGATAAAGGGTGTTCAATATATGTTATATACCGTTAAAATCTAATATTTTACCTATATACAGCGTAATTTTTCGACGAAGGGTAGTCAGTTGATCACCCTTAGGACTATGTACCTTCGCCCATATTGCTAATTAAGAATCTTTTAATAGACTTATTTAGAAGTTTGAATAATTAACCGTAATAGTCATCAACCATTGCTTAAACTAAAAATAAACGATAGATATATGTATGTATATAACTATATATAATCGATATATAATTCAAGTATACTGATTAAAGAAAAGTAATCAATAAATCTGGCCGACTATCCACGTAAAAATTGCTAAAGTGCAATTTGGGATTAATACAGGTTCCAGATATAGTGTTGGATAAGAGATCAGGGGCGTACAACAAGGGAAGGATATACATCCACGGTGCAAATGAGAGCACAGCCAATGCATACAAAAAGCAATTCCAAAGTGATTTGGCTAATTTCCTTGGAGCAAGGTCTAAAGAAATGAAGAGAGGGGCTTCCATGTTCTTAGTTTGCTTAGGAAGAACTTCAGTGGACCCAACGGACCAAGGTGGGGCCGGACTCCTTTTTGGGACCCATTTTCAAGATGCTTGGGATGATCTTGTCCAAGAGGTAATTACTCGTTCATTCCATTCTTCTCTATGCCATAAACGTGAAGACTTCAACAGACCTATATATAGAAAGAGTCTGTGTAAGATGACTTATAACAATATAAAACTTTTCATATCTACTTTGATAATGTAATCTGAAAGACAAACTAATAAATTGTTATAGTAGGTTAATTTGTATAGATCGTATAACTTTTTTATAATGTTGGTGTACAGTAGCGGAGACATCTTTAATCAAAGGGTGTCAATTGACAAACCTTCACACGAAAAATTATACAATATATATAGCTATATACTAGTATATTTGAATTACTTTAGCTTTTTAATATTTTGATTTCCCTTAATGAAGTTTCTAACTATGCCATTATTGGTGTTTTTGTTATTCGGATCCTATAAGAATATCGTCAACTATATGTCGATCCTTTAAAGGTTCTTCACTATTTAAATATCTGACACGAGTGTGACAATTTTTTTTTGTTGTTAGAAAGATTTGAGCATATAACTAAAACTTATATCGTATATATATTATTGTCTTTTCCTATTTCTGAAGTTGGTCGTTTAGGACAATATAGACTAGTGTTGAGTGTCACAATCGGATGATCAGGTCATTCTCCAATTTGATTCTTGAGCAAACAAGCACTACTACTCAAAGGTCAACATCTGTCTAGAACAAGTATGTCTCGTTGACAAACGAGTAGGGATTGTGACTAAGAGTTGGCATGGAGCCATTCAATGAATAGTCGTAAACATGATTTTTACTTATCATTGTGACCAATTGGGCTTCCTCTCTATCCGACTCACACCATAAATTGACTACTTTTAACTTCTTCCATCATCTCTCAGCAATATCATAACAAATAGCAATGCCAAGTGGCTACGCCAAATTGTTGACTATAATTAGTAAGAAGCAGCCGCCGTTGTTAGATTGTTATAGTTTCTGAAAGAAGAAAAGATATTATGAGTCTAAACAAAAGGGAGTGATATTTAATTGGAGTACATGAATTTTACATTTGGACCGTATAGAACATGTTACAGTATTAATTTACCTAGCTAGGACACATACCTACAGAAAGTTTTAAGAGGCTTAATTGTCTCTAGTTATTTTCTCTCTGATCATTTTTGTCATGTCAATATGCCATTTCTCTTTCTTTCCTTTGTCTTGTTTTTTCTATTTTATAAATTTTTGTTGAAGACTGATTGTGTTGAAGAGTACTAATTAATATATACTTCACTTGAGTGGAAAAACTTTATAACTGGTCAATTGTCTACTTAGGTTGCTTTCTCTTTACTAATGAATACTAATATTTGTTTGAACAACAGGGGCTAATTACAAGTGAGAAGAGGGACAACTTCAACATTCCAGTGTATGCACCAAGCATACAAGATTTCAAAGAGGTGGTTGAAGCCAACGGCTCATTCACTATCAACAAGCTTCAAGTCTTCAGGGGAGGGAGTCCTTTGGTTGTCAACCACCCGGACGATGCAGCTGAAGTCGGACGAGCCTTATCCATCAGCTGCAGAAGCGTCAGTGGCGTCCTTGTCGACGCTCACATTGGCGAACAACTAAGTGACAAGCTGTTCGCCCGAGTTGAGCGCCGAGCTTCACGCCATGCAAAAGAGCTTATTGAAAAGCTTCAGTTTTCCCATATAGTTGCTTCTCTTTCTCTTGCATAGAAGTAATCAAGCGTTTGGATAGTTTTTGGTTTATGTTGAACAAAAAAAAAGTATTTGAAATTGAAGTTAAAAAGAGTTTGTGGAAATTGAACTTGTGTTTAGACATGAACTATATTTGAAAAGGTTGAAGATAATTACGATTGGAAACTATTACTATAATTAGTTCACTTAAAATACTCCTCAAATTAGAATTTAAATGTCCCAAATGCGGAAAGTTCAATATTTCATGAAGGTTACTCGGAAATACAACTACAATATTTGCATATATTAAAATATAATATTATGACCAAAGAATAAAAGTTTCTTCCCTCAGTAGAATCGGTATCAGAATTTGAAGTACACGGATTCTAAACTTGTCATCAAATCTATAACTTGTCATGATCCGGAATTCTCATTTTCGGGAATCGCGATGGTGCCTAACATTTCACTTGCTAGGCAAGCCAACGTTAGAGGATCTTTATTCTAATTTTAATCAGTTTCAATAAGTAAAATCAATTAAGCCAAAATGAAACTAAAACTGAGTGCGGAATGACATAGAAACTAATAATATCTAAGTACAACCCGATCTGGAGTCACAAGTTCACGAGCTTCTAGAGTTTCTACATACAGAATTTGAAATAAATACAATTGTCTCGAACGATAAGAATAGTAAATAATGGGAAAGTGGAAGGAGACTTCAAGGTTTGCGGATGCCAGTAGATCTACCTCGAGTCTCCAAAGTAAATTCGAGCTGAAACGCCTCAGGGACAACTGAGACTAGTACCAAAATCAGCACAAGAAGTGCAAACCGTAGTATGAGTACAACCAGCCCAATGTACTCCGTAAGTGTCGAGCCCAACCTCGGCGAGGTAGTGACGAGGCTATGACAGGACACCCACGTAAATAAACCTGTGCAGATAACAATACACATACAACATAACAACAATAAATGCTAAACGTGTGCTGCGGGGGAGGGGGGAGACATGCGAAAGGGGTACAAGATACGATAACTACAACATGAAATGATAACAAGAAATAGTCAATAATCCTTTAACCAGCAAAATGAATAAATATAATGAACAAAATTGCACGACATCACCCTTCGTACTTTTACTCTGATCAGCCTCACTATGAAATAATAACAACGGCACGGCATCACCCTTCGTGCTTTTACTCTCACTTTCATCATGAATCAATAGATATGACACGACATCACCCTTCGTGCATTAGCTCTCAATATGGCACGACATCACCTTTCGTGCATTAACTCTCAAATATGGCACGGTATCACCCTTCGTGCATTAAATCTCAAATATGGCACGACATCACCCTTCGTGCATTAACGCTCTCCCTTACCATATAACATGAACATATAACAATAGAAGATAAAGTAAACAAGGACAAACTTTACGTCAACAATGGTTCCATAAATCAACCTCAACTTCAGAAACAATACTAAATTATCATAGACAGTCCATAGATGTAGAAAGAACGATCAATTTAGTTATTAAACTAGTCTAAGCATGAATATCATCATCAAATAAAGGATTAAATTACAAGAATCAAGTCTCACCCGCATACTTTAACCCAACATCAACGCATAAGTACTCGTCACCTCACATATATACCTAACATCTAAACATGTAGCAAATAGGTAAACAAGCCCTAATCCCTCAAGTCAAGGTTAACCACGACACTTACCTTGCTCCAAAGATAAACTCAAAGCTCAACCACAGTTTTGCCTTTTAAACAAGCCTCCGAACCAACAAAATATAGAAAATTATCAACCAAACGATTCAAAATAAGCCTTAGGAACTACCCACGATTGCAAAAGATTCAATGTAGGTTCTTATTGAAAAATTTAACAAAAGTTAACTCCCAGGCCTGCTTGGTCCAAACCCAAAATTCGGACCAAAACCCAATTTTTCATTTACGCCCGAGCCCGATTGTGTAATTTGTTTCGAAATTCGACCTCAATTTGAGGTATAAATCCTAATTTTACAAAAATTCCTAATTCTACCCAAACCCCCAATTTTCACCATGGAAATACTATATTTTAGGTTGAAATCTTATGAAATGTAATGGAAGATTGAAAGAAAATAGGTTAGAATCACTTACCAATAATTTGGGGAAGAAGGGCTCTTAGGAAAATTGCCTCTAGGGTTCTCTAGGTTTGAAAATTTGAAAGAATGAGATAATTCCTGTCAAACTCAGATTTTGTTCAGGCGCAGGTGTCGCAATTGTGATCCTCCGATCGCAATTGCGAACCCGCAAATGCGAGAAATCTTTCGCAATTGCGAAGGTCTCACATTCCTGATGTCATCGCAATTGCGATTGTTTGTTCGCAATTGCGAATATGTACACCCCGCAATTGCGATCATTTGATCGCAAATGCGTACACTGTCCCCCAGCCCCTCCTCGCAATTGCGAAGAAATTGGTCGCAAATGTGAACCTTTGGTGCCCAGCGATTCTTCGCAATTGCGAACCTAACAGGAGTCTTATAACTTCGCAAATGCGAGGTCTGAGGTCTGCACCAGAACTGAAGCACAACAGCTTTGTTTTCCAAGTTCAAACCACTCCGTAGCCTATCCGAAACTCACCTGATCCCACGGGGCTCCAAACAAAAAATGCACATAAGTCCAAAAACATCATAAAAACTTGCTCGCGCGAGCCCAAAATAACATGTAGAACTAAGAATCAAACACCAAATCAAATGAAATATTCAAGAAAACATGAACTTCTATTTTAACAACCGGATGTCCGAATCACATCAAACTAACTCTGTTTCTCACTAAATTTGAAAAGCAAGTCATAAATATAGTAATCGATCTATACCAGGTTCCGGAACAAAAATACGGACCCATTCACAATAAAGTCAAACATTGGTCAAACCTTTAGATTCATTAAGCCTTTAAACTTCAAATTTTTCAACAAAATACGATAACTCATGTTAGGGACCTTAGAATTCGATTACGGGCATACGTCCAAGTCCCAAATCACGATACGGACCCATCGGAACAGTCAAAATATGGATCCGGGTTCGTTTGCTCAAAACGTTGACCAAAGTCAACTCAAATGATTTTTTAACACAAAATTTTATATTTTATCAATTTTTTAACATAAAAACCTTTGAAAAATATCCGGACTACACACGCAATCAAAGAAGGCTAAAATAAGGTATTTGAGGTTTTGATATACGAAATTAGGGTTTAAAACTCCAAATGACCTAGGTAATCACATAACTCGTCTTTGGATTCGTGGTTGTATATATAAACAAAAACTATACAAACCTATAATTTATACTCTAGCTTTGCCCAGCCTAAACAAAACAAAAAGTAAGGAAAAGGTGGGGGGAAGGGAGTCAAATGCGGAGAAGCAAAAAAGAGAAGTCAATTCTATATATGTTATTCTTATCTGATGTCCTTCTCATCTTTAGTATGAAATTATTAAAGGGGGACTGACTGTAGTTTGGTTGATAAATGACGGTTTTGAATTTTTGGTGTTCCCCTTAGTCCAAACAGAGTAAAATAAAGCTATAGTGAAATTTCCTTCATCCCAATTCTGTTATAGGTCGAATATTATTGTGTCGGGGCATAAATGTGTATGGATAATTGTGGGGTATTCTCTCCTACCTAACCTTTTTGTCCTGTCTAATCCCCACTAGTCGGACATAATTCCGCCTACTGCTCCTCTTTCATTGACTAGTTTTCATTGTGAACTTGAACATTAAAAAATTTCAAATATACAAACAACATAAAAGTACTATAAGTCATAATATAATAATTAATAATTTAAAATATTTAAAAGTATCTACAAAAATATTATCAAAAATATTGTTTGAGTCCCCAAATAGTAATAAATTCATACAAATTAAAATATAAGGGGTAATAATGATGCCATATAATCAATCTTAAATACTGCTAGAATATGAAGTGTAATTCCTGTGTGAGTAGTTAAAAAAGTTAAGGGGAACTTTATTCCGATTTATTTGGCTTCCTGGTAAGGAATCACTTTGAAAATGCTCACCTTTGAAGTCTAAGGGTGGCATTGTTTTCAAAAAGTGTTAGAAAAGTTCTTCTTTAAAATATATTCAGTTCTTTCCAAAACAAAATTCTTTTTGAAAAAAGGGAAAGATATTCCTGGGCTGGTTTTTCAGTTTTTGCAAAATTGTAAAACTTTTTCGAAACAGATTGAAGTTACTTGAACCTGGTGCATGCAGGAATTCTAGTTAATTAACTGTAGGAATAACACTAAATTGAGCTAGAACTCTTATTTCTTTTCATTAAGCTTAGGACAAATTAAGAAAACAGAAAATGGTCAAATATATCCTTTACGGTCAGAAAAGATTTAAATATACATCTTGTTATACTTTGAGTCTAAATATATCTCTGTCGTTATACTATTGATTCAAATATATCTCTATTTTGTTAAGTTTGTCAAAAGTGGACATCCAATCTTACGTGACACTGACATTTGATGAGGTGGATGCCATATGACTTGCCACCTCAGCGTCCCTAACACATTTTTTTTCCACCACTAAGATTTTCTTCCCCTCCACCTCTATTGTAATTGTCACTGTTATCGCTATCATGAAAAATATTGTAATTCAAATTTTAGTCTTTTATATATGGATTAGGGGTGCTAAGGTGGCATGCCGTGTGATATCCAGCTCATCAAATATCAGTGCCACATAGGATTGGATATCTACCTTCGACAAACTTAATAGAAAATGGGTATATTTGAACCAATAGTGTTACAATAGAGATATATTTGAACCCAAAATATAACAAAAAGTATATTTAAACCTTTTTCATAGTACATGAGTATATTTGGCCCTCGCCACAACCTGGGAGTCTCAACTTTCTTGTCCTCTGCTTTTGATCTTTATTTTGTTTTGCCGTAGCTTTCGGTTTTGCTAACATTAGTCTTAAATCTTTCCACACGACATTCACTTTTACACAAGTTAGATCTTTAAATTAATTTTGACTTTACTTTCGAGAATTGTGTTTTCTTCTCATTTTCATGCATTGTATGGCATAAATTGAATTTCTTTTTAATCGAAAAATTATACTGTTCAATAAGAGTAAAAATGAACTATTTTTATTTGATAATATATAAGTTGTTAAATCTCGTTAGCATAAGGAAAACTTCTAGTGAAATGAATGTATACGGATAAAACCGAGTCCACTAAGACCCCGATTTTCCGGTGAGGCAAACGGAGCAGGGACATGATCATAAGGAATCATAATCAGAGCAAGGAGCCCCTCGTATCGGAGCTCGAGCAAAGTACCTGCCCTCGGGGATATCGGAACCACGTCCTCCGGGTTCGGTTCACGTTCCAAAACTTCGGAGAGCATTGCCAAACAACTGCACACGACTAACAAAGGGCCGTGATGTTCGCGCCCGACCAGATATCACAGCGTAAATCTCGACTCGTATCGGCAAAAAATTTGTGATTAACGAAAAGGAATTTTTTTACCTTTCTTAGGATTGTACTTAGGGTAAAATTCTCCTACTATATAAAGGGGAAGCTTATTATTCATTAGGGACATTGTAACACGCATACCAAGACGATACACTTCTGTTCTTTCTGTTTCTAAAGGTTATTCAAAGTTCTTGTTTTTGTTCATAAAGTTCTTCATAAGTGCAAGCTTAGAACCGAAGGCAGGTTCCCTATCAAGCCATTAACCGAGCTAGGATTCACTCTTATCATTGATTTGGCCATTTATTACATCTTTTATTTGCTTAATCTAATGCCATAGAATCACTTGTATTGAATTAACCCATGTATCCTTAAAACCGCATATAAATTCAATTGTTATCCGTTTTTAAGAGTAAACAATTTGGCGCCCACCATGGAGCTAAGGATAATAGTGGTAATTTGATACAAATTTCTATAACACATTATATTTTACTCTTGTTCTTTGAGATTTTAATTTCAGGTCAATTTAAGAATGTCAAACTCTCAATTTGCTCACTTGAACGTTGATCCTGACTCTGTCCACCATGGGAAGAACAACAATATAATGCCCGGCAACGAGGTGCCCCATGTTAACCCAAACAGAGTCCGGTCGCAGACCCAATCGATGCCAACTCACATGTGGCCATCGACACAAACTTGCCTACTGACCTAGAGAACAATGTTCGTGGAGGAGCCCAATCAGTAGCCTAGGGTACGCACGACGGTGAAGGCGATAAGATCAATTTGCGGGTGATATTCGAAATATTACAAGCTCAACAGGTGGAGATAGCCCAGTTACAGAACCAAAACCAAAACTGCGCCGCGCCCCCAGCAAAGTTGAGCTGGAACCATCCCAGGAAAACACCTGAAGAAATGAACAAACCATGGAAAGGCCGGGTGAAGTTGAACCCGGGACCAACCCCGAAATAATAAAGATGCTTGAGGAACTGACAAAGCGGGTGGAATCAGGGGAAAAGAAGATCAAAGCCAACAATAAAAAAGTGGAGACTTATATCTCCAGGGCTGATCAAATCCCAGGAGCACCACGATATCGAAAGGCCTGGATTCTAAAAAATTTGTCCAAAAGCCTTTCCCTCCGAGCGCGGCGCCGAAGCAAATCCCGAAGAAGTTCCGTATGCCCGAAATTCTAAAGTATGATGGAACAATGAATCCAAATGAACATGTGACTTCCTACATGTGTGCCATCAAGGGGAATGACTTAGAAGATGACGAAATCGAGTCTATTCTGCTAAAAAAGTTCAAAGAAACTTTGTCAAAAGGAGCAATGATATGGTATCACAACTTACCCCCTAATTCTATTGATTCGTTTGCTATGCTTGCAGATGGCTTTGTAAAGGCGCACGCCGGAGCTATCAAGGTCGAGATTAGGAAGTCAGACCTTTTCAATGTAAAGCAAAGACACAACGAGATGCTCAGGGAATTCGTGTAGACGTTTCAAATGGAATGAATAGATCTGCCTCCGGTTGCGGACAATTGGGCCGTTCAGGCATTCACCCAAGGACTCAACCCCCGAAGCTCCTTGACTTCACAGCAGTTGAAACAGAATATGATAAAATACCTAATAATGACTTGGGTCGACGTCCATAACAGGTACTAATCAAAAATTAGAGTAAAAGATGATCAGCTCGGGCCCCCCTGCGGGTCCGTGTATCCCATCAAAATTAGTGACTGGACTAAAAAAGTCGTCGATCATGAACCAAGACCGAGCAGAGATTAGTATCAACCGTATAGCGGAGATTAAAGGGGCAATGGATTTGGGCGTAACCCTGCGAGGAAAGAGAAATGGAGCGATCGAGGCCATATAGTCAGGGACTCATGAGTAAACACTGTTTCGACAGGCCACTCGGGGCCAGGGAGGCACCGAGATTATCGGAATACAATTTCAATGTCTATACCACCGACATCATATCTGCCATCGGACGTATCAAAGATAACAAGTGGCCTCGTCCTTTGCAATCAAATCCTGCCCAAAGGGACCCCGATCTGGTTTGTAAGTATCATGGTACTCACGACCACAAGATCGAAGACTACAGACAACTAAGAGAAGAAGTGGCCCGGTTATTCAATAACAGGCACCTCCAAGAATTTCTGAGTGATTGAGCCAAAAATCACTTCAGGAATAGGGACTCCAACAAACAGACCGAGCAAGAAGAACCTTAGCATATCATTAACATGATCATTGGTGGAGTCAACGTCCCCCAAGGGCCAATGCTAAAACGCATTAAGGTGTCCATTACAAGGGAAAAACGAACTCGAGATTACATGCCGGAGGGGACCATCTCTTTCAATGATGAAGATGCTGAAGGCATCATGCAATTTCATAATGACACGCTGGTAATATTTGTACTCATAAATAAATCTCGGGTTAAGCGTATATTAATTGATCCAGGTAGCTCGGCCAAAATCATCAGATCGAGGGTCGTAGAATAGCTGGGTCTAAAAGACCAAATAGTACTTGCAATCCGAGTTTTAAACGGATTCAATATGGCATGCGAGACCAATAAAGGGGAGATAACCCTGCTGGTGAACACTGCCGGAACCATTCATGAAACGAAGTTCTATGTGATTAAAGGGGATAAGAGATATAATGCTCTATTCGAAAGGCCATGGATTCACAACATGAGGGCGATACCTTTGACACTAAACCAAGCACTGAAGTTCCCCACACCATGAGGGATCAAGATGGTTTACGTAGAACAACCGGCTACAAAAGAAATGTTCACGAAAGATGAGGTGATCCTGATTTCGGCACTTTTGGCATCAAATAACCTAAAGCCAATAGGAAGAAAGGAACTAAATAGCAAACACCGACACTGGCCCCGACTGAACCAGAGAAGCAAGAAGCGAGCGAGGATGATAATTCCAGAGTTCCTTGGTCGTTCGTCACCCCTGACGATTTTGATGCCACCAAATCAACGCTTGAGGAGTTGGAGCAAGTCATACTGATCGAACACTTGCCCGATCAGAAGGTATACCTGGGCACGGGTTTAACCCTCGAGCTTAGGAAAAAACTTATTAATTTCCTTACAACTAATGTAGATTGTTTCGCTCGTTCCCATCTAGACATGACAGGGATCCCGCCTAAAATAATCACTCATAAGCTAAGCTTGGATCCGAAGTTCCACCCGGTTAAACAAAAGAGGATGCCTCAGTCTAAAGTCAATCACACATTCATCAAAGACGAGGTATCTAAACTCCTTATAATAGGTTCCATTCGGGAAGTTAAGAACCCGGATTGCTTGGCTAACGTAGTAGTAGTGCCTAAAAAAGGAAGTAAATTAAGAATGTGCGTAGATTACAAAGACGTGAACAAGGTGTGCCCCAAGGATTCTTTTCCTTTGCCTAACATTAATTGCAATATCGATGCAACGGTCGGGCACGAGATACTCAGCTTTCTCGACACCTATTCCGGGTACAACCAAATCTAGATTGACCCGGGCGATCAAGAAAAAACTTCTTTTATCACTAAATTTGGCAGCTATTGCTATAACGTAATGTCATTCGGACTAAAAAACTCCAGTACCACTTATCAATGCCTAGTAAACTAGATGTTCGAAGAACAAATAGGAAAATTAATGGATGTTTACATTGACGACATGTTAGTCAAGTCCCTGCGAGCAGAGAACCATTTGAAACATTTACAAGAAACCTTCAACATACTAAAGAAATACAATATGAAGCTGAACCCAGAGAAATGCACGTTCGGGGCCGGGTCCGGAAATTTCCTTGGATTCATGGTCTCCTACAGGGAGATCAAGATCAATACTGACAAAATCAAAGCTATTGAAGATATCACCGTGGTGGACGATGTCAAGGCCATTTAGAGGCTAACCGAGCGCATAGCCACCCTGGGCCGGTTCATATCGAGGTCCTACGATAAGAGCCATCAGTTCTTCTCATTATTAAATAAGAAGAATAACTTTTCGTGGACCCCAAAATGCTAGCAAGCTTTTGGATGAACTCAAACGATACCTTTCGAGCCCACCCCTGCTCCATAATCTAAAGGCAGATAAGTAGTTATACCTTTACTTAGCGGTATCCGAGATATCAGCAAGTGGTGTCCTAGTCTAGGAAGAGGAAGGTACATAATTTCCTATCTATTACGTTAGTAGAACTCTAGGCGAGGCCGAATCAAGGTATCCTCACCTAGAAAAATTGGTGCTCGCTTTGCTAATCGCCTCCAGAAAGTTAAAGCTGTATTTTCAATGCCATCCCATATGCATCGTAACTTCTTACCCACTAAGGAACATTATGCACAAACCCGAGCTCTCAGGGCAGCTGGCCAAATGGGCCGTAGAAATTAGTGGGTACGATATCGAATATCGACCCCAGACTACCATCAAATCTCAAATTTTGGTAGACTTCATGGCCGATTTTATGCTGGCCTTAATACCTGAAGTCGAAAAGGAATTGTTGTTAACCTCGGGAATCTGGACCCTCTTTATGGATGGTGCCTTGAATGCAAAGTTGTTCAGTATCGGCATCGTGTTGAAGATGCCTATGGTAACATAGTTAGGCAATGTATTAGAACTGTGGGATTGACTATTAATAAGGTCGAGTATGAGGCCATAATTGTAGGTCTAGAATTGGCTAAAAGCCTAGGGCCGAAGTGGTCGAAGCTAAGTGTGACTCCCTCCTTGTGGTAAATAAAGTCGATGGGGCATTCGAAGTAAAAGAGGAATGAATGCAAAGGTACTTAGACAAGTTACAGGTAACACTGCATCGATTCAAGGAATGGACCCTACATGGATCAAAATAGCGAAGCCGATGCTCTGGCTAACTTAGGATCATCGGTTGATGACGATGAATTCATCTCAGGAACGTTCATACAACTCATGAAATCGATAGTGGAAGAAGGCCACGCCGAAATAAACTCAACAAGTTTGACTTAGGACTGGAGAAATAAGTATATAGACTACTTGAAGACTGGGAAGTTTCCCTCGGATCGTAAAGAATCTAGAGCTCTGCGCATGAAGGCAGTCAGGTTTAGCTTGTCCAAAGGCACTTTGTACAAAAGAACATTCGATGGCCCACTCGCCATATGATTGTGGTTGGGAGATACCAAATATGTCTTGAAAGAAGTTCACGAGTGCACCTGTGAAAATCATTTGGGGGCTGAGTTATTGGTTCGGAAGATAACTAGGGCCGGCTATTACTGAATCGACATGGAGAAATATGCAAGGGACTTTGTACGAAGAAGTGACGGCTGTCAGAGGCATGCACTGATGATCCATCAGCCTGGAGAGCTACTACACTCGGTCTTGTCACCTTGGCCATTCATAAAATGGGGAATGGACATTATCGGTCCCCTACCATGGGCATCTGGTAAGGCTTAATTCATATTTTTATGACTGACTGTTCTTCTAAATGGGTTAAAGCTCAAGCGTTCAAGAAAGTCCAAGAAAAAGAAGTCATCGATTTTATTTGGGACCACATAGTATGCTAGTTCGGGATACCGGCCGAGATCGTATGTGATAACGAGAAGCAGTTCATTGGCAACAAATTAAGCAAGTTTTTCGAAGACCACAAGATTAGAAGGATTCTATCCACACCCTATCACCCTAGTGGGAACGGATAGGCGGAATCTAAAAACAAAAGCATACTCCAAAACCCGAAGAGAATGTTGACCGATGCCAAAGGAAAATGGAAGGAAATTCTTCCCCAAGTCTTGTGGGCGTATCGTACGACCTCTAAATCTAGTACCAGGGCCACTCCGTTTTAATTGGTCTATGGTGCTGAAGCACTAATACTGGTCGAAGTGGGAGAACCGAGCCTCAGGTTCCGATATACGACCGAAGAATCAAACAGTGAGGCCATGAGCACGAGCCTAGAACTGTTGGATGAAAGGAGATAAGCCGACCTAGTCCGGTTGGCTGCCTAGAAGCAGCAGATATAAAGATATTACAAGCGAAGAGCCAACCTGCGACACTTCAAAATCGGGGACTTGGTGCTAAGGAAAGTAACGGTGCATCCCTGAAATCCGAATGAGGGAAAGCGGGGGCCGAATTAAGAAGGACCATATCCATTCATTGTGATTACTGGCAAGGGCTTGCACAAAATCAAAGCGGGAAATGACGCACAACTACCAAACAATTAGAACGTGGCACACTTAAGGAGATATTATTGCTAAGGTACGTTTTCATCTACCTTTTATAATATTATAAATTAGACAAATGCTTGCAGGAAATGGCCAAGGGAAAGTACGACTACTATGTCTGAAAGCACGCGTTACACTCTTTTCCCTTGAACTGGTTTTATCCCAAATGGGTTTTCCGGTAAGGTTTTTAACAAGGCAACGATGGATCGTGCTAACTTAGATTCAAAGACCGATTTTAAATCGAGGTCCATGGTCGCATCAATAGTATCTGAGCCCTCTCAAAGATCGACCTCGAATACTGGGGGTCATCACCCTCAGGTTAGACTTCTTAGTAAGGAAAGAAGGGAACTTTATACTTAAATAGATTATGCCCGGTGGTTAGGATTTATTGTAATGGCCAAAAGGTGAAATAAATCGTGCCCACATAAGCCACCGCCGGTTTAATGTATGATTTTACTCACCTTTGATCATGTACTTTACACACATAAATGAAACAAATTTCCCGCCTTGCTATTACATATTTTCACCTTTTAAACCATCGAGCCTAAGGGCTATCCCTTTTCGAGACTATCGAGCCCAAAGGCTACACCTACCCGAGCCTAAGGGTTATCCTATTGGGGGACTATAGAGCCCAAAGGCTACCTATACTCGGGGACTATCGTTCGAAACTATTCGGGCATCTCGGGCTATCAAATCCCGGAGGCACAAAACCTATTAGGCAATGCTTAAACCCAAAAGGCTACAGACACTATAAAAAATAGATCGGAGGCGTTCGAAGCCCGTTATCAAAACATAAGGCCTTCAATAAAAATTCAGAACCTGCCAAAAGGTTACCTCGACAAAAGCATCATCTAAGAATACTTAAGCATTTTTGGAAAACTCCTGGTCACTTCGAGTTTTACTAAAATTTAAGCAAATAAAAAATTACATCGAGGTTAGGTTCTGTTTGGACCTCCGAAAAACAAATGACTTGCTACTACATTAGATTATGTGCTAAGGCACTAGAAATATTTGCAACAATGAAAATTGTGAAAAGATGCTAAAACAGATGAAATTGCCAAAAGGGGAAAATTTTATATATTCCAGAATATCTTTACATAGGCCCAACAAAAACAGCCTTAAAATAAACAAAAAGTATATACATAAAAACTAAAAAAATCCCAAGGCATTCACGCCTAATCTTCACTGGATCCCAATTCGTCGCCAGACCTATCGGGGCCTACGGAGTCTTTAGAACCCTCGGAGCCCTCTTTCACCTTTGGGTTCAGCTAGTTGTTTTTGGCCTCGAGCTCAAGTCTTTTTTCCTCCTTGATCTCGGCAGATAAGTCGAAACCTCGGTCATGGATCTCTTCGAGGGTCTCTGATAAGTGGGGATTTTGACTACTTATTAGCGCCTTTTAGCTTTTGTTTTTGTCTAAAAGCATTTAATTGTGTTCCCGGAAAATTATGAAATGTGCTTAATTGTAGGAATATTCGAAGATGAACTCTCGAGATGAAATCCAACCCAAAAAAGGAGTAATCTGAACTCAAGGCCATAAAAGGCACAAAGCCTAAAAGTGCGGACGGTAGAATATCATCTGCGGCCGCAGATGTTGAAGGAAAAGCTAGCAGAGTTTGGTGCAAAGTGCAGTCCCCACATGAATTGTGGGGCTACAAAAGATGGCTAGGACCAAAAGTTTTGAGATTGTGCATTCCAAGTCCCCAGAAGTGCAGACAACACAGGATTTGTGCGGCAGCAGAAGAAGAGCTACGCGGCCGCAGGTGTAAAAGCGCGGGCCGCCGAACATCAAGTGAGGCCGAACTTGTAAAAGTGCAGACCGTAGAAAGAGTGCCTTGCGGCCGCAAATCAAAATTATACGGCCGTAGACCTCTAGGTCCTGACAAAGTTCAAGAAATCTGCTGACCGCACATGGAATTGTGCGCCCGCAGAACCTCCTGAAGGGTATTTTTGTCTAAAATTTGTAGCCCTATATAAATAGACGAGTTTCACAATTTTAGATTAACTTTTGATATCAGCAGCTACAATAGCCATTTCTCTTTTCTTGTTTTAGTAGTTTTTCATATTTTGGGATATTTTAACATAGATTTTATCATTTTGATTTTATAATATGAGTTTATTTAGCATCTCTTCTTCTATTTCTTCAATTTCAACCATAAGTAGCTAGATTTTTACTAGGGTTGTGACCCAACCCTAGCATGTAAACCTTATGGGTGTTTGATTTAATGCATGTTTATGGTTGGATATTTATTATTTAGCCTTGTTCATGTGTGGAATTAATGGTTGCAAATATTAGTTCATGCCTATTTGACTTAGTCTCACTTGAGAAAGAGAGACTTCGTCTAGGAAAAGTTGGCTAACAAGAAATTCGTTCAATCGAGAGATTGATAATCCCAATTAAGGGTTCAATCTAGAGATAGTAATAACCCGACTTGAGCTTCTATCAACTATTTTGTGCAATACTCATTTGGACTTGAGAAAGCCAAATTGGAGAAAATCACTCTCTGACCGAGAGGTATTTTGTGGGTAATTGAGTGTTGATAGCTATAATGCACCCTATCAACAAAAAAAGCGTTAAGGTTTATATCCCATTAGGCAAAACTCTAGGTGATGGTCATAGCCCTAGACTTTTTACATAATTTGAAAAACAACAAAAACAATTTCTTAGTTTCATTTCTTAACTTTGCAATCTTACTTTAAAATAGACATAGAAGCAACCCCAATTTGTGAAAGTTTAAATTGAGATAGTTCATACTCACGTACTATAATATATACTCCTAAATCTCATATATAACTCCATATGAAAATCGACCCCGACTCTTGTTGGGTATTACTATTGCAATCGACCATTTCATATCCTTGATTTGAGGTGTGAATTGGACGAGATTAATTTTTGGCGTCGTTTTTGTGAATCAATTGTAGGTGCAACAATGGCAAACAACAATGATCAACTCGGAAATATGCCTTTAGGGGATGTGGACGTTGAGGAGGACCAAGTTGAAGAGGTTCCTCTTGAACCTCAATCAAATAGAAGAGGCCGGGTGCCTCAAGACAATGTACCTATTCCACCCTCACCTCCAGCAAGAGCAGCTCCACACTAGGTGTAACCAAATGAAGGGTATGCAAGTGCCATAGTCCTTCCCCACATTAAGGCGGGCAACTTTCAAATCACAAATGTAATGCTCGCATTGCTAGAGCAACGCGGATTCTTCACCGGGGCTCCAAGTCAAAATGCATAACAACACTTGAAGGGGTTTGTGGACACTTGTTGGGGGGAGTAAACAGACAGACGTCTCCGAGGATCCTTTAAGGTTAAGGTTATTTCCCTTCTCTCTACGGGGAAAAGCCTTAGATTGGTTGGAAAGATTGACAAACCATTCCATCCATACATGGGATGAGTTGGCGGAGAAATTTATTGACAAGTGCTTTTTTCCCAGGCATATGGATACTCTTAGAGACGAGATTCTAGCATTCAAACAAGAGCCCAATGAGCCGTTACATGAGATATGGGAGTTGTATAGAACAATGGTCAAAGAATGCCCCAATAATAACATGACAGAAGTTATGATTCAACAAACTTTCAATCAGGGGATCAATACGGCCAACCAGTGTGCGGTAAATCAACTTGCCGGTGGAAATTTTTATGACAATGCCGTATGCGGAAGCTTGTGAGATTTTAGATGAAATGGAGAACACATCATAGGCATGGAAAAGTTGGGCTAATGTTCCTCAAGGTGATCCGAACGTGATTCACCTCCATAAAGAGTTGAATGACCATGGGCAAGCCATTGCCGAATTGACCACCACAATGAATCAATTAGCAAAGGCTCAATTTCAACAAATGAAAAGTCCTAAGCAAGTCAATTCCATGAAGGGAGTAAATATGATGGTGAAAAAAAGAAGGACCAAGGGTCCACAAGTGCATAACCGAGTGTATATGCAAAAAGATAGTGGGTTGGATCAAGATGAATATTACAATGAACAAGAGGAGGAAGTGCAATATGTGAACAACTTTCAAGGGAAAAGAAACAACTCTCAAGGCCCAAATCAACAACAATGGTGACCTAAAGGTAATCAAGGTAATTGGAATTCTAACAACCAATGTAACTGGAGTGGCGGCAAAAATCAAGGGAATTGGCATAATAACAACAATTAAGGAAAGTGGAGTGGTGGAAATAACCAAGGTAATTGTAATGGTAACAACCAAGGATATTGGGGAGGTAAGAATCAAGGGGGATAGAACAATAACCAAGGAAATCGGGGGTCGGGTTTTCAAAGGTTCCTGATATATCAACAACCGAGCAACCCGCTTCCTTATCCTTCCCATGGTCCAAGTTCTTCCAACAATGAAATCGGGTGTATTTAAAATATGCTCAAGAAAATTATGGAGAAGAATGCCGATTCTGATGCCCAACTTTCCTCCCATAATACATCAATCCGTAACTTGGAAGTTCAAATAGGGCAAATCTTTCAAGCTCTAAATACTCATCCTAAGGGGGCATTACCAAGTGACACGGTGGTGAACCCTAAGGGTGGGAACAACAGAGGACATGCCATGGCCATTACTATAAGGAGTGGAAAAGGTGGGAATGCACCCACCTCAAGAAAAAGGAAAATTGATGAAGAGCAAGTAGTGTAATAAGAGGAGATCCTGAACAATGTTAAGCAATCCAATGATGAGGTTCAGATTGATATTGATGATAATGTGGAAGAGACTCATGAGGAGGTGAACCTATCTAGGGATCAAATTATTGACATGCCGAAACCGGTAGTGCAAAAGGTTAGGGCACCATTGCCTAAGCCTCCACCTCCCTACCCTCAAATACTTGAAAAGAAAAATGGTGAAAACCAACTCATGAAGTTTATTCAAATGATGAAGAGTCTCTCAATCAATGTGCCATTAGTTGAAGCCTTGGAGTAAATGCCCGGTTATACAAATTTCATGAAGGATCTTGTGACAAAGAAGCGGTCAATGAATTTCGAAACTATAAAATGACTCATCAAGTTAGTGCAATTATGCATTCAATGGCTCCCAAGTTAGAGGATCCCGATGCTTTCACGATTCCATGTACAATTGGAAGTGCTGAGTTAAAGCTCTTTGTGATCTTGGGGCAAGTATAAATTTGATGCCCTATTATGTTTTCAAGACATTGGGAATTAGGTAACCAAGGCCCACCTCTATGAGATTGCATATGGCCGATCGTATTATGAAGAGACCTTTGGGAGTGATTGAGGAAGTTTCTGTTCATGTTTTATAAATTCATTCTCCCGATAGATTTTGTCATTCTTGATTGTGAGGTTGATTATAAGGTGTCGATTATCCTTGATAGACCGTTCCTTGCTACAAGGAATGCTCTTTGTGATGTTGAAGCCGGAGAACATACTTTCCGGGTTGGTGATGAAAAAGTGGTTTTCCATATGTGTAAGTCCATGAGGCAACCCAATAGCAATGAAGTGTGCTCTTTTGTGGACTTGGTGACCGATGTAATTGTGGATGAAACAAGTGTTGTGATAAATGTTGGTGATATGTTGGAGGCCGTCTTGCTCAACTTTGATGATGACGAGATGGATGGTTTTGTGGAATGTGTGAACTTTTTGCAAGGAATGGGGTCATACACATATGAACCCCACAAATTGTCCTTGGATATTTAAAATAGGACAACTCCTCTTACAAAGCCTTCAATTGAAAAGCCTCCTATCTTGGACTTGAAGCTATTGCCTCACATATTAGGTATGGATTTCTTGGCCCTTCTTCTACTTTAGCGGTTATTCTTTCCTCTTGTTTGACTAACGTGCAGGTAGACTCCACATTGGCGGTGCTACAAAAGAGGAAGAAGGCTATTGTCAGGAAATTGGTGGATATTCAAGGGATAAGCCCCGCATTTTGCATGCACAAGATTAACTTGGAGGAAGGTGTCAAACAATCTATTGAACATCAAAGGAGACTCAGTGAAGCCATGCAAAAGGTTGTCAAAAAGGAGATCATCAAGTGGTTGGATGCCGGGGTTGTCTACCCCATTTCCAATAGTTCATGGACTTCTCCAGTTCAATGTGTCCCAAATAAAGGGGGCATAACGGTGGTTACAAATGACAAGAATGAGTTGATTCCTACAAGAACAATAACCGGGTGGAGAGTGTGTATGGACTATAGTATATGCTCAACAAAGTTACGAGGAAGGACCATTTTCCACTTCCCTTCCTAGATCAAATGTTTGATAGATTGGCCGGCCGTGCTTTCTATTGTTTCCTTGATGGGTATTCCGGCTACAACCAAATTCTTATTGCTCAGGAGGATCAAGAGAAAACTATTTTTATATTTCCTTATGGTACTTTTGCCTTCAAGCGGATGCCATTTGGGTTGTGCAATGCACCGACAATTTTTCAAAGGTGTATGATGGCCATCTTCATGGACATGGTGGAAGATTACCTTGAAGTCTTCATGGATGACTTCTCAATGTTCGGAAAGTCTTTTGATGATTGTCTCGCAAACTTGGATAAAGTGTTGGCAAGATGTGAAGAAACAAATTTGGTGCTCAATTGGGAAAAACTTCATTTCATGGTCGAGGAAGGCATTGTCCTTGGCCAAAAAATCTCAAAGAATGGAATTGAAGTCAACAACATAAAGATTTAGGTGATTTCTAAACTCCAACCTCCAACTTCGGTGAAGGGCGTGCGGAGTATCTTAGGCCACGCGGGGTTTTACAGGCATTTCATCAAGGATTTATCTAAAATGGTGAACCCGTTATGCAAACTTTTGGAGAAAGATGCTAAGATCCACTTCAATGATGATTTCATGAGAACCTTTGAATTGTTAAAGTCCAAGTTGACTACTACTCCCATTATCACCGCTCTAAATTGGAGTGTTCCTTTTGAGCTTATGTACGATGCAAGTGATGTAGTGGTGGGGGCTATTTTGGGGCAACACATCAACAAGATTTTTTATCCCGTCTACTATGCTAGTAAGACCATGAATAGTGACCAAGTAAACTATACCATTACGGAGAAAGATCTCCTTACCATTGTGTTTGCTATTAAGAAGTCCCCCCGTACTTGATAGGTGCAAAAGTGATTGTCCACACGGATCATGTGGCACTTCGTTATCTTATGAGTGAGAAAGATTCCAAAGCCAGGTTGATGATATAGGTGATTTTGTTGCAAGAGTTTGATATTGACATCCAAGATCAAAAAAGAAGTGAAAATCAAGTGGAGGACCACTTGTCTCGTTTGGAGGAGGAGAGGAGGTCGCATGATGGCCTTGAAATCAATAACTCCTTCCCGATGAGAAACTTTTGGCTATTTCATGAAAGAAGTGCCATGGTTTGTGGATCTAGCAAGTTTTATTGTGAGTCGTATCATTCCGGATGAGTTCTCTTCAAACCAAAAGAAGAATCTCAAACGGGATTTTCAAGACTATTATTGGGATGAACCGTACCTTTTTCGAATTTGTAGGGATGGGGTGATTAGAAGATGTGTACCGGAGGAAGAGCAACGTGAAATTCTTGGGGCTTGTCATTCTTCACCATATGGTGGTCACCCTAGTGGAGCGGGAATGACTGCCAAAGTGCTAAGTTGCAATTTCTATTTGCCCACTCTTTACAAGGATGTAAATGATCTAGTCAAGCGATGTGATGAATGCCAAAGGGCCGATGGAATCTCAAAGAAAAATGAAATGCCCCTCACCACTATTTTGGAGATTGATATTTTCGATATATGGGGTATTGACTTCATGGGTCCTTTTGTGAGTTCTTGTGGAAACACCTACATCTTAGTCGTGGTTGATTATGTGTCTAAATGAGTTGAGGCCATTGCTCTACCTAAAAATGAGGTGAGAAGTGTGGTGGCGTTTTTGAAGAAGAATATTTTCACAAGGTTTGGTACTCCACGGGCTATCATAAATGATTGGGGAGGGGGGTCACATTTTTGCAACAAAGCCTTCGACACCTTACCCACCAAGTATGGTGTCACTCATAAAGTCATGACTCCCTATCATCCACAAGCAAGCGGTCAAGTGGAAGTCTCCAACCGGGATATAAAGAGTATTTTGTCCAAAATAGTGATTGCTAACCGGACAGATTGGTCCAAGAAACTTGATGATTCTTTATAGGCTTATAAGAAGGCTTGCAAAACACCTATAAGAATGTCTCCATATCGATTGGTGTTCGGAAAAGCTTGTCATCTTCTGGGGGAACTTGAGTACAAAGTCATGCGGGCTTTAAAGAAGTTGAATCTTGAGTGGGATGTCACCGCTAACTTGAGGGTGGCACATTTGAATGAGTTGGATGAGTTCCGGTACTATGCATACACAAGTTCATCCTTATACAAAGAGAATATGAAATATCTTTAAGACAAGTACATATGGAACAAAGAGTTCAAAGAGGGTGATCTTGTGTTATTGTTCAATTCATGGTTGAGGATGTTTCCCATAAAGCTAAAGTCTAAACAGAGTGGCCCGTTTGAAGTTGCGGGTGTGACACCCTTTGGTGCATTGGACTTGAAGAATAAAAATGATGAGGTATTCCAAGTCATTGGTCACCGAGTGAAGCATTACTTGCAAAAAAGTTGGTGATAGCCATGTTGTGGCGGTGATTCATTTCAAGTGATAGTAATCTGCATCGTGCCGCGACGTTAAATCAAGCGTTTCTAGGGAGGCAACCCATGTTTCTTTTTCATTTCTTTTCTTCTTTTACAATTAGGTATTAATTTTGTGCTAACTGCATTTGAAGTGTATTGTAGGAATTGTGCCCCGAAAATTGGCTAAGTATGAAAAAAGTGCGGACCACATGTTTATTGTGCGGAACGCATAATTGTGATTGCTACAGCGAAAGGGAACTGCGGCCGCACAATTGCAGTGCGAATCTTACAAATTGAAAAGGGAAAATGCATACTCTTTGAAGTTTTGTTTGTTATAGAAATAACCAAAGTGCACCCGCACACCAAAATCTGCAGTCCGCAAAAAATATCTGCGGCCGGACAACAAAATTTGCAGACCGCAGATCAGCAGGGGCTTGTGAGCTCTAGGTAGCAGAGTGCGGACATCAGAACGAATTCTGCGGCCGCAATAAGCCCTTTCTCCCTTAGTCGGACCGTCCAAGTATAAATAGTAGACTTAGGGCTACTGTTCCTCTTTTTCTCTCTCTGAGCTCAACAGTTCTAAAATTGAAATTTCTTGTTAAAGTTGCTGCTCACAAGCGTAACAACTGTTGATCACTCATCTCTTGCATTCCTTACTCTCTGGTATACATCATCATCTTGATTAACTTCTTTAAATTTTTAGATTTTTGGTTAAATTTTGAACCATTTGTCTATGAATCTATTTGAACAATGTTGTGGGGTGAATATGTTGTGGGTAATTGATAATTGCTCATAGGAAATGGGTAACTTAATTTTCATGCTTCAATGTTAATACCATGTCAAAATTGTGCAAAAACATTGTTAACCCTAGAACTCTGTTCGTTAATGTTTTGAAATCTGCGGCCGCACGAGAAATTATGCGGTCCATAGAAGTTGAGATTAGGGTCTTGTGTCAAGCATGATTCTGCGGCCTCATTTTAAATTGTGCGGACCGCTAAAATCCCATCGTGACCGCAGAAAAGTGAGTGCGGTCGCAAAATAGCCCAGTCACTGTCTTTAGAGAGTTGGAACTCTGGTGAATCTGATGTGCGGCCATGATAGAAAATGTGGGTACCTCACTCCAGTTCTACGGTTGCACTAATAATTATACGGACCGAAGATCCAGTTCTGCGGCTGTAAGATCAAATTGTGCAGTCTGCAATGTTCTGCTTGCGGCAACACTTATAATTGTGCGGACCGCACTCCCTCACCCCTTAAGCATATTTTACACGGTGTGTTCACTGTCTGTTTGCACTTGAATTACATCTGACTCCTGATGTTGCTTGTTATAGAAAATAGTTAGATCTCGAGGCCGTGGAGATACTTCAAAGAGGAAGGGTGAACCTTCTGGAGGCCGAGGCAAAAGTACTTTAACCTTCGCCCTCGAAAAGATAATCACCAAGAAGACTATAGCCCGCCGAGGAAGAAATCTAGAGCCCTCCGAATCCAGTTCTTATGCCCCATCTAGGGAAGCATCAGAGGGCGACTCGGTTTAAGAGCATCCGGCTATGTAATCAAAGCTACTGAGGAGGTGTCAACTCCGCAAGGAGCCTTCCATATCACATAGCACCTCCGAGGGGTCAGAGAGTGCCAGTCAGGCTTTGGAGCCATCCTCTACACCTATCCTTGAGGAACCGGAGACTACAATTGATGATATTTTGGATGATGGCCGAGGGGGGAGATACTACAGTTGCCGGCCTTGTGAGGTCGAAGAAGAAAGAGGTTTGGGAAGACCAGTTCGTTAATCTAGTTGTCTTCACTAGCTTCCATGAGTGGTGGCCAGTGTGATCGCTCACTCTTGAGCGGCAATTCCAATTGAAATACCTTGACAAGTACAATCCGGTAGTCTTGAGATAGTTCCGAGAGCAGAAAGGGTGGATGTGGTTCACCCAGAGTGTACTGCATGCAAAGGAGTATCTGGTCAAGGAGTTCTATGCCAATGTGGCGCACATAAATAAAGGGACCAAAGTGACCAAAGTGAGGAATATGAAGGTGCGGTTTGACCAGCACACCTAGAACACCTACGTGGGGTTTGAAGATGTTGAACCTGCATAGTACTTGGAAAAGCTAGCGATGGGAGATGCAGCTCGCCCATGGCTCGCTGAGATTGTTGCAGCCCCGGGCCCACCACCACCATGGATCATAGCAGGGATACCTATTCAGTGGAACACCCTGAACTTCAAGGTGAAGGGATGCTAGACTTTTGTATGCAGCAGACTAGACCCGTGCCAGAATGAAACGAACCTTCCTATCTCGCAAATAGTTCTAGTCGCCTCCATTATGCCTAGGTACCCGATCAATGTGGGTGCCATGATGTCGGCCAACATGTCTGTGGTTGGTAGGTAAGCTGATACCTCCTACCTATATACTAACACCATCACTGAGTACCTTACAAATGTACGGGTGGGGCAAAAAGATTTTGATACGAAGGTGGGAGCGAAGAAGCCCTTCTAATGGTATTCTCTGATGGATGCACATAACCCTAAGAGAAAGGGTCAGCCTACTACCACCATTGGCTAGTCTGATGAGCCATCGATGGCACCAATAGTGATAGCTGATATGCCATCCACTTTAGCAAAGCCTTCAGCTAGTGTAGCTTCCATGCCCCCACATTTAGCCTCATTGCCTTCCATCTCAGCTTTGAAGCCGGTACCTATGCCTACTGTTCCACTTTTTGCGCTGCGAGTCTCCCAGACTCTGGAGAGCCTCAACAACTGGATACAGAAAGCCACTAGAAATCTGTTTAACATATCTAGTACTGTTGCAGCACAGTCATCCATTCTGGAACCCCATATTCCTCCAACAGTGGAGGAGCCTTTGAAGACGCTCTTGGAGAACCAGACCACCATATTGAACACTTTGGTAGAGCATGGATCAGTGATTGAGGAGCTGGGAAAGCAAGTAAAGAAAATAAGGAAATCCTAGGTGTCCAAGAAATTAGTTGACAGGCTGCGGAGAGAGGTGACCAAGATTGCAGCAGCTGAAGATCTTCCATTTGACATGCTGTTGGATCCAGCTCTAGCAGCACCAGCAGCACCATCAGCTCCAGTGGCATTAGCTGGCCAGTTTGAGGAGCCAGACCTGGTTGCCGACACTACCGAGGCGGTGCGCCAGATGTTCACCAACCCAGCTACTCCAAGAGGCGAGGATGATGAGATCCACTTTATAGGTGTTAATCGGGCTGACGCCCCCGTCGGCCCGGTTCAGCCCGTTACTGTTGCTTAATGTGCAGGCTGGGACGGGTTGGTCGGGGGGGGGGGTGGGGGGTTGGACGAATATGTTTTGGATAACGGTACACCGTACCCACTAAGCTTGTAACCCGTTAATGGATTGTTTCTGGGCTGCAGCTCGTTATCAGCTCGGTTACCGTTACAGGTTTATTTTAAATTATTTGGACCTTTGCCAACGGTCAAATTGAGAAATGACCATTGGGGAACAACCAGATTTTGCAGAAATGGCCATTTCGGTCTCCCTATTAAAAATATAGCCCCACCCCTAGTAATTGAAAAATTACATTTTTAACCTTTTAAAACCTATAAATAACACCCTTCTTCTTCATTTTTCTCACAATTCACTCTCTTACTACTCTTATTTTCTCTTGATATTGTTGTTCTTAAATTCTCAAATCTCAAATTCTCAATTACTTATTATTTCAAATTTCATCAATTATTTTGGTTTAGCCATTAAAAAATTATTATTATCAAATATCAAGTATTCAAGTGAAGTGTGTTATCATGTACTATCAAGTATCAACTATCAAGTTTCGGTCTATCAACTGAAGTTTGATTTTTGATATCAAAATTAGTACGACATTCGAAACCCCGGTACACTCGTTCCATCTCTTTCTCTTATTTGGTGTACACTTATTTTATTATTTAGAATTATTAATTTAATTTCATAATTTAATTTACATAATGGATTTACTTAGAGCAGCCAAAATGTCACGACCCAAATTCCCAACCTTAGGGCCATGATGGCGCGTAACACCACACTTGTTAGGCAAGCCAGTGTTAGAAATTGATTAGCCATTTCCCTTTGACTAATTATTAAAACATAATAAGACGATTTAAATATTACTAAATCTGATAGTTTCCATCAATAACTTCATGAATAAAATAATAAACGAATAAATAAACCAAGCCACGAACTAAATATATAACTCTAAGACTACCCCAGGGTCTGGTGTCACAATTCACGAACTTCTAAGAATACTACATATAATGGGCTGAAAGAAATAATGTATCTGTTTTGAGTAAAATAAACAGTCTTTATAAAACTAAGAGAAGACTCCAAGAATTCTGCGGATGCCAGCAGATCTACCTCGTGTCTCCAAGTAATGAATGACAGCTACTAAAGTCTCTAACACTGGACAGTATCTAGATCTGCACAAAAGAGTGAAGAGTGTAGTATCAGTACAACTGACCCCATTTACTAAGTAAGTGCCGAGCCTAACCCTGACGAAGTAGTGACGAGGCTACGGCGGGGCAATTATAATATAACCTGTAACAACATATAAATAATAAAGCAAGAATGAAATTCTAAACTAAACAAAAACAATCAACTATATCAATAAATGAAATAACTTAGCCACCTCTTGCTAGGTCTCAGCTATAACCAAATTCTCACATAAGCTTCCACATTTCAAATTTCGCTTTCAAAGTAACTGTAGGTGTCAAATATAAGATAAACAGTAGAGTAAAATAGAAAGATTTCTGTTCCTTTTATTTAAAAATTAATAAATCATAAATATTCTCCCTTATCGCTCCTTGTTGCGGCGTGCAACCCGCTCCCACCAGTCCACCCTTATTCCTCCTCCTTATATACAAATATCTCTCTTATTTCTCCTATTGCGGCATGCAACCTGATCCCACTTGTACACCCTTATCACTCCTTGTTGCGGCGTGCAATTGGCTCCCACCAGACAATCATATCACTTTTATTTATAAAGATTTCACAAATTTCAAATCAATGCCTTTCACAATATTTTTGCCTCAACAATTGTAAACAGTAAACCGTACCACTCATAACTTCATCATTTATCATTTCACAAATAAATCAACCGTAATATATATTAAAACACTGTCAACTAGATCACCATTTTATGTATCACAATGAAGCCAAAGGAACAACCAACACTTCCAAAATACTTGAAACAATACTTAACAGTAATTTAACGAAACCAAGTAAGCATATAGACATCAATGATCATAAAACAATTAAGCCAGGGATCAATTAAATTGGAAACGGGGAAGGGATCATGTTTAATAGATAACTTGGTGGTGTATAGATACTCGTCACCTCATCTATACACCACGCACATGCAAATTCACGTAGCAATTAGGTCGGGGGTTCCTATTCCCTCAAGTCATGGTTAAACCAAGCACTTACCTCAAATTCGCAGGTCACTTACTACTCAATTATAGCTTTTCCTTTTGAATTCACCTCTAATACACTCGAATCTAATCATAATTAACTTAATATCATTAATTAATGCTAAAGGAACTAACTATTCTGAAAAATTATAGTTTTCCTACGTTTTCTTAAAAAAAAAAATGACCTCGGGCCCGCTTGGTCCAAACTCGGGGTTTGGACCAAATTCTGTTTACCCATTTACCCCCGAGCTCGAGTATGCAATTAGTTTCGAAATCCGACCCCAATTCGAGGTCAAAATTTGATTTTTACAAAATTCTAATTCTACCCAAACCCCCATTTTTTGCCATGAAAATTCTTGATTTTTGATTGAAAAGTGATGAAAAACATTGGATAATCGAAAGATAAGATTTTACAATTGTTTACCAACACTTTGGAGATGAACCTGTGTGAAGAAAAATGCCTCTAGGTCTTTTTAGTTCGAAAATATGAAAAAATGGCTGCTGCCGAGTTGGATTCTATGATTTTTTTTTTTTTTTTTGAAGAAAAGGTGTGGAGCACTAGTGCACTAGAAACTGTTATGACAACAGTTTTCTTTTATGACAGCAAGTTTTTTTTACAAGTTAAAAACATCCCGAAGCCTACCCGAAACTCACCCGATCCCTCGGGCTCCAAATCAAATATGCACGTAAGTTTAAAAATATCATACTGATTTGCTCGTGCAATCAAATCATGAAAATAACATCTAAAACAATGAATTTAACCTCAATACTTATGATTTTTCTCAAGAACACTTAAATTTCACTATTTCTCAACCGGACGTCCAAATCACATCAAATCAACTCCGCTTCTCCCCAAATTTAACAGATAAAACTTAAATATCATAACAAACCTGTATCGAGTTTCGGAACCAAAATACGGGCCCGATACTAATGGTTTCAAACATTAATTTTTTTCTTTATTTCATTAATAATTCAGCAAAATAATTTCTTTCAAAAATTGATTTCTAAGGTTTGGGACCTCGGAATTAAATTTCGGGCAGACGCGCAAGTCCCATATTTTACTGCGGACCTTCCGGGATCGTCAGAACATCGATCTGGATCTTTTTACTCAAAATGTTGACCAAAGTCAACTAAAACCAAACTTAAATTATAAAATCATTATTTATTACATTTTTACTAAAAGCTTTCCAGTTTCACGCTCGGACTGTGCACGCAAATCAAGGTATTTAAAATTAGTCTTTTTATGGCTAATAAACCTAGAACAGAATCTTAATTCATAAAATAACCCCTTGGGCCATCACACAAAAAAGCATGCACTAGTAGAGGTGGTAGTAAGAAAACTTCCAAAAGATCAAGATGTGGTGTTGGTTTTTCTAGTAGCTTTACACATATTTCTGAAAGTTCACCTAAAAATTTAAATGTAGATTATGAGCGAATACAAGAAAATTATGGTATAGATGATGATTTAGATGATATTCAATCACCCGATAATCTTGAAACACCTCCACCTACACCTGGTAATGCTAGTCAAACTCAAAATATTAGGGGTGGAACAAGTAGGCCTCCTCTCCCTATTAAGAAGAATCGACGATTAAGAAGTAAATGTTGGATGTTTTTTGAAAGACTAGAAGATAAATTTTTTTATGTAAAATATAAAATTTGTAATGAACATTATAAACATGAGCCCGGTAAGGGAGGGGGAATGGGCCAACTTCGTAGGCATATGTAAGAGAAACACCCTCTTGACTGGGGAGTAGATGAGGAATCTGGGCAATAAAAATTTAACCCGAGTACTGGGGGTTATTTGGTAAATATGGTATTAAGAAAGATCGAGAAGAATTAGCTTACATGATTATTTTAGGTTGTTTATCTTTTAGTTTTGCTTCTTCACCGTATCTTGTTACTTATATTCAAAGAATTTATAACCCTATGTTTAACGGTATTCCTAGAAGTACTTGTAGAGCTAATATCTTTAGGCTTTCTGGACAATATCAAACATATATACATTATTTGTTTGAAAGTTTTCCTTGTAGAGTTTCTCTTACTTCTGATATTGGTTGTGCTGTAAATGAAAATGATTATTTGACTGTTATATGCCATTGAATAGATGATAATTTTTGTATGCAAAAACGTATTATTGCTTTTAAATATGATGAAGATCAAAGTCATACTGGTGTATTTATAAGTAATACTATCCATGAAGTTGCTATATTTTATAATCTTGCAGAAAAGGTTTTGTGTATATCATTTGATAATGCTTCTAACAACAATGCTGTTATTACAATAATAAAATTGCATCTACACCCACCACTTCCTGAAATATTTCATGTTAGATGTGCATGTCATATTCATAACTTGATTGTGAAGAGTGGCCTTGAATTATTTAGAGATGAATTTATTTTAGTTAGGAGAGTTGTTGGTGTAATTCAAGGAAATAATAGAAGTGCTAGATTAAATACATTTAAGGAAAAATGTGTACACTATGGACTAAAACCAAGACATATGCCTGAAGAAATAGATACTAGGTGGAATTATACTTATTTATTCTTAAGATGTTGTAATAAATATAGAATGCCTATAACTGAAGTTGCTAATTCTCATTGTACCGATCCTAGTCTTTTGTTAACATCTAGAACTTGGGATGTCATTCATGATGCTGTACAATTTTTACAAAAATTTTATGTGGCTTCACTTGAGTTTTCTGGAGCTTATTATCTTACTATTGCAAATGGTTTAGTTCATATTATTGAAATTTCTCTTTTACTACATAATTTGAAGAAAAAAGAAGGATATGCTTCTGCTGTTGAATCTATGCTAGATAAGTTTAAAAAATATTTCTACCCAATTCCCCATATTTACATAATTGGTGCTATTTTAAACCCTACTATCAAAATGATAAAGTGTCGCCAATTAATTAGAGATTTATATACTTATATGGATATTGGACCAACTAAAACTCTTGATATTGACACTTATATTTCTGATCTACACACACATTTACAAACTTTATATAATTATTATGCTAACATTGTTGATGCTTCTTCGGTTGTAGATGCAAATATTCCTTCAAGTAATCCTTCAACGTCTGGAACAACTATGGATGATGATGATGATGTTCAAGATTATTTGATTTGGTCTACACTAGGAGAGCATCAACAAACCAACAATATAAATATTTATGAACTCCAATTCTACTTGCAAAAGTCACCAGAGCCCCTCATAAAGGATTTTCTATCGCTGGGTTGGTGGAAGAGCAACTCAAATCAATTTCCTATTTTTTCGGCCATGGCTCGAGACGTGCTAAATGTGCCGATTTCAACAGTCGCATCAAAAAGCTCATTTAGCCAAGTAAGGCAGCAACTAGGAGATACCCGTAATTCATTGGGCAACAACGCTTTGAAAATTCTAGTGTGCTTCAGAGATTAGATAAGATCAGAACGGCGAAATCAAGGGCGTGCCGAGGTAGATGAAGAGGAGGACCAAGAAATTGGAGATATAATAGTTTATGGTTCCGATTCAATCAATGCCAAAAATCAAGAACCTCATGTTGACATGGAAGAACTTACAAAAATGATGCAAACTATGTGATGTACTATTTCTTATTTTTTATAATTGTTGTAAACTTTTAATTTGCAAGTTCAAAAATAAAAAATCAAAAAAGAACTTGAAAATTAATTTGAAGTATTAAAAATATAAAATGAAAGTTTTCGGCATTTGTTCCTTATATATTGCCTATTGGTCTTATTAAATAATTTTTTGTAGCCACTTACCTTCTAATTTCAATTTTATAATTTTAAAATACAAATTTCAAATTTAAAACTTTAAACTTTAAACTCTAAACTTCAAAGTTTAATTCTAAGCCTTAAAAGTTTGCAAACACTTAAGTATCAATAACATTGAATAAGAAAAATAAAATTTAATTAAAAAAATTTTTTACAGTAGCCCAGCCTGCCCGAACCCGTGAAGCTAGAACCTGAACGAGCCCTAAATAACCCGAAAAGGTTCAACCCACCCCCAGCCCGTTAACCAACCCGGTCTGGTAACAGACGGGCTAGTTTTTTCCCTGTTCAACCCGTCCCAGCCCGCCCAACAAACACCTATAATCCAGTTAGAGGAGACTGAGGGTGGTGACGCTGCTGTGGACAGAGAGATATCAAAGGCAACATAGAGAGTCTTCTTCACTCTTACCCTTCCTTTACTCTTATTTTGTTAAGCATTAGAGATAATGCTTATTTTTATTCGGGGGTGGAGTTTATTCGATCTATTTAGATGATGATTCTGAGACAATTGGTTTGTAATAACTGACAATATTTTTTTCTTTCTCCTTATTATATATATATTTTTTCCTTTCTCTCATGATGTATATATTCTCTACCTTCTCTCATTATGTACATTCGTTCTACTTTTAATAGTTTTTGTTTTGTAGCTTTTTTATGTTTGTATTCTTATTAGTTAGTGTTTAGTTTAGTAGTTTGTTTTTGATTTAATAGATTTTTTTTATGTTTTAGTATACAATAAGCCTTTGATTTTCTTAATGCCACGGTTCTTTTCAAAGGTAGTTTTATGTGTGAACCGGGTGACTCGTCCTAACGATGGATGGCATGAAAACCTTCTTAAGGGAATGAGTCCATTCCGTGTTTAGGTGACACTACAACAAAAAGGCATTTGGCGGAAATTATTTAGCAGCAATAAGTCAATTGCCGCTAATAGATTCTATAATCTGAAATATTAGCAGCAAATGACCGTTAGCAGAAAAAAATATCCTTTTAACGACAATAAAAATTAATTGCCATTAAAAATTACTAATTGACTTTTAGCGGAATAGCTTTTTCTTTTATTTTAACTTTCCCTCCCTACCCAAAAATAAATCTTTCCCTCCAATTTTTTTTGGACAAGAATGAACGATTCCTTCCAATCAGAAAATAATAGGAAAACCTATTCCTTAATTGAACGGGATACGGAAGAGTTGAGCGATTAACAAAATCGCAAATATAGTTTTCGGTGAGCTTTTTCCCCAGATAACTGCTCTTTTTCCCTAGGTATCTTTGCTTTTTACCTAGCAGATGCGATTAACAGTTGAGTTTGGATTGTGCTGCTCGATTATGCTTTATCGTCGTTGTTAGTATTCTCTGTTTTATCCGTTTCCCATTTCTCTTTTCGTGTAGGTTTGAAGATTGTTGCAGACGAACTCATTCTTCTCCTTCAATTTCTTGTCTTTATCAGCAAAACAATCTGCTTACCAGGTACAAATTTGTGCCTTCAACTGTTGCGATTTGAGATTTGCAAAAGTACAGTCTTTCTACATATGCGGGTTGTTTGTAATATCCAACTGCTGTTAAATTGACATGCGATAATTGGGTTTATTCCTCCTCCGTTCCTTGATTGTTTTATGATTTTGTTCCTCCATTTTCTGTTATTCTTGTGATTATTCAGACATATTGATGTTCTTATTGAATCTACCACTAGTTGAGATATGAATTCCTCTATATGTTTTTTGTTATTCTTGTCATTGTTCAGAAATTGTAAGTGTCGCCGATGCATATTGATGTTTTCATTGAATCTACCACTAGTCGAGATGAATTCCTCTTTATATTTTCTGTTATACTTGTGATTGTTCAAAAATTTTCTAAGTGTCATCGATGCATATTGATATTTTCATTGAATCTACCACTAGTCGACATATGAATTCTACCATGTTCAAAATATTTGCCCGAGTATGACATATATACTGTCTTTTATTGTTTTGTTAGTTGATGTTTTAGTGCGTCATTAGGCTTATTACTGGTTTTTTACTTATTACAAAATGAGTTTTTGTGGTTAAAAGGTTCTGAAAACTATTTTACATCTTTTAGTCCTCCTTGTTGATGACGAGAGATTGATGAATGAAACTTTCTCCACTCTTTTAATAGTAGACAAATACAATTGTATGTGGCAAAATCAGAGGGCTTAATTTCTCGCTATCAAGCTACTTCGGAAGAATATCTCGAGACCACGAGGACGTGGAGTTGCAATCGAGTCCCCTCCCTCGAGGCTCGTCGAGGCCCGACTCAAAGAAGACGAAGATCGGGGCTGGAACAAAAAAGGGAATTCCCAAGGCACGCGACTAAGTCTAATAGAGACGGCCTACCCAGAGCCTATGTCAAGGCGTCATGTCTAAGCCGTCACATCTCCATGCTTTCACAATTAATGTATATTGTACTATAACCAGATTCCTCTCCTATATAAAGGGAACCCACACTACTTTGTAAAGGGCTGCTGGAGCTCCAACTATTCTCCGCAAGATCAATAATCTCTCTCTCTCTCTCTAACTTACTCGCTCGAGACCACTCTTTGCATTTATCGCTTTAATACTTGTTCTTTATTTATTGATTGGTATTGGCCATAAAGAGCCTTCTTTAATTATATTCTAACTGTTATCCCTCTCCCGGTTACCCCCGATAGCTCGAGCTTGACCCGGATATCAACCCTGATGCCCCTCATCGACCAATCGGAAGCCCGAGCAACAAGCCCCTCGGTTTGATCACTGCCCTGTTTTAGCTTGTGTCTCTTCGTCAAACTTCATACTCTTAGCATCAGTTGCTCTAACAACTAGCATAAAAATAGATCACATATTTTTAGAGTCCCATTTACAAATTTAATTATTGTTACCATTTTCACGGCAAACAGTTTGGCGCCCACCGTGGGACTAAATATAATAGTGAATATTTTCTTGCCGGTTTCATTGTATAAATGCAAGTTATCTTTCACACTTTTTCTTGTCCAAGATCTCTTGATTTCAGGTCGAAATGTGTGGCTCGTTAAACGGGGTCGAGAACGACTACCTCAAAAATCACGGAGAAAACGGTGTGGCTGTTCCAGTCGTTGGTACGCCACCGCAGAACCTCGATAACGCACCTGGACCGATTCTAGTGGACACGGTTTCGCAAGACGCGCAGCAGGTCGATGAAACCTCACACACCGATGGAAGCATACAACATGGCGACCAATAGAAAGCCCAAAAGACCCCGGCTCGGGAAGCTCAAGAAGTTAGTCTTCACGATATTTTTGAAATGTTGCAGGTCCAGCAGTTGGCTATCGCTCGGTTGCAAAGCCACCCGAAGATCCCCGACACGGTAGCGCTGGAAACTACTCCCCTAGCTGAACAGGTACCCGAGAGATCGAGCAATAACGGATCGGTAGCCGATTCCGCCATCGTGAAAATACTGGAGGACCTCATCAGAAGGATAGAGTCAGGCGAGAAAATAATAGCAACCAACGATAAGAAGGTCGAAATTTACAACTTCAGAATCAACCAAATCCCGGGCGCGCCCTCGGTCCTGAAGGGTGCAGGTTCGTGGAAGTTCTTGCAACGACCGTTCCCTGAGGAAGCGGCCCCGGAACCCATTCCAAAGAAGTTTGGAATGCTAGAACTCCCTAAGTACAATGGGACCTCAGATCCCAATGAACACATCACTCCCTATACGTGCGCGGAAAAAGGCAACGACCCAAAAGACGATAAAATCGAGTCCATCTTATTGAAGAGGTTCGGGGAAACACTCTCGAAAAGGACCATGATGAGGCGTCATAACCTAGCGCCCAACCCCATAAACCCACTTACCATACCGGCAGATTCCTCCATAAAGGCACACGCTAATGCCATCGAAGTAACGACGAGAAAGCCCGACACATCCAGGGCCGAACAAAGGGAGAATGAAATATTGCGGGAATTCATACCTCATTCCCTGATGGAACGAACGGGATTACCCCTGGTTTCAGATGGCTGGGTGATACAGGCCTTCACTCAAATCCTAGACAAACCAAGCCCAATGATTTTAGGGCAGTTCGAACAAAACTTGATCGGGTACCCAGCCAAGATCTAGTCGGATACCCGTACCTGACACCAATCACAAATCAGGGTCGTAGATGACCATCCGGGAGCCTCCTCGGCCTCAGTATACTCAAGCAGGCTCCTGGAAAAGAAACCAATCCCAAATAAAGAAAGTTACCGCCCATGCGCTGTAGATATGAGAAACACCCCGAGACGTAGCCTACCCTGCAGCGATTGGAGAATGGATCGAGGACAATACCCTCGAGGAGTCATTAATAGAGACAGATTCGATGGGGATGCATGGCCGACGAGGGCGCCTTGCCCATCAGAATACAATTTAAACATCGCCATACCAAACATCGTGTTCACCGTCAGCAACCCCAAGGACGTCAAATGGCTCAGACCAATTCGATCGAATCCCTCTCAGAGGAATCACAACATGGTGTGTGAACTGTATAACATGCACGGCCAGGGGGCCAAAAATGTCCACCAGCTCAGGAGGAAAATAGCCGATCTACTCAACAAAAATCACCATCGAGAACTGTTGAGCGATCAGGCTCGAGTTCAGTTACGAGCGAGGAAGGCGGCTAGGAGGAGCGAAGAAAATGAGCCCCGATGTATTGCCACGATAGTGGGGGAGCGGCGACACCCTCCAAGGACATATATAAAGGAAATTAAGAATGCTCATTACCAGGGAAAGACGGATCCAGGGATACATTCCCGAGGACGTCCTCACATTCAGCAAAAAGGATACCGAGACCTTGTCTCGGCCTCACACTGACGCATTGGTAACCTTCTTCCTTATTTGATCCATTTCAAATAAAACACATGCTCATAAATTCAGGTGGTTCGATCAATGTTGTCGGACCGAAGTTGATAGGGTGGTTCGGACAGCCGGGTCAAAACAACAACCACCTCTCGAATCTTTGGCAGATTCCAAACGGCGATCACTACGACAAGGAGAAAGACCATTCTCTCAGTACAGCATGACTGGCCCAGACCGGAACGCAAAGTTCCATATCATCAAAGGAAGAAATTCCACGCAAAGGACGGAATTTAAACCATCGGCAAGAAGCAATACATGGCAAGGGGAAAGTCCGCATCACATGACGTATCGCCGACACCAATAGCTCTACTCTCGAAAGAGTCAAATGGTAAGCAAACCACGTCTTCGGTCAAGCCCAATTTAACACAGCGGAGGGTTGTACTAGAGTCCTCACTCTAAAACGGCAGGGACATATCAGACCTCAGAACATCGCATGCATATCCTGCGGTAAAGTAAAACTACCTCCCTCCTTCATTATTTTTCACTAACCTGCATGTAGACACCCGACCAGGGCATTCGGAAATGCTAACTCTACCCGAATATCCCAAGGCCTTAATGATACCCATCGCACTCTTTCCCCTCGGCCAGACTTTTGCACCGAAGAGGTTCTCGCCAACAAGGTTCTTAGCGGAGCAACGTGCCCCCTAAGGAGGATCTGACAGGATCGTAGGCCTTCTTTTGCAATCAACCCCAAACGATGAAGGGCACCCCCCATTGAAGACGCTGCCCGCTCGAAAGGGCCGGGGAACGGCAAACTGAGTTTCAATAGGGAATCATGTACTAGACCACATGGTCAAAGAAGCCTTGCCCGCGCGGGCCGAGCTTACGACAACAAAACATCATGTATTTACGCCAAGCAATTAAAGAGTATCTTTCACCAAAAGCACCTCATACTCCAAAAGAAAGTTCAGCATGCTCACAGCAGGGATCCCTCCACCAAGTGCGTCCCGAAATACTCGGAGACTAGCATCAACAATTTGGCACAAGCACGACCCCAGGGTCAGAACTCCGGGCTCATAAGGCCTGTGAGCACGTGATTTTTGCTTTAATGAAAACTACTCCAAAATAAATCAAAAAATAAAATAAATTTCTTTTACTGTGTAATTTTTAAATTTGCGTGATGCTAAATACTTGTGTTATATCTGTAAGTGTTTACTTTGTCATAATAAAATGAAAAAATAAAATAAAATACATGTTGCATGCATATAGGATTTAATTATGCATTTAAAAGATAATTTAAATAAAATCACAAAAAATATACAATAGTTCTATTTTAAATATTTCACTGTGTGATTGATGTCTTGTCTATGTGTTAAATAATTGTTATAGAATAATTAATATATTTTGTGAATTTAAAATTTGTTTTACAATTAAAATTAGAATTTTAAATTAGAAAAAAATGAAAATATATATATATATATATATACAAAATCGGACCTGGATTAAAATCCAGGCCCAAAACATTTTAACCCCCACAGCCCAATCCTTTAGCCCAGGTCCGGACCAAACCAGACGAACCAAAACGACAGCGTTTGGTCGTGGCTTCTCAGAAACCGTTGGATCAAATCCAACTTACGGCTGAGATACACTACCCTTACCCGTAACCCGTAACCCGACCCTTTGACCCAATACAGGCCGACCCTGAACTTAGACCAAACGACGACGTTTGGTTAAGTGGATTGATCTCAACCCTTCATTCTATCTAATCCAACGGACAATATCAATACACCCCACCCCTATATAAGTCCCAGGCCCCTACCCCGGCCCCAAACTAAACACCCCCCCTCCTACACTATTCATCATCGTCCCCCAAACCCCTACTCCTAACCCTAGCCGCCCTAGGATCCCACCGCCTGAAACCCGGCGGCATCAATGCCGCCGGTCACCAAAATAACACCCTAGGACCCCCTGAACATCTTCTACACGAATATGACCTTAGTTTCCTTCGAATCAGGACCCAACTCTTCGAATCTTAAATCGAAGGTTGGCCTGAAAACCTGATCTTCTCCGATGGCTTCCAAAATAACACCACAACTTCCCCTAGATACCTTCATCATGGATCTGTTAGTTGCATGGTTCGAATCATACTGGAACTACTCGAATCTTCATTTGAAGATTCGAGTACAACCTGACCTTATCCCAACCTACTTCAAACCCACACCAGTTACCCCCTGACCTCCCTCGTGCCTAGAACATCTTTGGTTTCCCTCGAATCTAACCAGAAATGAGTAAATCCCAAATCGAACTTTCAAGAACCCTAAAATACCAAACTTTTGGATTCTGTTCATATTGAGTAAAGATTGAGGTTTAATCGACCTTAGTCGAAGTATTTTCAGTGGAAAATACTTCGACTAAGGTCTGTTTGATTTCAAACAAAAATCCGAAGCCGAGTTGAGTTCGAGTCTGATTAAAATTCAGAGGTACTTTTCTATTTCTGTTTGCATATTCTGTATGTATTTTTGTTTGTTTTAATAACTTGTTTTATACTTTTTGTTTTGATTAATTCTGTCATTTTGTCTCATGCCCGTCTATATGATCAAAATATGAAACTGTTTCTGTTGGTTGTGATTGTTCATAGTGTAAGTAATCGACTCGATTAAGTTCGTCGATTAGTTATATTATGAATTCTCATTTATGATAATGCTAATAAAAACAGTCTGCTTCTATTGTTGTAGACTGATTATGGACAAATGTTGTAAATAGTTTACTGATTAATACTCGTCGATTAAATCATGTTTGTTTATGAATCAGTGAATTCAAATGTATGCTGTATATGTTGTTTTCTGAACAGGGCATTGTCAGTGTATTGACAATGGTCCTATGTATGTTTGACCTTAGTTCAATGCTGATATTCAGTTTGACTTGCTACGTTGAATTCAGTATAATTTGTTGTGATATTAGGTTTAATTTCAATTTCACAAATGTTGGTTAGATACCATTGTGTTAGAAAAGTGCATTCTCAGTCAAGATTCAATCCAGAACTTGATAGGATTGGTTATAGCTGTTTAATTCAGAAGGATAATCGATTTTGAACAATTTTTAAAATCTATTTTGTATCAGATTCTGATTTCCTTAAGGGCAGTAATAACAGTAAGCTTTCAAGGGTACTACTGGTAATGAAACAGTGAGGATAGTAGTGTGTTGATAGTGGAGCGTTAGTGGTTTTTAATTTAATGGGGTAATGGGAACAAAGGGTAGTGGGCTACTTAAAACCAGGATTAGGATCATATAAAGTATTAAAAAGTAGTTTGTAATGGAACTTTCTGTTTTTAAAAAGATAAAAGGGGGTCCGGACAGACCTGTATAAGAAGGAGGGAATTGGGACTGATTTAAGGGAGAGTTTTTGGCAGAAAACTTGAAGAGAGTTTAAGAGTTTTTTTTGGAGAGATTTCAGAACAGAATTTAGACAGACTTTAAGAGTTTTCAGAGAGAGAGAAATCAGTTTTCAGACAGAAATTTTAAAGTTCAGTTTTCAGAGAGATTAGAATAAGGAAAACTGAGATTTTGGGTAGATTTTAAGAGGAGGAACAATCTGATTTAGAAAGGCAGTTTTTGTTTTTCTTCAGGTTATCTGTTTAAGAGAGGCTGATTTCCAAAACATTAGGAAATACACACAGAAATACATACACATTTGTGAAAAACAGAAAGAAAGAAATGTGAAATAGGAATCTGAAACAGGAAGAGGAAAGAAACTGAAATCTGAAATGTTATCTTTCTAGAATCTGTCCGTTGTTTACTTGTGAATATTGTTCAGTCCAAATCTGAAATTTTTCTCAAGTCTCTGTCACTGTTCATCTGGGTTAACGGGTCTTGTTCAGACTTGCTGTGTTATTGGTATATTCTGCTGATTTTGTTACTGCTTCTACTGCTGAAATTTACTCCTTCTACCTTCATTTTCAGGTACATGTCTTTTAAATTTTAAGTTGGAAAGAGATTCAACATGACTCATCAATGAAGCTTGAATTGAAATTCTGTTTTTCCATTTGTCCAAGTTCATCAGTTTAAATTTCATTTTTCGTTTCATGTTAGTTAATTAGTAGTGAATTCAATTTGATAGCTATGAGCTAATTGTCTTACTTTGAAAGTTCGTATAAAGCTTTGTAATAATGTTAGTCCTTCATCTCATTAGTTTAATCATATTTGAACTGTCAAGGCAAGAAACATGACATAAAGATTGGCTATTTACTAGGCCTTATGGCGTTGTTAGAATAAAGTGAAAATATCAAAACCATATTGCTAGTTTATTCTTATACTTGATTTAGTTATGGATGAAATGATATAAGTTGTACGTTCTTATGTGGTATGATAACAGGTATTTATAGAACCATTAGTGGATAGTGAGTTGAGTTGTTATGGCTCATTACGATGTTAAAATGCTACGAAGGTTTCAAGACATACAAATAGGTGGCATGTAAAGCAATGTTGTTAATTAATTTGTACAATAATTCCCTTTATTATCAATTTGATGCCTATTTACCATCCTAAATAAATAATTAGGCCTATTAGATTAAAAGCAAGTATATGAGAATAAGATGAGATATACAAATTGCAACACTTTTTATCAACGACAATTAGAAATAGGACTTGCACTAAATAGAAATAATAAAAGTTCTTAAAAAAATATTCTTCCCTTTATAAATCATTTTTAGTTTCATATACAATTCATTATTGGGCATGTAGATATATATGTTGTATTTGTGAAGAATAGTATTAATCATGTTTTTATTCTTTATTTAGAATTTGAATAGTCTTGGATGAACATGTTATATGCGGAAATTATAATCAACGGGCAACATTCAATAAATTGTGAATTCTTTTTCAAGAATTAAAGGGTATCTTAAATGAAGATTTCTCATAATGTAATAAACAATTTGTGGAAAAATCCCTAATATCATTACAAATATTTTGCGCAATTAGGGATACGTTCGCGTACCCTGATTATATTTTTAAAAGAAAAAAATTCGGATTATGCGTACGCGCAATTTCGAGCGAATATTTAATAAGGGATTTCTTCGAGGACGTTAAAATAATTTCATATAACTCGAGGTGTGCAGTTCATTCTAAATAAAAAGGGTGATGGTGTTCCTGACTTTATTTTTAATATATATTTTTTTATAAAAAAAACTATAACATGGACAATTTTATTGTGTACACGTACGCGTGGCACAATCCCTAGTACTTATAAAAAATATATAATACGAATATACGTACGCGTAATGCGTCCATATAATTGTAAACAATAAGTAAAAAGCGGTAGTAAAATCATGCAATAAAAAAAAGTATTTAATAAAAATCAAGATAATTAAGCCAATAATAAAAACAGTTAAGCGCCCAGTTAACCCCCCACGCGCCCCGCGGGCGCGGTAAAAAGGAGGTGCGACAGCTCTGGCGACTCTGCTGGGGACCGAACCCAGAATCTCTGGTTCAGGGTTTAAAGAATTCGACGTGCTAGAACCACGGAATTCGGAAATGCCTAACACCTTCTTCCGGATTAACAGAATTCCTTACTCAGGATTTTTGGTTCGCAGAATAATAAACAGAGTCATATTCTCCTCGATTCAGGGATTAAAAGTGGTGACTTGGGACGCCTTAAAATTCCCAGGTGGCGACTCTGAAACAAATAAACAAATCCCGTTTCGACTGTCCTTCAATTGGAGAAAACCCCCCACGCACCCCGCGGGCGCGGTAAAAAGGAGGTGCGACAGCTCTGGCGACTCTGCTGGGGACCGAACCCAGAATCTCTGGTTCAGGGTTTAAAGAATTCGAGCTTAAAATATCTGTGTTAATTGGCTTTATTTACTATATGATTTTTAACTGTTTCTATGCTAATATGCTAAATGTTTTTTTTACCGCCTTAATATTATTTGAATTGTGAATATATACAACTGCTACGAAACCCCATTCTTTCTGAGTCTTCTGAATTTATGGTGTACACGTGCGCGTGACCCACCTTTCTGTTAAAGTCATACCAAATAAGACGGAGTTAGGACAAGTAACTAGGCCGGGCAGACTTTCGTGCTCCCGGTACGTTGCCCCCGCTACAGCTCAAACTGTCTGTTTGGGTAAGCCAGGTTTAGAACGATCAACCTAAGGTTTTACACTTAGAATAACTCAGCCATGTACCGGATCCCTAGTAGGAACGAATATTTGCATCATATGCATTTGGCCTTGGAGACTCAACACAGGGGTTGGGTCTGTCTAGGACAGGTGAACCCAAAATAAAAAGACCATCATGATGCATCCTACTTGGTACTTGTGCATTCATTTGCCTCGAACATGCTTGTTGACCAGCTTAAATAAAATCATGGTGAGAAGAAAGGAATAAAATGGGTTGTTTTAAAAAAAAAAAATTTCGAAAAATAAATAGTTTTAAATTTTGAAATAAAGGTATTTAATAAATAAATAAAAAAAATTTCGAAAATGATTTTTTTTTGTTTTAGTATAAATTTTCAAAAAATGAATTTTGACTTTATCAAAATTAAATTTCAGATACAAAATGAGCACCACACAAAGCCCCTCATCCACAAGTACGGAAGAATTTCTATGTCAGCTTCAAATGTGGTGGTATGATTTAGGCGAAGACGGTCAAAAATGGGTCGTCAAGCATTTGGGAAATCTCACGGACATTATGAAAGTTAAACCCCGTGATGATCTGATTGCGGCGTTAGTAACTTTCTGGGATCCTGTTCACAATGTTTTTCGTTTCTCTGACTTCGAGCTTACTCCTACATTAGAGGAGATAGCTGGCTATGCTGGTTTTGACGGAAGTCTAAGAAATCAAAGCTTGATATTCACAAAGGCTCCTTCGGTACATCGATTCTTCGGTCTTCTGAACATCAGCAGTCAAATCAGGAAAAGCAATGTCATCAATGGATGTTGTTCCTTCAACTTTTTGTATTCAAGGTTCGGAAAGTCAGATGGGTTCGAAATTCATGAGAAAGGCCTTACTAATAAGCAAAACAAAGACACTTGGCAGATGCACCGTCGATTTGCTTTCATGGTGGCTTTTCTAGGAGTCATGGTCTTCCCAAATAAAGAGCGAACAATTGATATTCGCACCGCAAAAATTGTGCAAATCCTCACCACCAAAGAAAATCACACCTTTGTCCCCATCATTCTATCAGACATTTATCGGGCTTTGACTTTATGCAAATCAGGAGCAAAAGTCTTCGAAGGATGCAAAATTTTGTTGCAAATGTGGGTGATGGAGCATCTCCAACAACAGCCCAAGATCATACAGTATGGGTCAAACAATGATAATTGCATCGAAAGCTATGAGGAAAGAACAAAAAATTATCAGGTTCCAGAAGGGATAGAAGCATGGGTATCTCATCTAAAGGCTTTAACGGCAAATCAAATTGAATGGACTCTGGGATGGCTCCCGATGAGGGAAGTAATACACATGTCAGCCTCAAATAGTTATCTACTACTATTGGGATTGAGAAGCATTCAGCCGTATGCACCACTGAGAGTCCTAAGGCAATTAGGGAGATATCAAATAGTTCCTGATGATGAAGATTTGAGTGTGCAAGTAATCGAATTACACCCAGAAGCCACTATTCCCGAGGCTCTACTTCAGCAGATGTGGAATGGGTGCCGATACTTGAAAAGTGATACTCAAGTCCCAGACGCTACAAAGGGTGAGATAAATCCTGGATATGCAAGGTGGTTTGAAAAACGGTCTCGCGTAGATGATGTACCAGAGCCTGAACTAAGAAGGCCAACAAAAAGACCCCATGTTCAAAACTTCAATGATAAAATCCAAGAACGGTTGATCTGGGGAGAAAAGGAAAAAGGGTACAAAGCAACTATCCATGCCCTAAAAGAAAATCTGAGAAGCCTCAGTTTGGAAAAAGATTTACAAGCACAAGAAGCCGAAGGCGAGAAGAAGAGTCTAGCTTGTGAGAATGAAAATCTTCATGCTCGATTCCAAAAAATGAAAAGAGTTTCTGAAACGCCAAAAAGGAGCTGGAAGGATCAAAAAACCATCGCCAATCTCTTTGAAAGAATGCAAGATTATGATTCCATTCTTGCAGAAAACGAAAGGGAATTGAGCAAGGCAAAAGAAAGGATCCAACAATTAAACGAAGAAGCCAGATCTAACAAGGAACGCCAGGATAGGCAATCCGAAAAAGACAAGGCACAATTCAAGAAGGAAAAGGACTATTGGATGCAATCAGAAGACCAGCTTCGTGCACAACTAGAAGAGGCAAGAAGATGCAACAGAAAACACCAACAAGCAGACCTCGACAGGGAAAGAGCGCAAGCAAGATTAGAGCAGGCCAGACTCCGAGCTCTGTTAGAATCAGCTCTAGATCGTGAGAACCGTGTCAGAGATATAGCCACCACTCGTCAGCAGCAATTACAAGACCAAGACCAACGTCTCCAAGGTTTCAGGGCACAAATCCACGACCTGGCAGTCTTCACATCTCAAAGTTATGTAAACTGCCAAGGAATGGATTATGAAAGGTTTACAGAGCATGCGCCCACTTTTGCTCGTCATCTAGCAATGGAGTTGGAAAGGATGTATCGTACGCTGGGAGGCCATCCAGGGTCAAGCCCCACATTGAGCAGATAATCCAATATTTGACAACAAAAGTGGAAAGTGGGGCACGTTGTGAGATGTTAAGAATTGTATCTTTTATTTTGATTTAAGTGTGTGTGTTTTCAAGCCATTTTCTTAAAGTTTTCAAATGTAATTCCATCTTTGTGTAATGAATAAAAGTGATTACCTTTTGTCCAAACTACGCATGGTCTGATTCATGTGGGGGCATGATACGTAGGCAATCTCTAAGATTCGACCACCACGATAAAAGATATATATAATAAATAAAAGTGAATAACAATAAAAATTTCAAGAAAGCTGGGACGACACAAGCAGCCGAGCAAATGCATAATAGAAAGGGATTATTTGTCTAGGAGCATTGCATCTCAACGTGTGATTATATATGTGTTAAACTCTCAAAACTAACAAGTTTGTTCATTTTCAGAATTCAAGCAGTTAGTTTCTCTAAAGAGTATACTGGCATATTATCACTATCACACAAGATCAAAAGGACCAATACCCGAAAGTATGTCTATCCCAGATGTTGACACAGGTATGGAGATAGAGGAGATGGATGTCGGGAAAATGAAAGAAGAGATGTTTAAGCTCAAGCAGCAAATGGCTGAGATGTACCAAGCCTGGTCTACAGGACAGTTACCCCCATCTTACCCAAATAACCCTGCTCCATCAATGACCCAAACTCAGGATAATATCACCACTGAATTATCCCCAAATTTCCCCATTTACCAGCACTACCGAGGCACCACCTCTCAGACACCACAGTCTCCACCTCCAAAACCAGTTCCGTACTTTCCTCAAACTATGACTCCTGTTTTCGTAGCACCTCCCCCTGCTACATTTCACAAATCTCCTAGTGAGCCTACATTCCAGGCCCAGGACAACCAATATTACCCCCGGAACCCACCTTCAAAGCCTCCGAAATCAATTCAACTGCTCCTCGGTTTGATCTCCCAACCGAAATTGACAAGCCAGCCAAAAATGCTAAACAAGAAGAGATGTTCAGGAAGGTCAAAAGTCTAGAACAATCGTTCCGAGACATGCGGGGATTAGGTGGGCAAGTCAGTGTAGCATACAAAGACTTATGCTTATTCCCCAATGTACAATTGCCAAGCGGTTTCAAGATGCCCAAATTTGACCTATACAGCGGGCACGGCGACCCAGTAGCCCACTTAAGGGGTTTCTGTATCAAGATGCGAGGAGCTGGGGGAAAGGATGAATTATTGATGGCTTACTTCAGTCAAAGTCTAAGCGGATCAGCTTTGGAGTGGTATACATGCCAGGACCATGGAAGATGGTACACCTGGGATGACCTGGCACAGGCATTCGCATACCATTTCCAATACAATCTGAAAATCATCCCAGATCGATTATCTTTGACCAAATTTGAGAAGAAACACAATGAAAGTTTCAGAGAGTATGGTTTTCGGTGGAGAGAACAGGCAGCAAGAGTGGATCCTCCTATGAAGGAGAGTGAAATGGTAGACTACTTCCTCCAAGCCTTGGAACCGACTTACTATGCCCACTTGGTTTCAGCAGTTGGGAAATCATTCAACGAAGTAGTGAAGATGGGAGGTATGGTGGAAGAAGGCCTCAAGACAAATAAAATCATGAGCTATTCAGCAATTAAGGCAACTACTCAAGCTATTCAAGGCGGGGTAGGAGGAATCGGAAGAAAGAAGAGGGAGGAAGCAACAGTAGTTGATTCAGGAATTTGGTCGGGACCCAGAGGTTCACCGCTATACTATAATCAACCACGACCTCGCCAATCAGCTTACCACCATGATTCATCCCAACACTACTATCACCCTTCAGAGCCTCATTTTTCCATTAACCATGCCCAAGCATACAATCAGCCACCTGTTCACACCAATTGGCGTGCTCCGGTCACACCAAATACTTACCCACGAGCCTATCCCGGACCAGGTTTCAGGCCTAGGCCAGCATTCAGGGGAGAAAGGGAACAGAAAAAGAAAACTTACACTCCATTGGGAGAGTCTTACACCAGTCTGTTCCACAGGCTGAGACAGCTAGACATGCTGAGACCAATACAATCCAAGCTACCCAATCCTCCTCCAAAGAATTTGGATTACACCATTAGCTGTGAATATTGCTCTGGTGCACCAGGCCATGATACGGAGAAATGTTGGCATTTGAAAAATGCAATACAAGAGCTGATTGATACTAATAAAATCGAGGTTCAAACCCCCGAAGCCCCAAATATCAATAGAAATCCAATGCCAGCCCATCAAGAGGCTAATATGATAGAAATCATACAAGCTGATGGGGAGACAAAGAAGCCGTCACAAACTGTCATGATGATCAAGTCTCATGAAGCCAAGCCAGATAAGCAGTTAACAGAGGAGAAGCCGGTGTCTAAGCAAAACAAAAATGGTGATGAACCATCTATGATAGTCGATAAGGGATCATCGAGCAAAGTTGCCGCAAAACAAGAAAGGCCGAAAGTGATAGTACCAGGGGTTGCTAACAAACCCATTGTATTCGTGGAAGGAGCCCGTACAGATCGGGTTATTATTGCACCTGTAATCCAGCTGCCGGTCATCAACAACAAAGCCATCCCATGGAACTATGAACGGGTGACTGTAATGTACAAGGGCAAAGAAATCAAGGAAGAAGTGTGTGAGGTGCAAGGCTTGACACGTTCGGGAAGATGTTTTACTCCCGAAGAGTTGAGAAAAACTAAAAACAATCCAACGCCAACAAAGAGAGCTGTGACGGAAGAAGAGGCGGAGGAGTTTTTAAGAAAAATGAAACTCCATGATTATTCTGTTGTGGATCAATTAAAGAAGACCCCCGCTCAAATTTCATTATTGTCATTGCTGATCCATTCAGAGGAGCACCGTCTGGGTTTGATGAAAATCCTGAATGAAGCTCATGTTCCTGAAAAGATCTCTGTAAATCATTTGGGAAAAATAGCCAACAGAATCTTTGAGACAAACAGAATTACATTTGCTGATGATGAATTACCTGTGGAAGGTACCGAGCACAACAGAGCTCTTTACCTCACCGTGAAATGTGAAAACTCCATAGTAACCCGGGTATTGGTTGACAATGGGTCAAGTGCAAACATATGCCCTCTCTCCACTTTAAACAAATTAAAGATTAAAGAGGAGAGGATCCAGAAGAATAGTATCTGCGTACGAGGGTTTGACGGTGGAAGCAGAGATTCATTTGGCGACATAGTATTGGAACTAACAATAGGGCCAGTTGAATTCACAATGGAATTCCAAGTGTTGGACATAACTGTTTCTTACAACTTGTTGTTGGGTCGACCATGGATCCACGCTGCTAAAGCAGTCCCGTCAACACTACATCAGGCTGTCAAGTTTGAATGGGATCATCAAGAAGTAGTCGTGTATGGAGAAGAAAGTTTAAATGCTCACAGCAGTACCATTGTACCGGTTGAGGGAACAGAAAATGACCAGGGACCATGGGTATACCAAGTGACCGACACAGTGTCGATAGAGAAAATTCCAGAGGGGAAATATCTTCCAAATCCAAAGATATCCTCTGCATCAGTCATGGTAGCTTATGAAATGTTAAAGAATGGCTTTATACCCGGCAAAGGTCTGGGCTTATCTCTGCAAGGAATTGTACAACCAGTATCTCTCCCCGAGAACTGGGGAACATTCGATTTAGGGTTCATACCCACCGCCAATGACGTGATAAGGGCCAAGAAGTTGAAACACCAAGCATGGGTTCTTCCAAAACCAGTACCACATCTGTCAAAGTCTTTTGTCAAGACCGGCGCTAAAAATCGCCCGATAACAACAATTCCTAAATCCCGGGTCAATCCTGAGAAGGAATTAATTGAAAGGTTCGAGAAATTGTTTAGTGATGTGAATATGTTGGAAAGCGGAGAAGGGTGTAGCAACGCAGAAGTTCAATTCGTTGGACCGGAAACAAAGCTCAATAATTGGAAAGCCACTCCTCTCCCAATTCGAAAGGAGTCTTGGTAGTTTATTTTGATTTTTCTTTCAGTTTGTTTGGGTTATTTCAAGGTTGTAATCCCAAAGTTTATCTTACAGTTGGTTTGAAGTGTGCAAAACCTTGTTATCTTTCATCATCCAATAAAAAGCAGTTTCCTTTTTATTATCATTCCTGATAGTTTTCTTTTCTTTTTCTTCTTTCCTATACAGTTCCTTTTACGCTGGCTCTAGTGATATGGCATGCATGAGGAATCCTCAGCCCAGTCTTAAAAATCAATCTGGTTCCGAAGTAATAATTCAAGAAATATATTGTGATTATGAATCAGAATATGATGAAGATGAGGTTTTTGAAGAGATTAGTAAAGAGTTAATTCACTTTGAGGAAAAAATCAAACCTAACTTGAGTGATACCGAGGACGTCAATATAGGGGACACGAGTAATGTCCGGGAAACTAAAATAAGTGTCCATCTCGAACCAAAGATCCGAGAGGAGTTAATTAAAGCACTCATAGAATTCAAAGATGTTTTTGCATGGTCGTATGACGACATGCCGGGCTTGAGCACTGATTTAGTGGTCCACAAATTGCCCACCGATCCAACGGTGCCTCCTGTCAAGCAGAGGCTGAGAAAATTCAAGCCTGATATGAGTGTGAGAATTAAGGAAGAAATCACCAAACAATTGGAAGCAAAGGTCATTCGAGTCACTCGATATCCTGTTTGGTTAGCTAATGTCGTTCCTGTGCCAAAGAAAGACGGCAAAATTAGAGTATGCGTCGACTATCGCAATCTCAACAAAGCAAGTCCAAAGGATAATTTCCCATTACCCAATATCCATATTTTGATCGACAATTGTGCCAAGCATGATATAGGGTCTTTCGTGGATTGTTATGCCGGGTATCATCAAATTCTAATGGATGAAGAAGATGCAGAAAAGACGACATTCATCACACCATGGGGAACTTATTGCTACCGGGTAATGCCATTCGGTTTAAAGAACGCCGGAGCAACCTATATGAGAGCAATGACCACAGTGTTTCATGATATGATACACAAGGAAATTGAGGTATACGTGGACGATGTGATCATAAAATCAAAGCATCAGGCCGACCACGTTGGGGATTTGAGGAAGTTCTTCTTAAGACTTCGCAGGTACAACCTCAAGCTTAACCCTGCCAAGTGCGCATTTGGAGTTCCATCCGGAAAGTTGCTAGGATTTATAGTCAGTCGACGAGGCATCGAGCTAGACCCATCAAAAATTAAAGCCATCCAAGAATTGCCACCCCCCAGGAACAAAACTGAAGTAATGAGTTTGTTGGGAAGGTTAAATTACATCAGCAGGTTTATTGCTCAGCTCACAACAACCTGTGAGCCAATTTTCAAATTGTTAAAAAAGGATGCTGCGATCAAATGGACCGATGAGTGTCAAGAAGCGTTCGATAAAATAAAAGGGTACTTGTCGAACCCTCCCGTGTTGGTCCCGCCAGAGTCAGGAAGACCTTTGATTCTTTACTTAACGGTTTTGGAAAATTCATTTGGTTGCGTATTGGGGCAACATGACCTCACTGGCAGAAAAGAACAGGCCATCTACTACCTTAGCAAGAAGTTCACAGCTTATGAGGTTAAGTATACTCATCTGGAAAAGACATGTTGCGCCCTAACATGGGTAGCTCAAAAATTGAAACACTATTTGTCATCCTACACTACTTACCTCATTTCTCGGTTGGATCCATTGAAATACATTTTTCAAAAGCCTATGCCAACGGGAAGACTTGCAAAGTGGCAGATATTGCTCACAGAATTCGACATCATCTATGTGACTCGAACTGCAATGAAGGCTCAAGCACTGGCCGATCATTTAGCCGAAAACCCGGTCGATGAGGAATATGAGCCGTTGAAGACTTATTTTCCTGATGAAGAAACAATGCATATCGACGAGGTGGAACAAATTGAAAAACCTGGCTGGAAACTTTTCTTTGATGGAGCCGCTAACATGAAAGGAGTCGGAATAGGAGCTGTAATCATTTCTGAAACAGGGCATCACTATCCTGTTACGGCTCAATTGCGATTTTATTGCACCAATAATATGGCTGAATATGAAGCTTGCATTTTGGGGTTAAGGCTAGCTGCAGACATGGGTATCCGAGAAATCTTAGTCATGGGAGATTCGGATCTTTTGGTACATCAAATTCAAGGAGAATGGGAAACCCGAGACTTGAAGCTCATCCCATACCGACAATGTCTACATGATCTTTGTCAGCGGTTTCAATCAGTGGAATTCCAACATATTCCAAGAATCCATAATGAGGTTGCCGATGCATTGGCTACCCTAGCATCAATGTTGCACCATCCGGACAAAGCTTATGTAGATCCAATACATATTCAAGTCCACGATCAGCACGCTTATTGCAATATGGTTGAAGAAGAATTTGATGGTGAACCATGGTTCCACGACATCAAGGAGTATATCAGGATGGGGATATATCCCGCACAAGCCACAGGAGATCAAAAGAGGACCATTAGGCGATTAGCAAATGGATTCTTCTTAAGCGGAGGAGTTTTGTATAAAAGAACACCAGATCTTGGATTATTAAGATGCATAGATGCCAGACAAGCTACAACTGTCATGTCTGAAGTACATTCAGGAGTTTGCGGACCCCACATGAGTGGATATGTGTTGGCAAAGAAAATCCTCCGAGCTGGTTACTATTGGCTTACCATGGAGCGAGATTGTATCAGTTTTGTGCGCAAGTGTCATCAATGCCAAATACACGGAGATTTGATTCATTCTCCACCATCCGAGTTGCACACAATGTCGGCACCATGGCCCTTCGTTGCCTGGGGCATGGATGTGATTGGACCAATTGAGCCGGCAGCATCCAATGGGCACAGGTTCATTCTGGTAGCTATTGATTATTTTACCAAATGGGTTGAGGCCAAGACATTCAAATCAGTGACCAAGAAAGCTGTGGTCGATTTTGTCCACTCAAATATCATATGTCGATTCGGAATCCCGAAGGTGATCATCACAGATAACGGTGCTAATCTTAACAGCAACTTAATGAAGGAAGTATGTCAACAGTTTAAGATTACACATCGTAACTCTACCCCATATCGGCCCAAGGCGAATGGAGCAGTAGAAGCAGCCAACAAAAACATAAAGAAGATACTTCGGAAAATGATAGAAGGTTCAAAACAATGGCATGAAAAATTACCATTTGCATTATTGGGATACCGCACTACTGTTCGCACTTCAGTAGGAGCAACTCCTTATTTGTTGGTATATGGCACTGAAGCAGTAATTCCTGCAGAAGTTGAGATTCCTTCCCTTCGGATCATCGCCGAAGCAAAGATTGATGATGATGAATGGGTCAAAACCCGTCTGGAACAGTTAAACTTGATTGATGAAAAACGATTGACCGCAGTATGCCATGGTCAATTATATCAAAGAAGAATAGAAAGAGCATACAACAAAAAGGTGCGTCCCCGGAAGTTTGAAGTAGGTCAGCATGTGCTGAAACGTATTCTTCCACATCAGGTTGAAGCAAAAGGCAAATTTGCCCCGAATTGGCAAGGACCATTCATTGTGACCAGAGTATTATCAAATGGTGCACTATGCTTAACAGACATTGAAGGCAAATGCATAGATATGGCGATCAATTCTGACGCGGTAAAGAGATATTATGCATAACTTTTTGAGTGTTTGTATTTAGCATTATTTCGAAGATTGGAATGACAAAGGCAATTTATTCTGCTATCCAAACACTATACCATTTGCTTCCCCTTTGAGCCATACTTGTTTCTTTCCTACCCTCTCTTGGAATCAATAAAAAAAAATCACTATTATGTAGTGAACTACGTTTGACCTGATTCCTCAAAGAAGGATACGTAGGCGCCTCACGGCTCGGTCATAGGGTGCACAATATACATAAAATGTTCACAAAAAGAAACATCAAGCGACCCCAATCAAGGGATTGGGGCAAGAATTGTATTGGAAATAAGAAAAAGATTCCAAGAGTTGTAATTTTAAACACATACCAAAACTGTTTAGCTTTTAATACCTTTTCCATTTCTAGCCCCATACCAAAAGACCTTTCGATCAATCTTAGAAAAATGCTGAGACAAGCAAATGAAGATGGTTCATAATACTCTGGTACAAGCAAGAAAAGAAAGTAAAATGAGAGAGTCTTATAGGTGAAAACCCACACGGGCACCATAAGGCGACGGAAGTTGAGAGAAAGGTAAAATGAGAGAATCTTATTGGTGAAAACCTTCGTAGGCACCATAAGGCGAAAATGAAGTGAAGAAGTGAAAAATGAGGAAAGTTTATTGATGAAAACTCCTTGAGACAATTGAAAGGAGATTGATTAAAAGATTAATCCGAAATGCATACCCTGATCATTGGTGCCAGTAATTCCAATCAGATAAGTCCTTTATTCTTTTTCCAACAGTCATCCAAAATTTGGATTTTTCTTTTCATTCTATAATTGTCGAAATCAGCGTATTTCGTTACTAATAATCTTACTTTCTGAAAGCTTTGAGATAAGTTTTATTCCAAACAAATAAGAAGGAATGTCAAGGTATACTACCAAGATTCAAGGTTACAAAATACGGCCACGAAAGGTGGGAGATAAAAGATATGGGTATAAGAAAGGTGAAATCGAAAGTGGATCAGCAAAGTCAGAAGGGACATATGATTACAGTTAAAAGGGTTTGAAGGAAAACATACAGAGGGGAATCCTATAGTCAAGGATCAATTACAAGAACAAAACAGTCTTTTCAAACCATTCCAAGGCAATAAAGAGAGATTAGGAGAAGCCTCACCATCGGCAAGAATGCCCCAGTTAACCACCCTGCTTTAAACTGACAAAGTTTTCTTTCATTTAAAACAGGGGCAAATACAATATTTGTGTCAGGAAATACCTGGTAGAGAATTGAAGAAGTCAGGCGTCCACCTGGAGAATGAGGATGAGAAAAGAATAAGTCAGGCGTCCACCTAGAGAATGAGGATGAAGAAATTGAAGTAGTCAGGCGTCCACCTGGAGAATGAGGATGAGAATTAAAGAAGTCAGGCGTCCACCTGGAGAATGAGGATAAGAAGAATTGAAGAAGTCAGGCGTCCACCTGGAGAATGAGGATGAAGAATTGAAGAAGTCAGGCGTCTACCTGGAGAATGAGGATGAAGAAATTGAAGTAGTCAGGCGTCCACCTGGAGAATGAGGATGAGAAAAGAAGAAGTCAGGCGTCCACCTGGAGAATGAGGATAAGAAGAATTGAAGAAGTCAGGCATCCACCTGGAGAATGAGGATGAAGAAATTGAAGAAGTCAGGCGTCCACCTGGAGAATGAGGATGAGAAAAGAAGAAGTCAGGCGTCCACCTGGAGAATGAGGATGAGAAAAGAAGAAGTCAGGCATCCACCTGGAGAATGAGGATAAGAAGAATTGAAGAAGTCAGGCGTCCACCTGGAGAATGAGGATGAGAAAAGAAGAAGTCAGGCGTCCACCTGGAAAATGAGGATGAAGAAAAGAAGAAGTCAGGTGTACACCTGGAGAATGAGGATGAAGAATTAAAAAAGTCAGGCGTCCACCTAGAGAATGAGGATAAGGAAAAGAAGTCAGGCGTACACCTGGAGAATGAGGATGAAGAAAGAAAAGAAGCAGTCAGGCACCCACCTGGAGAACAAGGGAATACAATTGAAGTATTGAAGTCAAAAGCCCACTCATATAAGAAAGGATCACACTTAGAATCAATAAAGCAGAGGAATCCAACAAAATCCCCAGCAAGAAACGCCCAAGAGTCACCAAGAAATCAAGACAACAAGAAACGCAAGGGCATAATCTAGATAAGATTTTATAATTCATGTACCATAGTCTAGTTCAGATTTTTGTATTACCTTGGAAGTAAGGTGTAATAAGGAGGTCAGCAAGCAGTAAAAACAGCACGAAACAGCAGTAACATCACAGTCCCACGGTAGTCCCAGCTACCCAAAACTTCCCGAACTACATTGACCTGATTCCTTTATAGCCAAGGATATGTAGGAAACCTTTGAAGCAGAGGTTCGGTCAAATCTTTCAAAAAATGCTTCCCACGGAGTATTCGAACGGGCAAAAAATCGCTCGTATCCGCTCACTTTATCTTTGCACGAAAACTCTTCGAGTTTCCGCACAAAGAGGGGCAGCTGTGAGCACGTGATTTTTGCTTTAATGAAAACTACTCCAAAATAAATCAAAAAATAAAATAAATTTCTTTTACTGTGTAATTTTTGAATTTGCGTGATGCTAAATACTTGTGTTATATCCGTAAGTGTTTACTTTGTCATAATAAAATGAAAAAATAAAATAAAATACATGTTGCATGCATATCAGATTTAATTATGCATTTAAAAGATAATTTAAATAAAATCACAAAATATATACAATAGTTCTATTTTAAATATTCCACTATGTGATTGATGTCTTGTCTATGTGTTAAATAATTGTTATAGAATAATTAATATATTTTGTGAATTTAAAATTTGTTTTACAATTAAAATTAGAATTTTAAATTAGAAAAAAATGAAAAATATATATATATATACAAAATCGGACCTGGATTAAAATCCAGGCCCAAAACATTTTAACCCCCACAGCCCAATCCTTTAGCCCAGGTCCGGACCAAACCAGACGAACCAAAACGACAGCGTTTGGTCGTGGCTTCTCAGAAACCGTTGGATCAAATCCAACTAACGGCTGAGATACACTACCCTTACCCGTAACTCGTAACCCGACCCTTTGACCCAATACAGGCCGACCCTGAACTTAGACCAAACGACGACGTTTGGTTAAGTGGATTGATCTCAACCCTTCATTCTATCTATTCCAACGGACAATATCAATACACCCCACCCCTATATAAGTCCCAGGCCCCTACCCCGGCCCCAAACTAAACACCCCCCCTCCTACACTGTTCATCATCGTCCCCCAAACCCCTACTCCTAACCCTAGCCGCCCTAGGATCCCACCGCCTGAAACCCGGCGGCATCAACGCCGCCGGTCACAAAAATAACACCCTAGGACCCCCTGAACATCCTCTACACGAATATGACCTTAGTTTCCTTCGAATCAGGCCCCAACTCTTCGAATCTTAAATCGAAGGTTGGCCTGAAAACCTGATCTTCTCCGATGGCTTCCAAAATAACACCACAACTTCCCCCTAGATACCTTCATCATGGATCTGTTAGTTGCATGGTTCGAATCATACTGGAACTACTCGAATCTTCATTTGAAGATTCGAGTACAACCTGACCTTATCCCAACCTACTTCAAACCCACACCAGTTACCCCCCTGACCTCCCTCGTGCCTAGAACATCTTTGGTTTCCCTCGAATCTAACCAGAAATGAGTAAATCCCAAATCGAACTTTCAAGAACCCTAAAATACCAAACTTTTGGATTCTGTTCATATTGAGTAAAGATTGAGGTTTAATCGACCTTAGTCGAAGTATTTTCAGTGGAAAATACTTCGACTAAGGTCTGTTTGATTTCAAACAAAAATCCGAAGCCGAGTTGAGTTCGAGTCTGATTAAAATTCGTAGGTACTTTTCTATTTCTGTTTGCATATTCTGTATGTATTTTTGTTTGTTTTAATAACTTGTTTTATACTTTTTGTTTTGATTAATTCTGTCATTTTGTCTCATGCCCGTCTATATGATCAAAATATGAAACTGTTTCTGTTGGTTGTGATTGTTCATAGTGTAAGTAATCGACTCGATTAAGTTCGTCGATTAGTTATATTATGAATTCTCATTTATGATAATGCTAATAAAAACAGTATGCTTCTATTGTTGTAGACTGATTATGGACAAATGTTGTAAATAGTTTACTGATTAATACTCGTCGATTAAATCATGTTTGTTTATGAATCAGTGAATTCAAATGTATGCTGTATATGTTGTTTTCTGAACAGGGCATTGTCAGTGTATTGACAATGTTCCTATGTATGTTTGACCTTAGTTCAATGCTGAAATTCAGTTTGACTTGCTACGTTGAATTCAGTATAATTTGTTGTGATATTAGGTTTAATTTCAATTTCACAAATGTTGGTTAGATACCATTGTGTTAGAAAAGTGCATTCTCAGTCAAGATTCAATCCAGAACTTGATAGGATTGGTTATAGCTGTTTAATTCAGAAGGATAATCGATTTTGAACAATTTTTAAAATCTATTTTGTATCAGATTCTGATTTCCTTAAGGGCAGTAATAACAGTAAGCTTTCAAGGGTACTACTGGTAATGAAACAGTGAGGATAGTAGTGTGTTGATAGTGGAGTGTTAGTGGTTTTTAATTTAATGGGGTAATGGGAACAAAGGGTAGTGGGCTGCTTAAAACCAGGATTAGGATCATATAAAGTATTAAAAAGTAGTTTGTAATGGAACTTTCTGTTTTTAAAAAGATAAAAGGGGGTCCGGACAGACCTGTATAAGAAGGAGGGAATTGGGACTGATTTAAGGGAGAGTTTTTGGCAGAAAACTTGAAGAGAGTTTAAGAGTTTTTTTTGGAGAGATTTCAGAACAGAATTTAGACAGACTTTAAGAGTTTTCAGAGAGAGAGAAATCAGTTTTCAGACAGAAATTTTAAAGTTCAGTTTTCAGAGAGATTAGAACAAGGAAAACTGAGATTTTGGGTAGATTTTAAGAGGAGGAACAATCTGATTTAGAAAGACAGTTTTGTTTTTCTTCAGGTTATCTGTTTAAGAGAGGCTGGTTTCCAAAACATTAGGAAATACACACAGAAATACATACACATTTGTGAAAAACAGAAAGAAAGAAATGTGAAATAGGAATCTGAAACAGGAAGAGGAAAGAAACTGAAATCTGAAATGTTATCTTTCTAGAATCTGTCCGTTGTTTACTTGTGAATATTGTTCAGTCCAAATCTGAAATTTTCTCAAGTCTTTGTCACTGTTCATCTGGGTTAACGGGTCTTGTTCAGACTTGCTGTGTTATTGGTATATTCTGCTGATTTTGTTACTGCTTCTACTGCTGAAATTTACTCCTTCTACCTTCATTTTCAGGTACATGTCTTTTAAATTTTAAGTTGGAAAGAGATTCAACACGACTCATCAATGAAGCTTGAATTGAAATTCTGTTTTTCCATTTGTTCAAGTTCATCAGTTTAAATTTCATTTTTCGTTTCATGTTAGTTAATTAGTAGTGAATTCAATTTGATAGCTATGAGCTAATTGTCTTACTTTGAAAGTTCGTATAAAGCTTTGTAATAATGTTAGTCCTTCATCTCATTAGTTTAATCATATTTGAACTGTCAAGGCAAGAAACATGACATAAAGATTGGCTATTTACTAGGCCTTATGGCGTTGTTAGAATAGAGTGAAAATATCAAAACCATATTGCTAGTTTATTCTTATACTTGATTTAGTTATGGATGGAAATAAGTTGTACGTTCTTATGTGGTATGATAACAGGTATTTATAGAACCATTAGTGGATAGTGAGTTGAGTTGTTATGGTTCATTACGATGTTAAAATGCTACGAAGGTTTCAAGACATACAAATAGGTGGCATGTAAAGCAATGTTGTTAATTAATTTGTACAATAATTCCCTTTATTATCAATTTGATGCCTATTTACCATCCTAAATAAATAATTAGGCCTATTAGATTAAAAGCAAGTATATGAGAATAAGATGAGATATACAAATTGCAACACTTTTTATCAACGACAATTAGAAATAGGACTTGCACTAAATAGAAATAATAAAAGTTCTTAAAAAAAATATTCTTCCCTTTATAAATCATTTTTAGTTTCATATACAATTCATTATTGGGCATGTAGATATATATGTTGTATTTGTGAAGAATAGTATTAATCATGTTTTTATTCTTTATTTAGAATTTGAATAGTCTTGGATGAACATGTTATATGCGGAAATTATAATCAACGGGCAACATTCAATAAATTGTGAATTCTTTATCAAGAATTAAAGGGTATCTTAAATGAAGATTTCTCATAATGTAATAAACAATTTGTGGAAAAATTCCTAATATCATTACAAATATTTGGCGCAATTAGGGATACGTTCGCGTACCCTGATTATATTTTTAAAAGCAAAAAATTCGGATTATGCGTACGCGCAATTTCGAGCGAATATTTAATAAGGAATTTCTTCGAGGACGTTAAAATAATTTCATATAACTCGAGGTGTGCAGTTCATTCTAAATAAAAAGGGTGATGGTGTTCCTGACTTTATTTTTAATATATATTTTTTTATAAAAAAAAACTATAACATGGACAATTTTATTGTGTACACATACGCGTGGCACAATCCCTGGTACTTATAAAAAATATATAATACGAATATACGTACGCGTAATTCGTCCATATAATTGTAAACAATAAGTAAAAAGCGGTAGTAAAATCATGCAATAAAAAAAAGTATTTAATAAAAATCAAGATAATTAAGCCAATAATAAAAACAGTTAAGCGACCGTGCTAGAACTACGGAATTCGGAAATGCCTAACACCTTCTTCCGGATTAACAGAATTCCTTACTCAGGATTTCTGGTTCGCAGAATAATAAACAGAGTCATATTCTCCTCGATTCAGGGATTAAAAGTGGTGACTTGGGACGCCTTAAAATTCCCAGGTGGCGACTCTGAAACAAATAAACAAATCCCGTTTCGACTGTCCTTCAATTGGAGAAAACCCCCCACGCGCCCCGCGGGCGCGGTAAAAAGGAGGTGCGACAAGGCCCCAACAAGGCAATTTCGAACTCACGAATAACGGTCTCCGGGCCTAAGCAAACTTGATGACTCGAAGATTGTTGTCAATCGCCATACACTAGAAAACCCGAGGCCGTAAGACCCCGAGCAGGTAGACTCGGTTTAGCCAGATCTATTTTACATAGCAACAAAAACTGTAAGACCTCAACAGGCATGACAAACTGTAAGACCTCAACAGGCATGACAAACTGTAAGACCTCAACAGGGATGACGAACTGTAAGACCTCAACAAGCATGAAAATTTTGTAAGACCTTACTATAGGCATAAAACTCAATCCCGAAGTTTAGGCAATATGTCGCATTTATAATACTCCTGAAAGGGCATACCCTCGGTATAAACGCCTAAACTATCACTCGGGATAAAAAATAGCTCCAGCCAAACACATATGACTATGGTCAAAACGACTGCACCAGCCAAATTAACGTGACTCGGGGATGCCCGACCTTCGCTAACAAAATCGCAGGCCATTACTTCGAATCTACTTTGAAAAAACCCAGTTAAAACAGGTTTCCCTCAACAGGCAAACGAACTTTGACCATGTTAGCTCTAAATCACAAGGCTTCGAGCTACTCAGCCTACGAGCTAAACCTTCCGAGGTGCTCGAACATTGCCGTTAATGACTTGAAATAGAGGTTCTTCCCGAACCGACGATGGGTCAGGAAAATTTATTTCAAAAAGACCTTAACGAGAGGAAAACAAAGCCTACAATATGCCCACAGGAAAAAGCGTAAGAGCCATTGTTACCAGCCAAATGAGCCTCAGGGCCGCACACTAAAAGGTTGCAACGACTAACAACGTAAGAGCCACTGTCGCCAGCTTGAAAAATTGAAAACTTGAGGATTAAAATGAGCTCAAGTCGTAACCTGATTCGGAGACCGGATCCAAAATAGTTAACTACACATGCCTAATGGCACAACGTAAGTGCCATTGTCGCCAGTCAAATGAGCCTTAGGGCCACACACTTAAAAGGTCGCTTCGACCCAAAGCGTAAGAGTCATTGTCATCCGCCCATGCAGGCACGAAAAAACTTGAGGGTCAAATAAAGCTCGAGATTGAACCCAAAAACAGTTAAAATACAAATGCCCAAGGGCAAGGCGTAAGAATCGTTACTATCCGCCCGTGCAGGCACAGGAGATCAAAGGTCAAGCAAGCTCGAGTCAAAGCCTGACTCGGAGACTAAACCTAAACAGCTAGACAAAGCACAAAAGCTCTAATGCCTACTTTGTTAAGAATCACAGTTGACCAAGCATGACAAAGCCTCCGGGCCTATCTAATGAGCTCTGGATCCATAGGATTCCCGTCAAACACTGAAACCAGCCCGTATGGTAGAAAGCAATGCAGAAAGAGATATAAAAGAGATAAAGCTTCAAGTTTTCTCTTATTTACATACGCAAGAGGTGCGTTCTCTATCTACAAATATGCTCTGCGAATGTCAAATACAAAATGACAAAATGGCGAAATCTACGCTCCGCTCCAGAAGGCTACGGCCTACCTGCCCTAGCTTCACTCTCTGTGATGTCGGTAAGAAGTGATCGAGCATCACGCTCATCTGCCCTCGCGCGAGCTACCTTCTCTGAGAGAATGAAACCCCTAGCATCGATCTCTTCGAGTACCTCTCTTTGGGATCTACAACAAACATATTCCTTGATCCTCTTTTCAAGATCGAGAGCCCGCTTCAACTCAGCTTAGGCATCAGTAGCGTCCATCAAATGAATCGCCATCTCCTAGTCAGCCTTAGTCCGACTCAATACTGCTCCAGCCTGAGCATCGATTATCTCAGCCCTAACCTTCGAGAGATCGGATTCGAGCTTCGCGATCATATCCACTTGAACAGAAGCATTGTGACGAGCCAAGAGGAGTTGGGCCTCGAAGGCGGGAACTTTAGCCAAGGCACCCTTCTCCTCTAAAGCTTGAGCCTGCACCTGAGCCCTCAGTTTACCACAAGCATTCCTAACTCAGTCGGCTTCTCCCCTAAGGTACTCTAGAGCCTCTGTCTTTTATTACAACTAAGATAGGAAAAAGAATTAACCTTGGAGCCAAAAGGGTGAAACACGTGTTACGAGAGGCTACTTGATTCATCAAATAGCTCTCATAATCTGAGCTCCGATATGCCTCATATCGCCAGTGCATCAATTCAACCTCCTTCTCCTCGCTGAGGAGCCTAAGGGACTCACCCTCATCCAACGCTTTCCGAAGCCTAACCCCATGACGGAGAAGCTCATACCTGAGCCTATCAAAGTCCTGCAAAAGAAAAACTCGATAAAAAAAGGAAGACACGAAATGGAGAAGGACTACGCCGAAACTCACCACAAAGTGAAGCCGACAGACTTCCTCGAAAATTGAGCACATTCCTATCGGTCTAACCCCTCTGAACCTGGAAGAGCCAACCTCGCTCGAGGCATAATCACTCGGAGGAACCACCGATGCTCTTTCCTCAAAGACACAGGCCCGTTTAGCCCCACTAAAAGCTCCACCTTACTGCGAGTGTATGTCCCTTTTACCACCATCGTCCCTGGCTTGGAGGCCGATGACTCCTCCCCCTCTTTGGAGGAAAACAGTTTCACCCTAAGGGACTGCCCGATACCTGTAACAGCAAAGCCAGAAAATGTCATCTCAAATATACAAAGATCAAGGTAAAAGCAGCGTACGTGCAAACCTTGGTATTTCACTTCCTATATGCCACGGGATACAACTTGCCACCTATGCTCGTCACAAGTTGGATGGGTCACCAACCTTCGAACCTAGCTGGGAAAATTGGTAACTTCGCCCGGCGTCCATGAAGTTGCTGCAGAAAAGAGGGAAACAAAATTTCTCAACCGGTTTTCGCTATAAGCAAGTCCAAAAAAGCAGGAGACACCCCACTCATGCGCGTAATTCCATCCTTCGGGAAATGGCATGTGCTCCACAGGGATAATGTCAGCCGTTCGAACCCGGACGAATCGACTGACCCACTCTTGATCCTCATCTTCCTCATTATCGACAACAAAAGGCGTGGACGAATGACACTACAAGGTTAGCAGGCCTCGATAATGAAAGGGCCGGTACATCCTGGCGAGGTGGCTAAGCATGAATTCAAACCTAGCCTTCTCCGCAAAGAACCTCACCATCAACACTATTCCTTAAAATGATGGGTGTATCTGCGCCAAAGTAACCTGGTACTTCAGGAAGAAGTCAAGCACGACCGTATCAAGGGGGCCTAACACGAAAGGGTATAGGTATACGTTCAATAATCCATCAGCAGATCCATAATACTCTCACCCGGGGAAAGCACCTGCAGCGCTATCCCCTTTCCCCATCCGCAGTATCTCCTCACCATCTCCAGATTTCCTCTCTTATCAAAGACATAGTCTTCATAGTGAACTCCCGCAGATCCTGAACACCGGGAGTGGAACTCTCCCCTCCCTGCCTGGCCGACCCCAAAGTAGTTGCCATGGCTATGGCAGAATTGACAGACTATAGCAGAGACGTACGCCAACACTTTTTGCGCATGAAGAAACAAAGGACCCGATACCAAGGCGGAGGGATAACTGTCTAAAATAATGAGATGTACTAAAGAAGCAAAAGCCACCCCACATATATATGGGAAACAACAATGATTCGCCTATCCAGAGTAAGCCCCGGGAGGCCAACGACCTCAGTATAGATCCCGGGGTGGTACCCGACCCCCGAGACCTCCATCGACAAGAAGTTAGGCTTCAAAGAGCTAGCTACATCATCTCCAGCACTGAGGTGGTGCCTGACCTCGAGAACCTCCATCAAAAAGAAGTCAAGCTTTGGAAAGCCTTTAGCGCCATCATAGAACTCGAGGTGGTACCCGATCTTGTAGTTTTCCTTCCTAAAAGGAAAAGTAAGTACTTAAAGCTCCGCCCACGAAGGCTCAAGGAGGGCTCAAGGCATCGCCTAAATATAGGCAACCCCTCAATGGAAGTCTATCCACTACGCTTTAAAAGGCTATCTACGTCAAGTTCAAAGTGAACCCCCAGGTACCCAAAGCTGACCTTCGCACGGGATACCGCTCTCAAAAACTTCAAACTTAGCATGCTATCTCCATGTAACTCAAAGGGCCCGACGGCTCGAGTCCATCGGACCAATTCAGGCTTGGTTAGAGGTACGACAATGGGCTCGGGAAAGAGCCATGCCGATCGGTAAAATATCGGAAAGAATGCTTGCATCTGAGTTAAATATTGGCGATCGTCAATAGAGGCATACATTCAAAGTCTCTGCGAACGGACAAGAGTATACAAGAACACGACAAAAGTCAAAAGCAGAAGTAAAGGAAACATCTTCATATTTGGTAAATATCAGCTACAACGACCCTCGAAGGGTCCTTACATATAATTACAAAAAACCGCTAGGGGTTCTTACGCAGAAAGGAAAAAACAAAGGGTCTACACGCGTGATAAAAGCTAGAAACTGGTCTACTTTGGAGGGTTCATCTCCTGCAACAAACACCTCCGGACACGCATCCTTAGAAGCCTTATCCCGACCTTCCACACTGATAACCCTAAAGAATAAGGCGAGAAGCAGGGAGGGATGAAAATCGCCATAGCTTGCCGAAGGTCGAGGACCCACGCTATCCAAGAGAATCTCGGAGAGACAGCGAACCGAGTGAGCCTCGGCTTCGCTTGCACGACTACTAAGAATCCACTTCTTAGAACATCTAGCCGTGCAAGCTACCAGCTTGGGGCAGAGTGCCACGTCGAGCCGAGGTATGAAGGTGTGCAGCGGTGTATAATCAGAGTCCCCTTTTGAGCAGTGGTATATAATCCGAAGAGCTTTTCGCAAGAAAGGAAAGTTGACCCCCGTATGTTGTCATCTCGAGCAAAAAAGGACAACAATAGTAGGCGTAACAACAACCACAATAGCGACAGGACGACATGATCGTGTTCGACAAGGGGAAGCTCCAGCAATAGATCGAAACACGGCCTACGGGAGCTCTACCAAGTAGCCTTGAGGCCGCAAACCCCAAACATGATGTTCAATGATGAAGGAAGATGATAAGAAGGAATGGGTGAATGAACAGATGAAGGTACTTGGATAATAAAAACAATGCTAGAGCACCCCCATTTATCGGGGGTAACAACACGGTCATCGAGGCTTTGAAAGATTGACCGGAAGATGCAATTACTGCATTCTTGAAGAACCGAATCGATAGCGGCATATTCACCTTGGAGAACGGGAATTGACAATTCATTGAATGATGGCAAAAACACAAGTCCATGGAACGTACCGGTTGTCGCAAAGACTCGTGCCACATGTTGTATTATCGGTATGATGCCACAGTGAGAAGCTCGTGGAGTCAGGCATCAAAATCATTTCCTATCGCTTCGTTCTGGGAAACACGGAGACTATCTATATGTGGTGAAATCAGAGGGCTTAATTTCTCGCTATCAAACCACTTCGGAAGAATATCCCGAGACCCCGATGACGTGGAGTTGCGATCGAGTCCCCTCCCTCGAGGCTCGTCAAGGCCCGACTCAAAGAAGATGAAGATTGGGGCTGGAACAAAAAGGGGAATTCCCAAGGCATGCGGCTAAGTCTGACAGAGCCGGCCTACCCAGAGCCTATGTCGAGGCGTCAGGTCTAAGCCGTCACATCTCCATGCTTTCACAATTAATGTATATTGTACTATAACCGGATTCCCCTCCTATATAAAGGGAACCCACACTACTTTGTAAAGGGACGCTGGAGCTCCAACTATTCTCCACAAGATCAATAATATCTCTCTCTTTCTCTTTCTCCTCTCTAACTTACTCGCTCGAGACCACTCTTTGCATTTATTACTTTCATACTTGTTCTTCATCTATTTCTTGGTATTGGCCATAAAGAGCCTTCTTTAATTATATTTTAACTGTTATCCCTCTCCCGGTTATCCCCGATAGCTCGAGCTCGACCCGGATATCGACCCTGAGGCACCTCATCGACCAGTCGGAAGCCCGGGCAACAAGCCCTTCGGTTTGATCGCTACCCTATTTTAGCTTGTGTTTCATCGTTAAACTCTACATTCTTAGCATCAACTTCTCTAACAACTAGCAAAAATATAGATCACGTATTTTTAGAATCCCATTTACAAATTTAATTATTGTTACCATTTTCACGGTAAACAACAATGTGGCCCCTCCATTCCTTTATTTCCTCCTGTCAATATATTGTATCCAATCATTCAATTGTGCTATATCTAGATGGCATTTGAAGAAAAATGGAATGCTTGTTAGCCACATAAGTTTCAAGTATCTATTTATAATGTGCTTGAATGGAATGGCTTGATTTCAAGGATCAAAAATCTTCTTTAATACTAATTGAAATATAGAGATTAAGTGCATAATTTGAAACGTAATATCAGCTTCCAAACGGAATTGGAGAGAAACTAAAAAGTATATTGTTTCTAGGTTCAAAAGGTTAAGAAGGCATGGAACTCCTCATCCAGTATAACAGAAAGAAGTAGCTACCATCACAACCCCATGACAACCTATGTATAAGTGATACTTAACCCTATTGTTGACCTAGTAAAGTTACATGGTTCATACATATCAACTAGGAGCAAAGATAAGGCTGGGTAGTTCTACACAACACTGCCACTATACCACTACCAAACAAATGAAGTTTTCTTCTTCTATTGGTTCGAATGAAGTGCTCAACAACCAAAAAAATATGATTTGTTTTCTTGAGTGATTGGTATTCTTCTATATATTCTTGAATAAGAAATACAAACATGTGTCCTCGATGCATATCGCATCAATGCCAGGCACTTTGGACTAACTATTTGAAAACATCCTAGCTAAGCCTCGATTACAGGAACATCAGTCCGTTTTGTACATCAACAATAGGTCCCATTGAGTCTTGATTGTGGTTTCTTCTTTCTAGACCTTTGTGCTAAGGTTATTGATCAGACAAGAACAATGGCTGATGTCTACAGAACTTTCTTTGGGTTTTTTTTGTATAATGGAATCTAAGGTGATGGAATCTTCAAGATGTTTTTTCATAATATACTGTCCTTTAACACAAGTATTTTATAATTTCAGGTCATACAATCTGATATTCGATTATTTAGCAGTTGGAAGATTTCAAAATGATGAAAAGTTGCAGAAATCATTTGAAGACCATCATTCGTCTGGATTAGTAATATGATGACATTAGCTATTTAGTCCAAACAATATATTTTTATGTTTTAATTTACCGAAATATTAATATTTTTTATTAGTACTTTCTTTTATTTGTTAAGATTTAATGAGATATATTATGTTATTTTTGAATTAATATTAATATATTTTATTTTTTGGCTCATATTCTATACAAATGTAGTAACTATTATTAATTGTAGCTAAATTATTTCTATTATCGCTCGTAACTTTTAGTGCTAATTTAGTTTAATATACCAGCTATAAAATGGATGATAAAAGGGTAAATTAAGATGTTTTCACAAGGGATATTGCAGCTGTTATAATTGATGTAAAAGAATTGCCGTTAAAGATATTGACTTTCAGCGGCCATTTAGTTAAACATATTAACCTTTAAAATGGACGCTAAAAGGGCAAAATAAGATGTTTTAAGAAGGCATACTATGGCCATTTTAATTGCCACAAAATAATTGCCGTTAAAGATGTGAACTTTTACCGGCAAGTATTTTGAATTTAGCGGCTATAAAAATGGATGCTAAAGAAGTATAATTAGCCGTTTGGATTGAATTTAGTAGCCATTATAATTCCCGCAAACAATTACCGTTAGAGATGTGAAGTTTTAGCGGCGGCAATTAATTTGAATTTAGCGGCTACAAAAATAGATGCTAAAGATGTATAGTTAGCGTTTTGGATTAGATTTAGTAGCCATTATAATTGCCGCCAAGAATTGCCGTTAAAGATAATAATTTTTAGTGGCAATAAACTACACTTTTTACCAGCTTTTGCTAGAAATGCCGCTAAAGGATTTGCCGACCCCAGCATCAGCGGTAAAACACTAATGGCCGATAAAAGATACAACGGCTTTTGTTATTGCCACTAAAGCCGTTTTGTATTGCCACCAAAGGCCTTTTTTTGTAGTAGTGTGATAATAGTAATAATAATGAATAAAAAGACCCGATTAAGTCAAATTCAAAGATTCAAACATGCTTCATTTGGCACCAACACATTTGCCTATGTGTTTATCGTTAGAGACAAGGATTTTTAAAAGGAAATAACTCTAGTAGTAACTTTGTGACTCTTGTGTTGACTTTGATACTATCGAGTGGTCTAATTGGACCATAGTGATATTCAATCTTGAATGTGGTTGTTGTGGGCCCTCGACTCTATCCTCTTTAACAATCTAGTTGTGTGAGTGGTGAGATGCTTTGTTGCTAGTCCGAGTACTTGAGAGGAAGGTCTAGAACTTGCCCAAATGTGTTTTAAGGTGAAATCGTAAGTTTTGCTTGGTTTGAGAAGTGATTGTAGGCTTTCCTTGGCCCGTTTGAGTTTTATATTATTTATCAATGATGTCATCCCTAGTCAATCCCTTCGAGCCTTTAGCCTTTCTCATTTGAAAACCATGTTACAAGTCTTTACCCGTCCTATAGTGACCCTCTCTTGGCATCCGATCTTTCCTTAACACTCATGTGAAACGATTGGCTAAAAACGTAATTTTAGGGGAGAGACGAGGAAATTGAAAAAGTTATTAAGGCACAAAAAGAGAAAAAGAAATGACGAGAAGGAAAGGCAAACAAAAGAAATGAACAAAAAGAAGAATGCAAAAAGTGAATAAATGAAAGAGTTGAAGGGATTCAAAAGAAAGGCAATGATCCTGAACATGGAGAAATATGGATGAAATGATCAATATAGAGTGATGTTAAGTCTCTCTAGTCCCCCAAGGAAAAGATAGTGCCTCAAGGAATCGGCAAAGTGTGAGCCGAGAATTGAAAGATGGAGTGCTTAGTAAAGGTGTAACCACTTATCCATATTGTATCAATCCCTAATCCAAAAGCCTTCATTACATGCCAAAAGAAGCCCTACTTTATTTTGAGCCGAATGAGCTAAATTAGTGGTGATTTACACGAGGGGCAAGCTTATGGTACCGGAAGTCGTACTTGTGACATTCTCTTGAGAGAAATGAGTGAACATTATGTAAATTTGTGATTTGAGTGCTAAATTCTTAAGTGAGCTTGGCAAATGTAGAGTAGAGGAGGAGGAGTTTGGGATCCACCATGACCTACAAGATAGAGCGGAAGTACTCGATGAGCTAAGTCAACCATTGATGCTCGAGTGTCACATTAGAGCTATATGTGCATAAATGTTTAACTTGTTGCCTTGTCAATAATGCATGAGTGGTGTGGGTAATTGTTGGTCCCAACTGAGGTGTGAACGGTTCACCCGTGGCTAGCTATAATGTCCTTTAACTTTTGGAGGTGGGAACTATTTTATTTGCTTGAGGACAAGCAAAGACTTAATTTTGGGGGAGTTGATAAGTGGGGATTTTGACTACTTATTAGTGCCATTTAGCTTTTGTTTTAGTATAAAAGCGTTTGATTGTATTCCCAAAAACTAATGAAATGTGCTTAATTGCATAAATATTGGAAGATGGACTCTCGAGTGAAATCCAACTCAAAAAGGAGTTATCTGAACTCAAGGACATAATAGGCATAGAAGTCCAAAAGTGCAGACCGTAGAATATCATCTACGGACATAGATGATGAAGGAAAAACCAGCAGAGTTTAGTGCAAAGTGCGGTCCGCACATGAATTGTGCGAGCGCAAAAGATGGCTATGATCAAAAGTTCAGAGAATGTGCATTCCAAGTCCCTAGAAGTGCGGACCGCACAGGAATTATGTGGCTGCAGAAGAAGAGCTACGCGGCCGCAGGTGTAAAAGCGTGGGCCACAGAAGATCAAGTGCGGCCACACTTGTAAAAGTGAGAACCACAAAAAGAGTTCCTTGCGCCCGCAGACCTCCAGTTCCTGACAAAGTTCAAGAAATCTACGGACCGCACATGGAATTGTGCAGCCGCAGAACCTCCCGAAGGGCATTTTTATCCTAAATTTCCAGCCCTATATAAATAGACAAGTTTCGCAATTTTAGGTTATTTTTTGACATCCGCAGCTACAGTAGCCGTTTTTCTTTGCTTCTTCTAGTAGTTTTCATATTTTGGAATATTTTAACATAGATTTTATCATTTTTGTTTTACAATATGAGTATATTTAGCATCTCTTCTTCTATTTCTTCAATTTCAACCATGAGTAGCTAGATTTTTACTAGGGTTGTGACCAAACCCTAGTGTGTAAACCTTATGGGTGTTTGATTTAATGCTTGTTTATGGTTGGGTGTTTATTATTTAGCCTTGTTTATGTGTGAAATTAATGGTTGCAAACATTAGTTCATGCCTATTTGACTTAGTCTCTACTTGAGAAAGAGAGACTTAGTCTAGAAAAAGTTGGCTAACAAAAAATTGGTTCAATCGAGAGATTGATAATCCCAATTAAAGGGTTCAACCTAGAGATAGTAATAACTCGACTTGAGTTTCTATCAACCGTTTTGTGCAATACCCATTTGGACTTGAGAAAGCCAAATTAGGGAAAATTACTCTATGACTGAGAGATATTTGAGTGGGTAATTGAGTGTTGATAGCTATAATACATCCCGATCAACAAAATAAGCATTAAGGTTTATATCCCATTAGGCAAACATCTAGGTGATGGTCATAGCCCTAGGCTTTTTACAAAACTTGAAAAACAACAAAAATAATTTCTTAGTTTCATTTCTTTACTTTGCAATCTTAGTTTAAAATAGACATAGAAATAACCCCAATTTGTGGAAGTGTAAATTGCGATAGTTCATACTCATGTACTATAATATATACTCCTAACTCCATATATAGCTCCATGTGGAAATCGACCCCGACTCTTGTTGGATATTACTATTGCAATCAACCGTTTCATATCCTTGATTTGAGGTATGAATTGGACGAGATTAGTTTCCCTTAGTGATAGCTGCCTTACATATTCAAAATTGGTATTTAGGCAGGCCTCGACTGCCTAAACTTCGGCCTTGTATTGGGCCATCATTTCCTCGGCAGAGTTTGTCTCCAACTGGGACATCGTTGCTTCAAGCTCTCTTCCAAGGGCATCCCATTCTGTGGTGGTTGAATTCAACTATGCTCAGAGATCTTCATTTAGCTAACCCATTTATTAGCTTTCATCTTTGCCACTCGAAGTTGAACCTCTAACGAAGAAAGTTTTACCTGGGCGGTTTCTTTCTTCGAGGCCAGCAGATACATCATGTTTTTTCACCCATCGGCCATGACTTGGATCTCGTCCATCTCCTTTCAAAGTTGGTCGATCTGGTCAATTTTTTGCTGAACTAATAAGGTTTGGTTGTTAGCCACTACGACTAGTTTCTCATTTCTAACTTCGAAGACACCTTTTTGACCAAGTTGGCATGCTCCCGCGATAGGACTGACGCTTCATTTTGAGACCTATCCAGCTCGACCTGAAGGTCCTTAATGACCCCTTCTTGTTGCTCGCTGAGGAGCTTGTACACATCCCTTTTTTGGGCCAGCTCCTTGACCTCAAGCTCGAGTCATTTGACCTTAGCTTGGTAACGGAGGAAACTCTCGTGATGAAGTATTGAGGCTTTCAAAAAGGTGAAAAACGTGAGAAATATCAAAATCTAAGTAAAAGTTCAAAGGAACATATTGATGCCTTACTAGATTCAGTGCCTATTGAGCCACATTGAAAAGGAATGACTCGTTCACCTCATTCATATTTGCCTGGTCCTCCTCGGTTACCAAGCATCAGAGGTATCTTTCCACTCCCATGGGAGCAGAAAGAACTTGGGCATCCTCCGGGATGGTAAGAATTATTGATCTCTTGCAACTGGGATTCGCACTTGGGGCGGGGAACTGATTGATCAACTTCGGGCTCGAACTCGGCCTACCAACTTCCAAAGATGGATCCTTCCTCAAAACTTCCAACTCACCCAGCCTAGAAAAATCTTCCAAAACGGATGAGTCCACGCCAACGAAAATGGAACGAAGGGGATCGTCCGCGCCATGAACCCCTTCGTTGGACTTCTCCTTTCCTGCTCGGGCCTCCTAGAGCATGGACTAAGTGTAGGAACGCAACCATGAAATCTCTATTATACCAAGCGCTTCCTTTAGAATAGAGCTAGCATCTCAGGGGGGGGGGGTCTCTGCCCCTGTCTCCATATCGATCTTCCAAGTCAGAGGGAGATCGGCCTCAAGCGTCTCCCCCTCAGTTGTTGCCTGCTCCCCGAGAGAGGTTGACCCATGGGCCATAATAATATCCTCTTCGGGTGTATCCCTGAACCTAAGAAGAAAATTCGAGTCCGGTGCTTGGGAACTAGAGCTCTTCTTTGGCTTATGAGCCAATCTCTTCTTTGGCTTCATTGTAGAACTCGGGGAGCCCGAAGCCTTCCTCTTATTCTTCTTAATTTCCCCCGTTGTAGCCCTAAGCTATCCCGAAGCGGAGGGATCAACAGATAAGAACACGTCCTCATCCCCTTCTAAAGGCCTAAGTTCAGTAGTCTTCGGCAAACCTACAAAAAGAGAAAATAGGAAAGAATAGTAAGTATGATGCAAATAAGAAAGCTTGATGTTACCTATTCGGGAAAAAGGCTTACCATGAGAAAGGGCCTCCCATCGACCCTTCGAGAGTCCGCAAGTGCGCTTAAAGTACGACATTTGAATGCCCTCGATCCATTCCTTTAGCCGGGGAACCGCATTCGGAACCCGGGCGATAGCTGCACACCATAAGCATAAATGAGAAGAAGGAAATTGAAGAAAAAGAATTTTGACGTTTAGAGAGAGATTACACTTACGAGACGAATTCCACTTCTCAGGGAATGGCATATATTCAGGGAGGGATCAAATCCTTAGTTTTCACTCAAATGAAGCATCCCTGCCAGCCCCGGTCTAGGCCTTCATCAATACTCGAAAAGGGGGCCTTGTTGGCTCGGCGAATAAGCTTGATCAGTCCACCTTGGAACATTCAGGGACTATATAATCGATGTAGTTGGTCGATCATGAACCATAGAACTCGGTCTTGTTCACAAAGTAGCGGAGGAGGATCACGATCCTCCATAGCAATGGATAGATTTGCCTTAGGCACACCCCGTACCTCTTGCAAAAGTTTAGAATGACTGGGTCCACAGGGAACAATGTAAAGGGGTAAGTATAAAAACTTATGTACCCCTCCACATGGGAAGCAATGGCATCCTCGGGCTCGGGTAGTTCTTTCGAACTATGGGAAGAACGTCTTTAGTCACTGATTATATGTACCTCGAGACTCCTTCAATCCGGTCCTGTTTGCGTGAAGGCTTCTCAACTTTAAAGTTATTTGCAATTGAGCAGCCCCCGAGAAAGAACGCTTTCAAGGGAGGCTCGGGGCCCGGTTTGTTAGCAGCCATATTAGGGGAAGCCGATTCAAGGACGACTACTTTAGGGGCCACTGCCTCAGTACCAAAGGCCAATTGAGAAGATGAAGAGGCAACTTGTTGAGGAAAGGATTTCAATGTTTTGGCCATTGTTATTGTTACATCTCGCGTTTTTGTACATTAAAATTTCGTCTTCAGTTAACCGACGTGGACTCAGAGATGATATTATCTTGAGGTTAACGTATTTATGTTATTTATAACAAGTGATAAATAAGTGTCATGAAGGACAAAATGTACACAAATTAAAGAAAACGAGTTTCGTTGAAGGTGGTCAATTTGGGATAAAATACGGATCGAGCGATAAAACCTGATAATTATGGACTAGTACCATACAAGGTACCATATGACCATGGTAGTACAATGTATAAATTATATTAAAAATAAATAGAATTTTAAGTAATTTGATATAATTCTTAATTATACGGGTAATTGGTTAATTAGTGGTTAATGGGATATTACTTAGTCAATTAATAAAATAAGCGGATAAGATTAACCCCTTCTTCCCTTCCAAAAATGTGGCACAAGGCCACCAACTAAGAAAATGACTTATAGATCATTTATGGGTAGATGTCTACCTAAGGATAATTGATATATTAACAAGGTAAATTATATGCTTTGGTTTCCATTCATTTGGACAAAAACATAACCAAAACAACTGACCAAAAGAAAATCCTAAAGCATGCTTTCCTTTCTTAGTTTAAACATTTCAACGTCAAGGACATAAGTTCAATTGCTCAGATCCTTCAACGCCAAGAACATAAGCACAATCGTTCAAACACTTCAACGAGCAGAAATTTAATTCCATCCAAAGTTTGCGGTTCTAAAAGAGTACAATGCAATCTTCGCCAAGAATATTATACTGAGTTTTCCCTATTCCAGGTATATTAAGGCCATCCCTTCTTCCTTTTGGCATGGTCCAAATTATACAGATGAAACGAGCAAACACACAGTTTCCATAAATTACTCTATTCATAGAAATACTAGGGGTGTTTATATTATTGATTCCCCATGTGAATTATTATTATCTTCTGTTCATGGGTCTCAGAATAATTCGCAATTGAAAAGGTTTATCCGGAAGGAATATTCAGATTATTACAGATGGATTTCTTTATTCCACATTTGATCTATGCCTTTTACGTACAGATTTTCATGCCTTGCATACTGAGTACATTTTTCGTACTGACGCCCTATTTCAAGGGGCCTGAGTTGCATGCCCATAGGTGCAGGTAGGCAAGCTGACGATTCCCCTTCTTAGGATCCCTTATCAGCGAGAGTTGGCGTGCTCCACTTGATCCGGAGCTGCTTTTGATTTTGGTATGATATATATGTATATGGGTATGACGTGGCTCAGTCCCGTCTTCATACAGTTATATTTCTATTAGAGGTCTGTAGAAAGTATGTCTAGTTGGGTTGTATGTGGGCTTATCGGCTTTTAGTTTTGGATGTATAGTTGTCTATAGCAGCCTTGCCGGCTCGCCCACTGTATTCTGCATGTATACGTACATATGCCTTTTTAGCAGGTTTCCTTAATGTATGTTATTTTCATAATTCAGCAGATGTTATTCAAGTTCATATCTTAGACGCATGCTTAGGGGTGTTTGACAGGTAGGACTCAGGCACCCGTCGCGCCCATTGGTTTGGGTCGTGACAGCTATCTAAGGGATGTTTGAAAATTTGAAGAAAGAATGCAAAGTTTTGGAATAGCAGGTTTTGATGATGAAGGATAGAGTATGAAGATTTAAAGAAAATCTGGGCAAAAATCTGAAAATCACTATGAAAATTGAAGAACAAGGATGAAGATATGAAGTTTTGATGATGGCTAGACAGCTCAAAGGTAATAAGTTGGTCGAAAAGTGTAAAAAGAACAAAGAGAGGAAACTTTTATAGGGAATAGTCGATGCTTCACATTCAGGGGAAACCAGCTGATGAGAAACACGTGTTCGAAGTCAGAGTGACGCAACTGATGGGAAGTTTCGGCTCCCTTGCCGTAACGTACGAAGGAAGAAATCGGAGAACATCTATTGTTTTCTATCATTTCGGCAAGCCTACTCCCTGAGAAATGAGGGGAATATTTGTATACGGGTAAAACCAAGCCCACTGAGCATCTCGATTTCCTAGTGAGGCAAACGGAGTAGGGACGTGATCGTAAGGATCGAAATAGAGCAAGGAGCCCATCGTATCGGGGCTTGAGAAAAACACTTGCTGTAACGACCCGACCGGTTGTTTCGAGAGTTATAGCCTTGTTCCTCCATTTCCTGCTTCTTTTGTGTTCTTCAGCTATATTTTAACTTACTGGTTTTAGTTGGTTCAAGTCCGGAGTAGTTTTGGAGTAAATTGAGACACTTAATCTCTTTTGTGAAGGCTTAAGTTGGGAAAGTTGACCAGATATTGTCTTATGTGTAAACGACCTCAAATTTAAATTTTGATGGTTCCGTTAGATCCTTTAAGTGATTTTGGACTTGGGAGTGCGTCCTGTGGTAGAATTAGGCATGAATTGGCGAAAGTTGGAATTTTGGCGATTTTGGCCGGCAGTGGAAATTTGGATATCGGGGTTAGAATGGAATTCTGGAAGTTGGAGTAGGTTTGTGGGGTCATTTCTAACTTGTGTGCAAAATTTGGGGTTATTCGGATGTGATTTGATAGGCTTCGGTGTCGTTTGTGAAATTTGGAAGTTTAGAAGTTCTTAGGCTTGAATCCGAGGAAAATTCGTGTTTTTGATGTTGTTCGAGGTGATTTGGTGATTGGACTAAGTTTGTATGATGTTATGGGACATGTTAGTACGTTTATTTGAGGTCCCGAGGGCCTCGGGTTGATTTCGAGTGATTATTAGAACAAGATTGAAGTTTGAAGGATTTCAGAAGTGGCCTGGTTCTGGTGTTTTCGCACCTGTGGAGGGGAGCCCACTGGTGCGGACCGTAGAAGCGAAGAGAGGCTTGCAGACGCGGGTAGGAGTGGGTTGGACTAGAAGTGTAGGTGCAAGATTTGGAGCACACTAGTGAGATCGCAGATGCAGTATTAGAGCACAGATGCAGAAAGATACGTGAGGAGGGATGATCGCAGATCGGGCAAGGCCTGTAGGTGCGCTATTTTGACCGCAAATGCGGATTTTGAAGGAGTAAGTGGAATTCGCACCTGCGATGGATTTTTCACAGGTGCAGCATCGCAGAAGCATGTATTTTACCGCAAATGCAGTTTTGCTGGGCAGAACATATAAATTGAAGACTTCACGAATTTTGCTCATTTCTACCATTTTTGAAGACGGATTTTGGAGCTTTTGGAGTGATTTTGAAGGGAGATTCAAGGAGTTTTCAGTGAGGTAAGTTGCTTGAGCTCTAGTACTCCTATCTATGGTGTTTTCCTATTGTTTTATCAATTAATTAGTGGAAATTAAGGGTGAAGATGAGGGGTTAGGGCTTGGGATTTTAGAGAGTTTGATTTCAGCATCCGAGAGACCAAATTGGGTCAGATTTTGATAAATTTTATATGTATGGACTCGTGAGTGAATGGGATTTATAGTTTTATGATTTTTGTCGGATTTCAAGATGTGGGCCTAGGGGCCGGGTTTGAACCAATTTCGGGTTCTTGGTCTAATTTGATAGCTGTTGTGGAATTCATTCCATTAGCATATATTGATGGTATTGCGCTGGTTGTGAATAGATTTAGAGCATTTGGAGGCTGAGTCGAGGGGCAAGAACATTGCGGGGCAGATATTTGATCAGCTTGAGGTAAGTAACAGTTATAAATCTGGTCCTGAGGGTATGAAACCTCGGACACCGTGTTGCATGACTATTTTGGAGGTGACACACATACTAGTCGACGGGCGTGTGGGCGTGCACCATAGGGATTGTTACTTGGTCTATCCCGTGAGACTGTGGAATCAATTAGGCTACTGTTTAATACATGTTCCCTATGTTTTCACGGAAATTGACTGTACTTCATGTTAGAAATCATGTTTAGGCTTTATTTGATCACTATTAAGACCTGCGAGGTCGTGTACTTGCTGAATTAGCTGATAATTGCTGTTTGTACTCAGTCATAGCGTTTCTTGATTATTATGCCCCATTCTCTTACTTTTCATTGTTGATGCGTGATATTATTTCTGTTTCGGTTGTTTATATGATTTTTGAGAGCTTGAGAGACTGGATAGATTGATGACTGAGAGAGGCCGAGGGCCTACTTGTGAGGATATTGAGACTATAGCACGTGAGTTGTCCATGCAGATTCTGATATTGAGACTATAGCATTTGAGTTGTCCGTGCAGCACGAGAGTTATCTGTGCGGATTCTAATATTGATACTATAGCATGTGAGTTGTCCGTGCGGATTATAGCGCTTAGGCTGAAAGAGCCCCTCTGGAGTCTGCACACCCCCAGGTACCTATTAAGTGTGATTATTGAGGGCTGAGAGCCGAGTGATTATGATGCTGGGATGAGCTGAGTGACTGTGTCTTGAGAGACTGTACTCGCTTTCCATTATTGTTGCACTTAGCTATTTTTTGTACTTTTTATGTAACTCTCTAAAAGACTTGATATCTGGTACTTGAGCACGAATTGATTTGATTTAAACTGTTGAATTTGAAAGCATGCCTATTTCTTGATGAAGTTTACTAAAATAAACTGTATTTGCATAGCTCGTCACTACTTCTCAGTTCCTTATTTATTTCTATTATTACTGAGTTAGAAGTACTCACGTTACTCCCTACACCTTGTGTGCATATCCAGGCATATCTGGACACGTCAGCGGCTATTGACTATTCCAGTTGCAGATATTTCTCGGAGATAGCAAGGTAGCTGCCTGGCGATTGTAGCCCTACTCTTCTCCCTCTTATCTTCCTTTAGTCATATTTAGTTATTTTTCCAGACTATGTTAGACTTAATATTGCCAGACAAATTGTAGTAGATGCTCATGACTTGTGACACCTCGATGTCAGGCTTTTTTTTTCCGCACTTTTGTTTTGATTTGAACTCCTTTCTGAGGGTGTTTATATTAAATAGCTTTGGAATTATCTTTGAAATGAAAAGTATTTTGTTTCAGTAACGTGTTAGCTTGCCTAGTACCATGATAGGCGACATCACGACAGGGGTAGTTTTTTTTGGGTCGTGACAAGTTGGTGTGAGAGCATAGGTTACATATGTCTCACGAGTCATGAGCAAGTTTTGTAGATTCTTGCGGATCGGTACCGAGACGTCTGTACTTATCTTCGAGAGGCTGCAAAACCTTTAGGAAAACTTCACATTCTTGAATTCTTATCGTGCGAATCTTTTGATTATGGTAACTAAGCTTCTGTTATTCTATTCTCTCACAGATGGTGAGGACATATGATAACGGTTAGGACAGATGACTGCCAGTACTACCAGTTGGGGCTGCGAGAGGCTGAGGTCACGGGCGAGGCCGTGGTATAGGCAGGGGTGTAGCCAGCACAGCAGCTTGGATAGCACCAATAGATGCACCAACCGCCCTAGTTCATGATCAGGTCCCATAGGTGGATGCACCAGCGGGACCAGCTCAGGCATAAGCTGTGCCTATTGCTATCCCAGGTCTACAGGAGACCTTAGCTCAGATTCTTACCATGTGCACCAGTCTTGCTCAGTTGGTCTCTATTACTACTATAGCAGCTACTTCCCAGGCCATGGGAGGCACGTAGACTCCAGCTTCCCGTACACCCGAGCAGGTTGTTTAGGGACTTCAGACACCGATGCTACCACCAGCCAAGCTAGTTGCACCTGTTAAATATTATGTGGTTCCAGTCATGCCTAATGACGAGTAGCGTAAATTGGAGAGGTTTGGTAAACTTCAGCCTCCAACTTTTAGTGGTAAAGAGGGTGAGAATGCCCAGGGTTTCTTGGACAAGTCTTAGAGGATTCTCCGTACAACGGGTATTCTGGAGACCAGTGGGGTCTCGTTCACTACATTTCAATTCTCTGGAGCTTTCTTCACTTGGTGGGAGGCTTATGAGAGGCGTAGGCCTATTGGTGCAGTGCCCCTTACCTAGCATTAGTTTTCTGTTCTCTTCCTAGAGAAGTATGTGCCTTTGTCAACCAGAGAATAGCTGCGCAAACAGTTTGAGCAGTTGTGTCAGGATGAGATGATGGTGTCGCAATATGAGATAAGGTTTTATGAGTTGTCCTGTCATGCTATTTGGTTGGTTCCCACATACGGGAAGAGCATCGGGAGGTTCATTGATGGCCTCACATATTAGCTGCAGATTCTTATGACTAAGGAGAGAATGTCTGGTGCTTCTTTTGAGGAGGTTGTTGACATCACCCATGAAATAGAGTCTGTTCGCCGCCAGGAGCGAGTTGAGAGAGAGGCCAATAGGCCTCGTGGATCAGGGAGTTTTGGTGGCATTCCTTCTGGGGGTCAGTTCCACCATGGCAGGGGTCATCCCTATAGACATGCTCAAATAACCCGACCAGTTCATCGTGGTATGTTAGCCAGACACAACCCTTACATTGCTCACTCGGGCCAGTCTTCATTCACCGCACTACCAGTGCAGAGCTCTCACCATGCCTCATTTACTAGGGTTTCTATGGGTAGCTCCATGGGGTATCAGGTGTAGTAGTTCTGTCAGAGGAGGAGCTGTTTCGAGTGCGGGGATCTTGGTCATATTAAGATAGATTGACCCAAGTTGTTGAGTGGGACTTCACAGTAGAGTTCTAGGCCAATAGCTTCATCACTAGTTACTTCCCTACCTGCCCAGCTAGCTCAGGATAGAGGTAAGTCAGCTAGGAGTCACCTTAGAGGAGGAGGCCGATCAAGTGGAGTTCAGACCCATTTCTATGCACTCCCTGCCAGACCCGATGCTATTGCTTCAGATGTTGTGATCACATGTATTATCTCAGTTTGCCATAGAGATGGCTCTGTATTATTTGATCCTGGTTCCACTTTTTCATATGTGTCATCATATTTTCCTCATTATTTGGATATGCCCCGCGAGTCTCTTATTTCATCTGTTCATGTATCTACTCTTGTAGGCGATACTATTGTTGTGGACCGCGTATATCGGTCTTTTGTGGTGACTATTGGAGGTTTGGAGACCCGAGTAGACCTTTTGATGCTTAGTATAGTTGATTTTAATGTGATATTGGCATAGATTGGTCGTCTCCATGTCACGCTATTCTGGACTATCATGTTAAGACGGTGACGTTGGCTATGTCGGGGGTGCCACGAATTAAGTGGCGAGGTTCTTCGAATTATGTTCCTAGTAGAGTGATTTCATACTTGAAGGCCAACGGATGGTTGGGAAGGGTTATCTTTCTTATTTGTCCTTTGTGAGGGATGTCAGTTCATAGACTCCTATTATTGATTCGGTTCCAGTGGTGAGGGATTTTCTTGATGTGTTTCCTGCAGACCTATCAGGCATGCTGCTGGATAGGGATATTGACTTCAGTATTGATTTGGTGTCGGTCACTTAGCCCATTCTATTCCACCGTATCGTATGGCACCAATGGAGTTAAAGGAATTGAAGGAGCAGCTTCAGGAGCTCCTTGATAAGGGGTTTATTTGGCCGAGTGTGTCACCTTAGGGTGCCCCTATTCTATTTATGAAGAAGAAAGATGGCACTATGAGAATATGCATTGATTACAGGTAGTTGAACAAAGTAACAATCAAGAACAAGTATCCTTTGCCTCGTATTGATGATTTATTTGACCAGCTTCAAGGAGCGAGGGTGTTCTCCAAGATTGATCTCAGGTCAGGCTATTACTAGTTGAAGATTAGGGACTCAGGCATTCTTAAGACAGCTTTCAGGACCCGATATGGTCATTATAAGTTCCTTGTGATGTCTTTTAGGCTGACCAATACCCCAGCAACGTTCATCATCTAATGAACAACGTGTTTCGGCCTTATCTCGACTCGTTTGTTATTGTATTCATTGATGATATCCTGGTGTACTCTCATAGCCAGGAGGAGCACGCTGAGCATTTCAGAGTTGTATTGCAGCGGTTGAAGGAGGAGAAGCTTTATACTAAGTTCTCCAATTTTGAGTTTTGGCTCAATTCTCTGGCGTTCTTTGGGCACGTGGTGTCCAGTAAGGGTATTCAGGTTGATCCAAAGAAGATAGAGGCGGTCTAGAGTTGGCCCAGACCATCCTCATCCATAGAGATTCGTAGCTTTCTTTGTTTGGGGGGTTATTACCATCGGTTCATTCAGGAATTTTCACCTATTGCATCACCCTTGAACAAATTGACCCAAAAGGGTGCTCTTTCCAGGTGGTTGGATGAGTGTGAGGCAAACTTTCAGAAGCTCAACACCGCCTTGACCACGACTCTAGTATTAGTTCTACCATTAGCTTCAGGTTCTTATACAGTATATTGTGATGCTTCTTGGGTCGGAATTGGGTGTGTGTTGATATAGGAGGGTAGAGTGATTGCTTATGCTTCTCGTCAGTTGAAACCCCATGATAAGAACTACCTTTTTTATGATTTAGAGTTGGCTGCCATTATTCACGCGTTGAAGATATGGAGGCACTATCTCTATGATGTATTTTGTGAGGTGTTTACTGATCATCGTAGCCTCCAGCACTTGTTCAAACAGAAGGATCTCAATTTGAGGCAGTGGAGATGGTTGGAGCTACTAAAGGACTATGATATTACTATTTTTTATCACCTGGTAAAGGCCAATATCGTGACCGATGCCTTGAGTAGAAAGACAGTGAGTATGGGTAGTCTTGCGTTCCTTCCTGTTGGTGAGAGATCTCTTGTAGTTGATGTTCAGGCCTTGGCCAGTCGATTCGTGAGATTGGATATTTCGGAGTCTAGCCGGGTCCTAGCTTGTGTGGTTTCTCGGTCTTCCTTATTCGTCACATCAGAGAGTGCCACTATGACGATCCTCATTTGTTTGTCCTCAAGGACGAGGTTCTGCATGATGATTCCAGAGATGTGACGATTGGAGATGATCAGGTGTTGAGGATGCAGGGCCGGATATGTGTGCCCAATGTAGATTGTTTTCGAGAGTTGATTCTTGAGGAGGCCCATAGTTTGCGGTATTCCATCCATCCGGGTGCTGCAAAGATGTACCAGGATTTGAGATAGCACTATTAGTGGAAGAGAATGCAGAAAGATATAGTGGGGTTTGTAGCTCGGTGTCTCAATTGTCAGCAAGTGAAATATGAGCATCAGAGATTGGGTGGCTTGTTTCGGCAGATAGAGATTCCAGAGTGGAAGTGGGAGCGGAGCACCATGGATTTCGTTGTTGGACTCCCACAAAGCTTGAGAAAGTTCGATGCTATTTTGGTGATTGTGGATCGGCTGACCAAGTTCGCGCATTTCATTCCTATATATACTACCTATTATTTAGAGTGGTTGGCTGATATTTACATCAGAGAGATTGTTCGCCTTCATGGAGTTTCCATCGTATCAATAGAGGCACATAGTTTACATCACAATTTTGGAGAGCCGTGCAGTGAGAGTTGGGCACTTAGGTGGAGTTGAGCACAACATTTCATCCTCAGATGGACGGGCAGTCCAAGTGCACTATTTAGATATTGGAGGACATGTTACGTGCTTGTGTCATTTATTTTGGGGTTCATGGGACCAGTTTCTATCGCTCGCAGAGATTGATTACAACAACAGTTATCAGTCGAGTATTTAGATGGCTCTATATGAGGCTTTATATGGGAGACAATGTAGATCTCCAGTAGGTTGGTTTGAGTTAGGCGAGGCTAGGCTTTTATGTATAGACTTGGTACGAGATGCTTTGGACAAGGTGAAAGTGATTCAGGAGAGGCTTCATACAACGCAGTCAAGGCAAAAGAGTTATGCTGATAGAAAGGTTCATGATATGTCTTATATGGTTGGGGAGAAAGTTCTACTAAAGGTTTCACTCATGAAGGGTGTTATGAATTTGGGAAGAACGACAAGTTGAGCCCTCAGTTCATTAGGCCTTTTGAAGTGATTCGGAGGATTGGGGAGGTGGCTTATGAGCTTGCTTTTCCACCTAACTTGCCAGGTGTGCATCTAGTATTTCATGTTTCTATGCTCCGGACGTATATTAGCGATCCGTCTCATGTTTTGGATTTTAGCATGGTTCAGTTAGATGGTGATTTGACTTATGACGTAGAGCCAGTAACTATTTTAGAGCGGCATGTTTGAAAGTTGAGATCAAAGGATATAGCTTCAGTGAAAGTGTAGTGGAGAGGTCAGCCCGTGAGGAGGCTACTTGGGAGATCGAGCGAGAGATGCAGAGCAGATATCCACACCTATTTGAGGCTTCATGTATGTTTCTAGACCCGTTCGAGGACGAGCGTTTGTTTAAGAGGGGGGATGTAACGATCCGGTCGGTCGTTTCAAAAGTTATAGCCCTGTTCCCTCATTTCCTACTTCTTTTGTGTTCTTTAGTTGTATTTTGACTTACCGGGTTAGTTGGTTCGGGCCCAGAGTGGTTTTGGAGTAAATTGAGACACTTAGTCTTTTTGTGAAGGCTTAAGTTGGAAAAGTTGACCCGATGTTGACTTATGTGTAAACGACCTCAAATTTGAATTTTGATGGTTTTGTTAGATCTGTTAGGTGATTTTGGAATTAGAAGCTTATCCGAAATATGATTTGGAGGTCTGTGGTAGAATTAAGCATGAATTGGCGAAAGTTGGAATTTTGGCGATTTTGGCCGGCAGTGGAAATTTGGATATCGGGGTTAGAATGGAATTCTGGAAGTTGGAGTAGGTTTGTGGGGTCATTTCTAACTTGTGTGCAAAATTTGGGGTTATTCGGATGTGATTTGATAGGCTTCGGTGTCGTTTGTGAAATTTGGAAGTTTAGAAGTTCTTAGGTTTGAATCCAAGGGAAATTCATGTTTTTGATGTTGTTCCAGGTGATTTCGGGCAGTTATCGGAACAAGATTGAAGTTTGAAGGATTTTTGAAGTGGCATGGTTATGGTGTTTTCGCACCGCGGTGGGGAGCCTGCAGGTGCGAACCGCAGAAGCAAAGAGAGGCTCGCAGATGCGGGCAGGAGTGGGTTGGACTAGAAGTGCAGGTGCGAGATTTGGAGCGCACCTATGAGATCGCAGATGCGGTATTGGAGCGCAGATGCGGAAAGACGCGTGATGGCGGATGATCGCAGAAGCAGGAAAGGCCTACAGATGCGCACCCGCATGTGCGATATTTTGACCGCTGTGAGCACGTGATTTTTGCCCTATATGAATTACTCCCATAAATTGAAAACAAAATAATTTCTTTCAGTGTTTGCAATTCCGTGTATTTTTGTGACATTTTCTGTTAATTGTTTGCATTTTTGTCTGTGCATTTTAATTAGTGAAAAATACAAAATATATGTGCATGTGCATTTAGGAGTTAATTTTGCATTTTAGGAATTAATTAGTCATTAATTTTTATAAAATGGAAAGTCTCAAAAATAGTTTATTTTAGTTTCAATTTTGAATTTAGGGTAGTTTGTCCTTTAATTAGGTTTAGTCAATAATAGTAATTAGGAGTAAATTGTTTTGTAAATTGTTATTTAGGTTTTTTTATTTTAGTTTTGAAAAAAAAGAGAAAAGAGAAAAGGAAAAGGAATTTTGGATAATTTGTCTTAAAATGAAAATGGAATGAATGAAACTAGAAATTGGGCCAAGTTTTGGTTTAAAGTACTCATCCAAACGGATTCCTCTCCCTAAGACAAACAGAACCCGCCCCATCTAGCCTAGACTCGCCCAATACCCGATCTGTCTCCCCAGTGAACCAAAACGACACCGTTCGGTTGTCTTCTGATCTGGACCGTCGAGGTTCTTCTAAATCCAATGGTTGGGGAGTGGGGTGGGCTTAATATATATATGTCTGAACCCTCACCCACCCCCTCATCTCTCGTCTCTCAGAACCCCCCCCTTTCTCTATCCTCTTCGTCTTCAAACATAAACCCTAACCCGCCGCCCCTAATTCCCATCACCCTAACCCGGCGGCGCCACCTCCGTTCACCACCAAAATTATACCCCATGACCACCATGACCCCCTCTTTCCAAATCCCTAACCCATATCCCCCGAATCACTCCCAAATCTGTCGAATCTTGAATCTAAGGATAGAGCTCGAATCCCTAAGAAATCAAAATGGTTCAATCTTTGATTCCGTGGATTGCATGGTTACTTGCCCTTGTTTTTCTGAAGGTTGAAGGTTGGTTAAACACGAAAGTGATGTGGTTCACTTGTTTTTATGAAGAACAACTGGGTAACATCACTTTTCGTTTAAATCAGTATCAATTAGGTTTCGAGCTTTGATTCGGTAAGTGCCTCCTCCTTGTATTTTATCATCTTTTACTGTTTCATCTTCCTCCTCATCCCTTCTCTTTTGGTTTGGTCGAAGTTTGTTTGAGGTTTTTTCCGAGTTCAAATTGGTTCCATTTCTTGTTCTGTTTTCCTCTTTGTCGTTGTGAAGCTTGATTATCTTATTTCTTTAGTCCGCCCTGTCTTGTTTGTCTAAGTCTTTGTAATAATAGCATAATTATGGTTTCATCATCAGTTTAATCACTTAGTCAATGAAATTAGGCCCATGATTTAATTAATTTGTTGTTATGAAATTGTACTAGTTAGTTCATTCAGTTTGCTTTTGGTTTCGGCTATTTTTAAGCAAATGGGTCCAGGCTTCTTTGTTTAATGAAAGTTTGGGTCAGTTTCTCAAAGTTGGAGTCATCGTTTGATTTTAATTGGACTCTGAGGAATCAGAAGCCCAAGAAGGAACTGAACCTGGGTTATTAACCCATATCAGGCCTTTGGGTCAGCTGGACCTATGAGTTGTTGAGTGTAAATAACAGGGGTATGGGGAGGGGTAGTTTTGGGTATTTGCTTAGGGGAATCTTTGTATAACTGATTAGGAAACTTCTTAGAAGCTGACTTGGGGATTGTTTTGAAACTTTGAAAATTAAATAGGGATATCTAGGCAAAAAATGAAAACATGAAAGGGTCTAATTGCAAATCTGATTTTCTTTAAGCTGCCCTACTTCCTTGCCTATAAAGGCATGATTTTCTTGCCTTTCAAGGCGAGGATTCAAGAGAAAAATTAGAACAAATTGAAAACGGCCGGAAATACTAAAATATCATTGTTTCATTGATTCTCTTCTGCATTTATTCTCTGAAGTAATTCCTGAATCATCTGGGGGTTAAAATAGATTGAACTTAGGTTTGTGGAAGTTTGATTTGAAGTTGTTGAGGTCACTATTCAATTGAAATTGCTTTCTAGACTGTTGCACCTCACTCTTGGGTTCGAGTTTGGTTTTATTGGTTATTCCTAGTTGCTGGGTTCTGCTACTTTGCTGCTTGGCTACTGACCTTCTCCTGCTTTCTTTCATTTCATATTTCAGGTACATGTTTCTAGACTCACCTCACATGAGGCTTGATATTGAAGTAAAATGAAATCAGGAGTTCTTAATATGGCTTCTACATATTCATATCATTTAGTTTAGTTTCCGTATTTTTGGAGTTAATTGATGCATTGTATGTTCGATATGAGAACTCTTAGTCATCTTGCATCTGTTTGGAGTTAGTAGAGCCCTTGTAGTTAAATATTGCTTGCTTTTGAAATTCTTGCTATTATAGATGGTCTTGGACTGTTGAGAAATGGAACTTGATAAATATTGATCATTAGCTAAATTTTGTGATTAAGCAGTGTTAGCTAAGCGTATGGTGTTAGATCCTTTGTGCCTTTGTAGCTCATTTGAATATTGAGGCCTAATGATATGTCCAGGATTTCATGTTACTGTTTGATAAATTAAGCTGTATGATATGAGTATTAGTTGAATGTTTTATTTTAAAAATCAACTGCTGGTTTGAAATTGTTTGAGAATGATGATTTAAGGCAAGGAAAATGAGATAAAGTGAAATAGTTGTGCATACGTGTGCTGAGTTTGGGAAATCATGTTAATGTAGATTCGAATAATCTGCTTAGGAATTGTAATAACAGCCTAATTTGAATAATGATGTTTGTTCTTCGTGATTCTGTAATGGTCATTTGGATTCCAATTTCCTTACTCGAATTGGGTTGACGAGGCTCCATCTAGACTCGATGCCGAGTCGGTCCGTAAGAAAACTTGGGCTCTCCCCAGGCCCAAGTCTAAGGTCCTTTCATGAGTAGGCCTTGTATATGCTAAGTCTTATGTTCTTTTTATTCAAACCAGCTCTTAATTAATAGTTGCATTGGCCCAAACCTCTTCATGTAATTAAAATACCTGCTGATCTCACTTGGGTTTATGACCATTAAAGGCAATTTGAGTCTTAATCTAGAATAGGCTCAAACATCTTAGGCCCGTTTAATTAAGTACTATTTTTATAATAAATCGAGGCGCGCCGTGCCGAACAAAAATGACAACTGCGTGGCCCTCGTTTGATTAATTTTGTTTATCCTTAGAAATCGAGGAGTGTCATTTAGCGAATTTTCATGGCTCTCGCAAAGTTGCAAATTCGTAATTGCTTTAGGCGCGTTAGTTTAATAATATCACTTTCCTAAATTCGGGTACACATTTATGTGACCCAAATCCAGATCACAACGATGTTAAAATATGTCAAAGATCATGGGTGCATTTATGTGACGTGGTTTGAGACGTGTTTTAATGACGTTGCAATTTTCTCTAAAAAATGAATAAAAGCGGATAAAAAGCTAAAATTTGCACATAGGTTCATAATTGTTTAAAATCAGATAATTAAGCCGAATATAACAATTGAGCGACCGTGCTAGAACCACGGAACTCGGGAATGCCTAACACCTTCTCCCGGGTTAACAGAATTCCTTACCCGGATTTCTATGTTCGCAGACTGTTAAACAGAGTCAAGCTTTTCCTCGATTCGGGATTCAACTGGTGACTTGGGACACCATAAATCTCCCAAGTGGCGACTCTGAACCTTTTAATAATAAATCCCGTTTCGATTTTCCTTAAATTGGAAAAACTCCCTTATACCCTTCTGGGGTGTAGGAAAAAGGAGGTGTGACAGCTCTAGCGACTCTGCTAGGGATCGAACCCAGAATCTCTGGTTCAGGGTTCAGAATTCGAGCTTAGATGAATTGTTGTATTAGGTTTTATCTATTATATGATTTTATTACATGTTTGGGCCTAATGTGCTAAATGTTGCTTTTACCGCTTTGATATTATACGAACTGTATATGAACTGCTATGAAACCCTTCTCTTCTCATCTTCGGGGATGTGCTCGCTGGTCGAGACTCCCTATTCTGTTAGTGTCTTACCTTGAAAGAAGAAAGAGGCTCGGAGAAGTTACTAAGCCAGATGGCCTTTTGGTTCCCGGTACGTAGCCCCCTCCTCGGCTCGAGTTGTCCGCTCGGGTACACAGTCTAGAACACATACCCAGGTTTTTGAACCTAGAATAACTCAGCCTCATGTCGGATCCCTAGTAGGAACGTTTGTTTGCATCATGTGCATTCGACTTTGGAGACTCGACACAAGGGTTGGGTTTGTCTAGGACAAGTGTACCCGAAATGTAAAGACCATTATGATGCATCTTACTTGCTACTTGTGGATTCATTTGCTTCGGATTTGCATATTGACCGGCTTATAAGGAAAATTTAGAAAGGTTAATGAGATGGTTGAGAGGGATAAGTGCATGTTTTGAAAAATCAATGTCCCAAAACATACCGAAACTCTGCCGAAATTTTGAAAAAAGGGAAAATCTTTGTGTTTTAGAAAGGAAAAATAGTTGGTTTTATTTTGTCAAAATTGCCCGAACTACGCCAGTTTGATTCTCACCGGGTGTGGGATACATAGGCAACCGCCATAGGGTCCAACGTTCCTTTTGCAAAAATAGCCGAAAAGAACAAAAAATTTATTTTTATTATAAATAGGTAAGGTGATGCCATTTTTGTCAAAAATAGTTGAATGTCCCCAAAAGGACGCCATTTGGTTACATTCTGGGACCCAGCCCACAACGTATTTCATTTCTCAGATTTTGAACTTACCCAAACATTGGAAGAAATAGCCGGATACATTGGGGGTCCCAAAGTTCCTCTGAGACACCAGTACCTGATTGCTTTGAGGGCCGTAGCCGTACATAGGTTCCTAGATTCCTTGAAAATAAGCAGGGGGTCCTCAACCCAGACTTGGCAGCTGGTTTTTGTACTCTGCAATTTATATACAATAGATATGGTCATATAGGGGGGTTCAACAAGCCAGAGAACAAAATCTGCAGCAAAGGAAACCGCCTTAAGTGGGAAGAACACAGGTGTTTCGCATTTATGGTGGTCTTTTTGGGGCTTTTGGTGTTTCCTAGAAAAGATGGGAATATTGACATATGAGTAGCTGGGGTTGTCAGCACTTTGCTCATTCAGGCCAATAGCACCCTCGCGCCCATGATAGTAGCCGAAATCATCCGTGATCTCACAGCCTGCAAAGCCGGAGGAGACTTTTTTGAGGGGTGCAACGTATTGCTGCAGATGTGGATGATCGAACACCTATGCCATCGTCCTCAATTTATGAGTTATGGGTCGACAGAGAAAACATGCATAGAAGAATTTTATACGAGGGTTGACGGGATCAGCTTGACAGAGGGGGTCACAGAGTGGGTAGCACGCCTCCGCTCCATCACTGCAAATCAAATAGAGTGGACATTTGGATGGCTGCCTGTGGATGAGATCATATACATGCCAGCAACCAAACCTCATTTCCTCTTGATGGGACTCAGGAGTATCCAGGCTTATGGCCCATACCGGGTTTTGAGGCAGCTAGGGAGATGCCAAATAGTTCCGAGAGATGAAGATCTTAGTACTCAAGTAGTTGATATCGGACCTAATGGTCAGTTTCATGAAGCAGCAGTTCGCCAAATTTGGAGTGAATGTCAATACTTAACAGCAAATACTTGTGTACGTGATCGATCCAAAAGTAAGGTTTCACCAGGGTACCTGGCTTGGTATAGAAGACTAATTGAGTTTGGGAGGCCGGCCAAAAGACCCCACCTTCAGTAATTCGTCGAGGCGTAACAAGAACAATGGGCTTGGTTGGCCAAGGAGAATGCACAATAGGAAAGTTGGAAAAACAAGTCAAAGAACTTCAATTCGAGAATAGCTTGCAAGCCGCGGCGGACGACGGTGAAGAGAAAAAGCTAGCCAAAGAAAACGAGGCCCTTCGAGCCCAAATTAAGAAAATGAAAGTAGCGGCAGAAAACCCCGCCCGAAGTGCCAAAGATGAAAAACTTATAGGTAACCTGAGGCAGAAAGTGGGCGAATACAGTTTTGATCTTAACAAAGCAGAAAATGAACTAGCCAGGGCTCGAAAGCAATTGGCTAAGAACGCGGATGAACGAGTGTGCCTGACTAAGCAATTAAAAGAAAAGTACGACAATGAGGTTGCAGAATTAAAAAAGAAGGTCATTACCGTAGAGAACAAAATGATCAAACAGGCGAAAGACTTTAAGGCAGAAAGAGAACATTGTTATACAGCATTGGCACAATTAGAAATGGATTTACAACAACTTCAGGAGCAGAATCATGTGACCGAGCAAACTTTGGAAGCCAGGGCCCAGCAGATCGGACGTTTGTTGCAAGAAAAAGGTGTCATAAGAGAGAGAATTAGAACCATAGTCGATTACATTGTTATGAAGTGCCAAGCCTGTGAGGACATGACTCGCACCACTTTCTTCGCGGCAGTGATGACCTTTGTTAAACAGATAATGAGCGACTTGGATAGACTTCAAAGGGATCTTGCATATAGGCCCGCGGCGAGACCGAACGATGTCCCGCGGGTAGCAGGAGCATTAATGTATTCATGATTTTTTTATTTGAGTCTGTATTTCCCTTTCCGTTAGAATCTGTATTTTCTTTCTACTGGAGTCTGTCAGTTGTTTTCGAGTCTGTATTTTTCTTTTGTTGGAATATGACAGTTTATTTTTGGAGTCTGTATTTTGTCTTTGCATCAGAGTCTGTTAGTTTCTTTTGGAGTCTATTAGTTTTGAGCCTTTGTAATCAAAGCATTTGCTTTTTATGAAAATTGAAAATCCCAAAAATGTTTTATTATTTACTTTCACACTTATCTCCCAGAACTACGCTCGGTCTAATTCATGCGTGGTCATGATACGTAGGCAATCTCCATAGGATTCGACCATAACAAAAAAAAAAGAAGAGGAAAAACAAGAAAAGAAAAGAGACAAAAACAAGAAACCATGGGGCGGAAACCATGAGAGATCAAGCAAGGAAAGGTAAGAATAAAAAAAAGATATAAAAGAGAAGTTGCAAACGAAAATAAGGAAAAGTCGGGATGACGCAAGCAGCCGATCAAATGAATAATAGAAATGGTTAACTGCTTAGGTGCATTCATTCCCCAAAATGTGCGGTTACTAATTTGTTAAAGACCTAATCGCGTATCTAGGTTGTTGTTGATGTATTTAGTTCAGGCAGGTGGTTAGTTGATTGGCATTCTGGCAACTCACTCCTACAACACCCGATCAAAAGACAAGCTGAACATGGCCAACCAAGAACCGGAGGCAAGTATCATCGATCCGTCAAAAGAGGTGGAAGAATTGGATGTTAATGCAATGAAAGAAGATATGTATAAGTTAAAACAACAAATGGCTGAAATGTACTAGGCCTGGGCAAAAGGGCATCCACCACCGGTTTATCCCACCAACCCTGCTTATATCCTATCATTGGCTCAGGCTCAGGAACCTACCACTATGAACTCGTCCCCGGCCTTTCCCCTCTACCAACAATGCTATGGCACCACTTCCCATACATCACAAGCTCCACCACCCAAACAAGTCCCACACCCTCCTCCACCAGTCACTCCTATTTTTGTGGCACCTCCACCTGCTGCATTATACCGGTCTTCCAGTGAGCCTCTATTACAGACTCACGACAACTAGTATTATCCCCCTGAGCCCACCTTCAAAGTTCCAGAACCATATTCTTACACCCCTCATCTTGATCTCCCGGCAGAGACCGAGAAGCCACCCAAAAATCCCAAACACGAGGAGATGATCAGAAAGATCAAAAGCTTAGAACAATCGTTCAGAGATATGAGGGGATTGGGAGGTCAAGTAAGTGTGGCCTATAAGGATTTATGTCTATTCCCGGATGTTCAATTATCGGCAGGATTCAAGATGCCCAAGTTTGATCTGTACGACGGGCATGGTGACCCAATAGCACACTTAAGAGGATTTTGTAGCAAGATGAGAGGAGTAGGCGGAAGAGATGAATTACTGATGGCCTATTTCAGCCAAAGTCTGAGTAGATCAGCATTGGAATGGTATACCAAACAAGATCACAGCAGGTGGTACACATGGGACGATTTGGCCCAAGCCTTCACCGGCCATTTTCAGTACAATCTTGAAATTATCCCAGATCGTCTGTCATTGACGAAGATTGAGAAAAAGCTTAGTGAGAGTTTCAAAGAATATGGATTCCATTGGAGGGAGCAAGCAGCGAGGGTTGACCCTCCGATGAAAGAAAGCGAGATGGTTGATTATTTCTTGCAGGCCTTGGAGCCCACTTATTTTGGTCATTTAGTGTCAGCAGTGGGCAAGTCCTTTAATGAGGTTGTAAAAATGGGAGGCATGGTAGAAGAGGGACTCAAGTCTAATAAAATCATGAGCTACTCAGCAATTAAAGCAACCACCCAGGCCATTCAAAACGGTACTGGGGGTGTACTGGGGAAGAAGAAGAAAGAGGATGTTGCGACAATTGAGTCGGGAGCTTGGGTCGGATCCAGGGGCCCTTCACATTACTACAACCATCCTCGACCCTATCACCAAACTTACCACCACACTCCATATAGTCCACCACAACACTACTACCCACTACCAGGTCCCCATTTTTCTGTCCATCATGCACAAATATACACCCAACCTCCCGTTCACGCGTAGTGGCGTGCGCCAACTCCACAAAGTATCTACCCATCTCCATAAAATGCCTATCCACCCCTAAGAACCTACCGAAATCCCTCTGGAAAAGGTTTCCGGCCCAATCCGGCCACCAAGAATGAGAGGTTGCAGAAGAAGAAGACTTTCACTCCATTGGGAGAATCCTATACCAGTTTGTTCCGCAGGTTCAGACAATTGGGTATGATGTGTCCGATTGAACCAAAATTGCCAAATCCTCCCCCGAGGAATCTTGATCACTCCGTGAGTTCCAAATATTGTTCTGGTGCCCCAGGGCACGACACAAAGAAGTGCTGGCAATTGAAAACAGCTATTCAAGAGCGCATTGATACTAATCGGATTGAGGTCCAAGCTCCGAAGGCACCTAATATGAACCATAACCCATTACCAGCTCATCAAGAGACAAATATGATTGAGATAGTGCATAAGGAAGGGGAGCCTAAGAAGCCTTTGCAAACTGTCATGATGATTCGGTCCAGTGATGCCAGGCCGTTCAAAAAGTCAACAAGTGAGAAGTCTGCGATCAAGTTGAATGGGGAAAATAGTGAACCATCTGTGGTGGTCAAGAAGGGGTCCTCAAGTGACGTTGCAGGGAAACATGAGAGAGCGAAAGTGGTTTTGCCAGGAGTGGCGAACAAGCCTGTTGTAATTGTGGAAGGTGCCCGCATAGACCCTGTCATCATCAAGTCGGTAACTCAATTACCAATAGTCAATAGCAGGGCGGTCCCGTGGAATTATGAACGAGTGACAGTGACTTACAAGGGGAAAGAAGTTAAAGAAGAAGTATGTGAGACCCATGGTTTGACTCGATTCGGGAGATGCTTTTCCCCCGAAGAGTTGAGAAAAGCTAAAAGCTCCAAAGACAACCCAGTATTGGTGAAGAAAGTTGTGACTGAGGAAGAAGCAGAGGAGTTCTTGAGAAAGATGAAAGTGCAGGATTATTCCATTGTGGAGCAGTTGAGGAAGACACCGGCTCAGATTTCATTATTATCATTATTGATCCATTTAGACGAGCACCGTCGGGCTTTGATGAAGATCCTGAATGAGGCCCACGTTCCTGACAAAATCTTAGTAAACCACTTGGAAAAGATAGCTAACAAGATATTTGAGGTGAACAGAGTCACTTTTTCTGATGATGAGTTGCCCATGGAGGGTACCGAGCACAACAGAGCCCTCTATCTGACAGTGAAATGCGAAGATTCTGTGGTTACACGGGTACTGGTTGACAATGGTTCCAGCACGAACATTTGCCCTCTCTCTACTCTGAACAAGTTGAAGGTGGATGATGATAGAATTCACAAGAACAGTATCTGCGTTCGGGGATTCGACGGTGGAGGGAAAGATTCAGTCAGGGACATAGTGCTTGAGCTTACAATAGGGCCAGTTGAATTTATCATGAAGTTCCAGGAGCTCAATGTGGTTGTTTCTTACAATCTGCTATTAGGTTGACTCTAGATTCATGGTGCCAAAACGGTCCTGTCAACTCTGCATCAAATGGTCAAGTTTGAATGGGATAGACAGAAAATCATTGTGCACGGCGAAGATAATTGGTGTGTTCCCAGCGATGCCATTATTCCGTTCATAGAGTTCGAGGACGACAAGGGTCCATGGGTTTATCAGGTTTTTGACATGGTATCGGTAGAGAAAATTCCAAAAGGGAAGTGCGTTCCAACCCCGAGGGTAGCTGCCGCAACAGTCATGGTAGCTACCGAAATGTTGAAAAATGATTTTGTACCGGGCAAGGGTTTGGGTGCATCTCTACAAGGTATCGTACAGCCGATGTCTCTCCCCAAAATCTTGGATACGTTTGGTTTGGGGTTCAATCCCACAGTTGCGGACGTGAAAAGAGCTAGAAAGTTGAAACAGAGGGCTTGACGACATGCCGGGTCTAAGCACTGACTTGGTAGTTCACAAATTGTCCACTGACCTGGCATGTCCCCCTGTCAAGCAGAAGCTGAGGAAATTTAAAACTGATATGAATGTGAAGATTAAGGAAGAGGTCACCAAACAGTTCGAGGACAAAGTCATTCAGGTCACCTGGTATCCCACCTGGTTAGCCAATGTTGTGCATGTGTCGAAGAAAGATGGCAAGACCAGGGTGTGTGTTGATTATCGATATCTCAACAAGGCAAGTCCCAAGGATAACTTCCCATTGCTGAACATCCATATATTGATCGATAATTGTGCCAAACATGAGATTGGTTTATTATGCCGGCTACCACCAGATCTTAATGGATGAGGAGGACGCAGAAAAGATGACATTCATCACACCATGGGGAACATACTGCTATCGGGTCATGCCATTTGGTTTGAAAAATGTTGGGGCAACCTACATGAGGGCGATGACGACCATATTCCACGACATGATACACAAGGAGATCGAGGTTTATGTGGATGATATAATTGTAAAGACTAGAAAGCAGTCTGACCATGTCAGAGATCTAAGAAAGTTCTTCCAAATGCTTCGTAGGTACAATCTCAAGCTCAATACTACAAAATGCGCGTTCGGTGTTCCGTCTGGAGAGTTGTTAGGATTCATAGTCAGTCGTCGAGGTATTGAATTGGACTCATCAAAGATCAAAGCTATGCAGGAATTGCCACCCCCAAAGAACAAGACTGAGGTGATGAGTCTGTTGGGGAGATTGAATTACATCAACAGGTTTATTGCTCAGCTCACGACGACTTGTGAGCCTATCTTCAAACTGTTAAAGAAAGATGTTGCGGTCAAGTGGATAGATGAATGTCAGAAAGCATTTGATAAGATAAAGGGGTACTTGTCAAACCCACCTATGTTGGTCCCGCCAAAACCAGGGAGACCTTTGATTCTGTATTTGACGGTCTTGGACAATTCATTTGGATGTGTGTTGGGATAGCATGATGTCACCGGCAGGAAGGAGCAAGCCATCTATTATCTCAGCAAGAAGTTCACATCTTACGAGGTTAAGTACACTCACCTTGAGAGGAGATGTTGCGCCCTGACTTGGGTAGCACAGAAGTTGAAGTACTATTTGTCATCTTACACTACTTACCTCATCTCTCGTTTGGATCCGTTAAAGTATATCTTTCTGAAACCTATGTGACTAGGATTGCAATGAAAGCTCAGGCATTGGCCGATCATTTGGCTGAGAACCCAGTTGATGAAGAATATGAACCTCTGAAGACTTACTTCCCTGACGAAGAAGTCATGCATATTGATGAATTGGAACAAATTGAAAAGCCAGGATGGAAACTTTTCTTTGATGGGGCTGCTAACATGAAAGGCGTTGGGATAGGAGCGGTACTTGTTTCTGGAACAGGGAATCACTACCTTGTTACGACTCAGCTTCGGTTCTACTGTACTAACAACATGGCTGAGTACGAGGCATGCATTTTGGGTTTGAGGATGGCTATGGATATGAGTGTCCAGGAAGTCTTGGTCTTGGGTGACTCAGATCTCCTGGTGCACCAGATTCAGGGAGAGTGGGAAACACGAGATTTAAAACTCATATCGTACCGATAGTTCTTGCAGGATCTTTGTCAACGGTTCCAATCATTAGAGTTCAGGCATAATCCAAGGATTTACAATGAGGTTACCGATGCTTTGGCTACTCTGGCGTCAATGTTGCACCATCCCGATAAGGCTTATATGGACCCTTTGCAGATTCAGATCCACGATCAGCATACTTATTGCAATGTGGTGGAAGAAGAGCTCGATGGGGAGCCTTGGTTTCACTATATCAAGGAATACATCAGTATGGGGGTATATCCAGTACATACCACAGGTGATCAAAAGAGAACGATTAGGCGATAGACAAGCGGTTTTTTCTTCAGCGGAGGGGTTCTATACAAAAGGACTCCAGATCTTGGGCTACTGAGATGCATAGATGCTAGGAAGGCTATAGCTATTATGACCGAAGTACATTCTGGAGTCTGTGGACCGCACATGAGTGGGTACATGCTGGCAAAGAAGATTCTCCGAGCATGTTATTATTGGCTCACTATGGAATGAGATTGTATCAGTTTCGTGCGTAAATGTCATCAGTGCCAAGTGCATGGAGATTTGATTCATTCTCTACCATCTGAATTACACACGATGTCCGCACCATGACCCTTTGTCCCTTGGGGCATGGATGTCATTGGGCCAATTGACCCATCAGCATCAAACGGGCACATGTTCATTCTGTTGGCCATAGACTATTTCACTAAGTGGGTAGAGGCTAAAACATTCAAGTTTGTAACCAAGAAGGCGGTGGTTGATTTTGTGCACTCAAATATCATTTGACGATTTGGGATACCAAAGGTGATCATTGCAGACAATGGGGCTAATTTCAATAGTCATCTTCCTCATCAAGCTGAAGCCAAAGGCAAGTTCGCCCCAAACTGGCAGGGGTCATTCGTTGTAACGAAAGTGTTGTCTAATGGTGCTTTGTATTTAACATATATAGAAGAAAAATGTGTAGAAATGGCCATCAATGCCGATGCGGTCAAAAGATATTATGTATAACTTCTTCATTTAAATTATATTTGTTCGTACTTGGCATGTTTTGAAGATTGGAATGACAAAGGCATTTTGTTCTGCTATCTAAACACTTTATCCTTTGTTGCCCCCTTGAGCATTATTTATTTCCTTCATACCCCCTTTTCCGAATCAGTAGCAAAGTTCAGAAACGCAAGCGCAAAGGATAAGTAAAGGAAGAAGAAAAAAAAGAAAGAAAAGATAAAAAGATAAAGAAAGGAATGGAAAGAGAAAGAAAAGAATGAAAAGAGAAAAAAGAGAAGAAAAGCAATAAAAATAGAAAAGAAAGCAAAAAAGAGAAAGAAAAGAAAGAGAAAAGAGAAAATCACAACAACAAAGTAATTTCTATGACATGAACTACGTTGGACCTAATTCCTTTTAAGGATACTTAGGCATCCTCACGGTTCGGTCCCATCAAAATAAAATCCAAAATTCCCAAGCAAGAAACTGGGGCAGAAGTTGTGGTTGTTGTTGGAAATCTGATTCCAAAAGTTGTAATTTTGAACCTATTTGAATTGTTTTGAGCCTTTGATACCATTTCTTTCTAACCCTATCCAAAATCCCACGTTACGGTCCAAAGAAAGACCTTCAGATCAGTATTCGAAGGATGCCAAGTCGAGCAAGTAGAAGCAATTCATATCAGGGGCAACACTCTGGTCCAAGCAGGAAAATCAAATGAGAGAGTCTTATTGGTAAAAACTCTCATGGGCACTGTAAGGTGATGGGAGCTGAGAGAAATAAAAAATGAGAGAGTCTTATTGGTGAAAACACTTACGGGCACCTTGAGGCAAAAGAGAGTTAAGAGATAAACAAATGAGATAGGCTTGTTGGTGAAAACCCTTCAGGGCACCGCAGGCCGAACAAGGTTAAGGTTTTGGGTGAAGAAATCAAGTTATGGAAATTCCATGGCAACAAGTATGGCAACTGAAAGTTGATTGGTTGGACAGATTGGGCCGTATAATCTGAAATGCATGTCATGATCATTGGTACCAACTGTTCCACACAGATAAGTCTCTTTCCTCTTTCCTTTTTTTAGCAAGTTATCCAATTTTGGATTTTCTTTATCCTTAACTCTCAAGATCATTGCATTTCATTTTTTTTGGGCTTCATTTCTCTAAGATGTTCCAATGTCATTTTTGTTTAAGCAAATAAGAAGGGATTTCAAAGCTTACTACCAACTTTCAAAGTTGCACAAGGCGCAGGGCAGACAAGGCATCACCAAAGACAGCATGATGTGAAGTGGGATATAAGGAGTCCCCGAAAGTTTCATCGGTGGAATGATTTAGTAATTTCGTGAGAAATGCAGAGGTTCAAATAGATGGGTAAGAGACGTGACACAATAGTTTGGGGATAAAACACTCGGGTAATCCAAGGTCATGGGGGTTTGAAAGTCAGCCAGGAAGTCAAGCGGTTCTTAGCCAGTTCAGAGGGAGCCAATCAAAACAAAGCACGACAGCGGAGAGACCTTCAGCAAAGAATGCCATCAACTAACCACCACATTTAAACTGAAAACATCTCTTTGATTGAAACAGGGGCATAAAGTTCCGTTTGTTTCAGGGAAACCCTCCGTAAAGAAAGGCGAGCACCAAACAGGTTTGACGATAAACTCTCAGGACCCTCATGGATAATGGGATTTAGTTTTTAAATTTTTAGGAACCTCCTGGATAATGGGATTTAGTTTTTAAGTTTTCAGGACCCTCCTGGATAATGGGATTTAGTTTTTAAATTCTCAGGACCCTCATGGATAATGGGATTTAATTTTAAATTTTCAGGACCCTCCTGGATAATAGGATTTAATTTTTAAGTTTTCAGGACCCTCCTGGATAATGAGATTTAATTTTTAAGTTTTCAGGACCCTCCTGGATAATGGGATTTCATTTTAAAAGTTCTCAGGACCCTCCTGGATAATGAGATTTAGTCTTAAGTGTTCAGGACCCTCCTGGATAATGGGATTTAATTTTTTGTTGTCAGGATCCTCCTGGATAATGGAATTTAATTTTTCGTTGTCAGGACCCTCCTGGATAATGGGATTTAGCTCTCAAATTCATTGAGATATTTGGTAACATGATTAAATGCGCCCAGAATCAAACCGGGGCAGACATTTTCTTTTTTTGTTTATTTTGTGGAAATCAGGCGCCCACCTGGAGAACAAGGGAATACATTTTCAAAGTTTGGCAATCAGGTGCCCACCTGAAGAACAAGGGAATACATTTCAAGTTTGGCAATCAGGCGCCCACCTGAAGAACGAGGGAATACATCTGCATGTTCAGTAATCAGGCGCCCACCTGGAGAGCAAGGGAATACATTTTTCAAAGTTTGGCAATCAGGCTCCCACCTGATGAACAAGGGAATACACTTTCAAAATTTTAGCAATCAGGCGCCCACCTGGAAAACAAGGGAGTACAATTCAAGTTTTAGCTTTCAAGTTCTTACTGATATTTGGTAGCATGATTTAGTTTACAATCACATATGTGCCCAGCCACCAAACTGGGGTAGAAATTTTCTTTGTTTTTGTCTATTTTGTTGAAATCAGGCGCCCACCTGGAGAATAAGGGAATACATCTCTCAAGTTCAGTAATTAGGCGCCCACATGGAGAACAAGGGAATACATTTCAAGTTCAGCAATCAGGCGTCTACCTAGAGAAAGGGAAAACACCTCAAACTACAAATTCAAGATGGTAACAAGGGGATTTCACCGGGAGAATACGAGTCAACAAGGCAACAGGAACCACAAAAGCAAGTTTGAAGATATAGATAGGATTTTGTAATGCATAGATCATAGTCTAGTCTAGCTTCTTTTTATTTTATCATGGTGTAATAAGGGGATTCAGTAAGAAGTAGCAGCAGCAGCAACAGTGAAATTACAGCTTCATGGTAGTCCCAGCTACCGGAACTTCCCGAACTACACTGACCTGATTCCTTTATAGCCAAGGATATGTAGGCAACCTCGTATCCGTTCACTTTATCTTTGCACAAAAACTCTTCGTGTTTTCGAGCAAAGAGGGGCAGCTGTGAGCACGTGCTTTTTGCCCTATATGAATTACTCCCATAAATTCAAAACAAAATAATTTTTTTCAGTGTTTGCAATTCCACGGATTTTTTTGACATTTTCTATTAATTGTTTGCATTTTTGTTTGTGCATTTTAATTAGTGAAAAATACAAAATATATGTGCATGTGCATTTAAGAGTTAATTTTGCATTTTAGGAATTAATTAGTCATTAATTTTTATAAAATGGAAAAGTCTCAAAAATAGTTTATTTTAGTTTCAATTTTGAATTTAGGGTAGTTTGTCCTTTAATTAGGTTTAGTTAATAATAGTAATAGGAGTTAATTGTTTTGTAAATTTTTATTTAGGTTTTTTTATTTTAATTTTGAAAAAAAAAAAAGAGAAAAGAGAAAAGGAAAAGGAATTTTGGATAATTTGTCTTAAAATGAAAATGGATTGAATGAGACTAGAAATTGGGCCAAATTTTTGTTTAACGTACTCAGCCCAAATGGATTCCTCTCCCCAAGCCAAACAGAACCCGCCCCATCTGGCCTAGACCCGCCCAATACCTGATTCGTCTCTCCAGTAAACCAAAACGACACCGTTCGGTTGTCTTCTGATCTGGACCATCGAGGTTCTTCTAAATCCAACGGTTGGGGAGTGGAGTAGGCTTAATATATACAAGTCTGAACCCTCATCCACCCCCTCATCTCTCATCTCTCAGAACCCCCCTTCTCTATCCTTATCGTCTTCAAACATAAACGCTAACCCGCCGCCCCTAATTCCCATCACCCTAACCCGGCGGCGCCACCTCCGTTCACCGCCAAAATTATACCCCATGACCACCATGACCCCCTCTTTCCAAATCCCTAACCCATATCCCTCGAATCTTGAATCTAAGGATAGAGCTCGAAGCCCCAAGAAGTCAAAATGGTTCAATCTTTGATTCTGTGGCCTGCATGGCTACTTGCCCTTATTTTTCTGAAGGTTGAAGGTTGATTAAACATGAAAGTGATGTTGTTCACTTGTTTTTACGAAGAACAACTGGGTAACATCACTTTTCATTTAAATCAGTATCAATTAGGTTTCGAGCTTTGATTCGGTAAGTGCCTCCTCCTTGTATTTTATCTTCTTTCACTGTTTCATCTTCCTCCTCATCCCTTATCTTTTGGTTTGGTCGAAGTTTGTTTGAGGTTTTTTCCGAGTTCAAATTGGTTCCATTTCTTGTTCTGTTTTCCTCTTTGTCGTTGTGAAGCTTGATTATCTTAGTTCTTTAGTCTGCTCTCTCTTGTTTGTCTAAGTCTTTATAATAATAGCATAATTATGGTTTCATCATCGGTTTAATCACTTAGTCAATGAAATTAGTCCCATGTTTTAATTAATTTGTTGTTATGAAATTGTACTGGTTAGTTCATTCAGTTTGCTTTTGGTTTCGGCTATTTTTAAACAAATGGGTCCAGGCTTCTTTGTTTAAGGAATGTTTGGGTCAGTTTCTCAAAGTTGGAGTCATCGTTTGATTTTAATTGGACTTTGAGGAATCAGAAGCCTAAGAAGGAACTGAACCTGGGTTATTTACCCGTATCAGGCCTTTGGGTCAGCTTGACCTATGAGTTGCTGAGTGTAAATAACAGGGGTACGGGGGGTAGTTTTGGGTATTTGCTTAGGGGAATGTTTGTATAACTGATTAGGAAGCTTCTTAGAAGCTGACATGGGGATTGTTTTGAAACTTTGAAAAATAAATATGGATATCTAGACAAAAATAAAAACATGAAAAGGGTCTAATTGCAAATCTGATTTTCTTTAAGTTGCCCTACTTCCTTGCCTATAAAGCATGGTTTTCTTGCCTTTCAAGGCAAGGATTGAAGAGAAAAATTAGAAAAAATTGAAAATAGCTGGAAATATTAAAATATCATAGTTTCATTGATTCTCTTCTGCATTTATTCTCTGATGTAATTCCGGAATCATTTGGGGGTTAAAATAGATTGAACTTAGGTTTGTGGAAGTTTTATTTGAAGTTGTTGAGGTCATTGTTCAATTGAAATTGTTTTCTGGACTGTTCCACCTCACTCTTGGGTTCGAGTTTGGTTTTATTGGTTATTCCTAGTTGCTGGGTTCTGCTACTTTGCTGCTTGGCTACTGACCTCCTCCTGCCTTCTTTCATTTCATATTTCAGGTACATATTTCTAGACTCACCTCACATGAGGCTTGATATTGAAGTAAAAAGAAATCTGGAGTTCTAAATATGGCTTCTACTTATTCAGATCCTTTAGTTCAGTTTCAGTATTTTTGGAGTTAATTCATGCATTGTATGTTCAATATGAGAACTCTTAGTCAGCTTGCATCTGTTTGGAGTTAGTAGAGCCCTTGTAGTTAAATGTTGCTTGCTTTTGAAATTCTTGCTATTATAGCTGGTCTTGGACTATTGAGAAATGGAACTTGATAAATATTGATCATTAGCTAAATTTTGTGATTAAGCAGTGTTAGCTAAGCGTATGGTGTTAGATCTCTTATGCCTTTACAGCTCATTTGAATATTGAGGCCTAATGATATGTCCAGGATTTCATGTTACTGTTTGATAGATTAAGCTGTATGATATGAGTATTAGTAGAATGTTTTATTTTGAAAATCAACTGTTGGTTTGAAATTGTCTGAGAATGATGATTTAAGGCAAGGAAAATTAGATAAAGTGAAATAGCTGTTAGCATACGTGTGCTGAGTTTGGGAAATCATGTTAGTGTAGATTCGAATAATCTGCTTAGGAATTGTAATAGAAGCCTAATTCGAATAATCATGTTCGTTCTTCGTGATTCTGTAATGGTCATTTGGAGTCCAATTTCCTTACTCGAATTGGGTTGACGAGGCTCCATCTAGACTCGATGTCGAGTCGGTCCATAAGAAAACTTGGGCTCTCCCCTAGCCCAAGGCTAAGGTCCTTTCACGAGCAGGCCTTGTATATGCTAAGGCTTATGTTATTTTTATTCGAACCAGCTCTTAATTAATAGTTGCATTGGCCCAAACCTCTTCATGTAATTAAAATACCTGCTGATCTCACTTGGGTTTATGACCATTAAAGGCAATTTGAGTCTTAATCTAGAATAGGCTCAAACATCTTAGGCCCTCGTTTGATTAATTTTTTTTATCCTTAGAAATCGAGGCATGCCATTTAGCGAATTTTCATGTCCCTCGCAAAGTTGCAAATCCGTAATTGCTTTAGGCGCGTTAGTTTAATAATATTACTTTCCTAAATTCGGGTGCGCATTTATGTGACCCAAATCCAGATCACAACGATGTTAAAATATGTCAAAGATAATGGGTGCATTTATGTGACGTGGTTTGAGACGTGTTTTAATGACGTTGCAATTTTCTCTAAAAAATGAATAAATGCGGATAAAAAGCTAAAATTTGCACATAGGTTCGTAATTGTTTAAAATCAGATAATTAAGCTGAATATAACAGTTGAGCGACCGTGCTAGAACCACGGAACTCGGGAATGTCTAACACCTTCTCCCAGGTTAACAGAATTCCTTACCCGGATTTTTATGTTCGCAGACTGTTAAATAGAGTCAAGCTTTTCCTCGATTCGGGATTCAACCGGTGACTTGGGACACCATAAATCTCCCAAGTGGCGACTCTGAACCTTTTAATTACAAATCCCGTTTCGATTGTCCTTAAATTGGAAAAACTCCCTTATACCCTTCTAGGTGTGTAGGAAAAAGGAGGTGTGACAACCGCAGATGCGGATTTTGAGGAAGTAAGTGGGATCCACACCTGCGATGGATTTTCCACAGGTGTGGCGTGACAGAAGTGTGTATTTTATCGTAGATATGGTTTTGTTTGGCAGAACCTATAAATTGAAGATTTCGCGAATTTTGCTCATTTCCACCATTTTAAAAGACGGGTTTTGGAGCTTTTGGAGTGATTTTGAAGGGAGATTCAAGGAGTTTTCTACGAGGTAAGTTTCTTGAGCCCTAGTACTCCTATCTATGGTGTTTTCCCATTGTTTTATCAATTAATTAGTGGAAATTAGGGGTGAAAATAAGGGGTTAGGGCTTGGGATTTTGGGGAGTTTGATTTGAGGGAACAAATGGGGTCGGATTTTGATAAATTTTGTATGTATGGACTCGTGAGTGAATGAGTTTTCTAGTTTTGTTATTTTTGTCGAATTTCGAGATGTGGGTTCGGGGTCAGGTTTGAACCAATTTTGGGTTCTTGGTCTAATTTGATAGTTTTTTTGTGGAATTCATTCTATTAGCATATATTGATGGTATTGTGTTGGTTGTGAATAGATTCGGAGCATTTGGAGGCCAAGTTGAGGGGCAAGAGCATCGTGGGGGAAGAGATTTGATCGGTTTGAGGTAAGTAACAGTTATAAATCTGGTTCTGAGGGTATGAAACCTCAGACACTGTGTCGTTTGACCTTTTTGGAGGTGACGCACATGCTAGGTGACAGGCATGTGGGCGTGCACCATAGGGATTTTGACTTGGTTCGTCCCGTAAAATTGTGGAATAAATTGGCCTACTGTTTATTACATGTTCCCTCTATTTTCATGGAAATTGACTAAACTTCATGTTAGAAATCATGTTTAGGCCTTATGTGATCACTGTTGAGACCTGCAAGGTCGTATACTTGCTGAATTAGCTGTTAATTGTTGTTTGTACTCAGTCATAGCTTTTCATTCTTATTATGCCTCTGTCTCTTACTGTTCATTGTTGATACATGATATTATTTCCGTTTTTGGCTGTTTATATGATTTTTGAGAGCCCGAGAGATTGGAGAGATTGATGACTGAGAGAGGCCAAGGGCCTAATTATGAGGATATTGAGACTATAACATGTGATTTGTCCGTGCAGATTCTGATATTGAGACTATAACACGGAGTTGTCCGTACAATACGTGAGTTGTCTGTGCGGATTCTGATATTGATACTATAGCACGTGAGTTGTCCATGCAGCACGTGAGTTATAAGTGTAGATTATAGCGCTCGGGTTGAAGGAGCCCCTCCGGAGACAACACACCCCCAGTGAGCGCAGGTACCGATTGAGTGTGATTATTGAGGGCTAAGAGCCAAGTAATTGAGCTGTTGAGATGAACTGAGTAACTGTGTCTTGAGAGACTGTACTTGTTTTCCATTATTGCTGCACTTAGCTATTTTCTGTACTTGTTATGTAACTCTCTGAAAGACTTGATATATGGTACTTGAGCACGAACTGATTTGACTTAAACTGTTGAATTTGAAAGCATGCCTATTTTTTGATGAAGTTTACTAAAATAAACTATATTTGCATAGCTCGTCACTGCTTCTCAGTTCCTTATTTATTTCTATTATTACTGAGTTAGAAGTACTCACGTTACTCCCTACACCTTGTGTGCATATCCAGGCATATCTGGACACGTCAGCGGCTGTTGACTATTCTAGTTGCAGATATTTCTCGAAGATAGCAAGGTAGTTGCCTGGCGATCGCAGCCCTACTCTTCTCCATCTTATCTTCCTTTAGTTGTATTTAGGTATTTTTCAAACTATGTTAGACCCGATATTGTCAGAGAAATTATATTAGATGCTCATGACTTGTGACATGCTAATGTCAGGCTTTCTTTTCCGCACTTTTGTTTTGTTTTGGTAACGTGTTATCTTGCCTAGTACCACGATAGGTGCCATCACGACATGGTTAGTTTTTTTTTGGGCCGTGACACCTGCCCTCAGGGATATCGGGACCACGTCCCCTGGATCCGGTTTGAGTTCCAAAACTTTGGAGAGCATTGCCAAACAACCTCACATGACTAACAAAGGTTCGTTATGTCCCCGTCCGACCGGATATCACGACGTTAATCTCGACCCGTATAGGCAGAAAATCAGTGATTAGCAAAAAGGAAAATTTTTACCTTTCAGGATTGTACTTAGGGTAAAACCCCCCTAATATATAAATAGGAAGTTTATTATTCATTAGGAACATTGTAACACCCATACCAAGGCGATATACTTTTGTTACTTCTGTTTCTAAAGGTTATTCAATGTTCTTGTTTTTGTTCATAAAGTTCTTCATAAGTGTAAGCTTAGAATCGAGGGAAGGTTCCCTGTTAACCATTAACCGAGCTCGGACTCACTTTTATCATTGGTTTAGCCATTTATTATATCTTTTATTTGCTTAATCTAACGTCATAGAATCACTTATATTAAATTAACCCACATATCTTTAAAACCACGTATAAATTCAATTGTTATCCGTTTTTAAGGATAAACGATGGAGAGGAGTTAAAAATTTGCTTTAGAACATGAATATAAACTCCAACAATAATATTCTAATACTTTCTTGTTTGAATTTGTATAAATTTCTAACTCGCTCACTATCATTTTGCACTATGCTATAATTATTATTTGGTCTTCCTATCTTGGTTTTATAACGATCGTTGGTCATTCGTCGAACTTACTCTTGCTTGCCATCAGATCGATTGTCACCTTTAAACTTCTTCCCTTTACGGTTGGTGGCTCGAACTTGCCTTTAATTTTTGTTTAACATTATGATTTCTTTTCTTATATTTGATTTTGTCACAACCCAAAATCACGTGACCGACATCCAGCACACTATCTAACCCCGATGAACCAAATTGTACAATAGTGCCATTTATATGCAAAATAGATACATGCAGAAGCCTTTTTGAAAACACAATCATTTTAAATAACTAAAACCATACATGAAATAAAATCTTTAAATCCATCATTTTTAAATAATTAAAAAATACAAAAGAATAATAATCATTTTTCATGCATGCCATATGAATAACTTTCGATTACAACTCTAAAAGAATAACAACTGTCTATCAAATCTTTAAGACACAAGGATGAAATAAATAGTTGGGACAGACCCAACAAAAAGTAAGTAAGATCAACATAAACGCTGCCACAAAATAGAAGTGGTTCCTTGTTATATGTCTCGGAAAGAGAGTCATCCTAACCATATCCATTCTTCACGTACCACGTCTCATCCTAAAAATATGTAAAGTAAGTGGGACCCTGGAGAGGGGCCTCTGAGGAATGAGTACACCATGCCGATACTCAATAAGTGTCATAGACTCTCACTAACTCAAGTTCTTAAGACAAGTCTTTACAAAACTAATGCAACCAACATTTGATATAAAACAATAACAATTATATTAACTCATGTTCTTTATCATTTCAAATGAAAAGATTTGAAAATGTAAAGCATGATACAAACTTTTAAAGCATTTATATTGACCTGTGATTCTTATAAGAATCATGCAAAACTATTTCATCTTCATTAAGTCATTAAAATCCTTTTCAGCTCCTCAGCCTAGACATAATAAAATTATCCTTTACCTTTTTACTGGGATTACTATACCATCACCGACACGAGAAGGTCAACTAGGTTATGTACCTAGTGGCAAGTATCATATACCATACTTGCTTAGGTCATCTCATCGCAGTATCGTACGAATTGACTTATCCATGCTATTAATAGCACAAAATATCACCCTCTCAAGGATGATACTCTGACCGACGTAGTCTATATTATGAAATATCCATATATGCCTACATATGCACGAGTAGTTTCATGATAACAAATACGATATATCCGAAGCCAATCTCGGTGAAGACAAGTAACTTCCAAACATTTGATACCCAAAAATAAATTCATCGCGAATAGCCTCAAAGTATCTATTTTATCAAACCATGACGTTTATAGTCAATCCAAACCATTTGAACAAAATCAAATGAAATCCTTTAATGAGATTCAAATCCTTAAAAATTTAACAAGTGCCACTTTGAAATATAAATAGTTTAGAAATATTATATTTCTCATTTTATAAAATAAGGTAACAATAGAAGTCAAATATTTAATATTTTTATCATCACATAAGATGTTTTAAATAAAACATATAACGTTAGTCTTAAGTGTCATTTTACCAACCATTCTTTAAAACAAGATTTTTAGAAAATAACATGACATTTTATATGCAATACAATATTTTAGTACATAGAGATATCCAAACCCGCTTGTCCACACAAGTATGGACACACATATATAAATAACTCATGTCTTAACCCAAATCATGCTCTTATTTCACCATTTGAAGGTCAATCCTTGAATTCTAAGTCCAATTCATCCATTAAATGTGTTATAGAATCTAGTCGTTCCATTAGAAATTCAAAACAACGTCGTTCAAATAAATCCAACACTATTCATCTTTCCTACAAACAAGCTTTTCAATGTCAAAGCTAGGGTTCATCTATTTCACTTTTTCAACTATTTTTCCAACTTATAAGAAATATTAAAACTCTTATTTATACTCCATAAATATGTTTCAAGTAGTGGGAATTATCTTTACAAGCAAACCCTAAAAAATTTCTCTTTTGGTGTTCTTGGTCAATTTGATGAAATCTAGAAAATCCAAGGATGTTGCGATGTTAATACTAGTGTTTCCCAACATTAATTAGCATAAAATATGGATAAAAACTCACCTTGGAGTGTATGGAATACCCATGACCGAGAACTTCTCTCTCTCTAGAACCCCAAAACCTTCAAAATCCTCTTCTTTTCTCTCTCTCTAAGCTCCCTCTATTTTATAGCATAGTGGTCTGCGTGGGTGACCTGCATGGGCCACGCATCCTAGTCACACAACCTGCATGGGCCACATAATCTGGCCAGACAGTTTGAGCCCTCTCTTTTCCTCTTCCTCCCTTCTTGTGGAATATGCCAAGTAGCTTACGTGGACCACGCATCTAGGACACACATGGCTTCAGTGATTTGTCTAATATTCTTTATTCAATTATCTAAAGTTATTTCCTTAGACACCTAACTTAGGGACCTTCAACCCTCATGATTGTGTGTGGTGAAATTAGGGGAATCCATATCCCGCCATTAAGGTATATTCGGAATGTCGTGACAGCACCTCGACGTTGTGGGATCATGATCGGGCTCCCTATCTCAAGGATTATTCGCGGCCCTACAGTGGCTCCGATGTTAAGGGATCTGTCCGTGGCCCAGCAAAAGTTACGAAGACGGGGGACTCCCGAGGCAAGCAGCTAAAATTAATAGGCTCTGGTGTCTTTTCTAATCGTCTCATCCTTATATCTTTACATTTAATGCACTCTGTACCGTGCCGTGTCCCCTCGCCTATATAAGAGCAACCCATACCATCTTGTAAAGGGATGATGTTGCTCCATTTCTCCACAAGTGCAATAATATCTCTCTCTCTCTTTTCTTCTAAGTGGTTCATTCTCACTGGCCCGAGATCGCTTTGGCATTTATCATTCTCTTATCTGTTCTTCACTACTTTGCATAATATTGGTAACATAGGGCCTTGCTTGATCATATCTCCGTCTGTTATTCCATTCTCGACTGCCCTTGGTAGCTCGAGCTTGGCTCGAACCTTGGCCCCGTGGTCTTCTTCGACCATCTCTACGCTCGGGCAACATGCCCCTTTGGTTTGATCACTGCCCCGCCTTAGCTCGCATTTTATCATTATACTTCACATTCTTAGCATTCACTGCTTTAACAACTAGCTCGGGAATAGATCACGTATATTTAGAATCCTATTTACAAATTTAATTGTTGTTACCATTTTCACAGTAAACAGTTTGGCGCCCACCGTGGGGCTAAAACTAATAGTGATTATTTTCTTGCTGGTTTTGTCACAAAAATGTACATTATCTTTTACACTTTTTCTTGTCCAAGATCCTTTGATTTCAGGCCAAAATGTCCAGCTGGGTAAACGGAGTTGAGAACGACAACCTCGAAAATCACGGGGAAAATGGTGTGGCTATCCCGGCCGCTGGAGCACCTCCGCAGAATCCTGATATTGCTCCCGAATCGATCCTAGCGGACGCAGATTCATAGGACGCACAACAAGCCGACAAAACTTCTCACACCGACAGAAGCGTATGACACAACGACCAATAGGAAGGACAAAAAACCCCGGCCTGGGTAGAACAGAAAGTTAGTCTTCATGTTATTTTTGAAATATTACAGGCACGACAATTGGCTATCGCTCGGCTGCAAAGTAGCTCGGGGACCCCCAATGCAGTAGTGCCAGAGACAACTCCCTACGATGATCTAGTACCCGAGAGATCAAGTAACGACGGGTCGGTAACCGATCCCGCCGCAGTAAGGATGCTTGGGAATATCTTCGAAAGGATCAAATCGGGTTTGTCGAAGCTCCTACAGCGACCGTCTCCCGAGGAAATGGTCCCGGAATTTGCTGCGCAGAAACCCAAAACGCCAGAACTCCATAGGTGCGACAGGACCGCAGATCCCTACGGGCGCACCACCGCTTGTGCGTGCTCATTCAGAGGCAGCGACACCCGAGATGATGAGTTTGAGCCCGTCCCATTGAGGAAGTTTGAAGAAACTCTTTCGAGAGAAACCGTGATGCAGCGCCATTGCCTGGCACCTGACCTCACAGACTCGCTTACCGTACCAACATGGTCCTCTGTGGAAGCGCACGCCAGTGCCATCAAAGTAGTAACGAGAGGGACCGATACACCTGAAGCAGAACGAAGAAGAAATGAAATACTGCAGGAAACCGCACCTCATTCCCTGATAGGACGAATGAGATCGCTCCCTATTTCGGATGATCGGCCAACACAGGCCTTCGCCGAAGCCTAAGCGAAGCATACCCAACGACTCTAGGGCATTTCGAGCGAAGCCTGATCAGGTACCCAGCCGAGGTCCGATTGGATGCCCACACCCGGCACCAGCCCCGAATCGGGGCCATGGACAACCCTCTAGGAACCTCCTCGGGTTTGGTATATCCAAGCAGACTCCCGACAAAGAAGTTGATACAAAGCAGATGGAGGTATCATCCATGCGCGGCGAATGGAAAGAACGACTTGAGATGCAACCTACCTCACAACAATAGGGAGATGGCCCGAGGACAGTAGCCTCGAGGAACCTCCAATGTAACTAGGTTCAACAAGGCACAGCTGGTAGGGAAACCGCACCCAGCCGAGTGCGATTTCAGCATTGCCATACCAAACATCGTGATCATCATAAGCAAAGCCGGGAATGTCAGGAAGCACAGACCAGTTCGACCAAGACCCTTTCAAGAGAACTATGGCCCGACACAGGAACCACGGGGCGCACGGGGTCACCGGCTCAAAAGAACGACAACCATGTTATTTAATAGAGGTCGCCACCAAGTATTATCGAGCGGTCAGGCTCGAATCCAGCTCCAAGGGAGGAACGATATTGGGAAAATGAAGCTGACAAGCCATAACGTATTTCCACGATAGTAAAAGGGCGACGACACCATTCAAAAATCCATAAAATGCAAAGAGAAAGTGCTCATCGCTGGGTAAAGATCGGTCCGGGGAATATACCTAAAGGACACCCTTACATCCAAGTAAATGGACGCCGAGACTTCGCCTCGACCTCGTATTCACGCATTGGTAACCCCCTCCCTCATTTAACCTATTTCAAATAAAGCATGTGTTCATGAGTGTAGGTGGTTCGACCAACTATACCGATGGCGTCAGGCCAAAGCCAATAAGGTAGTTCGGACTAACGAACCAAATCACTCCCACACCTCGAATCTTTGGTGGATTCCAGACGCCAATCGCCACAACAATCAGGAAGGCCGCTCCCTTTATACAGCTCGCTTGAGCTCGGACAGGAACGCTAAGCCCGCGAAGCACGAACATTTTATTCGGATGACAACGGGCACACCGCCCAGAGGCAATTTCGACCCCACTCTGCCAAAGGGATGAAACTCCCCGACAAAGGTGGGACAAAGGCATTCGACAAAAAGCTACACGCGACGAGAGGAGATCCCTCACCATATGACCCACCGCCGGCATCAACGCCTCTACCCTCGATGGGATCAAAGGGTAAGCAGAACCGCATCTTCGGCCAAGCCTGGTTGAACGCGGTAGAAGGCTGCATTAAGTCTTGTGCCTCAAAATAGCAGGAACATACCAGACCTCAAAAGCATCGCCTACACACGCCACAGCTAGGAAGGACTACTCCGCTCCTTTGTTTGTTTCTTTCCTTTTACTAACCTACATGCAGGCAGGCAGTCGAGGCGTTCAGAAATTATAAACTCCACTCGGAGATTCGAGGCCTTCGCGGTACCCACTGAGATCTCTTTCCTCGACTAGGTTTCCGACCTAAAGGTCCTGCCAGCAAGATTATTAGCGGAGCAACGTACCCCCAAGAAAATGATCCGACAAGATCGCAGTCCTTTCTTCTACAGTCGGACGACGTGCGATGACCTCCTCTTAAGGGCACCATTCCCTCGGAAGGGCCAATATATGGCAGGCTAAGTTCCAAAACGCAATCAGGTAAAAGGATCAGATATCAGAGGAGCCGCACCCATGCGGGCTGAGCTCACAACAACGGGACAATATGTATTTACAGCATATATTTACGCCAAGCAATAAAGAATACCTTTTCGGCATTTCATATTTCGGGAAAGGTGATTTAGACATACTTGCGGCAAATGTTTCTCCATCAAATGAGTCCTGATATACTCAGAGACTTAGCTTTAGCGATTTGACAACTTGCATGACCCCAGGGTCGGAACTCTGGGATCATCAAGCCCCTAGAGGGCAACTCCGAGCTCACGAGAAGCTGTCTTCAAGCTTACACAAACTTGATGACTCGGAGACTACTGTTAATCGCCATACAACTGGAAAACCCGAAACTGTAAGACGCCTAGTGGGCAGCCTCGGCATAACCAGATCTATTCTACAAACTGTAAGACCTCAATAGGCATGAAAAATTGTAAGACCTCAATAAGCATGACAAATTGTAAGACCTCAACAGGTATGAAACTCTAAGACCTCAATAGGCATGAAAATCCTGATGATTAGGCTATACATCGCATTCGTAAGAATCCCTAAAGGGCATACCCTCGATGTAGATGCCTAAACTATCACTAGGGATCAGAAATTGCTACGGCCAAACACATATGACTACGGTCAAAACGACTGATACAGCCAAAATAATGCGACTCGAGGACGCTCGACTGTTGCTAAAAAATCGTAGGCCACTACTCCGAATATACTTCGGAAAGAACCGGTTAAAACAGGCTTCCCTCAACAAGCAAAAACAAGCTCTGACCATGGCAGCTCCAAATCGCAAGAGCATCGATCTACTCGACCTATGAGATATGAACCTTATGAGGTGCTCGAAACATTGCTGACAACGACTTGAAATCGAGATTCCTCTGGAACTGACGACGGGTCAGGCAAAAATACTATAAAAAGACCTTAACGAGCGGAAACAAAGCCTACAAAAAGCTCAAAAGCAAAAATAGTGTAAGAGCCATTGTCGCCAGCTAAGCAAGCCTATGGGCCTCATATTGAAAGGTCTCTACGACCAAATAGCGTAAGAGTTATTGTCGCCAGCTAAAATATCTTGACATCTTGAGGATTAAAATGAGCTCGAATCGTAACCCGATTCGGAGACCTAATCCAAAATAGTTAACTATGCAAGCCTACGGGCCATATACTAAGAGGTCTAACGGCATAAGTGCCACTGTCGCCGGCCAAAAACTCAAGGTAGTTCAAGGGTCGATTATAGCTTGGATCGCAATGCGACTCGGAGACTGGACCCAAAATTTGCAAAACACCCAAGGGCAGGAAATAAAATCCATCATTGCCAGCCCAAACAAATGCAAAACTTGAGGGCATATTAAGCTCGAGTCGAACCCCAACACGGAGAATGAACTCGAAGACAATTGGAGCATGCAAGCCTAAGGGCAAATCCAGGATCAAATCAACCCAGTGGAAATTCCAACAAGCAGAAATACAGAAGATACAAGTTTCGAGGTTTCCCCTCTTATTACTACATATTGATGACGAGGTGCAATCTCGACCTACGTCGTATAATGAAAGATATATATACACAACAAAGAAGGTAGGGAATATTCGTTCCCCTTTTTCCGGTAGCTACGGCCCGGCGGTCTCCTCCTCATCATCCTCATCATCAGATATCAGGAACTTGGCATCGAACTCCTCTCATTTGACTTGTCCGATCTCCTCCGAAAGATCAAAGCCTCTGGCATGAATCTCCTCGAGGGTCTCCCTCCGGGATCTGCACCTCTCATACTCCCTGCTACTATTTGCACGATTGAGGGCCTTCTTCAGCTCAGCCTTAGCTGCAGTGGCACTCCTTGAATGAGTTGCCATTTTTTGCCCTGCCCTGGTATTATTCATTACAACCTCGGTCTGGGTTTTCACCATCTCGGTTTTTGCCCTTGATATCTCGGATGCGAGTCTCGTGATAATCTTCGCCCGAGTGGAGGAATCATTCTCCCAAGTGGCCAGAATTTGCACCTCAAGAGCAGATGTTGCGGCCTGAGCCCTCTCTTTGGCCTCAGAATGGGCACTAAAATGCGCTCGCAGCTCAGTGAATTCACGTTTGGCTTTGCCGACCTCGCCCCAGAGTTGCTCCTGCTTATCCGCCTTGTCCTTAAACTGAAACTGCAACTCGTAAAAGACTGCAGAACAAAAAGGGGAATAAAGTCCAGCACGGAATGCAGGATACCTGTTTCTCCAAGAGGGCCTCCTGGGCGCGGCTTTGGTTCGCCCCACGCCGTAAAAAATCGAGCTCATTTTCCTTTGCCGCACAGAGATGTTTGATATATTTTTCCATTTCTCGAGCCTCCCACAACGGGGCCTCGCAACAAAGCAGCATGGCTTTGAGCCTAACAAAGGCCTGAAGAAGAAAAGTCGGGTGAGTAAAGGGTGGAGAAAGGAGCATGGAGACAGAACATCCCTACCATGGCCGAAAACTCACAGGAAGGCTAAGATGATGAGCCTCGCCAAGGGCCAAAGCAATGTCCGATAATGCATCAATCCAGGAAGCTTGCTGGCCGACCAAATCGCTTCCCCTCAACTGCTGCGGAGAAGGCACCTCACTGCAAACCTTCTCGCACCACGGATCACCATTCCTTTTGTCAACGCTCCTTGATCCCTGGACCAGTAATCTCTCCTCTTCCTTCGGGGAATCTAGTCTCGCCTCGAATGAACTCTTAGCACTTGCAACAGAGGAATCGGGAAAATCAGCAAAAAGGAAGTCGTCCCTAAAAGGGGGGGAATGCCGGGCACCTCCATAATGCTTCGCCTCCCATCTCCCTTTTGAAAGACCTCGCCAGCGGCGCCTATCATGAGCCCAGCATGCTACCAGTCTACAAGACCATTCTGCTAAATTAGGAACCTCACCGGGAAACCAATGAGTTGCTGTAAACAAAGGACAAGAAGACATCGTTATGGGGCTAGCCTCATATGAAGAAAAAGACAGTTCGAATAGAATGCTTACGTGCGGAGTCCATTTCTCAGGAAACGGTAAAAATTCTCCGGGAATAATGTTGGTCCTTCGGATTCGAACGAACTGACTCATCCATCCACGGTCCTCATCCTCCTTGTTGCCGATTGTAGAAGCTCGAGTGGAGCTACACTGAAGAGCAACTAGGCCCCGGTAAAGTAATGGCCAGTACAACCTTATGAGGTGACTAAGGGTAAACTTTATCCCGGCCTTATCAATAAAATATCTCATCGACTACACTATCCTACAGAGAGAGGGATGAATCTACACCAATGTTACTTGATGCCTTCGACAGAAATTGAGCACGAATCGGTCTGGGGAACTTGGCACGAGGACATGGGTATACACGCTCAAGAAACCCTCAACATACATCATAACACTCTCTTCGGGGGAAGGTACTTGTAGAATCATGCCTTCCCCCATCTGCACTCTCTCTTGATCGTCCTGAGTTTCTCCTCCATCACCGATGAAATAATCCTCGACACGTGCTCTCGATTGCCCGGAACATTGGGAGGCTTCCCTGGCGTGGCGACCCTCTTCGAGGCAGAACACTCTGGGCCTCGCTCCCCAGATATTAGGAGAGGGCCACTGGCGCCAACCAAAGGTGGAACATAGGAAGGAATCCCCTTCATCCAAGAATTAGGTGTCGAAGCATCGGCCATGGCCACGATGGAATAAGGAGAAGAAGAGGAGGATACAGGCAAGAACTCCCTGAATCAAAGATGTGGAGGGACTCGCACAAAGTGCCAGGCTCTACAGAGGAAATAGGCTTATCAAACAACTACAAAATCGCTACTTGAAGGGCGGATAGATAAATATATAGGGGCCAGGCAACAACTGCTCAATTGCCCAAGAAGGCCAATTAGTTTTGGTCGCATTAATGCCATGTTCTCCTTGAGGAGTGCACCGGCAGAATCATCTCAGGCTCCCACATAACTCATAAAATCAAGGGATCTGGGGATACCCCTGACATCGCAAATATCGGTTCGGGGGAGCCATCGACTCAACCTTGTGACATGGCTAGTCTCGGGGCCCCTAGCCCGTCCTACGAAAAGGCTCCAAAGGGCCAACGCTTGATTCTTGGAAGAAAAAAAAAGGGGGGAGAGAGTGAAAGCAGCAAGAAGGACTAGCAGAAGGAAAGCTCCTTTCATGCATTAACAAAAATGAAAAACACCTTTTTACACTATACATCTCCCAGGAGGGAGAACACATGAAACAAAAAAAAGAAGGCATACAAAAAAAGGCCCGGAGACTACTCCTCGCCACTATCATCTTCACCCCCATCGGGGACAATCATAGGCGCCAGTATTCCCTCCATCACACAGGCCTCCTCCAGGTCGGCAGATAGCTCGACGCCTCTGGCCTCGAGTTCTTCCAGGACCTCCCTCTTTGCCTTGGCATGCTCGATAGCTCGTGCTAGTTTCTGCCCAGCCGCCAAGGATATATCACGAACCATTGCATGCGTTGTAGCCGCATCCTCCTTATAATCAGTAGCATCTAGATCAGCCTCAGACTTAGCTGCGGCCAGAGTAGCAATCTCTCTGCGAGTGTCTGAGAGAAGGCCCCGGGATGTCGCCAATTCCCCGGTCACAATCTCGCTCTGCTCCTTTAGCCCAGAGATATTCGCTTCCAACTGACTAATCCGTGAGCTACTCTGCTCGACCTACAAAGAAAGGCAAGACGATGAATATGTGAATATAGAACATGTGTTGATACGGAGTAAAAGGGCAGGTGTAAGCAAGGCAAAATACCTGAGCAGCAAGAGCGGCCTTCTCCTAAAGAGTCGCCTTCAAAGAGGCCCGAAGCTCCCTCAACTCTTTATCTCCCCGAGAATCACGTGCTTCCGAGTCTTCACGCTTCAAAGCAATGTTATTACGCTCCTTCTCATGGAAAGAAAGTTCCCCATGAAGCCGAAGGATGGCATGATCATACATCTTTTTACACTGTGGCATGACGAGAAAGTTAAGAGAGATGACGAATAATTCCCGGGAACAAAAAGAAACGCTCAAGGAAATATTATCACCTGCTGCAGGGACTTCTTCGCTTCTTTAGTGACGCCAGAAACATCGAGATCAGCTCTGTCGATTACCGTATCAAAAATGTTGTCAATGAAGCCTTCCCTTCTGAAAGGAGTACCAACCGTGGCGCTGATTATCCCTTCGGCATCCCCCAGCTCTCATGATGAGACTAGGAAGTTCTGAATAAGATTGTTCGGGTCGCTAATTTCTCCGAATAGTGGCCCATGTCCTTGGAAAGTCCCAAACCCCAACCCATCAAGACCAACGGTCCTGCTAGCAGAAGCCACATCAAATCCAGCCGCGCGATTCGAAGTTACATCAATGTTCTCTTCGAGGACCCCCGGCTCCTTAGCCCTGCCAGACCCAGTTGTCCCAGTCTCAACAGCCTTCGACTAGGGCACTTGTAAATCTCTCATGCTGGACCTCATCCTCCTCCTCAACGAACTTCTATCCTTGTCCTCCTTCTCAACATCAGGGTTCAACCCGGATGTTAGGGCAGCAGTTTCATCAGGACAAGCAGTGGCCACCCTGCCTTTCCTTTTCTTGTTCATGTCAGGCCCCAAGGCCTCATCTTCATATTCTCTCCAAGGACTGCACCAACATAGTAAACGCGATACGCCGTTGCTTAAATCTCGGAAGGAAACACAAAAGGTGGAGCACGAGCGGTGAAGAAACCTCACAATGATTCTTAGCCACCCAATGCTCCTTAGCCATGACGATCCAAGACTAGAGACAATACGGGAACCTTTCATCCAAATACCTGATCCATTCGGCCAGATCTGGGACCGCCTCGGGATGCTAAGCAGCAGTTGGAGAGAGCACAAAAGGGTCATCGTGACAAACAAAAGAATAATTGATAAGTGGCTAAAGGTAAGTTCACTTACGTCAATCGTTCCATCGCTCTGGAAAGGGCATCCTCCGGGCCGGGATGATATTCGAGGTCCTCACTCGAATGAACCTGCTCATCCATCCCCGATCCTTCCCCTCATCAACACATGTGAAGAAAGATTTTTTGGACCATTGTAGAAGCTTGATTAAGCCTCGATACAGTTGAGGGCAGTACAATCTGATCAAATGGGTGAGGGTAAAAACCTCACCTGTAACCCCTTCGGTGAAGTGCCTGAGCATCAACACGATCCTCCAAAAGGACAGGTAGATCTGACCGAGGGACACTCGATATTGAGCGCAAAAGTCAAGGATAACCGGATCGATTTCCAAAGGAGGAGATTCGATAGATTTATCAGGACCTAGGGTGAATGGGTAAGTGTATATGTAAAGAAAGCCTTCCTTGAAGTTGGTGATGTTGTCGCTGTGGTCAGGAATTTCTACCTTCGCTGCCTTGCTCCATCGGCAGTCCTCCTTCACTTTGTCAGCATTGGTCACGACGCTAACATATCGAGATACGTGCTTACATCGACCCGGTATAGACGAGGGAGTATCGATGTTGAAATCATTCGACCTGTCAATATCGGGAGTGGTCCATTGCTCTAAAGTAGGAACCGATTTATTTTCCCCCTCAGAAAATCAGGACGACGACGCAGTATCATTCCGTCGAGGGACCGTCCTAGAAGTCCTGGCCATGGAAAATGATAAAATCTTTCCGTAAAAAGAAGAAAATATGTAAAGGTATCAAATAGCGGAAATTCTGATTTATGAGCCTGAAGGAAGGGTGAAGATGGGGAGTATCTAGCAATTAGAGCATTTATAGGAACCGTTGGGGAAGCAAAAGAGACGAACTTACGGTAGTTCAAAGGTTTCTCGATTACCGCATTTGACGGCGACCCTGCACGGTTCCCTGGGACATGGCATTTAATGCTCTTAGACAGTTGATATCACGACAATAATGGCCTCGAGACGACGATACAACATCATTTCCTATCATTTCATTCTAGGAAACGCGGAGACTATCTGTTGTCACACCTCCTTTTTCACCTGCGCCCCCGTGAAGGGACATAAAGAGAGTTTTTCCAATTAAAGGACAATCGAAAAGGGATTTATTATTTAATTCAGTGTCGCCACTTGGGAGATTTATGTGTCCCAAGTCACCGGTTGAATCCCGAATCGAGGAAAGATTAACTCTGTATTACAGTCCGCGAACCAGAAATCCGAGTAAGGAATTCTGTTAACCCGGGAGAAGGTGTTAGGCATTCCCGAGTTCCGTGGTTCTAGCACGGTCTCTCAACTATCATATTTGTCTTAGTTATCTGATTTTAATTCATATTGAACCTATGTGCAAATTTAAACTTTTTACCGCTTTTATTATTGTTATTTTTTTTCAACGAGAATTGCAACGTCGTGAAAACGCATCTCGAACCACGTCACATCAATGCACCCGTGGTTGTTGACACGTCTCGACTCCGTTGAGATTTGGATTTGGGTCACATAAGTGTGCACCCGAGTTTAAGAAAGTAAATTATTAAAGGCGTGCCTAATGCGACTAGCGTATCATTATTTTGGGTAAGGCCGTGAAATTTTGCTATACGGCCCATCCCGAAGTCTAAGTAATTTTACCAACACGTATAGAGGGCCCCGCAGCTTGTATACTTTTGTTTGTCGAGGCTCGTCTCACTCATTATTTTTAAAAGAATTTACAACGTCGTGGAAATGCATCTCGAACCACGTCACAATTAATGTACCCATGATTAGAGACACATTTCGACTTTGTTGAGATTTGGATTTGGGTCACATAAATGTGCACCCGGGTTTAAGAAGGCAATGTTATTAAAGTACGCGCCTAAAGAGACTACGCGTGGTTATTTGGGGAAGACCGTGAAATTCGCTAACGGCTCGCCTCGGAATCTAAGTATTTCAAATATACATTTGATGAGGGCCCCGCGACTTATGTGTTCTATTTAGCGAGGCTCGTCTCATTTCATTTATAGGTCCATCCTTAAGTGAACTAAAATTTTCTAATTAATTTGTCTCTAAAACTAAGGAAAAATGCTAGTCGATTTTGTCAAGGGCCTAAAACAATAATTGTAAACCAAATATGTCTCAAGGCTCAAGGATAAGCCCGAAAATGTGAATTGGCACGACCAAAAGCCGGCCCAACGTAGTCTTTGGCCCAGGACCATGCGAGTATACAAATAAGGTAAAACCCGGGCCATTCGTTAAAGCGCTAAAGCTCAGATGGCATGGAATTAGGCTGACCACTAGACCGACGCAGCTTCAATTGAATCAAATCAAGTATCCATCGAAATTACTACGTCCTTTTACTCAAATGAACATAACATGGTTTTAAGATTAGATTATTTTAACTACTGTCCATTTTTACTAAAGGTGAAAGAGAAAATTAAGAGGTAGCTTTGAGTTCGGCAACAAGATTGCATATCAAGCCTTCAAGGATTAGACTATTGGTCATACACTTCTACCAACGCCAGTTACCACCTATATATTAAGAACTAATCTGCATGATATGAGTTACTTCAATACAATACATGCTCAACTGGACATCAAACTCGATTTCAAATCCAACTGTTTCCGACTTTTCTTTTTAAACATAAATGAACACAAAACTACACATACACCCATTGTACTGAATTGCAGTTAGATAGTCACGAATTTGAATTGGTTCGAAGCAGTTCAAAGGCAGTATATTACAAGCTGTAGATTCAGCCATTCCAAATTACTTAAGCAAACAGTCCTAATTACAATTCAAACCATTACATTCAATTATAAAGAAGATATAGTAGCTACTGAAGTTTTCCAATGAAGTTAGGTTTCCATTTCATTTTATTTCAGCCAAACTCTACATGATGTGGAGATTCAACATGTACCTGGATTGGAAAACAGGACAGGAAGAAGGAGAAGTCAGCAGCAGGTAAGCAACAGACAATACAGCAGCAATGGGATTCAGAACAGCTCTAAAAACCAGTTTTAAAACCAGAATAACACTCAACCACAAACCAGAATGGGTTTGTCAACCAACAACAATACATACACCCAAAATAGAACAAACTGAGCTCGGATAAGTTCAGAAACAGAATCAATAGACTGCCAAATAGATTCAACAATCAAAAGGGGCAAGAATCAGTGCTTGGTATCTAAATTCTGCCTAGAACTCAATGGAACAGTATCCTTTCTCTTAAACTTTCTCTTAGAACTGATTCAAGACTCACAAATGTTCTCTCAAATTGACTTTTTCTCTCTCCGGGTCTCTCTTCAGATTTTGTAGGCCCTTCCCTATGTCTAAAATGACTCTATATATAACCCCCAAAGCAGGCCTGCCCCTCAACTCTCAAAAGCACTTTAGGCAGAATTTTTAAACTAATTCTGCCCATCATCTCTCAAACCCCACTATATTATGTTTTCCCTCTTTTTAATTCATTTGTTCCCCACTACCCTTGTCTTTTCTTTATTTAAATTCAAATAGGTATGGGCACCTATTTCTTAATCCATTTACTTTAAACCTTCCCCTCACCATTATGTTTTGTTCCCCATTAGCACTAAACAATTACATTAGTTTAATGGTACTTTAGTACCCTACTGTTAGCCCACTCATCTTAAGCCATTTTCATACCTTTTAAACCCCAAAATACCCTCCTAAAGCCCCTGAAATTACAGCTATAACCAAATCTCCTAAGTTCTGAATGCAACCTTATGACTCACTACTATCTAGTTGACATTATCATACCAACACTGAATTCAAACCAATGTCAGATTCATTTCAGACCCTAAACAGTAGGATTCGATTCATCAATTGCTTAAGCTTGATTCAAATAGCAACAAAATAAAGGCCAAGGCTTTTAATGACTCAGAACACCCTTACAGGGCATGACACATCAGGTTCAGGTGATAACCAAAATAACAGTTGTGACTAAGCAGTTCGACTGACCAAGCAATTCAAAATATTGCCAATGACCAAGCAATTCAAAACAATGTGACGAACTGAATATACCCACAGGCTTAGTTCTAAGTTCAACTATACCAACAGGTTCATTTCAACACAACATTTAGGACAAAAACGAAGCAGGAGGGGAAACAGACTAGAATGAACCATGAAATCAAAACCAAAATTAAACTACTATCACATTAAACTAACACTCAAACCTACCGGACTAATCGACGACACTTATTCAATCGATTACACAACAAACAGAAGCAATGATAAAATTGGACCAAATAAAAGGTCTGATGAAGAAAGACAGAATCAATCTACAAAACTGAAAAAATCAATAAAGCTACACTTAAACAAAGTAAACAGAATAAACAAACACAAAAATGGAACAAACAGGAAAAGGAAAATACCTCAGGAACTCGGAGACTAGACGATCCTGACTTGGACTCTGACTCGGAACCTTTTGAGGTCGAACGGGCCTTAATCGAGTGCTTTCAACTGAGAACACTTCGACTAAGGTCCACTGGACACCCAAATTCCTTTTCTTCGGACAAACTTCAACCTTTGGCTTTCTAGGGTTCTTGGGGGTTTGATTTGGGGTTCGAACAGTTCTGGTCTGATTCGAACCAAACCAATGGTGGTTTGGTGACGAGGGAGGTCAGGGAGATATCTGGTATGAGTTTGGGACTGGTTGGGGTAGGTTTAGGTTCTGCTCGAATCTTCGATTGAAGATTCAAGAAGTTGGAGGTTGATTCGAGGCAAACGGTTAACAGATTCATAACGAGGGTGGTCAGGGTGTGCCTTGGTGTGAGTTTGGGACTGGTTGGTGTGGGTTTCAAGTTTTGCTCGAATCTTCGATTGAAGATTCGAGAAGCTACAGTCTGATTCAAGCAAAACGGGTAAGGGATTCGTGGAGAGGGTGGTTAGGTGCTCTAGGGGTGTTGGTTTCATGGTCATCGGCGTTGTTGTCGTGAGCTTTCAGGCGAAAGGGTTTCAGGGTGGCTAAGGTTTAGAGGGTCGTTTGGTTGGTCTCTGAAGGAGACGATGAACAAGGGTATGGTTTAGGGGGGTGTGAGGTGAGAGGTTGGGTTTATATACGGAGGGGGTGGTTTAATCCTGGCCGTTGGATCAAGCACGATCAACGGCCTGGATCAATTTACTTAAAGGAAATGGCAACGTTTGGTCTAAGTGGGGGGGGGGGGTTGGCTGGATCCGGGTAACGGGTCGGGTTCGGGAATGGGTAAGGGAGATTGAATATCATCCGTTGGATCGATTTAATCCAACGGCCTTGATTAATAGTGACCAAACAACGTCGTTTTAAGATGTCACTAGCTAGGCCAACTGGACCTGGTCTATGGGTGATTTGGGCCTGATTTTTTGCATTGAACTTGGCCCAATTTTCACTCTTTTCTTCTTTTTCCTTTCATTTTCTTTTAATTCCTTTTCAACTAAAAATCCTAATTAAATTATAAAATTGACAATTAACTAAAACATTAACTCTTAATACTAGCTATCACACGAAATTAAATATCAAATAAAGATAAAATCACACAATTCGGACATTAAATGCAAAAAATGCAAAGTACATATTTTTTGTGATTTTTCATTTTGTAAAACAAACTTGACTGTTTAATTAAGTCCTAAATTGTAAAATTAAATCCTAAATGCACATGCAACACATATTTTTGTATTTTTCTTAATTAAAGTAGAAATAAACATGCACAGACAAAATACAAATAAATCACAAACAACACAAAACCATTTTATTTTGAATTTTTGGGAGTAGTTCTCATAGGGCAAAATTCACGTGCTCACAGCTGCCCCTCTTTGTCCGAAACACAAAGAGTTTTCGTGCAAAGATAAAGTGAGCGGATACGAGTGATTTTTGCCCGATGGAATACTCCGTGTGAAGCATTTTTGAAAAGATTTAACCGAACCTTTGCTTCAAAGGTTTCCTACATATCCCTGGCTAGAAGGGAATCAGGTTAATGTAGTTCGGAAAGTTTTGGTAGTTGGGACTACTATGGGACATCATCTTTGTTTTTACTGCTGCTGCATGCTGTTACTATTGCTTTCCGACCTCCTTATTACACCATTGCTAGAAAGAAAACAAAAAGCTAGACTAGACTAATGATTACAGAATCTTATCTATCTTCGACTTGCTCTTGTAGTCTTCTTTCAGATTTCTGAAATGGGATTCATGTTGGGGGGGTATTTTTGTTGTAACCCTCTACATTACTAACTTCTGGCTTGATCATGAAATGTATTCCTCTGTTCTGCAGGCAGGCTCCTGACTTCAATTTGAATGTGTACTCCTTTGTTCTACAGGCGGGCTCCTGACTCCAACTTGACTTTAAAAGATAATACGGCCTCCATTCTCCAGGCGGGCTCCTGACTTCAACACCAATTTTTTAAAATAAACACCTTCATTCTACAGGCGGGCTCCTGGACTCAACAATTTCTTAAAATATAACACCTCCATTCTCCAGGCGGGCCCCTGACCTCAATAATTTCTTAAAAATATAACACCCCATTCTCCAGGCGGGCCCGTGACTGCATCAACTTCTTAAAAATATAACACCTCCATTCTCCAGGCGGGCTCCTGACTTCTTTGAATTAAAATTATAATAACCTCCGTTTTACAAGCGGGCTCCTGACTCCAACAACAACTTTGAAAGTAAATCAGCCTTCATTCTCCAGGCGGGCTCCTGACTTTATCAACTTTGAAAATAAATCAGCCTCCATTCTCCAGGCGGGCTCCTGATTCCAACTTTGAAAATAAATCAGCCTCCATTCTCCAGGCGGGCTCCTGATTCCAATAGCAACTTTGAAAATAAATTAGCCTCCATTCTCCAGGCAGGCTCCTGATTCCAACAGCAATTTTGAAAGTAAATCAGCCTCCATTCTCCAGGCGGGCTCCTGACTCCAACAACAATTTTGAATGTAAATCAGCCTCCATTCTCCAGGCGGGCTCCTGACTTCTTTAACTGAAAATATAACAACCTCCGTTCTACAGGCAGACTCCTGACTTCAACTACAATTCGAAAATATAACACCTCTGTTCTTCAGGTGGGCTCCTAACTTCGACTATTTCGTAAAATGTAATACCTCCATTCTCCAGGCGGGTTCCTGACTTCAACTGCTTCTAAAAAATGCATTTTATTGTTGTTGCTCCTTCCTGCCTTCTAAACCATTTTCCTTCTAACTTGAAATTATCCTTTTTTAGAACTGCTTCCCTCTAAACTGGTGTTTCATTCCTCTGAAAACTGCTAGGGATAACACCGGTGTTTTATTAAAAAATATGTTATTTTCCTTCTTCAAAGACTACTTCCTTTAAAGCTGGTGCTTTCCTTCCACTGGAACTACCTCCCTCAAACTGGTGTTTTCACTTCTGCCGGGGATAACACTGCTGGGGAATTATCTTCCTTCTTTAAGACTAGTTACTTCCCTCCTTTTAACAATGGTGGGGATGGCACTAATTCAGAGACCACTACCCTTAAAACTCGAGTTATCTTGCTTCTTCCAAGATTTCTTTCTTTAAAACTTGTATTGCCTTCTCCCGTAAACTGCAAGGGATTCCACTTCCTTCAAAACTTGTGTTATCTTCCATCTTCCCCAAGTGGCTATCTGATTTCAAGAAAAATTTCGCAATGAGAGAAAATTTTCTGCCCCAGTTTGATAATCTTCTTTGTGGCCATGTCTTCCCGCTGTCAATAACATTTCCTTTCCCCTGCTTCAAGACAAAGAAAAATTTGTTAGTTTAAAACGTGGTGAGTGGTCGTGCCACTACTGCTGGGGATGGTTTTTCCCTTCTTCCTTTCCCTGCTTTGCACTTTATTACAAAACTTGTTGGGGATGATATTATTTGTTGGGGACGATATTCCTGTCTGGGGTGGTTTTTCTTTTCTCTTCCTTCCCCGCTCTGTGTTGTCCGACCATCGCGGAACTTGGTCGATAATCTATCGGAGTTGTTCCTGCATCTCGCAAATCTGCTGGGGATCCTCTTGGAATTTTGATCCATAACTTTTCAACTGTTGTTTTTTCTATTTTTCTCCAACTTCCCCTGGAAATTCGGTCCTCTTGGAATCTAGACCCATTCATCATTTGGTCTTGCGACAAACTTCTTTTCGCTTTGTCGCCTTATCTTTGGCCCGTCCTATCCACATTGTGTTTTTGCACCACCTTGGCAATTGGTAATAAGCTCTGAAATTCCTTTTCAAAAACGAACTGCTGGGGAGATAAAGTATTTAGACCAAGAAGTGATGATTTGCAAAGATAGAAAAAGAAGAAATCTTTCTGAACAAATGCTGGGGAAAAGGAAAGAAAACAACTTATCTGAATAATATAACCGATCCCAACGATCATGTCATGCATTCTGGATTAATCAACCCAGTCTATTTGTATCAATCAATCTTTCGGACGGCCTCATCTTGCAGGGGATAAATAGGCACTCAACTCTTTGCCAAATGCGGATCCTTTCCGCCAATCTTGTTTTGTCGCCTCATAGTGCCCTTAGAGGGGTTTTCACTGATAAGACTCTCTCATTTCTCTCAACTCCCGTCGCCTTATGGTGCTTGTGAAGGTTTTCACCGATAAGACTCTCTCGTTTTATTTCTCTCAACTTACGTCGCCTTATGGTGCCTATGGAGGTTTTCACCGATAAGACTCTCTCATTTCATTTTATTTTTTCTTCCAGCTGGGGATTGGAGTGTTACCGATATGACTCTCTCTGCTGGGGATTCTTTCGGCTACCAATTCATTTCCAACTTATGATCCTCTTCTCTGCTAGGGATAAGAGTGTTATTCCCGACTTCCGTTCGCATGACTTGGCACTTTTCGGATACTGATCGGGAGGTCTTTTTTGGACATCGATATGGGTTTTTGTGTATGGCTAAAAGAAAAAGGGTAAAAGGTTCAAAATAATTTCGATGGGTAAAACATTACAACTCTTGGAATCAACTTTCTTTCCCAAAATTATAAACACAACATCTGCCCCAGTTTTTCTTGCTTGGGGATTTTTTTTTGTTATACTATGACCGAGCTGTGAGGCGCCTACGTATCCTTATTGAGGAATCAGGTCAAACGTAGTTCCCAATTCCTTTGTTTTTCTTGTGACTTTTCTTTTGTCTTTATTATCATTATTTTCTCTTCTCTTTTTCTTTCATTTTCATTACTGATTCCAAAAGAGGGGCATGAAAGAATAAATAAGGCTCAAAAGGGGAAGCAAAGTTTAAATTGTTTGGATAGAAGAAAGAATTGCCTCCATCATTTCATTCTCCGATAAATGACCAGTACAAACAGACAACAATTACAATCAAAAGAAATCATACATAATATCTCTTAACTGCGTCAGAATTGATAGCCATGTCGACGTATTTCCCTTCGATATCTATTAAACATAAAGCGCAATTGGATAACACTCTGGTCACAATAAACGGCCCTTGCCAATTCGGAGCGAACTTGCCCTTTGCTTCGGCCTGATGTGGCAAGATTCATTTTAGCACATGCTGTCCTACTTCAAATTTCCTGGGACGCACCTTCTTATTATATGCTCTTGCCATCCTCTTCTGATACAACTGGCCATGACATACTGCTGCCAATCTCTTTTCATCAATCAGGCTCAACTGCTCCAATCGGGCTTTGACCCATTCATCATCATCAATCCCAGCCTCAACGACAATCCGAAGGGGTAGAATTTCAACTTACGCCGATATTACTACTTCAGTTTCGTATACCAATAAATAAGGAGTTGCACCTACTGAAGTGCGGACAGTAGTGCGATATCCCAATAATGCAAATGGCAACTTTTCGTGCCATTGCCTGGACCGTTCTACCATATTCCTCAATATCTTCTTTATGTTCTTGTTGGCTGCCTCAACTGGGCCATTCGCCTTAGGACGATATGGGGTGGAATTACGGTGTGTGATCCTAAACTGTTGACATACCTCTTTCATCAAATTGCTGTTAAGATTAGCACCATTATCCGTGATGATCACCTTTGGGATTCCAAATCTACAGATGATATGGGCGTGAACAAAATCTATCACTGCCTTCTTGGTTACCGACTTGAAAGTTTTAGCTTCAACCCACTTAGTGAAATAATCGATGGTCACCAGAATGAACCTATGCTCGTTGGATGTTGCTGGCTCAATGGGTCCAATGATATCCATGACCCAAGCGACAAATGGTCATGGTGCTGACATTGTATGCAATTCTGTCGGCTGAGAATGAATCAGATCTCCATGTATTTAACACTGATGGCATTTCCGCACAAAGCTGATACAATCACGCTCCATAGTGAGCCAATAGTACCCTGCTCGAAGAATCTTCTTCGCCAATACATATCCACTCATATGTGGCCCACAAACTCCAACATGTACCTCTGTCATAACTATCGTGGCTTGACTAGCATCTATACATCTCAGCAATCCCAAATCTGGTGTTCTTTTGTACAACATTCCCCCACTGAGGAAAAATCCATTTGCCAATCGCCGAATGGCTCTCTTTTGATCTCCGGTGGCCTGTTCCGAGTATATCCCCATCCTGAGGTATTCCTTGACATCATAAAACCATGGCTCGCCATCCATTTCTTCCTATATCATGTTGCAATAAGCATGCTGATCACGAACTTGGATATGCAATGGGTCAACATGAATTTTATCTGGGTGGTGCAACATTGATGCTAAGGTGGCCAAAGCATTGGCAACCTCATTATGAACTCTTGGGATGTGTCTGAACTCCACTGATCGAAATCGCTTGATCAGATCGTGCAAACATTGTCAATATGGTATGAGCTTCAAATCCCTTGTTTCCCATTCACCCTGAATCTGATGCACCAGGAGGTCCGAGTCTCCCAAGACCAAAACATCCTGGACATCCATGTCTGCAGCTAATCGTAAACCCAAAATGCATGCCTCATATTCAGCCATGTTATTGGTACAATAGAAACGTAGTTGTTCCGTAACAGGATAATGATGTCTTGTTTTAGAAATAAGTACCGCTCCTATTCCAACTCCTTTCGAATTTGCGGCTCCATCGAAGAAGAGCTTCCAACCTGGTTCCTCAGATAATTCCAACTCATCTACTTGCATCACTTCTTCATCAGGGAAATACGTCCTCAAGGGCTCAGATTCTTTATCAACAGGATTCTCGGCCAAGTGATCAGCTAATGCTTGGTCCTTCATGGTCGTCCTCGTCACATAGACGATGTCGAATTCTGTGAGTAATATCTGCCAATTCGCCAATCTTCCTGTGGGCATAGGCTTCTGAAAAAAAATATACTTCAGTAGATCCAAGCGTGAAATGAGATAAGTAGTATATGATGACAGATATTGCTTCAATTTCTGGGCCACCCAAGTTAGGCGCAACATGTCTTCTCGAGTTGAGTGTACTTAACCTCATAGCCTGTAAACTTCTTACTGAGATAATAGATGGCTTGCTCCTTCCTTCCTGTAATGTCGTGTTGCCCAGTACACAGCCAAACGAATTCTCTAGGACCGTTAGATAAAGAATTAACGGTCTTCCCGGCTCAGGTGGAACCAACACAGGTGGATTTGATAAATATCCTTTGATTTGGTCAAATGCTTCCTGACATTCTGCCGTCCATTCTACCGCAGCATCTTTCTTCAGTTGCCGAAAAATGGGTTCACAAGTTGCTATGAGTTGAGCAATAAACCTGCTGATATAATTCAACCTTCCCAACAGACTCATTACTTCTGTCTTGTTCTTCGGCGGTGGCAAATCTTGGATGGACTTGATCTTTGACGGGTCCAACTCAATGCCTCGCCGACTGACAATGAATCCCAACAGCTTTCCAGATGGAACACCAAATGCACATTTGGCCGGGTTGAGCTTAATATCGTACCTTCGAAGTCTTTGGAAAAACTTCCTTAGGTCTGCTACGTGGTCTTCCTGATGCTTGGATTTTATGATCACATCGTCCACGTATACCTCAATCTCTTTGTGTATCATGTCATGAAACACAGTAGTCATTGCTCTTATGTACGTTGCCCCAGCATTCTTCAAACCAAATGGCATTACTCGGTAGCAATAAGTCCCCCACAGCGTAATAAAAGCTGTCTTTTCCGCATCTTCTTCATCCAACAGAATCTGATGATACCCAGCATAGCAATCCACAAAAGACCCGATCTCACGTCTGGCACAATTATCGATCAAGATATGGATGTTATGGAAAGTTCTCCTTGGGGATTGCCCTGTTCAAATTGCGGTAATCGACACACACTCTGATCTTCCCATCTTTCTTTGGCACTGGCACCACATTAGCCAACCAATCAGGATATCGAGTGACCCGAATAACCTTTGCTTGCAACTGCTTGGTTACTTCCTCTTTAATATTCACACTCATGTCTGTTTTGAACTTCCTCAATTTATGCTTGACTGGAGGGCATGCCAGTTTAATGGGCAATTTGTGAACCACTAAATCCGTGTTTAACCCCGGCATGTCATCATACGACCATGCAAAAACGTCTTTGAACTCAATAAGTGCTTTGATTAGTTCTTCCCTAATATTCGGTGCAATGTGGATGCTTATTTTATTTTCCCTGATATCAACTGCATCCCCTAAATTGTCGGCTTTTGTGTCATTTAAGTTGGGCTTGGATTTCTCTTCAAACTGGCTTAACTCTCTGTTTATCTCTTCGAAACCTTCATCCTCATCGTATTCTGATTCATCATCATAATCGACCTCTTGTACAATTAGTTCGGAATCAGATAGATTTTTTAGACTGGGTTGAAGATCCGTTGTGCATGGCATGTCATTAGAACCAATATAAAGAGAACTGTTCAGAAAGAGAAAAGAAGAAAACAAAGTTAAAACAAAATAAGAAGAACAAAAGCTTTCACTTTATTAAAATACGGGATAACAGAGTTTCACACTTTGCCAAATACAAAACAAAACTGGATTACAACCCTGGAATAATCCAAAAAGACAAGAAAGAAAAATCAGAGCCCACTACCAAGACTCCTTCCGGGTAGGAAGGGGAGTAGCCATCTAATTGTTGATATTTTCCCTAGGCCCCACAAACTGTACATCTAATCTACTGGACCCTTCTCCAGCTTCTATCATGTTGACATCGACGAACAGCCTTTCAAAGCCCTCATTCAAATCTCCATCTGGCCCAATCAGTGGTCCGAGAACTTTCGGGACCGACAACTTTCTGATACTTGCTCTGACAAATGATCTGGATAGGCGCGGGATTGGATTGGGAAGGACCCAAACTCTTTTCTTCAACTTGTGGGCCCGTCTCACATCCACCGTTGTAGGCTTGAACCCCAACCCAAAGGTATCCAGATTTTTGGGCAAATAAACCGGCTGAACATTACCCTGAAGATCAGCCCCTAAACCTTTGCCTGGCACAAACCCGTTCTTCAACATCTCCGAAGCTACCATGACAGTTGCAGCTGCTATTTTGGGAAGTGGGATGCTTTCACCTTCGGGAACTTTGTCCACTGAAACCGTATCGAAAACCTGGTAAACCCATGGCCCCTTATCATCATCAGTCTCTATGAAGGGTACGATGGCATTACTTACGGCGCTTGCATTGTCTTCCCCATGTACTACGATCTCTTGCCTATCCCACTCGAATTTGACCATCTAATGTAGTGTAGAAGGAACTGCTTTGGCGGCGTGGATCCAGGGTTGCCCCAACAGAATATTATATGACACTGCCACGTCTAACACTTGAAACTCCATGGTGAACTCAACTGGACCAATTGTCAATCCCAGTATGATATCACCCACCGTGTCTGTACCACCACCGTCAAACCCTCGAACATAGATGTTGTTCTTGTGAATCCTATCACCATCGACCTTCAGTTTGTTCAATGTGGCCAAAGGACAGATATTGGCACTGGACCCATTATCAATCAGTACTCGAGTGACTACCGAGTCTTCGCACTTCACAGTCAAATAAAGGGCTCTATTATGTACCCTCCACGGGAAACTCATCGTCTGAAAAAGTGACCCTGTTGTCCTCGAAAATCTTGTCTGCTATTTTCTCCAGATGGTTCACAGAGATCTTATCCAGAACATGGGCTTCATTCAGAATTTTCATCAATATCTGGCGATGCTCATCTGAATGGATCAACAACGATAACAATGAGATCTGTGCCAGGGTCTTCCTCAACTGCTCCACAATGGATTAATCTTATGCCTTCATTTTCTTTAAAAATTCTTCCGCCTCTTCCTCGGTAACTGGATTCTTTGTCGCTACGGTATTGGCCCTTCTTAACTCTGCGGGAGCAAAACACCTTCCCGAACGAGTTAACCCTTGTGCCTCACATATTTCTTCCACAACTTCTTTCCCCTTATGTGTTACCATTACCTAACTGTAGCTCCATGGCACAGCTTTCTAGCTGATTATCGGCAACTGCATTACTGGCCTGATAACAACTGGTCCTATGCATGCCCCCTTCACGGCTACTGGCTTTCTTGATATCCCTTGCACCGTTACTTTGACCGGCTCTGGATTCTTGGCAACATCAGACGAACTCTTCCCTATCACCACCACTGGCTTGCCTTCTACCCTTTCTGACTGTACTACCTCTTTTCCACTTATCAACTTTTCTTTCGGACTGGAACAGATCATCATTACCATTTGTGAGGGCTTCTTGAGCTTCCCTCCTTCGTGCACTAGTTCGATCATGTGGGCTTCATGGTGTGCCGGCAATGGATTCTGATTGATGTTAGGTGCCTCTAGCTCCTGGACCTCGATCCTATTTGTGTCAATGAGATCTTGTACGGCAGTCTTCAACTTCCAACACTTCTCAGTATCATGCCCGGGAGCCCCCGAACAATATTCACAGCTTACCGAGTGGTCCAGATTTTTGGGAAAGGTATTTGGCAATTTGGGCTCCACAGGACTCAATAGGCCTAACTGCCTCAATTTGTGGAATAGAGTAGTATAGGTTTCTCCCAGCGGAGTGAATGTTCTCGGCCTCTGCACCCTTTCGTTCCTGAAAGTCTGATTCCCACAGAAACCTGGTCCTGAAGGATTCCTGTAGGCCCTTGGTGGTGTATGTGTGTTTTGTGGATGTGGATATGTATTTTGTGGAGGTGGATATGTATTCTAGGGAGCTAGCGCACGCCATTGCGGGCGAGACAGAGGCTGGGTGTAAGTTTGAGCGTGATGGACAGAGAAGTGTGGCTTGTGGTGGGTAGTAGGGCTGTGGAGGGTCGTATGGAATGTGTGGGATATTTGAGTGATAGTGTCTAGGTTGTTGGTGAGGGGGGGGACCTCTGGATCTGGACCAAGTACCTGCCTCGACTGTTGCGACATCTTCCCTTTTCTTCTTTCCGACTGCTGCTCTGGATAGCCTAAGTGGTTGCTTTAATCGCCGAATAGCTCAAGATTTTGTTGGACTTAAGTCCCTCTTCAATCATACCGCCCATTTTTACTACTTTGTTGAAAGATTTGCCAACTAACGTCACCAAGTGACCAAAGTAAGTTGGCTCTAGAGTCTGTAGAAAGTAGTCCACCATTTCTCCCTCTCTCATCGGAGGATCAACTCTTGTTGCCTGCTCTCTCTACAGCGGAACCCAAATTCTCGAAAACTTTCCCCAGGCTTCTTCTCAAGTTTCAGCAATGTGAGACGGTCAGGGACGATCTCAAGGTTGTACTAAAAGTTCCCTGAAATGCTTGTGCTAAATCGTCCCAAGTGTACCACCTGCTCGGATCTTGTCTTGTGTACCATTCTAGTGCAGAACCGCTCAGACTCTGACCAAAGTAAGCTAACAGCAGCTCGTCTTTTCCCCCGTCCCCTCTCATCTTATTGCAAAACCTTCGCAGATGTGCCATCGGATCACCGTGCCCCTTGTATAGATCAAACTTTGGTATCTTGAACCCTGCCGGCAATTGAATGTCGGGGAATGGGCACAGATCTTTGTAGGCCACACTGACTTGGTTGCCTAACCCATGGATATTCCTGAAGGACTGCTCCAGGCTTTTAAACTTTCGAAGCACTTCGTCTTGCTCTGGGCTCTTAGCCGGCTTTTCAGTCTCTACCGAGATCTCGAAGTAAGTATTATAAGTATGGGGCTCGGGTGCTTTGAAGGTTGGTTCAAGGGGGTAATATTGGTTATTGTGAGCCTGAAACAATGGCTCGCTAGATGATATTTGCAGCGTGGCTGGTGGGGGTGCCACGAAAACATGAACATTTGGTGGAAGAGGGTTCTGATTGGGTTGTGAAGCTTGGGGATCATAGGCATTTCTTGCCTGATAGTATTGGTGACTGGGGAAGCTTGTCGAAGGGCCGGGGGGAGGGTATTCCGGCGTGTGTCTTGGTGGGAGAGTGGGAATAACGGGAGGGTTAGGTACTTTTTGTACCCTAGCTAAGGCCAGCTGGATTTCTTTCATCTCCTGTCACATCTTATCCATTTCTTCCTACAGCATTTGATTCTCCATCCTTTCATCCTCGACACTTTGGTCTGAACTAGTCATGCTTTTTAGTACGGGCCCTTTGGATCTTGTTTGGTAATGGTAATCTGCCAAAACGTTCTAACAAACTAACTGGTTCGAAATCTCTGGAAGGGCAACAAACTTGTTAGCGTTAGAGTTTAACACATATTGCAATTTCACGTTGGGGAACGCAATGTTCCTAGGCAGTTTAACCATTTATAACATGTCTTTGCTTCGACCGCATGCGTCATTCCGGCTTACTTTGTTTGTGCCTCGTTTAAGTATTTCTGAAACTTTCTTTATCTCTCTTTTTATTTCTTTCTTTTCCTTTATTTTATTCACTTTGCCTTTTCCTCTTTTTCTTTTTAGTGGTGGTCGAATCTTATGTGGATTGTCTACGTATCATGTCCCCGCATGAATCAGACCGGAATTAGTTCTGCCACAAATGCGGAAAATAAAACACCATTTTTGGATTTTTCAACCTTTATTAGAAGACGTTTTATTACAAGGCAAAATATTTTTTGAATGGAAATTGACAGACTTGATACATACTACAGACTTTATGCCAAAAAGGGAAATACAAACTCCGACTGACAACAGACTTTGAAGACAAGGAAAATACAGACTCAAACTACGAATGTTTCAGAGTTTTGAATTTTGGCGCCCGCGGGGCGTCGTTCGACCTCGCCGCGGATTTGGTGGAAGGCCCCTTTGCAAATCTTTCAAATCTTCCATGATCTGGTGGACATAAATCATTATTGAAGCAAAGAAGGTGGTACGGGACATATCCTCACAAGCTAGGAACTTTATGGTGATGTAGTGCCCGATATCGTCGATTCTTCCCTTGATTCTGTCCCTTTCCATAAGCAATCGCTCTATTTGTTGATTCCGCGTCCCCAACATTTGAGCATTGTAAAGGAGTTGATCCTAAAACGCATTCATCTGTTTCTCCGTTCGGGCAATTAGATCATAGTAGCGCTTCCTATCTGCTATGTCATCTCGGGCTTGTCTGAAGACTCGCTCTTTGAGAGTGGATATTGTTTCTCTCAATATAGTGATGTTCCTTTCGTAGTCCCTCTTCATTTGTTGCATAGACCGTGCTCGCTCTTCTGCCTTTTTTATCCATTTCACCTGGATTCTTGCTAGACCAGCTTCAGATTTTTCCAGGTCTTCTTGATACTCGAGGGCTTTCTTCTTTAGACCGTTTATGAGCCTTTCATCAGCCCGGCTTCTCTTTGGGTTTATAGTAGCTATTTTCATTTCCTGGATTTGAGCTTTGAGGACCTCGTTTTCCTGAGCTAGTTTTCTCTTCTCTCCATCATCTGCAGCGATATGCAAATCTATCTCAAATTTCAGATCTATAACTTGCTTCTCCAACTTTTCTATTGCAACCATGTACTCGTGCTCTTTAGCTAACCAATCCCACTGTTCTTGCAATGCCTTGACGAATTCCTGGAGATGGGGTCTTTTAGTCGGCCTTTTGTGCTCAAGTTCTCTCATGTACCAAGCAAGGTATCCTGGCACCACTTCGCCTTTGGCCTGATCCTGCACGCAAGTATCTGCTTTTAAACATTGGCATTCACTCCAGATCTGACGGACTCTTGCTTCAGGGAACTGTCCGTCAGGGCTAATCTCAATTACTTGAGCACTAAGATCTTCCTCTTGTGGCACTGTTTGGCATCTCCCGAGTTGTCTCAAAACCCGATATGGCGCATAAGGCTGAATTCTCTTGCGCCCCATCAATAGAAAGTGGGTCCTAGCTACCGGCATATGGATGACCTCATCAACGGGCAACCATCCTAGTGTCCACTATATTTGGCTGGCGGTGAGGGTCCGAAAGAATGATGTCCATGTTGTAACTCCCTCGGGTAGACTGACCCCCTTGATTCTTGTGTAGAACTCTTCTATGCAAGTTTTCTTCGAGGAGCCATAACTCAAGAGTTGGGAACGGTGGCAGAGATGCTCAGTCATCCATATTTGTAGCAACAAGTTACACCCCTCGAAAACGTTCCCTTTGGCTTTGCAGGCTGTGAGAGCTCGGAAGATATCAGATACTATCATAGGCGCAAGAGTGCTTTCATCTTGAATGAGCAAGGTACTGACGACACCGGCTATTTTCAGATCAATGTTTCCGCATTTCCTTGGAAATACCAAAAGGCCCAAAAAGGTTATCATAAAAGCCACTCGTCTATGCTCGTCCCATTTCTGACGGTTACTTTTGCTGCATAACTTGTTACCCGGGTTGTTGAATCCTCCGACATGACCGTATCTGTCGTATATGAAGCGCGGATTACAAAAAACTGCGGCTAAATCTGGGTTATGGACCGTCCTAGGTATCTTTAACGAATCTAAAAACCGATGCGCAGTGACAGCTCTTGGAGCAACCAGGTATTTTTGCCTCAACGGAACTTCAGCATTTCCGATGTACCCGGCTATTTCCTCCAAAGTCGGGGTGAGTTCAAAATCGGAGAAGTGGAAGACATTGTGTGCCGGGTCCCAGCAGGTGACCAAAGCTCTTATGATATCCCCCCGAGGCTGGATTTCCAATAAACCCGTAAGACCTTTTAGATATTTCTTGACCTCATCTTGCCCTTCACCACCTAAATCATCCCACCATAGCCGCAACTTGAAAGGGATTTTAGTCATTATTGAAAAAAGTTCATTTTGCATCGCGCTCATCCTGCACATTTATTAAGGTGATTAAGAAATAAAATTTATTTGACTCAACAAATTGACTATTTTTTTAATTTTCCACAGATTAAAAGGAAGATCCGGTTCCGCACACGACTTTTCAGCACTTCGGGAACGAAGATTTTAAAGCTGGGTGAGTCAACCGGTCAAAAATCCAAAATGACTAAAAGTGTCCGTTTATGCAAAGTCAGCCTTCCGGCGTCCCTTTCGGGAACATTCGGCTATTCTTTCCAAAAACGGCGTCACCCGACTTATTTATGTTGACAATTAAAATTTGACATTTTTTGGCTATTTTTGTAAAAGGGGAGGTTGGACCCGATGAGGGTTGCCTACGTATCCCGCACCCTGTGAGAATCAAACCGGAGTAGTTCGGGTAGATAAAACAAACTTCTTTTGAAAACAAGACTTTTTCAATGGCAAATAAAACCATTTTTCATAAACAAAACCCCCTTTCTTTTTCTCTTTTTTTTTATTTTCTCAAAAAATTCGACAGAGTTTCGACGCTATTTGGACATTGATTTTTTCAAAACAGGCGATTAACTACCTCTATCTCTCTTTCCTCAAAGTATTCAAAAGCCGGTCAGCATGCAAGTCCGAAGCAAACAAATGCACAGGTAGCAAGTTGGATGCATTAGGATGGTCTTTTGTCGTTTTGGTACACCTGTCCTAGACAGACCCAACCTCTGTGTTGAGCCTCCAAAGTCAAATGCACATGATGCAAACAAACGTTCCTACTAGAGATCCAGCATGAAGCTGAGTTATTCTAGGTTCGTAACCTGGGTATTTCTTCTAGACTGTGTACCTGAGCGGACAACTCGAGTCGAGGAGGGGGCTACGTACCGGGGACCCGCGGGATCGTCCGGCTTTGTAACTTTTCCGGCCTCTTTCTTATTTCAAGGTATGACACTAACAGAATAGGGAGTCTCAACCAGCAAACACATCCCCGGAGGTAAGAAGAGAAGGGTTTCGGCACAGTTTATATACAGTTCAGATAATATCAAAGCAGTAAAAGCAGCATTTAGCACATTAGGCTCAAACATGTAAAAATCAGATAATAAACAAAGCCAAATATAACAATTTATCTAAGCTCGAATTCTGAACCCTGAACCAGAGATTCTAGGTTCAATCCCCAGCAGAGCTGCCAGAGCTGTCACGCCTCCTTTTTCACCTGCGCCCCCGTGAAGGGACGTAAAGGGAGTTTTTCCAATTAAAAGACAATCGAAATGGGATTTATTATTTAATTTAGAGTCGCCACTTTGGAGATTTATGGTGTCCCAAGTCACCGGTTGAATCCCGAATCGAGGAAAGATTAACTCTGTATTACAGTCCGCGAACCAGAAATTCGGGTAAGGAATTCTGTTAACCCGGGAGAAGGTGTTAGGCATTCCCGAGTTCCGTGGTTCTAGCACGGTTGCTCAATTATCATATTCGGCTTATTTATCTGATTTTAATTCATATTGAACCTATGTGCAAATTTAAACTTTTTACCGCTTTTATTATTGTTATTTTTTTTCAACGAGAATTGCAACGTCTTGAAAACGCATCTCGAACCACGTCATATCAATTCACCCGTGGTTGTTGACATGTCTCGACTCCGTTGAGATTTGGATTTGGGTCATATAAATGTGCACCCGAGTTTAAGAAAGTAAATTATTAAAGGTGTGCCTAAAGCGACTAGCGTATCATTATTTTGGGTAAGGCCATGAAATTTTGCTATACGGACCATCCCGAAGTCTAAGTAATTTTACCAACACATATAGAGGGCCCCACAGCTTGTATACTTTTGTTTGTCGAGGCTCGTCTCACTCATTATTTTTAAAATAATTTACAACCTCGTGGAAATGTATCTCGAACCACGTCACAATCAATGTACCCGTGATTAGAGACACATTTCGACTTTGTTGAGATTTGAATTTGGGTCACATAAATGTGCACCCGGGTTTAAGAAGGCAATGTTATTAAAGTACGTGCCTCAAGAGACTAACGCGTGGTTATTTGGGGAAGACCGTGAAATTCGCTAACGGCTCGCCTCGGAATCTAAGTATTTCAAATATACATTTGATGAGGGCCCCGCGACTTATGTGTTCTATTTAGCGAGGCTCGTCTCATTTCATTTATAGGTCCATCCTAAAGTGAACTAAAATTTTCTAATTAATTTGTCTCTAAAACTAAGGAAAAATCCTAATCGATTTTTTCAAGGGCCTAAAACAATAATTGTAAACCAAATATGTCTCAGGGCTCAAGGATAAGCCCGAAAAATGTGAATTGGCACGACCAAAACCGGCCCAACGTAGTCTTTGGCCTAGGCGCATGCGAGTATACAAATAAGGTAAAACCCGGGCCATTCGTTAAAGTGCTAAAGCTCAGATGGCCTGGAATTAGGCTGACCACTAGACCGACGCAGCTTCAGTTGAATCAAATCAAGTATTCATCAAAATTACTGCGTCCTTTTACTCAAATGAACAGAACATGGTTTGAAGATTAGATTATTTTAACTACTGTCCGTTTTTACTAAAGGTGAAAGAGCAAATTAAGAGGTAGCTTTGAGTTCGACAACAAGATTGCATATCAAGCCTTCAAGGATTAGACTATTGGTCATACACTTCTACCAACGCTAGTTAACACCTATATATTAAGAACTAATCTACATGATATGAGTTACTGCAATACAATACATGCTCAACTGGACATCAAACTTGATTTCAAATCCAATTTTTTCCGACTTTTCTTTTTAAACATAAATGAACAATAAACTACATATACACCCATTGTACTGAATTGCAGTTAGATAGTCACGAATTTGAATTGGTTCAAAGTAGTTCAAAGGCAGTTTATTACAAGCTGTAGATTCGGCCATTCCAAATTACTTAAGCAAACAGTCCTAATTACAATTCAAATCATTACATTCAATTATAAAGAAGATATAGTAGCTACTGAAGTTTTCCAATGAAGTTAGGTTTCCATTTCATTTTATTTCAGCCAAACTCTACATGATGTGGAGATTCAACATGTACCTTGATAGGAAAATAGGACAGGAAGAAGGAGAAGTCAGCAGCAGGTAAGCAGCAGACAATACAGCAGCAATGGGATTCAGAACAGCTCCAAAAAACCAGTTTTAAAACTAGAATAACACTCAACCACAACCCAGAATGGGTTTGTCAACCAACAGCAATACAGACACCCAAAATAGAACAAACTGAGCTCGGATAAGTTCAGAAACAGAATCAATAGACTGCCAAATAGATTCAACAATCAAAAGGGGCAAGAACCAGTGCTTGGAATCTAAATTCTGCCTAGAACTCAATGGAACAGTATCCTTTCTCTTAAACTCTCTCTTAGAACTGATTCAAGACTCACAAATGTTCTCTCAGATTGACTTTTTCTCTCTCCGGGTCTCTCTTCAGATTTTGTAGGCCCCTCCCTCTGTCTAAAATGACTCTATATATAACCCCCAAAGCAGGCCTGCCCCCTCAACTCTCAAAAGCACTTTAGGCAGAATTTTTAAACTAATCCTGCCCATCATCTCTCAAACCCCACTATATTATGTTTTCCCTCTTTTTAATTCATTTGTTCCCCACTACCCTTGTCTTTTCTTTATTTAAATTCAAATAGGTATGGGCACCTATTTCTTAATCCATTTCCTGTAAACCTTCCCCCCACCATTATGTTTTGTTCCCCATTAGCACTAAACAATTGCATTAGTTTAATGGTACTTTAGTACCCTACTGTCAGCCCACTCATCTTATGCCATTTTCAGACTTTTTAAACCCCAAAATACCCTCATAAAGCCCTGAAATTACAGCTATAACCAATTCTCCTAAGTTCTGAATTCAACCTTATGACTCAATACTATCTAGTTGACATTATCATACCAACACTGAATTCAAACCAATGTCAGATTCATTTCAGACCCTAAACAGTAGGATTCGATTCATCAATTGCTTAAGCTTGATTCAAATAGCAACAAAATAAAGGCCAAGGCTTTAAATAACTTAGAACACCCTTACAGGGCATGACACAGCAGGTTCAGGTGACAACCAAAATAACAGTTGTGACTAAGCAGTTCGACTGACCAAGCAATTCAAAACATTGCCAATGACCAAGCAATTCAAAACAATGTGACGAACTGAATATACCCACAGGCTCAGTTCTAAGTTCAACTATACCAACAGGATCATTTCAACACAACATTTAAGACAGAAATGAAGCAGGAGGGGAAACAGACTAGAATGAACCATGAAATCAAAACCAAAATTAAACTACTATCATGTTAAACTAACACTCAAAGCTACTGGACTAATCGACGACACTTATTCAATCGATTACACAACAAACAGAAGCAATGATAAAATTGGACCAAATAAAAGGTCTGATAAAGAAAGACAGAATCAATCTACAAAACTGAAAAAATCAATAAAGCTACACTTAAACAAAGTAAACAGAATAAACAAACACAAAAATGGAACAAACAGGAAAAGGAAAATACCTCAGGAACTCGGAGACTAGACGATCCTGACTTGGACTCTGACTCGGACCTTTTTGAGGTCGAACGGACCTTAATCGAGTGTTCTCAACTGAGAACACTTCGACTAAGGTCCACTGGACACCCAAATTCCTTTTCTTTGGATAAACTTCAACCTTTGGTTTTCTAGGGTTCTTGGGGGTTCGATTTGGGGTTCGAACGGTTCTGGTCTGATTCGAACCAAACCAACAGTGGTTTGGTGACGAGGCAGGTAAGGGAGATGTCTGGTATGAGTTTGGGACTGGTTGGGGTAGGTTTAGGTTCTGCTCGAATCTTCGATTGAAGATTCGAGAAGCTGGATATTGATTCGAGGCAAACGGTTAACAGATCCGTAATGAGGGTGGTCAGGGGGTGCCTTGGTGTGAGTTTGGGACTAGTTGGGGTGGGTTTCAAGTTTTTCTCGAATCTTCGATTGAAGATTCGAGAAGCTACAATCTGATTAGAGCAAAACGGGTAAGGGATTCGTGGAGAGGGTGGTTATGTGCTCTAGGGGTGTTGGTTTCATGGTCATTAGCGTTGTTGCCGTCGGCTTTCAGGCGAAAGGGTTTCAGGGCGGCTAGGGTTTCGAGGGTCATTTGGTTGGTCTCTAAAGGAGACGATGAACAGGGGTATGGTTTAGGGGGGGTGTGAGGTGAGAGGTTGGGCTTATATACGGAGGGGGTGGTTTAATCCTGGCCGTTGGATCAAGCACGATCAACGGCCTGGATCGATTTACTTAAAGAAAACGGCGACGTTTGGTCTAAGTGGGGGGGTTGGCTGGATCCAGGTAACGGGTCGAGTTCGGGAATGGGTAAGGGAGATTGAATCTCAGTCGTTGGATCGATTTAATCCAACGGCCTTGATTAAGAGTGACCAAACGACGTCGTTTTAAGACGTCTCTGGCCAGGCCAACTGGGCCTGGTCCATGGGTGATTTGGGCGTGATTTTTTGCATTGAACTTGGCCCAATTTTCACTCTTTTCTTCTTTTTCCTTTCATTTTCTTTTAATTCCTTTTCAATTAAAAATCCTAATTAAATTATAAAATTGACAATTAACTAAAACATTAACTCTTAATACTAGCTATCACACGAAATTAAACATCAAATAAAGATAAAATCACACAATTCGGACATTAAATGCAAAAAATGTTACATATTTTTTGTGATTTTTCCATTTGTTAAAACAATCTTGATTGTTTAATTAAGTCCTAAATTGTAAAATTAAATCCTAAATGCACATGCAACACATATTTTTGTATTTTTCTTAATTAAAGTAGAAATAAACATGCACAGACAAAATACAAATAAATCACAAACAACACAAAACCATTTTATTTTGAATTTTTGGGAGTAGTTCTCATAGGGCAAAAATCACGTGCTCACAGCTGCCCCTCTTTGTCCGAAAACACAGGGAATCCATCTCCCGCCATTAAGGTATATTCGGAATGTCATGACAGCACCTTGAGTCTGTGGGATAATGATCGGGCTCCCTATCTCGAGGATTATCTGCGGCCCTGCAGTGGCTCCGATGTTTAGGGATCTGTCCGTGGCCCAGCAAAAGTTACCAAGACGGGGGACTCCCGAGGCAAGCAACTAGAATTAATAGGCTCTAGTGTCATGTCTAGCCGTCCCATCCCCATATATTTACATTTAATGCACTTTGTACCATGCCGTGTTCCCTCGCCTATATAAGAGGAACCCATACCATCTTGTAAAGGGCTGATGTTGCTCCATTTCTCCACAAGTGCAGTAATATCTCTCTCTCTCTTTTCTTCTAAGTGGTTTATTCCCACTGGCCCGATATCGCTTTGGCATTTATCATTCTCTTATCTGTTCTTCACTACTTTGCTTAATATTGGTAACATAGGGCCTTGCTCGATCGTATCTCCGCCTGTTATCCCATTCCCGACTGCCCTCAGTAGCTTGAGCTTGGCTCGAACCTTGGCCCCGAGGTCTTCATCGACCATCTCTACACCCGGGCAATAGGCCCCTTTGGTTTGATCACTACCTCGCCTTAGCTCGCATTTTATCATTATACTTCAGGTTCTTAGCATTAATTTCTTCAATAACTAGCTCGGGAATAGATCACATATTTTTAGAATCTCATTTACAAATTTAATTGTTGATACCATTTTCACGGTAAACAATGACCTTCATGCCCAAGTATTGTGATAATCCTGATACCCTTGCATGGGCCTGCACATACTTTAATGTCTCACTAATTATTCTCTTATGCTCGAATGAGGCTTAATCTTGTTAGAAATATTTCTAGGGCCTTAAAATCTCCCCTACATAGAAACATTCATCCTTGAATGTCTAGCCGAAGCCATAATCAAGATCAAATATCCAATCATAACCTTTCTAGACCTTTGCACCAAATAGCCTCTTATTACTCATCCTTTTGACTAACTTTAAATTTTCAAAAATTCGATAGAGTCTCCTTTATAAATAGGACCATATAAATATAACCACATGTCAACCAACCGAACGAATATGATATACATAAAGCAGGACAGCCCCATACAGCTCGCATTTAACACAATGTACCTCTATATACCAACAAAATTTAATACAATTTACCTGTAATGACCCGACTGATCATTTTTATTTCTAGATCTTTGTTCCCCTATTTAAGAGTTCTCATATGTACTTTTATTGTTGTGACTTGAGAGGATGATTGATTTAGTTTTGGAAGGGTTTGGGTTGTATTTGGAATACTTAGTTTTATAATAGCGGCCCAAGGTAGTCAAGTTTTACTTGAGTCAACACTTTGATTAAACGAAATCAGAAGTGGGATTTGAGGGTTCTAATAGGTTTGTATGATCATTTGGAATTGGGTGTGTGTTCGGATCGAGATTCGGGTGATCTAGGAGCGTTTTGACGCTTAGTGTTGAAAGTTGGCATCTTGAAGGTTTTAGAGTTTTCTAAGTTTGGTTTGAAGTAGGCTTTGGTGTTATCAATGATCCATTTGGGATTCTGAGCCTTGAAATAGGTTGGTATGGTGATTTGTAACTTTCACGTAAAAGTAGGTGTCATTCTGAGTTGTCTAAGTATGATTCGTTGCGTTCAGAGCTAGTTGAAGAAGTTTGAAGTTAAAAAGTTGATTAATTTGGCTTGAGGGTGTGATTTTTCATTTCGATGTTGTTTTATGTGTTTTGAGCAGGTCCAGATTATGTTTATCGGCATGTTGGTGCAATTTTATGGGGTCGTGGGTGGCTCGGGTGTGTTTCGGATCACCTGGAACTAAGTGCAAAATGGCAGATTTCTGGTGTTGGTTTCCTTCTTCGCGAACACAAAGGGTGTCTCGCATTCGCAAAGAAGGATTTGGTCTTGGGGAGATTTACTACTTCATGTTCGCGACGGGGAAACGTTCATAAAGGGTAGGGGATTTGAAGCTTCGCATTCGCGAGGCGTAGGATGCGATCGCAAAGAAAGAGTTGAGGCTGGGGATGACGGGTTGGTAGCCTTCACATCCGTGAAGGGTAGCTCGCTCTTGCAAAGGGTTGGCCAGGTTAGCCTTCCTGATCATGAGGCGCCTGTCGCATTTTGTTAGTTTATATGAGTCCACCAAACAGTAGAGTACCTGGTCCTCTATGAGTTTTTACTGAGAATGCTAATGACACAGTAAGTAAATAAGATACGGGATTTTTACGTGGAAATATTCCAACTCAAGGGTACAAAAACCACGACCTACACTTGTAGGCTTTTAACTTCACTAACTTATAAACACATATTACAAGCCACTTTGTAATGACTCCATTACAAAGACTTCAACTCAACTAACTTGTGATACTCTTACCACAAGCCACTTTGTCACTCTCTAGTTACAAAGGCTTTAACTTATGACTAACTCTAGTCACAATAGAAACTTAGAGAGTTTTTGGTTTTTACAAGAGGGTTCCTAATCAATGCTTCTAGCTAAGCAATTTAGGAGTTACAATAAGAACAATCACAAAGTTACAACTCAACTAAGGACAATAAAATACTAGATTTAGGAACTGGTCCGTAGTAGCGTTTAACTTTGTTCTTCAAGCTCTTGAGAATGAAGTTCACTGTTTTGCAGAAGGCTTGAATGAATTATCAAGTGTTCAAGTGATGTTTTGATATAAAATCTTTGTTAATACACCTTGATGACATCACTTGAATGATATAAGCACTTTAGTTGGTCAAAGGAAGTGGCTACTAGAAACAGTGCAGTGCAGGCAGTCACGTCACTTCCAGTTGTGTCCAATTGACCTCGTACTGCTATGATGGAACCACAAGGGTATCAGGTCCTTGTTTGATTCTCTATCTCCTGAATCTATAGTAGTTCACATTTAGCTAGAATCCGTTAACTTGCAATGTATCCCAAGTGTGTCAAGTTCCCTATCTAGTCCTTGATAGTAAGTTTGTTAGATCATCAAAACATAAGGCAAAGACATTGAAAACCCATCAATTTCCCCCTTTTTGATGATGACAAACTTAGACATTTATAACATGTATTTAGAGAACCAGATAAAGTAACAGGAGCTCACAAGTTCCCCCTGACTGTATTTAGAGAACCAGATAAAGTAACAGGAGCTCACAAATTCCCCCTGACTTTATGCTTTCCCCCTTAATCAGATCCTTGATTCAAATTATACTCTCAAATTTTATCATATTATCTACAACTTATTCCCCTTTTGGCATCATTAAAAAGACAAAAATAGTCAAACAGCATAAAGAAGTCTAGTTGAGTAAACTCATGCCATATATGTGTACACAACATGATAGAGAAGAGAATCATAAAATTCAAGCAATAAGATAATAGAAAATGATAGATTTTATAGACATAAAAATATATGCCTTTACTTAAAAAGCAAAGGCAAAATTGGACTATTAAAGACGGGAGCAGTACCGTTACATCCCAACCACATCAAAAAAGAAACAAAACATCTTCCATAAAAACTTAAAAGAACATTCCAGAAACTGGTCACTGAAGGGGTACTTAGGGGGCACTAGGAGTAGAGGGCTTGGAGGCTGCAGCAAGAGTTTGTAGAACAAGGTCTATTCGGTCATTGGCCGACTTTTGCTCATTGAGCAGTTCTGCTTTCAGGTTTTCCACTTGCACCCTAAGATCAACATTCTCTTTTGTTAAATGAGCCACTTCATCATTTGGCGCTGGAACACCTTGGGCTTGCTGACCTTCTAGAATAGCATTCCTAGCCTTCAACCGATGAATCTCCTTAGTTGCACTATTTTGAGCATTAATGAGCTGTGAGATGGTTGATGTAATGCCTACCCCCCCCCCAATTCTTTTCTATGCACTCACATTCTTCCAATGTTGTCTGTGAGAAAGTCTGCTTCTTGGTTCCTACCTTACCCTACCCCAGTGGCACTTTGAAAAACTTAAACACTTGCATAAGCAGAAACCCGTATGGAAGACCATGATTACTATCCTTGAAGGTTGCTACTTTTTGCATGTGTTCGATCATAATAGCAGGCAGGCTGATAGGAGTAAAGCTATCTAGTTGCTCCATAAAAAATAGGTCAGACTTAGAGGTCATGGACCCCCTCTCAGCATGATGCAATAGAAGTTTGTTTACCAATTCGAAGAGCAATTGATAAACAAGGAGTAATGCCTTCTTGTGGATCTGGTCCCTGTTTTGGTTCGCATTGTCCATTACCACAGCATTCCAAAAATTATACTGACACACATCCTTCATACTAGACACACCAACTGTAGGAACTTTAAGAATATAACCAAGAAAACCTACATCAAACACAATATCTGCTCCATTTACCAAAGCACAAATTTGGTCGGTCTCAATGGGAAAGAGGCTAGCAAAGAAGCTTTGAACCTCATCCGCATACACCTTAGGTATATCCATTTGAAATATATGCCCCCATCATTGAAACTCAACCATCTCAATAACTTGTCGCATACCAGCCATATCAGAGATTGCTAGGTCAAACGTATGACCCAGCTGAACCTTTTGGTGCCTTAGGCGTTCTGAAGTAGAACTGCTTTCACTCCTCCGCTTTTTCACAGAACTAGGTTCCTTATCAGTTTCAAACTTTCATTTGCCAGACTTCCCACCACTTGATTTCTCTTTTCCCTTAGACTTGACTAACACATCCTCATCAGACATGAGGGCTCACTCACAACATCCTTAAACTTGCAACTAGGGGTTGAAACTTTCTCTACTAAAGCAGGCTGCTTCTTTTTCCGGGACCGTCTCACCATGGAACCAGGTTCCTCTGGTGTTTCCTCTTCCACTTATACCACAGGGACAGCTTTATCACATACTGGAACATTATCTTTCACCAATCTCCTCATTTGCTTCTTACTACTTTTTCTGCTCTTTTGAAGGGCATAGTCGTAGGCCACCTGAGCTAACAACCTGGTAGTATGTCGCTTGGTAGAAGACTCAAGAGTGGACACCACCCTTCGCTTGACTATGAACGCATCAAGAGCCAGGTTGTCTAAATCCTTCTCATCGCTGGACCTTATCTCAGGTGCTTGAATGTCCAAAGGCACAACAGAAAATGCAGGAGCAGAACTATCTTGGGAATGAGAACCCTAACCTGGGTCCTCCGGAGAGGGGTCAGGTTCCTCATGTGAGGGCCCAATAGTTTCTGCTAGTGCAGCGCCCTCAACAGTCACTATGGATCCTTCTTTCCCCATACTATGTACCTCGTTTCTCTGAGAAATTATCTCTTACAGGACACCGTCATCAGATACCACAAAGATGGTTACAACATTTTCTTCCTCAATCAGCTCAACTGCCACCATGGAATCTGTAGCAACAATAGCGGAACCCTCTATGACCTCAGGGCTTTGACCTTGTTCTCCCCTTGTTCTTTGATTAGTGGGAACCTTAGAAGATAGAGTGGATGGATCAACAATTTTAGGGCTTTCTGAAATGGAGAGAGATGGGGAATCTGTGTGAGGTGTGATTTCAGTAGGGAGAGTAAGAGTGGTTATAGAAGAGTCAGTGGCGACGGAGGACTCCATAGGTTTTTTAGTATCAGGGATGACTGAGGTAGGGATATCGGAGTTTGTATCAACCATTTAAAGATGCAGTGAAGGTACTTTCTGAAGTTCTAATGGAGGACTTATGGTTTGTGGAGAAAGGAGGAGGGTTTTATTAAGAATGGATAATTATAAAGAGAGAGATGCGGACAGGTTCTAAAACGGCAGTTGTGCGTCGAGAAGTGCAACGTTTCAGAGGGAGATGGAATGATTTGAAGTGAAGAAACATGACAGCAGGGTCTGAAAAGGTGGATGACATGGCAGTTGAGTTTTGTACCTTTTTAAGATATGTATTAAAGAATGCACAGAACTACTAACCTTTGGTACAAGAACTAGGTTCTTGACCTGTTATTGAAAGTATCAATCCTGTTTTATTTTCCATGCACTACATCAACAGCTTCTATACTCATCATGCGTGTTTACCTGCAATGGTATTGATGTGAGTTAGACTTGGTCAGAAAACACTTTAGCTAGTTTTACTTGAAGGTGAATTTCATAGCCAAATGATGAGGAATCAGGTTCTCAATTGGGTTTTAAAAGCCCCAGCATCACCATGTTTCTTTCAAAATGTTCCCTGCTTAATGCTTTGGTGAAGATATCTACAATTTGGTCTTCTGTGCTACAGAACATCATACAAATCAACCTTTTCTCCACATTGTCCCTCAGAAAGTGATGCCTTACGTCAATATGCTTGGTCCTTTTGTGTTGAATTGGATTCTTGGCCATGTTGAGTGCACTGGTGTTATCACATAGAAGGGGCACACTCTCAGTAAGTACCCAAAATCCTCCAGGTGTTGCTTAATCCATAGAAGTTGAGCACAACAAGATGCTGCATCTACATATTCTGCTTCAGCTGTTGAAAGAGCCACTGAGTTTTGCTTCCTTATGCCCCAAGAGATGAGACATGAACCTAGGAAGTGAGCCATTCCAGAAGTGCTTTTCATGTCCACAAGATAACATGCATAGTCTACATCATCATATCCAATGAGATTAAAACTATCACATGAGGGATAATAAAGGACTAGGTCCTATGTTCCTTTAAGGTATCTCAGAATTCTTTTTGCAGCCTTCAAATGCGATTCCTTGGGATTTGATTGAAACCTTGAACATAGCCCCACACTGAAGACAATATCAGGTCTGCTGGTAGTGAGATAGAGAAGAGACCCAATATCACCTCTATACATGGTTTGATTCACAAGGGATCCAGTTTCATCCATGTCTAGTCGAGTGGCCGTAGCAATGGGAGTGTCTATCACCTTTGATGTATCTATGTCAAACCTCTTCAAGAGCTCCCTGAAGTATTGTTGTGTACAAATAAATGTCCCCTTTGAGGACTGTTTTATTTGAAGGCCCAAGAAGAAGTTCAGCTCCCCCATCATGCTCATTTCAAACTTACTTCCCAAGAGTTTTGCAAATTCTTCACACAGAGAATCAGTTGTTTCCCCAAAAATGATATCATCAACATAGACCTAAACAATGAGCAGGTTCCTTCCCCGTTTCTTTAGGAACAAGGTGTTGTCAATTTTCCCTCTCCTAAAACCATTTTATAGGAGGAACTTTGACAACCTTTCATACCAAGCTCGAGGAACCTGCTTCAACCCATACACTGCTTTGTCCAGTTTAAACTCATATTCAGGGTGTTCATGACATTCAAGCCCTAGAGGTTGCTTCACATAGACTTCTTCCTTAAGAAGTCCATTCGGAAATGCACTTTTGACATCCATTTGGAACAAGGTGAATTCCATATGAGATGCAAAAGCGATTAGAATTCTAATAGCTTTCATGCGAGTGACCGGAGCAAACGTTTCATCATAATCAATCCATTCCTCCTGATTATAAACTTGAACCACTAGCCTGGCCTTGTTCCTTGTGGTGTTTCCATGTTCATCAAGCTTGTTCCTGAATACCCACCTAGTTCCTATAATGGTTCGATCTGAGAGACTAGGTACCAGGTGCCAGACATTGTTCCTTTCAAACTGATGTAACTCATCTTGCATGGCTGCAACCTAGTCTGCATCTTTCAGGGCTTCCTTGATATTTTTGGGTTCTATTTGAGAGAGAAATGCTGAGAAGGCAAGTGAATTTCTGGCTTTTGACCTGGTTTGTACTCCGGAATCTAGAGGGGTAATTATGTTGTCAAAAGGATGAGAGCTTTTGTGTTTCCAATTAGACATCTGAGGTTCATTTGTAGAGGATGTGGGTACATTTAACTGGTTTTCTTGTGTTCTTCTCTCAGGTACTAGTAGAGTACCCTGAACTACATCAACCACTCTTTCTTCAGCTTCAGTGGTTGTAATTGAAGTACCTGGTTCCATTGAAGAAGAGGCAGTATTGTCTTCACTCGGATCTTTTACTTGGCTCATCATATTTGCCTTTCCATTTGTCATGTTAATGATTTCACTAGGAACTAGTAAGGGTTCTCCATCTTGATCCTCTTTAGCACTCTTCTCACATGATGGATAGGACTTATCAAAAATAGCATGAACATTTTCCTCAACACATTGAGTCTGCTTTTTGTATATTTTGTACGCTTTTCTTTGAGAAAAGTAGCCCAGAAATATTCTTTTATCACTCTTGGCATCAAATTTACCAAGTTGATCCTTTCCATTATTGAGAACATATCATTTGCACCTAAATGTTCTTAGGTGAGTTAGCTTGGGTTTCCTTCCATGCAGTAGCTCATATAGGGTTTTATTCAGGAGTGATCTGATCATGCACCTGTTCACCAAGTAGCAGGCAGTGTTGACCGCTTCAGCCCAGAAGTTCTTTGCAATTTCACTGTTGATTAGCATTGTTCTTGCCATTTCTTCAAGAGTTCTGTTCTTCCTTTCCACTACTCCATTTTGTTGGGGGGTTCTAAGAGTTGAGAAGTTGTGAGTGATGTCATTTCCATTGCAGAACTCATCAAATTTGGCATTGTCAAATTCTGTTCCATGATCTGATCTAATGCATGCGACTCTAGATTCTATCTTCACCTGGATTTTCTTCACAAAGGCCACAAACACCTCAAAGGTTTCATCTTTATTTCTAATAAATAGAGACCATGTGAATCTAGAGTAGTCATCTACTATCACAAAAATATATCTTTTTCCTCCCCTGCTTTGCACTCTCATAGGGCCACATAGGTCCATATGCAAAAGCTCGAGTGGCTTTGAGGTGCTCACATCCCTTTTAGACTTAAAAGAGGACTTCACATGTTTTTCTCTAGCACATGCATCACAAACTTTCTGTACCTTGAACTTTGACATGGGCAGACTATGGACCAGGTCCTTTTGAATTAGTTTGTTCAGAAGAGAGAAGCTTGTGTGCCCCAATCTTCTATTCCAGAGTTCAACATCATCATCAACAGCTTTCAGACAACTCACATCACCACTTTGTAAGGACTTGAAATCAGCAACATAGATGTTCTTGTATCTCTTGGCCACAAGTACCACTTCACCAGCTACCATATTAGTAACTGTACATATCTTGGATAAGATTTCCACCTTGTTTCCATTATCACAGATCTGAGAGACACTCAAGAGACTGTACTTAAGACCATTGACATAGTACACATTTTCAATAGAATGAGTGAGTGATTTCTCGACTTTTTCAACTCCAAGAATGTACCCCTTTTCCCATTGCCAAAGGATACACTCCCTCCTTGCAGGGCTTTTAGTGAAAGAAAGTCCATGGTATTCCCAGTCATGTACTTTGAACATCCACTATCCATGAACCATTGTTGACCGCTTCCTTTCATTGTTCCCTGCACAATAAGATTAAGAGTTAGTTTTAGGAACCCAAGCAAGTTTGGGTCCCTTGTAGTAGGCAAGAGGATGAAAAAACGCTCTCTTAGTCCAAGCAGCTAATATGCTTTTTTCGTGAGTGGAACCCGGTCCCTTTTTAGTAGTTACATTTTCAACAACCATTTTGTTTTTCTAAATGAACTGGACCCTATCTTGACAATTTTTCTTAAAATGTCCATTGTTCCCATAGTGGGTACACAACCGGTTTTCGGGTACAATCACATATTTTCTATGTGGGTTGTAAGGGGTTTTCTCCCTTTGGAACCCTATTCCCTGCCTGCTTCCACCATTATTAGTGTACATGGCAGTGATAGCTTCTGAAGACCAGGTCCACTTTAGGGACTTTTCAAGATCATTTTTTACTATTTTCAGTTCAGTCTGGAGGTGCTTGTTTTTCTCAGTTTCAACACACAACCTAGTTCTCACAGCTTTCAACTCGTTTTCAAGCCTAATGTGTTCCTCACTGGCTACCTCTTTTCCTTTTCTAGTATTTTTGGGTTTAGACTCAGTTTCTAGTCCCTCTATTGTTTCCCTCAAATCTGTAACTACTACCAAGAGATCATCTCTTTCTTCCTTAATTTCAGTCACTCTTTTCACTAGGGCCTCCTTTTCTCTACTGAAGTTCTCAATAGTTTCCTTATGGTCAACAACTACCACCACTAAGTCATCTCTTTCATGCTCTAAGTTGGCAATCTTTTTGGTTAAGACATCTTCTTCTTTTTTCAACTCGCAAATGGTTTCCTTCAGATCCACTACACACACTACCAAATCATCTCTGGTTTGTTCAGCTTCCCCTAGTTCTAAGATCAATGCATCATTATCCTCCACAAGGTTATGATAGACATCAATCAATACATTAGATAAAGAAATAAGTTTCTTAGAAGTGTATGATTTCAGATTTCTCTGAACATCCCTGAAATTTACCTTACTATTGTCATCGTCTTCATCATCATCTGATTGGGCCATCAAGGCAAAAGTTGAATCATATTCATTTTCTTCGCTTTCAACTGCCATCATGGAGCTATCACCAGTATCAGTTTCAACTTCAGACTCACTAGAGGAGTCCCCCCATGCTGCAAGAGCCTGTTTTACCACATTGTCAGCAGATCTCTTTCTTTTGAAGTCCTTGTCAGGAAACGGGGTCTTCTTAGATGCTTTCTTAGGGTTGTATTTGGAGAATTCTTGCTTCAGGAGAGGACAGTCTTTGATGAAGTGCTCAGGCTTTCCACACTTATAATAAAGACCATAGTTCTTTTGTTTGCTAGAGCTTCCCCTTTTTAGCATTCCTCCATTTCTTCTGACCATCTTCTGAAATCTTTTGGTTAAGTAAGACATGTCACTGTCCTCCTCACTTGAGTAATTACTAGTAGCTTTGAGTACCAGGTTCTTTTCTTTCTTTGGTTCTCTTCTTTCACTATCTATCTTCCTCTTCATCTTGTAAGTTTTCATATTTCCAACCAGCTTATCTATGGTCAGCTCATGTAGGTCCTTTGCTTCAGTAATAGCGTTCCCCTTGCTTTCCCAAGAGCTAGGTAGGATACTGAGGATTTTCCTCAGTAGCTTGTTCCTAGGAATAGTTTCACCAAGTGAGTACAACTCATTTATGATGGAAGTGAATCTTGTGTGCATATCTTGAATAAATTCATCGTCCTTCATCCTGAAGAGTTTATACTCGGTAGTGAGCATATCGATCTTAGATTGCTTTACTTGGGTGGTTCCCTCATGAGTTGTTTGCAAGGCTTCCATATCTTCTTAGCAATGTCACAAGTAGAGATTCTATTGTATTCATCAGGTCCTATTCCACATACCAAAATCTTCTTTGCACAAAAATTCTTCTCCGCAGCTTTCTTGTCTGTGTCGGTGTATTATTTTCTAGTTTTTGGCATTGAGAATGGAAGTTCATCAAGTACATTTGTTGGGATGTAAGGGTCGTCACATATGGCATCCCATAACTCAGAATCCTCAACCAAGATAAAATCGTGCATTCTTGTCTTCCACCACCCATAGTATTGTTCATTGAACCTGGGTGGTCTGTATGTAGATTGACCTTCTTCAAAATTTGGTGGATCAGCCATAAGGATCCTTCCTAGGTGTTAGCCTGATAGGAGGAACCCGCTCTGATACCAATTGTTAGTTTATATGAGTCCACCAAATAGTGGAGTACTTGGTCCTCTATGAGTTTTTACTGAGAATGCTAATGACACAGTAAGTAAATAAGACACGGGATTTTTACAGGGAAAAATCCCAACTCAAGGGGACAAAAACCACGACCTACACTTGTAGGTTTTTAACTTCACTAACTTGTAAACACCTATTACAAGCCACTTTGTAATGACTCTATTACAAAGACTTCAACTCAACTAACTTGTGATACTCTTACCACAAGCTACTTTGTCACTCTCTAGTTACAAAGGCTTTAACTTATGACTAACTCTAGTCACAATAGAAACTTAGAGAGATTTTGGTTTTTACAAGAGGGTTCCTAATCAACGCTTCTAGCTAAGCAATTTAGGAGTTACAATAAGAACAATCACAAAGTTACAACTCAACTAAGGACAACAAAATACTAGATTTAGGAACTGGTCTGTAGTAGCATTTAACTTTGTTCTTCAAGCTCTTGAAAATGAAGTTTACTATTTTGTATAAGGCTTGAATAAATTCTCAAGTGTTCAAGTGATGTTTTGATATAAACTCCTTGTTGATACACCTTGATGACATCACTTGAATGATGTAAGAACTTTAGTTGGTCAAATGATAAGTGGCCACTGGAAACAGTGCAATGCAGGCAGTCACGTCGCTTCCAGCTGTGTCCAATTAACCTCATACTGCTATGAAGGAACCACAAGGGTATCAGGTCCTTGTTTGGTTCTCTATCTCCTGAAGCTATAGCAGTTCACATTTAGCTGAAATCTGTTAACTTGCAATGTCGTCCAAGTGTGTCAGGTTCCCTATCTGGTCCTTGACAGTAAGTTTGTTAGATCATCAAAATATAAGGCAAAGACATTGAAAACCCATCACATTCGTATAGGGTAAAAATCTGGGCATTGGCAGCTTTGCATTCACGATCGCGATAGTACTTCCACGATCGCGAAATATAGGTCGCTGGGCAGACACTTTATAAAAGTCTAGATTAGGCTCATTTCCTCATTTCTAAACCTTGCTTGGCTGATTTTGGAGCTTTTAGAGATGGATTTTTCATCTAGCATTTTAAGGTAAGTGATTTATACCTAATGTGAGTTTAATACATAAATTATGGGTAGATATTTACATATAAATTATGAAAATTATGTTGAAAAACCTAGGATTTAGTAAAAGTAGATTTTGGCAATGAAATTAATGTTGGAATTGAGTATAAATTATGTATTTGAGTTTGTAAGATCATGGGTAACATTTATCTACGTAAATTATTAGAATTTGGGCACGTAGGCTTAGGGGTGACTTTTAAGAACTTTTTGAATAATGTTGGGAAATTATTATACTAGATGAATTATGAACTTTTTTGGCATATATTGATTAGTGTGTATGACTTTTGACTAGATTCGGGTTTCTCGGCATTATTTTGAGGCTATTAGTGTGGTTTGAGTGCCGAGAAGAGGACTTGAAAGCGAGGTAAGTCTCTTTCCTAATCGTGTAGGAGGGAGTTATCTCGTAGGTGCTTAAATTGTTATTTGCTACTAGTTGTGGGTACTACATACGCACAAGGTTATGAGAGTTCGTACGTAGCTAAAATCATGTTTATTTTTGGGTAGACTTAGGACTTTATCATGCAATATTTATATTATTTGAACTCAACTTATTAGTTTAATTACGTAAATTTATAATCCAAATTTTATTAGGATTATTCAGGCCGAGCTTCATTACCTTGAGTTTCGGCGGAATACTTGATTATCGGTAAAAAACATTATGCTTTCTTTACGTGCCCATCCTTTGTTTTAAAGTTGTCTGACTTGTAGTTCGAAGAGTTTTTAATCTTGTAGATTGGATCGTATGCATTGGCAGTATATTTGTGAGTCATCCATGAATCGGGTAGTACGACCTCGGTAGTGTATGTACATGATTATTATAGATCAGGTCATACGACCTCGGCATAACTCGTGTGTCATGTCGATAGGAGTCAAAATATACATGATATTTCCTTCTTGACTTAAGATTTGATATTTACTTGATAGTCCTTATTTATTGAGATAGCACCTGATATTTAGGGATTCTAAATTGTCATTATGTTAAAGGATCATATTATTTACCATTTCTTATTCCATTGTTACTGTTATATTTTATGCCTATTTGTAATTCTTGTACTTTATTTATTGACCACTATTATGTGTCAATATCGACCTCTCATCACTATTTTTTCGAGCTTATACTACATGCTTACTGGATACGCGTTGATTTACATACTCATGCTATAGTTCTGCACTACTTGTGCAAGTACTAAGGCAGGTACATCTGCTGGCCATTCGGGCACGCATCGCCATTATTCGGAGACTTAGTGGCGAGATGCTCACCATGCTTTGATCTTCAACACCCAGAGTCTCCTTCTTGTTGTATTTTCATTTCTGTCAATTTTATTTTAGATAGTAGCCATAGTGGTTTGTATATTCTACTAGATTGCTCGTGCACTTGTGACACCGGGTTTTGGGAATTTCTAGTAGATGTTTATGGTGTTTCCTAATATTGACACCTTTTTAGTTTATGTTTTACTAATATTTTATATATTCGTGATTTTTTATGCATTAATTTTCTTAGTTAATAAAAGCCATAATTTTAAAAGTAATAAAATGAATAATTAAATGGATAGTTCACTGTTGGCTTGCCTAATGACAACATTGGGTGCCATCATGATCTATAGCACTAGTTTTACATAAGTCTTACGAGTCATGATCAGGCCTAGTAGAGTCTTGCGGATCGGTGCGAAGACGTCCATACTTATCTTTGAGAGGCTATAGGGTATTAGGAAACTTCTTTTTCTTCATCTTCTATCATGTAGTTGATATTGTGCTAAGTATCTTTTTCTTATTCTCTCACAGATGGTGAGAACACGCACTACGACGGCATAGGGGTAGTTCCCCCGATTGTTAGAGTAAGAGGTCGAGGCCGAGGAGGGCCACAACTCCAGTTAAAGGATGAGGCCATTGTAGAGTTGCTCATGTGGTACCACCAGTGGATCCAGTGGAGGATCATGTTATTGTGGAGCAGGATGAGGCACTTGCAGCTGATTCGACACCAGCAAATTTTATGACTACACCGGAATTTTAGGGGGTCATGGGGCGTATATTGCGGTTCATGGATTCTATGACTCAAGCTAGGCTATTTCCTGGACCTAGCCATATCTGAGGCAGAAGGGGGAACACAGACCCTTACCGCTTATCCTCCAGGACACGCTGATACTGTTTATTAGACCCAGGTGCACTACTTTCAGGCGGGGCTCAGCCGGTTACAATAGTTAGACTAGAGACCAGACTGGTCACATCTGTCAAGGAGCAGAAATGGCTGGACACATGGCTAGGCCTCATCCTCCTATCTTTGGCAATGAGCGGTCAGAAGACCCATAGGATTTCATTGACCATTGCAAGGAGAGGTTGCATAATATAGGAGTATTAGGGTCTAACGGAGTGGACTTCACCATATTTCGCTAGGCGATTTAGCTATTGTTTATGCTTCCTCTTGATTATATTCCAATGACATATTATGGTTAATTGACGAAAAATAAGCTCTAATTGTGATATGTATACATTGCAGGATGAGGAGCCTATATGATGTTTTCAAGAGGATATTGGAATGATTTATGACCAAGAACAACCCTCGAAGTCGAGTGCGCGCAAGGACGAGACAAAAAATGGACGAAATCAAGCTTCAGACGCGCGAAGAAACGCGCGAAAAAAGGCACGAAGTCGTGCAGTAGTCCGCGCGTAAGAAAGGCTGAAGCAAAATAACGCGCGAGCTCGCGCGTGTCAGGTCCGGAAAAAAAAATTATTTAGGGGTAAAATTGGAAATCTGGAGGGAAACCCACTTAACCTATATAAAGTCAAGCTCGCCCAAGGTTAAAGGAGGAGGTTTTTCAGAGTTTAGGGGAAGAAATAGAGAGGCAAGAAGCAAGGAGGAGTTTAGACCATCAAGTTCTTCTTTTCTTCTCTTGTTTTTGCTGTTTTGAAATTGAACTTACTTATGATGAACACTAGTATGAGCAGCTAAGACCCATTGTTCTAGGGTCGTGGGTAAAACATGATTGTTGTTGTTTGAAGTTTAATTTGACAAAGTTGGTTTATCATATTGGGTTTTTTTTTTTAATTTTGTTCCTAATTATTTTGCTGAGTAGCTAACAATGAAATACTATCTACTAATCTTTAGATGAACTCACAAGTGGGAACTTTAGATTGCATATAGAATTAGATAGAGCACGTTCTTGAACCCGGGCCTCGGGGAACGGATCTGCAATTGGGATAGACATATACCCAATTGTCTTGCTTGGTTGAAATATAGGAATTGTAATTGCGTTCTTGATTAATCTTAATTCCATAGACATATAGGCACTGAGTTGACTTGAATAGGCGAGTAAGAACTCGACAGATTTTTATGAGTAATATCAACCCTGTCAATCAATAACCTGGATAAAATGATTAGTCATTTCGAGCCAAGAACACAACACGATTGTAACTATGCCCGTGACCCTGGAATATCTTCTCCTACTGCTTGTTACTCGTAATTGCTATTCGTTTGGTTACTTGTTTTAGTTAGATTAATTCTTTATAGTTAAGTAGTAAAACAATTACATCTCTCTTTTGTGAACAATCTCTTGGGTAGATAAAGATATTGGGTTTGAATCAATCAACGGTTAATCATAAAATCTTCGTGGGAACGATACTCTACTCACTACTCTATTACTTGACGATCACGTGCACTTGCATGAGTGTTTTTGGTCGCAATAGGTTTTTGGCGCCGTTGTCGGGGACTTAGAAATTAGCTACTCGATTGAATTGAGCTTTTATTACTTATTTATTCGAGTTTTAACTTTCAGTTCACTTTGTTTGTGCTAATACAGGAGTTTCTATTGAATGCGAAGAAGTAGAAGCGCAAACAATCTCATTCCTTTTGATCCCGAAATTGAACTAACACTTCACAGATTAAGGAGGGAGGTGGACGCGAGAACCAGAATTGAAAGAGAGTTGGACATCGTAGTTCAACCACAGCCAATTGAGATGGCAGGTAATGAGGAACGCGCGGTGATTGAAGCCGCAAGGCACAGTCTGGCTAATATGACTCAGGCTATTGTGAAGTCTGAAATCACTGGGCACTTTGAGCTAAAACAATACATGGTGCAGTTGATCCAATCCACAGGGCTGTTTGTGGGTTTACCTCATGAAGACCCTTAGAGGCACATTCTGAATTTCTTGGAAATTACAGATACCTACAACTATCCGAACGTTTCCAAGGACTATGTCAGACTGACACTTTTCCCCTTTTCACTGATTGGGGAAGCTAAGGAGTGGTTGAATAAAGAGCCAGTAAATTCAATCCGCACCTGGGATGATCTGGCGAGGAAATTCTTAATCAAGTTTTTCCCCACTAAGAAAACAAAGGTATTGAGGAGTCAAATTCTTAGGTTTGAACAACGAGCGGGCGAGACACTGCGTCAAGCATGGGAAAGGTACAAGAAAATGTTCAGAAACTGTCCTCATCATTGCCAGACGGACGAGGTATTGGGTCACACTTTTGTAGATGGCTTAGATGATGCTTCAAAGATGAATCTTGACTCCACTTGTGGGGGTAGTTGCATGGCCAGACTGTACAGTGAAATCTAAATCTTGCTGAATAACTTCACTGCTAATGATAATAACTGGCAAGGTGAGGGTGATTCACGAAAGGCAGTTAAGCAAAAATCAGCTGGGTTACTTAAGTTAGACGAAGTGTCAGCCATGAGAGCCGATATTGCAAAGTTGGCTAATCAGATGACTCGGATGACAATGCAGCAACCACAGATAATGCAACACGTACAACAGATGACTATTTGCTGCGAACTCTGTGGTGACAGTCATATGAGTGATATGTGCCCCACGAATCCAGAATCCATCTATTATGTGGGGCAACAGAACAGAGGTCCACTAAATCAGCATGCACAATACGGGAATTCTTACAATCCAAGTTGGAGGAATCATCCCAACTTCTCATGCGGTGGAAATCAGCAGAATCAGAATCAGCATAGACCCCAAGGGGATTTCAATCAGCTTCAGAGACCACCCCAACAAATGGAAGAAAATACCAATGATCTGCTAAAGAAGTTGTTGATTGACAATCAGCAACTCAGGACCGACTTCAGAAATCTTGAAAGACAAATGGGGCAGTTAGCAACAACGCAAAACACTAGACCTGCGCGCGCCCTCCCCAGTGATACAGAAAAGAACTCTCAAGTGAATGCAGTTACACTTAGAAACGGGAAGGAGCTAGAAGAAGTGCCAAAGAAAAAGAAAGACAAGCCCATACCTGAGGGAGAGTTGATCCCTAAAGTGACTCAAGAGCAAAAGAATGCTGCTGAAATTTCAGAGCCCGTGGAGGCCCTTAGACCACCACCACCTTTTCCCCAGAGATTGCAGAAAAAGAATGATGATCGCATGTTTACAAAATTCCTCTCTATGTTGAGCCAGGTTCAATTGAATATCCCACTCATTGATGTGCTTCGTGAAATTCCAAAGTATGCTAAATACATAAAAGATATAGTGGCTCACAAGAGAAGATTAACTGACTTTGAGACAATTGCACTTACTGAGGAGTGCACTTCTAGGGTCCAAAATAAGCTCCCTCAAAAGCTTAAGGATCCCGGCAGCTTTACGATTCCTGTGCGTATTGGTAATGTTGATGTGGATCGTGTTCTTTGTGATTTGGGGGCAAGCATCTGATACCCCTGTCTTTGTTCAAACAACTGGGTCTGGGAGCTCCAAGGCCAACTACTGTGATGTTGCAGCTGGCTGACATATCGATAGCACACCCTGAAAGGGTGATTGAAGATGTGTTGCTGCAGATTGGGAAATTTATCTTCCCGGCTGATTTCATTATCCTCGATTATGAGGCTGATGAACTGCTTCCAATCATATTGGGGCGACTTCTCTAAGCTACTGGTGATGCAATTATCAAAGTAAGAGAGGGAAAGATGATTTTGCGGGTAGATGACGAGGAAGCAGTTTTTAATGTCTACAGAGCAATCCAATTTCCCCGCCACTATGAGGAGCTCTCAATGATATCTGTTGATGACACCGATGAGCAGATTCGTTATCCGAGTGTATATCTAGACGATTCTCTAGAGAAAGCACTTATATTACTTGATATCCTGGGGCTAATGAGGAGGTTGAGGAGATGATGCACATCCTTGATACATCTTGTACGTACCTGCAAGGGACGCACCCCTTCAAGCCTTTGAATAGACCAGAGGGGCCTCCTACAAGGCCGTCAATTGAGGAAGCCCCAAAATTGGAACTTAAACCCCTTCCACCCCACCTGCAATATGCTTATTTGGGTGACTCTGACACTTTACCTGTTATTGTCTCATCTGACTTGTCTAAATTGCAGGAAGAAAAGCTGTTGAGAGTGCTACGTGAGCACAAGCGAGCACTTGGGTGGACTATGTCTGACATTAAGGGCATTAGTCCAGCCTTCTGCATGCACAAAAGCCTCATGGAGGATGGACACAAGCCCAGTGTAGAGCAACAACGCTGACTCAATCCAATTATGAAAGAGGTGGTAAGAAAAGAAGTGATTAAGTGGCTCGATGCAGGTATTGTATTCCCTATCTCAGACAGCAAATAGGTAAGCCCCGTCCAATGTGTACCCAAGAAAGGGGGGATGACTGTAGTAGTTAATGAGAATAATGATTTAATACCTACAAGAACTGTCACCGGGTGGAGAATTTTCATTGATTACAGAAAATTGAACAATGCCACCCGGAAGGACCACTTTCCCCTCCCTTTTATTGACCAAATGCTTGATAGATTAGCTGGCCAGGAGTACTATTGCTTCTTAGATGGTTACTCGGGGTATAATCAGATTGCTATAGCCCTAGAGGACCAAGAGAAGACCACTTTTACGTGTCCTTATGGCACGTATGCGTTCAAGCGAATGCCTTTTGGTCTTTGTAATGCACCTGCGACTTTTCAAAGGTGTATGATGGCCATTTTTATTGACATGGTTGAGAGGTTTGTGGAATCATGGACGATTTTTCTGTGTTTGGTTGCTCTTTTGATAACTGCTTGATGAACCTTGGTAAAGTACTTGCTAGGTGTGAAGAGACTAACTTGGTGATAAACTGGGAAAAGTGTCATTTCATGGTACGTGAAGGTATAGTCCTGGGGCACAAGGTGTCTAAAAATGGTCTACAGGTGGACAAGGCAAAGGTGGAAGCGATTGAAAAATTGCCACCACTGATATCTGTCAAAGGTATTCGCAGTTTCTTAGGCCATGCAGGTTTTTATCGTTGTTTCATTAAAGATTTCTCGAATATTTCCTCTCCCTTGTGCAGGTTGCTTGAGAAAGATACCGCCTTCAAATTTGATGATGCCTGTTTGAAGGCATTCGAGGAGCTGAAAGGAAGGTTGGTTACTGTACCAATCATAATTGCTCCGGATTGGGAGCATCCATTCGAGTTGATGTGCGATGCTAGCGACTTGGTTGTTGGTGCTGTCTTGGGGCAAAGGAGAAATAAGATATTCCACTCCATCTACTATGCGAGAAAAACTCTGAATCCAGCTCAGATGAACTACACTGTCACTGAAAAAGAGTTGCTTGCAGTGGTGTGGGCATTTGACAAGTTCAGGTCATATCTTGTGGGGACCAAAGTCATCGTCTACACAGATCATTCAGCCATCAGGTACCTGTTTGAGAAAAAGGATGCCAAGCCGAGACTAATTCGGTGGGTCCTACTGCTACAAGAGTTTGATTTAGAGATCCGAGACTGCAAAGGAACAGAGAATCAAGTGGCTGATCACTTGTCAAGATTAGAAAATCGGAACCATGTGGCTGAAGGGGATGCAATCAAAGAAACATTCCCTGATGAGCAGTTATTGGCAATCACCTCAAGTACAGCCCCGTGGTATGCAGATTATGTGAACTTTATTGCAAGTGGGGTGACACCACCAGAATTGACACCAGACAATAGACGAAGGTTCTTGCATGATGTGAGGCTCTACATGTGGGATGAGCCATTCTTATACAGGCTATGTGCAGATCAGTTGGTGCGGAGATGTGTTCCTCAGGAGGATATGAGTGACATACTTCATAGTTGTCACGCCTTGTCATACGGAGGTCATCACGGTGGAAACAGGACCACCCAAAAAGTGCTACAATCAGGTTTCTATTGGCCTAAATTGTTTAGAGATGCACACACCTTTGTTAAAATGTGTGACAGGTGCCAAAGAACCGGGCGATCACTAAGAAGCACGAGATGCCGCTGCAAAACATCCTGGTAGTGGAGCTTTTCGATGTTTGGGGAATTGACTTCATGGGACCTTTTCCATACTCGAACGGCCATAGATACATCTTGGTGGCGGTTGATTATGTGTCTAAGTGGGTGGAGGCCATTGCTCTTCCCTCTAATGATGCAAAGGTGGTGGTAATCTTTGTCAAGAAGCATATCTTCACACGCTTTGGAACTCCCAGAGTGTTGATCAGCGATGGAGGTACGCATTTCTGCAACAAACTGTTAAACAATGTCCTTGCAAAGTACGGGGTCAAGCATAAGGTCTCCACTGCCTATCATCCACAGACGAGTGGTCAAGTGGAGGTTTCAAACAGAGAGGTCAAGCAAATTCTTGAGAAAACAGTGAGTGCAAAGAGAAAAGATTGGGCCGGAAAGTTAGACGACGCATTGTGGGCGTATCGAACAGCATACAAAACTCCCATAAGTGCTTCTCCTTATAGATTGGTGTATGGGAAGGCATGTCACTTTCCCGTCGAACTTGAGCACAAGGCCTATTGGGCAATAAAGAAGCTAAACATGGATGGGGACTTAGCTGGAGAGAAGAGGTTACTGCAACTCGATGAGCTCGAGGAGTTTCGATTACATGCATATGAGAATGCCAAATTGTATAAAGAAAAGACTAAGAGGTGGCATGACAAGCACATTCAACATTGAGAGTTCGAGCCAGGGCAAGAAGTTATGTTGTTCAATTCGAGGTTGAAACTTTTTCCCGGAAAGCTTAAATCTCGTTGGTTGGGCCCTTTTGTTGTGGTAAGCGTGAAGCCTCATGGAGCCATGGAGTTGAGAGATATGAGTTCCACTAGCACTTTCTTGGTGAACGGTCAACGGATAAAACATTACTGGGGTGGTGACTTTGCACGTCACAAGACCTAATTGGACTTGAAGGATGCTTGAGAACATGTTGAGTCGTGCCGCGACGTTAAATCATGCACTGGATGGGAGGCAACCCATTGAAATATTGTAACTGTCGTGCTACGACGTTAAATAAGGCGCTGGTTGGGAGGCAACCCATCGATAGTAGTAGTGTTTGATTTTGAGCTTTAACTTACTAACAAATACAGGCGACGAAGGGCGGGTGAAAGGACCATCAACCAGGAGCAAAACAGGTGACATTAAATGCAAAACTAAACGTCCAGGAGCGCGACTTCGCGTGTATGCTCGCTCGTCTGGGCGAATTTTTCTGCCTGGAACTCAACAGACCCGTGCGAAGAAACGCGCGAGCTACAAACTTCGCACACAAGTTCGCGAACCTTTCTACCTGGAACTCAACGGAAGCGCGCGAACAAACGCGCGAGCTCCAAACTTCGCTCGTATGCTCGCACGCCTGGGCGAGCCTTTCAGCCTAGAACTTTTCAGGCGTTTTGTTTTTCTTTTTAGTTTTAGTTTTTCTTTTTATTTCTTTTATTTTTGTAGTTTAATAGGTTATTTGTTTAGACACATTTACCCATATCCCTTCTTCCAAAATCTCCCAACCCCTTCAAAGACACCCCTGCCCCCATCACCCTCTCTCGCGATTCCCTTCCCAAAAAGAAAAAAAATCACTAGCATCATCTCCCTATCTCACGATTTTTAACAAGGTATGAGCTCTAGTTTTAGTCTTTCTTTTGTTTTCTCTTTCTATTTTCAGATTTTGTTATGTTGTATTTTATGCCATTAGTGTAGATGTGTTTTGTGATTTGGTGTTCAAACTTGGTGAAATGTATTGTGGGGTTAGTTTGTTGTAAGTGTGGGGTGGGTAGTACTTGATTTGGGTTATGGATGAGCTTTTGTGGGAAGCCCTTGTTGCAAGACCCTTAAAAAAAAGTTGTGAGAGCCTAATGCCCACAAAGTGTTTGTGGAAAGGCCTCAATGAGCATGATTATGTAGTTGTGACCAATTTTGCATGTGAAGTCTGAGTAACCGCATCAAGTCACACTATTTTTGTTGGGATGAGCTAATGTGTCCTCATTTTGCAGTTATTATGGCACCATCGAAAAAGCGCCAAGCCACGGGTCCATCCTCAAGCCGCCAAAGGGTAGCTCCTGCACGTTCCTATGATAGCAACAAATTTGTCTCTCGTGAGGCTCAGACCCGTTTTACAGAGAAGGCTGCCAAGAAGGCGATTCTGGAGAGGGGCATCAACATCAAAAAGGTCAAGGAACGATGCCCCCACATGTACAATGAGTTGATGGAGCGGGGTCTGCAGGCCTTCATTGACGAGCTAAGGGAGGCTAATGTAATGGTTGTACGCGAATTCTATGCTAATCTACCAGAGCATGTCAACCATGTGGTCACAGTGTGTCGTAAGGCGGTGGATGCCTCCATTGAGGCGATACGCACAGCTTATCAATTGCCCGACCCTATTCCTGAGAATACTGACTTTTATGAATATGGGCAAAATCCAATCGATGCCAAGTGGGAGCGCTTCTTTGATGAAATTTGCGCACCAGGAAAAATGATAGAGTGGCTGGAACATGGAGAGAAGTTCCACTCATCCGTCTTAACTCCAGAGGCGAAGAGTTGGTTGTATGTGATTAACAGTCGCCTTATTCCATCCACAAATACTATGGAGGTGAATGGACCCCGGGCTGCATTGATTTGGTGTTTCATCAAGGGTCTTCCCTTCGACATGGCCAAAGTGATCCACGCTGAGATGTTTATCCGATGTCCCCAATGCCAGTATGGCTTCTTTTTCCCATCTTTGGTGACTAAGCTTTGCAGGAATGTGCAGGTTCCTGAAAATACTCATGTGGATGGGCTAGTAAGACAAAGCCACAAGATCCGACCTGGCACAAACACCATAGGGGAAGCCTTAGCAGCATCGGCAGGTAGAGAGGATGAGAGTGGTTCTGATGCATCGGAGGAGGAAGAGCAAATGGATGTGGAGGGCGAAGAACAGGCCCAAGCGCCCAGCGCAACAGCTGCAGCACTGTCACGAGCAGCGTCCTATTCAGGAACTGCCAGAATGTCCCGGCACACCACATTGGAGTAGGAGGTGGCTGGTCTACGCACCTCCTTGAATGATTTGGGCACTCGTGTGGACGTGATAGTTGACCAACAAGTCAAGTCGGAAAAGAAGTTCATGGGTTGGCTGCGAGCTTTGGGGCGTGCATGCAACGTGAACCCCGAAACCGTTTCCGATCAAGAGTGAAGCTTCAGGGAAGTCTCTTCACCTCACTGCTCTTTTAAATTTTAAGCCATGGGGACATGTCTTCTTTTTAAGTGTGGGGTGGGGGATTCCCTCATTGTATGCTGTATATAGTTGTACAAATTATCGGGTTGTCTTGTTTGTTTCATGTTGACTTGATGGTTTTTGTTAAGCAGGAGTAGCGTTTTTGTTAATTTAGATAAATGGCTCGGCCCGACGACGGATCCCTTTCGACGGGGTTCTTGAGGGACTGAGTCGAGAAAAAAAAAGAATTTGTAGGCTCTTCCTGATGACGAATCTTTTAGACAATTTTCTTGAGGGAAGTGAGTCTAAAGAAAACAACAAAAGGATTTTTTATTTTTTCTTAGGTAGTGTAGCAATTCCCCCTTGGTTTTTCTTTAAGCCGCGGTTCTTTTCCAAGGGTTTAGCTTGAACCGGGCATAGGTAGTTTTTATTTTTTGTTTTCTTTTTTATTTGTAGATTAGGGGTAATGGGTTACGAGCTATAAAAAAATTGAAAGAGAACCCATAGCGTTGACACACCTGAACACGATAGACCCTAGAGTGTAACGCTTAGTCCTAATTGTTGAATCTTACTGAAAGTGCCTTAATTTGTATGTTTGTTACTGAATTGAATGCTCGTAATGGAGCATCTTGATGAGCTAATCTGAATGAGTCATATGCCATGTGTTGTGAGTATTTGTGTAGTCCATGTAGTGTACTTATGTCTAGAACTTTCCCGGTATGTGAGTTGAAGCAAAATTTTAGGTGATGCTCGGTTTGAAAATGATGTTAGGCTTTCTTTGACCTTTCTGAGCTTAATGGCTTATCACAAATAAAATTTGTCCCTAGTTAACCCTTTTGAGCCTTTAGACTTTTGTTTGGCACCCGCATTACAAGCCTATACCCTTTTGTTCTTAATTGACATTATTTTGATCCTTTTACCTGTTAAAGCACTTTAATTGTGAGAGGAGCGCTAAAAGAAGTAAGAAGGAAATAAGTGTGGGGTGACTTTTGAGTGGAACAAATAAAAGGATGAAAGGTGTATTTATATTGTAAAAAAATACACCACTAGTAGAAATTGAGTGACAAGAAGAATAAACTAAAAAAAAAGATGATTACATTATGTCTTGTTCCAGCTAGTGGGAATGAATTAATAGAGTGCTTAAAGAAGAAAGGAGTATGTGGGGGATGATATTGTGTGTGAATGAGAAGTGGGTTGAAGAATTTGCGCTAAAAAAAATTGCTCTTGTGATGTGTTAAAGTGCTTAGGGGTTGAGTCACTATTCCTAAATATATCCTACCGTCCCTTAGCCCACATTACATCCATGAAAAGTCCTAATTGATTATGGATCGAGCTAACCTACATTAGTAGAGATTTACATTAAGGGAAAGTTTATGGTACCAATTGCATGCATGTGACCTCTTTTGTGAGAGTGAGTGATTTCCTTGATATATGTGAGTATATGAATTGAATGTGGTGGATTGAACTCAGTTTTTGTTGATGTAATTGTGAGGGCATATGATTCGTGACGGAAAAGCAAGTCTTGACTTCTGTGTAGAGTACTTTGAGGAAGTGTGAATATTGCATGGCACTTGAGAGTCAATTTTGGGGCTAGGAGTGTTCACTGCTAGGCGTAATACATGTACATTGTTCTAGGTGTAATGCGTTAAGGGAAATGGTTGAGTGAAGGATTCTCTAGAGAGTATAGTTGATTGCTCGAGGAATAGCAATGAATTAAGTGTGGGGTGTTGATAATAGGCGAAATCTAGGTGATTTAGCTATTGTTTATGCTTCCGCTTGATTATATTCCAATGACATATTATGGTTAATTGACGAAAAATAGGCTCTAATTGTGATATGTATACATTGCAGGATGAGGAGCCTATATGATGTTTTCAAGAGGAGATTGGAATGATTTATGAGCAAGAACAACCCCTCGGAGTCGAGTGCGCGCAAGGACGAGACGAAAAAATGGACGAAATCAAGCTTCAGACGTGCGAAGAAACGTGCGAAGTTGCGCAGTAGTCCGCGCGTAAGAAAGGCTGAAGCAGAATCATGTGCAAAGTTACGCGTGAGCTCGCGCGTGTTCGGTCCGAAAAAAAAGTTATTTAGGGGTAAAATTGGAAATCTGGAGGGAAACCCACTTAACCTATATAAAGTCAAGCTCGCCTAAGGTTAAAGGAGGAGGTTTTTCAGATTTTAGGGGAAGAAATAGAGAGTCAAGGAGGAGTTTGGACCATCAAGTTCTTCTTTTCTTCTCTTGTTTTTGTTGTTTTGTGATGAAATTGAACTTATTTATGATAAACACTAGTATGAGCAGCTAAGACCCATTGTTCTAGGGTCGTGGGTAAAACATGAATGTTGTTGTTTGAAGTTTAATTTGACAAAGTTGGTTTATCATATTGGGTTGTTTATTTAATTATGTTCTTAATTATTTTGCTGAGTAGCTAACAGTGAAATACTATCGACTAATCTTTAGTTGAACTCGAAAGTGGGAACTTTAGAATGCATATAGAATTAAATAGAGCAAGTTCTGGAACTCGGGCCTCGGGGAACGGATCTGCAATTGGGATAGACATATACCCAATTGCCTTGCTTGGTTGAAATACAGGAATTGTAATTGCGTTCTTGATTAATCTTAATTCCATAGACATATAGGCACTGAGTTGACTTGAATAGGCGAGTAAGAACTCGATAGATTATTATGAGTAATATCAACCCTGTCAATCAATAATCCAGATAAATTGATTAGTCATTTTGAGCCAAGAACACAACACGATTGTAATTATGTCTGTAACCCTGGAATATCTTCTCCTACTGCTTGTTACTCGTAATTTCTATTCGTTTGGTTACTTGTTTTAGTTAGATTAATTCTTTATAGTTAAGTAGTAAAACAATTACATCTCTCTTTTGTGAACAATCTCTTGGGTAGATAAAGAAATTGGGTTTGAATCGGTCAACAGTTAATCATAAGTCTTCGTTGGAACGATACTCTACTCACTACTCTATTACTTGACGATCACGTGCACTTGCGTGAGTGTTTTTGGTCGCAACAGGTCCAACGGGGTGGACTTCACCATATTTCAGCTAGAGGGAAAGGCCCGTAAATGGTGACAGTTTTATCTCTATAGCAAGCCAGCAGGTTCATCTCCCTTGACATGGGACCAGTTCACACATCTCTTTTTGGAGAGGTGTATTCCACACTCGTAAAGGGAAGAGTTAAGGGGTTTGTTCGAGCGACTCCATCAAGGGAAAATGTCCATGAATGACTACGAGGTGAGGTTCTCTAAGTTTTCTCTCCATGCAGTTATGATACTCCCCATAGATGTAGAGAGGATGCGGAGGTTTATTGCGGGCTTGCATTATGGTATCCAAGTTCTTGAACTCTCGACATATGATCAAGAAGGATTATTTGGCCTATTTGGCTTATGTTTGAAATACTACTGTAGAGACTCCCACGATCGATTTAGTCCCCATGGTGTAGGATTTTTTCAATGTATTTCCTTCTGATCTACCAAGCATGCCACCGGATTGTGATATCGATTTCAGCATTGATTTTGCACCAGACAGCCAGCATATCTCTATTTTATCGTATCGTATGGCTCCAAAGGAGTTAAAGAAACAACTTGAGGAGTGTCTCAATAAAGGGTTCATTGAGCCGAGTGTGTTGCCTTGGGGTGCACTGGTATTGTTTGTGAAGAAGAAGGATAGGAATATGCAGATGTGCATTGATTACAGCCAGCTAAACAAAGCCACTATTAAGAATAAGTAGCCATTATCGCACATTGATGATTTGTTTGATCAATTACAGGGTGCTAGGGTCTTCTCTTAGAGCGACTTGAGGTTTGGGTATCATCAGCTAAGGATTCTTGCTTCGGATGTTCTGAAGACGGATTTCCAGACCAGATATGGGCACTATGAGTTTCTAGTGATGTCTTTTGGCTTGACTAACGCCCCAACGACATTTATGGATTTGATGAATAGGGTGTTTAGGCCATATATTGACTCATTTGTCATTGTATTCATAATTACATATTGATCTACTCGCATAGTATGGAGGAGCACGAGCAGCATTTTGAGGATTGTGCTCTAAACCTTGCGAGAACAAAAGCTATATGGTAAGTTCTCTAAGTGTGAATCCTGGTTAGATTTTGTGGCTTTCTTGGGGAATGTTGTATCAGGTAAGGGTATTAAGGTGGATCCCAGGAAGATTGAAGTAGTTCACAGTTGGCCTCGTACTACCAAAGCAACCACGATCAGGAGTTTCTCGTGGATAGCAGGTTATTATCACTTGTTTGTGGAGCATTTCTTGTCTATTGCAACTCCTTTGAGTATATTGACCCAGAAGGATTCTTCATTCAGATGGTCCGATAATTGCAAGGTGAGCTTTCAGAAGCTCAAGACCGCATTGACTATAACACCAGTGTTAATTTTGCCCTCCGATTCAGGGATGTATATTGTGTATTGCGATGCTTCACGTATTGGCTTGGGTTGTGTATTGATGAAGGAGGGTGGATTTATTGCATATGCTTCACGTCAGCTAAAGCCCCATGCGAATAATTATCTTGTGCATGATTTGGAGTTGGCCGTAATAGCTCATGCCCTAAAGATATGTAGGCATTATCTTTATGGGGTGTCGTGCGAGGTTTACACCGATCACCGTAGTTTGCAATATTTGTTTAAGCAAAGGGACCTTAATATGAGGCAGCACAAGTGGCTTGAGTTACTTAAGGATTGTGATATTACTATCCTTTATCATTTAGGCAAGGCAAATGCAGTTGCGGATGCCTTAAGTAGAAAGGCCGGCAGTATGGGTAGTTTGGCATTCTTTTCAGTAGAAGAGAGGCCATTGACTTTAGACATCCAGTCCTTAGCTAACCGACTTATGAGGTTGGATATTTCAGAGCCTAGTCGAGTTCTTGCATATGTTATAGCTCAGCCTTTTTTGTTCGAGCAGATCAAGGCTCGTCAGCACGATAATCCGCACTTGCTTGTTCTTAGAGAGACAACACTATGGGGTAATTCCAAGAAGGCTACTATTGGTAGTGATGGTGATATTTGACTCCAAGATTGTCTATGTGTTCCTAATGTTGATGGCTCGACAAGATTCTGGAGGAGGCACACAATTTGTGTTATTCTATTCATCCAGGTGCCACGAAGATGTATCGTGACCTGAGAAAGCATTAATGGTGGAAGCGGATAAAGAAGGACATTTCCGAGTATGTGGTAAGGTGTTTGAATTGCCAACAGGTTAAGTACAAGCACAAGAGCATGTGGCTTACTTCATCAAATGGTTATACCGGAGTGGAAGTATGAGCACATCACGATGGATTTCATTGTTTGTTTACCTTAGATGTTGGGTAAGTTTGACTCCATTTGGGTCATTGTAGATAGGCAGACCAAGTCTGCACACTTTATTCCGGTGGTGACTATTTCACGATTTATATTCTAGAGATCATTTGGTTGTATGGCCTTCATATTTCCATCATTTCAGATGGAGGCCCTCAGTTCACTTCACATTTTTGGAGAGCAATACAGAGTGAGTTGTGTACTCGGGTAGAGCTTTGCATGACCTTTCATCCGCAGACCGATAGGAAGTTAAAGAGGACAGTTCAAATTCGGGAGGATATGCTCAGATCATGTGTGATTAAATTCAGAGGGCAGTGGGATCAATTCTTACCTTTGGTCGAGTTTACTTATAACAACAGTTACCTGTCTAGCATAGAGGTAGCTCCATTTGAGGCCTTATATGGTCGATGATATCATTTCCCCATTGGTTGGTTTGAGCCCGACGAGGCTAGGTTATATGGTACTAATTTTGTAAAGGATGCCTTGGATAAGGTAAAGTTGATTTAGGAGCGACCTCGCACAGCTCAGTCCAGACATAAGAGTTACGCGGATCAGTAAGTGCGTGATTTATCATTTATGGTGGACTAGAAGGTTCTCTTGAATATCTCGTCAATGAAGGGTATCATGAGGATCGGAAAGAGGGGCAAGCTGAGTCTGAGGTTTATCGGTCCATTCGAGGTATTGGAGATAGTTGGAGAGATTTCATATAGGCTTGCTTTGCCTCCCAGTCTATCATAAGTACATCCGGTTTTCCATGTGTCTGTGCTCCGGAGGTACCCTGCCGACAAGTCTCATGTGTTACATTACAGCACAGTTTAGCTAGATGAGAGCTTGGGTTATGAATATGAGCTAGTTGTTATTGTTGATAGGCAGGTGTGCCAGTTAAGGTCTAAGAAGATTTCTGTGGTAAAGGTCTAGTGAGAGGTCAACCAATCGAGGAGGTGACTTGGGAGATCGGCGAGTAAATGCAGAGCAGATATCCACATTTATTCGGCACTCTAGGTATGATTCTAGACTCGTTCGAGAATGAACTTTTGTTTAAGAGATGGAGAATGTAATGATCCGACCAGTCATTTTGCTTTCTAGATCCTCGTTACCCTATTTAAGACTTCCCGTATGTGCTTTTACTATTTAATGACTTGTAGGGATGATTGGTTTGGTTTTGGAAGGGTTCAGGTTGAATTTAGAACACTTAGTTCCATAATAGTGGCCTAAGGTGTCCAAGTTTGACTTGAGTCAACGCTTTGATCAAACGACATCGGAAGCAGGATTTGAAGGTTCCAATAGGTTTGTATGATAATTTTGGAATTGGGCATGTGTACGGATCGAGATTCGGGTGATGTGCTTATTGTTGAAAGTTGGCGTCTTGAAGGCTTTAGAGTTTCATAAGTTCGGTTTGAAGTATATTTTGGTGTTGTCAATGTCCGTTTGGTATACCGAGCTTTGGAATAGGATTGTATGGTGATTCGTGACTTGTGCGTAAAATTTAGCGTCATTCCGAGTTTCCTAAGTATGATTCATTCGCGTTCGGAGCTAGTTGAAGAAGTTTGATTAATTTGGTTTGAGGGTGCAATTCTTGGTTTTGATGTTGTTATATGTGTTCCGAGACTTCGAGCAGGTCCAGATTATGATTATGGACATGTTGGTGCATTTGGACAGGGTCGCGAGTGGCTTGGGTATGTTTCGAACCACTCGAAGCTAAGTGCAAAATCACAGATTTCTGGTGTTGGTCTCCTTCTTTGCGAACACGGAGGATGTCTCGCATTAACGATGAAGCATTTGATCAGGGGGATATTTTGTGCTTCATGTTCGTGAAGACGGGAACGTGTTCGCGAGGCTTAGGTCGCGATCACGAAGAAGGAGTTGAGGCTGGGGGATGGAAGACTGGTACCTTATGCCATAATGGCCAGTTAGCCTTCATTATCGCGAGGTGCATGTCGCGTTCGCATAGGGTAAAAATCTGGGCAATGACAGCTTTGCCTTCACGATCGCGACTGTACTTCCGCGATCACGAAGTAGGGGTCGCTGGGCAGAAGCTTTTTAATAGTCGGGATTAGGCTCATTTCCCTTTTTTCCACCTTGCCCAATTTTGGAGCTTTTGGAGAGGGATTTTTCATCTAGCAATTTAAGCTAAGTAATTTCTACCTAATGTTAGTTTGATATATAGATTATGGGTAGATTTAATATAGAATTTGTTGAAATTATGGAATTATGTTGAAAAATGTAGGGTTTAGTGAAAATGGAATTTGGCCAAGAAGTTGATGTTGAAATTGTGTATAAATTATATATTTGAGTTCGTAAGGTCCTGGGGTAAAATTTGTCTACGAAAATTTTCGGAATCTGGGCACGTGGGTAACTTTTAGGAACCTTGTGAATTGGGCTAGGAAATTACTATAATAGATGAATTATGAACTTTTGAGCATATATTTATTAGTTTGTACGACTTTAGACTAGTTTTGGGCTGCACGGCATTATTTTGAGGCTATTAGTGTGGTTTGAGTGTCGAGAAGAGAACTTGGAAGCAAGGTAAGTCTCTTGCCTAATCACAGTAAGAGGTAATTATTTTTGTTGGTGCTTGAATTGTTATTTGCTACTAGTTGTGGGTGCTACGTACGCACGAGGTGACGTGAGTTTATACGTAGCTAAAATCATGTTTATGTCCGGGTAGATTTAGGACTTTATCATGAAATATTTGTATTATTTAAACTCAACTTGTTAGTTTAATTACGTAAATTTATAATTGAAATTTAATTAGGAATTATGTTAGGTCGAGCTTCATTACCTTGAGTTTTGCCAAAATACTGGATTGTTTGTAGAAATTTTGCTTTCTTTATGTGTCCATCATTGTGTTGTAGTTGTCTGACCCGTAGTTCGAACAGTTTCTCTATTCCTATGGATCGAGTCATATGCTTCGACAGTATATTTGCGATGCATCTATGGATCAGGCCATACGACCTTGGTAGTATATGTACACAATTGTTATGGATCAGTCCATACGACCTCGGTATAACTCGTGTGTAATAGTGCTAGGAGTCATAATATACATGATATTTCCTTCTTGACTTGAGATTTGATATTTACTTTATGGTCCTTATTTGTTGAGATAGCACGTGGTATTTGAGGATTCTAAATTGTCAATATGTTAAAGGATCATGTTATTTACTGTTTCTTGTTCCATTTTTACTGTTCTATTTTATGCCTATTTATAATTCTTATATTTTATTTATTGACCACTAGTAAGTATCGATGTCGATCCATCGTCACTACTTATTCAAAGTTAAACTAGACACTTATTGGGTACGCATTGATTTACGTACTCATGCTACATTTCTGCAGTAATTGTATAGGTATTGAGGAAGGTACATCCGATGGCCATGCATCCCCGTTATCATGGAGACTTAGTGGTGAGCTGTTCTCCATGCTCTAATCTTCAGCACCTGGAATTTCCTTCATGTTGTACTTTCATTCCTATCTATTTCATTTCAGATAGCAGCTATAGTGGTTTGTATATTCTACTAGGTTGCTCATACACTTGATTGACACCGGATTTTGAAAATTTCTAGTAGTTGTTTATGGTTTTGCCTGATATTGATACCTTTTTATTTTATGTTTTACTAATATTTTATATATCCAGAATTTTCTATGCATTAATTTTCTTATTTAATAAAAGCCATGATTTTAAAAGTAACAAAATGAATAATTAAATAGATAGTTCACCATTGACTTGTCTAACGGCAACGTTCGGCGCCATCACGACCTATAGTAGAAATTGGGTCGTGATACTACCAAAAACAAGTAATTAAATGCAAGTCTCGAAAAAGAATATGTCACATTAGTACAGTATTCAAACCTAAGCTCCATTTTCTTAAAAAATATAAGGATATTTTTTCTTCATGTCATCCTACGCTTCCCATGTCGCTTCTTCAACAACTTGACTTCGCCATAACACCTTAAACGATGCTATCTCTTTTGTTCGTAACTTCCGGACTTTTCTATCAAGTATACCAATAGAAATATCTCATATGTTAGTGTTTCATTAATCTCAATGGTTCGCGGTGAAATGACATGTGAGGGATCTCTTGGACACTCCCAGCATTACAATAATAAGGTATACACCCTAAGACAGGTCCAGCCACCATAGGAAATACGTGAATCAACTACATCAATAATGTATCGAATCTCAACTCATAAGCAAGATAAATAATTTACTCACTCGCTTCACGGAATAAGCATGATACACGCCGAACTAAAAGAAAATTCTAAGAAAGAGTCATACTTGCATTCATGAACAAGTGAGGGCATCGGATTTTCACATCCCTCATCGGCCCTCCAAGTGGCCTTTTCGACCTCGTGATTATGCCATAATACTTTCACTGAGTTTATGACTATAGTTCTCATCCCATAAACTTGCATCACATGAGTCTCAACCAATCCTTCCTCGTAAATCAAACAATCATTATCAATATCTAAACATGTTACCAAAAATAAAAAATAATATTACCTCTAAGGTTATCTCATGTATAGTAGAAATCACACGTGCCTCATTGTATATATACTCTTGTAGTTAGCCAATTATAAGATCAAATCCACTAAAGGTAGTTCCGGTATCAAAGTAAACTCACGTACACCTCCGTTCTTTTTAGAAACCTCATGCAACCTCGTGAAAGCATGCGCTTCCATATGGGCCTTGCAATGCCTTTTATTAAAAATTCCCATTTATGGATATTATATCATATTTCTTTAACCCATATTCTTGGTGAAGTGCATCTGAATAACCTCTTTACATATGAGATGTCATATATTTATTCCATCCCTACATCTCTTATAGTTCTTTTAGAACTAAAGTTTCATCCTAACTCAGTAAAGTAACATTGCATAATTTATCCTCCATTCACAAACTTTTTGACTAAATTTACACGTAGGAGTTTTCCTTTATGGCTAAGGATCACATTTACTAACTTTCCCCGCGACAAAGATTTCAAAATTATGCCATTCCTCTATACGAATCTTATTTCATGAAGTCATCCATCCATCCGAGACTCTAGCTACTTAAAGTCATCCGCATCCATCTAGAGCATTAATTTATTCCTTTGAAAATCAATCATGGCATTGTCTTACCTTGTTCGCCAATAATATATAGTTTATCTCTCCGCCTTTATGGAGGTCGCAACTGGATGCCTTCAATCCCCAGCTTGTTAATTGTCATCGCTAATATACCCTCTTCGTAGAAAATATTCATTCCCCAATGCTGCTAAGTTGGTGTGTTCATCGATTTATGAATGTCAACATCTATGGTTCCATTCGCTAGGAAATTCTTATCATTGTAATATCACCACTACCTGTAGGACTCCGAGACTTATTTTCAAATTTATTCTTTTTTTAAAACTGATTTTCAAGTACTCAAGTCGATCCATACCCAACCCAAGCTTCTAAGACTCATTCGAACCATTTTTTTGTTCATTGATAACTTTTCTGAATAATGATGATTTATCTCTTTAACTTCCACAACAAAAATATTGTACATCTTTCATTTACATCAAGCTCGCAACCTCGGTATAACTTTCTTTATTGCTCTCATACTTTACCTACTATTTGAAGATATTTGATAAATTTAACTTGTCTTTTTCCTTTCCGGTAGGTAAGATCTCTCCTTTACCAGCCATCATCTTAAGGTGAAATTACATGCACGACTCTCCCCTACTTAAGAGTAAGTCCTTTCTCAAGCTTTTACTCTTTTTCCATAGATATTATAAAGTCGTTATACCACGAGTACACTTGCACGGTATACTTTCATTTCCATCCTGATGCTAAGGGTCATTTATTTCTCAATCAGGAATCTCTTCTCATAGTTTCCACTTCCGACTGAGTTTGACTTAAATCTTGTGATAATTATATTTGTGTTATCTTTCGATTGCGATGATATGATCGAATCTCTACACTCATCAGATCTCTTGGTTCTTTTTCCTTCTTAAATACCACGACACTTCCAAACCGTAACTCATGTTGCTAAGTATCATATTTCTTTACCCTTGCTACAATATCATGATTAAGATATTACCCTTTCCGTATCTGTACAAATGTCATAACTTTATTAATGTGTACGCTCCTTGATCTTAGCTCAGATATACATTTGTAGTACAACTCTGTTGTGCTATTCATTAGTCCATGTTCCCATATATTTTTCCGCAAGTACGACTTCTTTACGCCTTTGAGTCTATGCATGAATATGTCATTAGCAAAGTATACTCCCTTAGGTCTCAGAGACGAAGCTCAACTATTTTGAAAAAGTACGACTGCTTCACAGAAATTTGTATATCATAAATTTAGGCAGCTTTTAATAATAAACTTGTTTTCACAATAATGCAAGCAACTCACGTCCATCTTTACATGCTATATAGATTTTCAAATCACATCTCCGTACGCGTATTTTTTCGGGCATACCTCTACTACCCATGAAATTTAACATGTGTTTAAACAATGAGAACCTCCATATCTTATAAGATACCCTTAACCTCATTCCTAACACAACATCTTAGGATGCATGAGACATTAATACATATCTTTAAAACACTTGCAAATCGTTGACTTTCAAAATGAATAATTACTATTCTCCGGCTCTTTAGCCTTAATTCGTTCATGTATTATTTTACAACTCATCAAAAGTATTAACATAGACTCGTACTTCATTCAACATATTCAACCCCTTTACAATATAATATTTTTAATCAATCTACACTCAGCTATTCTGTTGGCCCATTTAAAGAGTTTTGGAGCATATTCTCGAAACATTATCTTTCACAAATTTATCAATATCAAAATGAGACATACCTCGTCTATGAAACTTTAATATTGTCATTTCATGACGACTAACCTTCTAGACAATTTATGTTACTTCTTTAACCTTCAAGGTAATGCCTTTTGTATATTTCGTACCTGGGCATGTCTTCTACTTATTCATTCAACTGTCTTTACAGTATTTACATGTATATCCACATTTGATATTAACAATTAATGTCATTCATATTGCCTTGATCACTCAGAAATGCGCTTTGATAATCTAGACGTTCTAGCTCATATGACATGAAAATGACTACAGCTTGTCATACCAAGTGTCCATCATGCCCACATCAACTTTTAATATCCATCTATAAAAATCTCGAGATATGAACTCCTTTAGTCGACTAAAAACTATCATATTCACTTGATTGAACTTTACCTCTTCATGACGGGAAGCCGACATATTATATTTATGTCCTTTTTCTCGTGTAGTCTCAACCATATACTAGGTTCATGCCCTCTCAAGGTGCGGTTATTCTTTTCGGTAGCACAAACATCTACTCCACTCTTTTAACTACTTTTCTAACTTATAAGTAATATTAAAACACTCATTATACTCCATAAATATGTTTCAAGTAGTGGTAATTACCTTTGGAAGCAAACCCTAGAAAATTCATCTTTTGGTGATCTTGGTTGATTTGATGAAATCTAGCAAACCCAAGGATGTGGCAATATTAATACTAGTATTATGCAACATTAATTAGCATAAAATATGTATAAGATCTCACCTTGGAGTGTATGGAATTCCTATGGCCAAGAACTTCTCTCTTTAGAACCCTAGAACCTTCAAAATCCTCTTCATTTCTCTCTCTGAACTCCCTCTATTTTATAGCACAAGGGTCTGCGTGGGTGGCCTGTATGGTCCATATAGCCTGTGTGGACCACATAACCTTGCCACATAGCTTGAGCCCTCTCTTCTCATCTTCCTCTATTCTTCTGAAATGGGCCACGTAGCCTGTGTGGGCCACGCATCTTGGCTACGCAGGGGTTTAGTGATTTTTCTAATCTTCTTTATTCAATTTTCCAAATTTATTTCCTTAGACACTTAACTTAGGGACCTCCGACCCTCATGATCTTGATGCCCAAGTATTGTGATGATCTGATACCCTTGTGTGGGCCATAACATATTTCGAGGTCTCGCTAGTTATTCTCTTAAGCTCAAATCTAGTTGGAAAATTTCTGAGGCTTTACAATCTCCCCCACTTAGAAACATTCGTCCTCGAATGTCTAGCTGAAACCGTAATCAAGTTCAAATATCCAATCATAAACTTTTTGAATCTTTGCACCAAATAGCCTCTTATTACTCATCTTTTGACTAACTCGAAATTTTTCAAAAATTCGATAGAGTCTCCTTTATAAATAGGACCATCCAAAAATATCAACCTGTCGGCCAACCACACAAATAGAATATACATAAAGCACGGCAGCCCCATACAGCTCGCATTTAACAGAATGCACCTCTATATACCAAGAAAATGTTTAATACACTATACCAAACACTAGTAATTACAATGCGAGTCTCAAAAGGAAATAAAGCACATTAGTACAGTATTCAAGCCTAAGCTTCATTTTCTTGAAAATATATAAAGATATCTTTTCTTCATGTAAACCTACGATTCCCATGTCGCTTATTCAACAACTTGACTTCGCCATAACACCTTAACCGATGTGATCTCTTTTATTCTCAACTTCCAGACTTATCTATCAAGTATAGCAATAGAAATATCCTCATATGTTAGTGTTTTATTTATCTCAATGATTCGCAGTGAAATGACATGTGACAGATCTCTTAGACACTCTCAGCATTACAATAATAAGGAATACGCCCTAAGACAAGTCTAGCCACCATAAGCAATATGTGAATCAACTACTTAAATAATGTGCCGAATCTCAACTCATAAATAAGATAAACAATTTACTCACTCGCTTCAGGAAATAAGCATGATACACATCGAACTAAAAGAAAATTCTAAGAAACAGTCATAATTATAGTCATGAATAAGTGAGGGCATCAGATTTTCACATCCATCGTCGGCCCTCCAAGTGGCCTTCTCGACATCGTGATTACGCCATAATATTTTCACTGAAAGTATGACTATTTTTCTCAATGGAAAAACTTGCATCACATGAATCTCAACCGATTCTTCCTCATAAATCAAATCACCATTATCAACATCTAAACATGCTACCAAAAATAGAAAATAGTATTACCTCTAAGGTTATCTCATGTACTGTAGTGTAACGACCCGACCGGTCGTTTCATGAGTTACCACTATGTTTCCTCCATTTATTCTTCTTATCGCTTTGTTTATTGGTTCTATATGTGATCGAGTTGGTGGTTCGGTTCGGGGAGGATTTGCGAAGGTTTGAGACACTTAGTCTCTTTTGAGGAAGCATAAGTTGAAAAAGTCAACTGGATGTTGACTTATGTGTTAGAGGGCTCGGATATGACTTTCGATGGTTCGGATAGCTTTGGGAGGTGATTTAGGACTTAGGACATTGATCGGAATGTATTTTGGAGGTCTGGAGTAGATTTAGGCTTGAATCGGCGAAATTGGAATTTTGGCATTTTCGGTTGATAGGTGAAATTTTAATATAGGAGTCAGAATGGAATTCTAGGGGTTGCAGTAGTTCTGTTGTGTCATTTAGGATGTGTGTGCAAAATTTCAGGTCATTCGAACGTGGTTGGTAGACTTTTTGATCGAAAGCGTAATTTATAAGATTTTGGAATTCTTAGGCTTGAATCCGATGTGAATTTAGTGTTTTGATGTTGTTTTGAGCGTTTCGAAGATTGGAACAAGTTTGAATGGTGTTATGGGTTGGCATGTTTGGTTGAGGTCCCGAGGGCCTCGGGAGTTTCGGGTGGTTAAATGGACCATTTCAAGATGTTGAGAATTGCAGAAAATCTGCTGAAGTGTTGCAGAAAAATTGACCTTCGCGTTCGTGAGTAGACCCTTGTGTTCGCGAAGGGTTAGCAGGTGAGGCTGAGGATTTAGCCTTCACATTCATGAGGAAGGTTCCGTAGTCGCGAAGAGGTGGGGGCATTGTACATCGTGTTCGCAAGGTTATGCTGCGTTCGCGTAGAGGAAGTTGAGTAGCTGAGGTTCAGGTTGATTTGTTCTTCGCGTTCGCAGAAGGGGAGTCGCGTTCGTGGTGAGTAAGGGAACTAGGTGTTCGCGTTCGTGAGTTGGGTGTTGCGATCGCGATGAAGGAATTTTGGCCAAAGTCAGTTTGTGCTTTATGAAAGCGAGGCTTTGACCGCGTTCGCGAAAAAGGATTTGATGCCTGGGCAAAATGTTTAAATAGCCATTTGGTCCGCGATTTTGGGGCTAACCTCCACCATTTTTGAACGATTTTGGAGCTTTTTGAAGAGGATTGAAGAGATATTCAAGGGGAAACACATGGAGGTAAGATTTATGGGCTTAATACTCAATTCTAATGTGGATTCTACCTAATTAATCATGGAATTTAAGCCTAATATTGAAGAACTGGGGCTTGTAATTGGAGACCTAGAATTTGGGATTTAAGGGGTCATTTGTTGTTGGATTTTGATGCTTTTAGTATGAATGAACTCGGGGAGTGATAAGGAGTCTATTGATATAATTTTTATCGGAATCCAAGACGTGGGCCCGGGGTTCGGGTTTGGCCAATTTCGGGATTTGTGTTGTAATTTGATTTCTTTCGAGTGGGCTTTGTCCCCTAGGCATATTCTGATGGTTTTGCACTGATTTTGGATAGATTTGGAGCATTCGGAGGCCGATTCGAGGGGCAAAGGCATCGCAAGCTAAAGATTTAGACCGGGTAGAGGTGAGTAATGATTGTAAATGTTGTCGTGAGAGTATGAAACCCCGAATTGCACATCGTTGTGCTAAATTGAGGTGACGCACATGCTAGATGATGATCGTGGGGTCGTGCATTGTTGGGGATTGTGACTTAGTCCATCCCAAATAACTATTTTACCGCGTATTTGATTGAAAACTATTTGTTATCATCATGGTTTGGGCTGAATGCCATATTTGGGCCTCGTGCTAACTATTTGGACCATTAGGGGATTTTTACTGGTATTTCCTTACTATTTTGACGTTATACTTGTACTCAGTCATGCTATATTCTACTGTTTTCATAACTCTGCCATGTTTACTCTGTTTTAACACATTAAATGATATTTTAAATGATAATTTGGGCTGAGCATCATGTTTTACTGTTGCCTGAGTGGCTTATGAGAGGATTCTGACTGAGTAAGGCCGAGGGCCTGTGTTGTGAGGATACACTAATTTACGATTATGAGGCCGAGGGCCTGCGATTGTACACCACAAAGTGGTTTGTTGATATGAGGCTGAGAGCCTCTTAATTATGCCACGAGATAGCTTGATATTGCGCTTGGGCCGTAAGGGGCCCCTCCTGGAGTATGTACACTCCCAGTGAGTGCGGGTACCCACTGTGATATGAGATATAGCCCGAGGAGCTAGTGTTGTTCCATGATATTTCCCGAGGGGCAGATTCTATTGACATTGTGCCCGAGGGGTGGATTTTTATGTATTTATCTGTTCTAGCTGCTTCTCATTTAATTATTGAACTGTTAAAAGGTGTTTTAAAGAAGCTTCTTCTGAACTAAGTGTTTTTACATGTTTTTACTATTTCATTGCTTTTACTGGTTTTATACTGCTTCTTTATAGTATGTTGAGGTATTTTTACGTGATTTCTTATCGCTCAGTCTTCATTTATTATTATTACTCACTGAGTTGGAGTACTCACTTTACTCCCTGCACCCCGTGTGCAGATTCATGTGCTTCAGGTCCTGCTTGCGAGGGTTGAGAGCTTCCAGCAGACTTCGGAGATTCACTAGATAGTTGCTCGACGTTCGTAGCCCTGTGTTTCTCCCTCTATCTTATTTTCTCCTGTTTTAGTTATGTAATAGTTATGTAAACTCTTTTAGACTTGTAGTTTTTATGATATATGCTCATGACTGGTGACACCCCGATGTCGGGCTATGTCTATTCTGTAATTGTATTACTCACCTTATTTTGGGATTTCTATGTTAAAGACTTAGTTTTTATTAATTAATTGCTTAAAAATGAATTGGGAGTATGTCGGTTGTCCTTGTCTTCACGAGAGGTGCCATCGCGACCGGGTCCAGGTTTAGAGTCGTGACAAGTTGGTATCAGAGCCTAGGTTACATAGGTCTCATGAGTCATGAGCAGGTTTAGTAGAGTCTCGCGGATCTGTACGGAGATGTCTGTATTTATGCTCGAGAGGCTATAGAACCGTTAGGAAAATCATCATATTCTTGAAATCCTTGTCGTGCGAATTTGTTTATCCGAGTACTAAACTTCTATTATTCTATTCTCTCACAGATGGTGAGGACACGTGCTACCGGTCAGGGTGGATGACCACCAGTACCACCAGTTGTGACCGCTAAAGGCTGAGGATGTTGTTGTGGTCGTGGTAGGGGAAGAGGTGTGGCCCGCACAGCAGCTAGGGCAGCACCTACAGATCCACCAGCCGCCCCAGTTCAGGATCAGGTCCCAGTTGTGGACACTTCAGCAGCACCAGTTGTGCCCATTATGATTCCAGGTCTTCCGGAAGCCTTGGCTCAAATGCTATCAATATGCACTGGCCTATCTTAGGCGGTCTTAGTTACTACAGGCGCAGCTACTTCACAGGCCGGGGTAAGCACTCATACTCCCGCCGCCTGCACACCTGAGCAGGTCGTGAAGGGACTTCAGACACCGGGGGCACATCCAGCCCAGTCGATTGCAGTTGCTCTGGACTATGTAGCTCCTGCCATACCAGAGGACGAGCAGCGTAGGTTGGAGAGGTTTGGTAGACTTCAACCTCTGACTTTTAGTGGTGTAGAGGGCGAGAATGTCTAGGGTTTCTTGGATAAGTGTTAGCGGATTCTTCGTACAACGGGTATTCTGGATACCAGCGGAGTCGCTTTCACTACTTTTCAGTTCTCTGGAGCTGCCTTCACTTGTTGGGAGGCGTATGAAAGGTGTAGGCCTGTTGGTGCAGCATCCCTTACCTGGCAGCAGTTCTTCATTCTTTTTCTGGAGAAGTTAGTGTCGCAGTCTCGCAGAGAGGAGCTGCGCAGGCAGTTTGAGTGGTTGTGTTAGAGAGAGATGATTGTGATGCAATATGAGATGAGGTTCTCCGAGTTAGCTCGTCATGCTATTTGGTTGGTTCCAACAGATAGAGAGAGGATTAGGAGGTTTGTGGATAGCCTCACTTATCAGCTTCGTATTCTCATGACTAGGTAGAGGGTGTCTGGTGCTACTTTTGAGGAGGTTATGGACATTGCTTGTGAGATTGAGTCAGTTCGTCGCTAGGAGCGAGATGAGAGGGAGTCCAAGAGGCCTCGAGGATCTGGTAGTTATGGTGGTTCTCCTTCGAGAGGTCAATTTCAGCACGGCAGAGGCCGTCCATTTAGGCATGCTCAGCCAGCTCACCTAAGTTATTGCGGTGTGTCATTAGGTCATAGTTTTCACAGTTCTCATTAGGGCCAGTCATCACTTAGTGCCCTTCCAGCTCAGAGTTCGTCCCATGCTCCCTCAGTTCAAGGCTCTTCCATGCTAGGTGCATCTGCTAGTCATTCCAGTGCTAGGGGTTCCCTTCAGTCCCCGTCTCCAGCGCCCGGGAGTTGCTATGAGTGTGGAGAGATGGGCCATATGTAGAGGTAGTGTCCTCGTCGTCTTGCAGGTTCATCTCTGCAGAGGAGTCAGCCATCGGCTTCAGCACCAGTTACTTCACCACCACCTGCCCAGCCAGCTAGGGGTGGAGTTCAGTCAGCTAGGGGTCACCCTAGAGAGGGAGGTCGATTAGGTGGCGGTCAGGCCCATTTCTATGCATTTCCAGCTAGACCTGATGCTATTGCTTCCGATGCTGTTATTACAGGTATTGTCTCAGTCTGCCATAGAAATGCTTCTATATTATTTGATCCCAGTTCCACCTTTTCTTATGTGTCATCATACTTTGCCTGTTATTTGGATACGCCTCGTGAGTCTCTTGTTTCACATGTTCATGTATCTACTCCGGTGGGTGATACTGTTGTTGTAGATCGTGTGTACTGGTCGTGTGTGGTGATTATTGGGGGTCTAGAGACCTGATTGGATCTTTTACTATTATGTTTGGTGGATTTTGATGTTATTTTGGGTATGGATTGGCTATCTCTGTGTCGTGCTATTCTGGATTGTCATGCTAAGACAGTGACATTGGCTATACTGGGTGTGCCACAAATTGAGTGGCGAGGTTTGACTAATTATGTTCCCCGTAGAGTAATCTCATTCTTGAAGGCCCAGCGTATGGTGGGGAAGGGTTGTCTTTCGTATCTAGCCTTTGTGAGGGATGTCGGTGCAGAGACTCCTATTATTGATTATGTTCCAGTTGTTAGGGAGTTTCCCAATGTGTTTCCTACAAACCTGTCGGGCATGCCACCGGATAGGGATATGTGTCGGGCACTCAGCCCATTTCTATTCTATCGTATCGTATGGCACTAACGGAGTTGAAGGAGTTAAAAGAGCAACTTCTGGAACTCCTTGATAAGGGGTTCATTCGGCCTAGTGTGTCACCTTGGGGTGCGTCGGTTCTATTTATGAAGAAGAAGGATGGCACTATGAGGATGTGCATTGATTATCGGCAGTTGAACAAAGTAACAGTTAAGAACAAGTATCATTTGCCTCGCATTGATGATTTATTCGACCAGCTTCAATGAGCGAGAGTGTTCTCCAAGATTGATCTACGTTCGGGTTATCACCAGTTGAAGATCAGGGACTCATATATTCTTAAGACATCTTTCAGGACACGATATGGTCATTATGAGTTCTTGGTGATGCCTTTTGGGCTGACCAATGCCCCAGCGGCGTTTATACATTTGATGAACAGCGTGTTCCGGCCTTATCTCGACTCATTTGTCATAGTCTTCATTGATGATATTCTGATGCATTTGCGTAGTCAGGAGGATCACGCGGAGCATTTGAGAGTTGTGTTGCAGAGATTGAGGGAGGAGAAGCTTTATGCAAAATTCTCCAAGTGTGAGTTTTGGCTCAATTCAGTGGCTTTCTTGGGGCATGTGGTGTCCAGCGAGGGTATTCAGGTTGATCCGAAGAAGATAGAGGCAGTTTAGAGTTGGCCCAGACCGTCCTCAGCCATAGAGATTCGCATCTTTCTTGGTTTGGTGGGCTATTACTACCGGTTTGTTTAGGGATTCTCATCTATCGCATCGCCCTTGACCAAGTTGACTCAGAAGGGTGCTTCATTTGTATGGTCGGATGAGTGTGAGGAGAGCTTTTAGAAACTCAAGACAACCTTGACCATAGCTCTAGTATTAGTTTTGCCATCAACTTTAGGTTCATATACCATGTATTGTGATGTTTCAAGAGTTGGTATTGGGTGTGTATTGATGCAGGAGGGTAGAGTTATTGCTTATGCTTCTCGTCAATTGAAGCCCCATGAGAAGAACTACCCCGTTCATGATTTGAAGTTGGCTGCCATTGTGCACGCGTTGAAGCTTTGGAGGCATTATTTATATGGTGTGTCTTGTAAGGTGTTTACTGATCATCGTAGTCTCCAGCACTTGTTCAAGCAGAAAGATCTCAATTTGAGGCAGCGGAGGTGGTTGGAGTTGCTAAAGGATTATGATATTACTATCTTGTACCATCCAGGGAAGGCCAATGTGGTGGCCGATGCTTTGAGACGAAAGGCGGTAAGTATGGGGAGTTTGGCATATATTCCAGTTGGGGAGAGACCTCTTGCAGTTGATGTTCAGGCCTTGGCTAATCAGTTCATGAGGTTAGATATTTCGGAGCCCAGTCGGGTATTGGCTTGTGTTATTTCTCGGTCTTCCTTATTTGATCGCATCAGAGAGCGCCAGTATGACGATCCGCATTTGTTTGTCCTTAAGGACAGAGTTCAGCACGATGATGCCAGAGATGTGACTATTGGAGATGATGGGGTGTTGAGGATGCAAGGTCGGATATGTGTGCCCAATGTAGATGGGCTTCGGGAGTTGATTCTGGAGTAGGCCTATAGCTCGCGGCATTCCATTCATCCGGGTGCCGCGAAGATGTATCAGGATTTGAGGCAGCATTATTGGTGGAGGAGAATGAAGAAGGACATTGTGGGATTTGTAGCTCGGTGTCTCAATGGTCAGCAGGTGAAATATGAGCATCAAAGACTAGGTGGCTTGCTTCAGCAGATGGATATTCCAGAGTGGAAGTGGGAGTGGATCACCATGGACTTCGTAGTTGGGATCCCATGGACCTTGAAGAAATTCGATGTTATTTGGGTGATTGTGGATCGGCTAACCAAGTCCGATCACTTCATTCCTGTGTGTACTACCTATTCTTTAGAGTGGTTGGCAGATATCTATATCGAGGAGATTGTTCGTTTGCATGGTGTCCCAGTTTCCATCATTTCAGATAGCTCACTCAGTTCACTTCGTAGTTTTGGAGGTCTGTGCAGCGAGAGTTGGGTACTCAGGTTGAGTTGAGCATAGCTTTCACCCTTAGACGGACGGGCAGTCTGAGCACACTATTCAGATATTGGAGGACATGTTGTGTGCTTGTGTCATTGATTTTGGAGGGACATGCGATCAGTTTCTACCACTCGTAGAGTTTGCTTATAACAATAGCTAATAGTCTAGTATTTAGATGGCTCCATATGAGGCTTTGTATGGGAGGCGGTGTAGATATCCTGTTGGTTGGTTTGAGCCAAGTGAGGCTAGGCTATTGGGGACAGACTTGGTGCAGGATGCTTTAGAAAAGGTGAAGGTAATTCATGAGAGGATTTGTACAGCGCAGTCGAGGAAAAAGAGTTATGCTGACAGGAAGGTTTGAGATGTGTCCTACATGGTTGGTGAGAAGGTTCTGTTGAAGTTTTCGCCTATGAAGGGTGTTATGAGATTTGGGAAGAAGAGTAAATTGAGTCCTCGGTTCATTGGGCCTTTTGAGGTGCTTCGGAGGATTGGGGAGGTGGCTTATGAGCTTGCTTTGCCACCCAGCTTGTCGAGTGTGCATCCGGTATTTCATGTTTTTATGCTCCGAAAGTATATTGGATCTGTCTCATGTTCTGGATTTTAGCACGGTGCAGTTAGATGGTGATTTGACTTATGATGTAGAGCCAGCAACTATTTTGGAGCGTCAAGTTCAAAAGTTGAGATCAAAGGATATAGATTCAGTGAAAGTGCAATGAAGAGGTCGGCCCATGGAGGAGGCTACCTGGGAGACCGAGCGGGAGATGTGGAGAAAATATCCTCACCTGTTTGAGTCTTCAGGTATGTTTCTTGACTCATTCGAGGACAAACATTTGTTTAAGAGGGGGAGGATGTAACGACCCAGCCGGTCGTTTCATGAGTTACCGCTTTGTTTCCCCCATTACTTCTTCTTATTGCTTTGTCTATCAGTTCTATATGTGCGGGTTGGTTGGTTCGGGTTCGGAGAGGTTCTGAGAAGGTTTGAGACACTTAGTCTCTTTTGAGGAAACTTAAGTTGAAAAAGTCAACCGGATGTTGAATTATGTGTTAGAGGGCTCGGATGTGAGTTCTGATGGTTTGGATAGCTTCGGGAGGTGATTTGGGACTTAGGAGCATGATCGGAATGTGTTTTGGAGGTCCGGAGTAGATTTAGGCTTGAATTGGCGAAATCGAAATTTTGGCATTTTCCGGTTGATATGTGAGATTTTGATATAAGGGTCAGAATAGAATTCCGGGAGTTGAAGTAGTTCTGTTGTGTCATTTAGGATGTATGCAAAATTTCAGGTCATTCGGACGTGGTTTGGTAGACTTTTTGATCAAAAGCAAAATTTAGAAGATTTTGGAATTCTTAGGCCTGAATCAGATGCGAATTTGGTGTTTTGATGTTGTTTTGAGCGTTCTGAAGATTGGAACAAGTTTGAATGGTGTTATGGGATATGTTGGTATTTTTGGTTGAGGTCTCGGTGGCCTTAGGTGAGTTCGGGTGGTTAAACAGACCATTTCAAGATGTTGAGAATTGCAGAAAATCTGCTGAAGTGGTGTAGAAAAATTGACTTTTGTGTTCACGAAGGGTTAGCAGGTGAGGCTGAGGATATAGGCTTCGCATTCGCGAGGAAAGTTCCACGTTCGTGAAGGGATGGGGGCATTGTGCATTGCGTTTGCGAGGTTATACCGCGTTCATGTAGAGGAAGTTGAGCAGCTGAGGTTCAGGTTGATTTGTTCTTCGCATTCGCGGAAGCGCGTTCGCGATGAGTAAGGGAGCTAGGTCTTCGTGTTCGCGAGCTGGGTGTCACGATCGCGATAAAGGTATTTTGGTCAAAGTCAGTTTGTGCTTCGCGAACGCGAGGCGTTGACCGCATTCGCGAAGAAGGATTTAATGCCTGGGCAGAATGTTTAAATAGTCATTCAGTCTGCGATTTTGGGGCTAACTTCCACCATTTTTGAGAGATTTTGGAGCTTTTTGAAGAGTGAAGAGGGATTAAAGGGGAAACACTTGGAGGTAAGATTTATGGTCTTAATACTTGATTCTAATGTGGATTCTACCTAATTAATCATGGAATTTAAGCCTAATATTGAAGAACTATGGCTTGTAATTGGAGACCTAGAATTTGGGATTTAAGGGGTCATTTGTGGTTGGATTTTGATACTTTTAGTATGAATGAACTCGGGGAGTGATAAGGAGTCTATTGATATAATTTTTATCGAAATCCGAGATGTGGGCTCGGGGGTCGGGTTTGGCCAATTTCGGAATTTATGTTGTAATTTGATTTCTTTCGAGTGGGCTTTGTCCCCTAGGCATATTCTGATGGTTTTTGCACTGATTTTGGATAGATTTGGAGCATTCGGAGGCCGATTCGAGGGGCAAAGGCATCGCGAGCTAGAGATTTAGACCGGGTAGAGGTGAGTAATGATTGTAAATGTTGTCCTGAGAGTATGAAACCCCGGATTGCACATCGTTGTGCTATATTGAGGTGATGCACACGCTAGATGATGATCGTGGGGTCATGCACTGTTGGGTATTGTGACTTAGTCCATCCCGAATAACTATTTTACCGCGTATATGATTGAAAACTATTTGCTATCATCATGGTTTGGGCTGAATGTCATATTTGGGCCTCGCGCCAACTATTTGGACCCTTAGGGGATTTTTACTGATATTTCCTCACTATTTTGACATTATACCTGTACTCAGTCATGCTATATTCTACTATTTTCATAACTCAGCCATGTTTACTATGTTTTAACACATTAAATGATATTTTAAACGATAATTTGGGTTGAGCATCATGTTTTACTGTTGCCCGAGTGGCTTATGAGAGGATTCTGACTGAGTAAGGCCGAGGGCCTGTGTTGTGAGGATCACTGATTTATGATTATGAGGTCGAGGGCCTGCGATTGTACACCACGAGGTGGTTTATTGATATGAGGCTGAAAGCCTACTGATTATACCACGAGATGGCTTGATATTACGCATGGACCGTAAGGGTCCCCTCCCAGAGTATGTACACCCCCAGTGAGCATGGGTACCCATTGTTATATGAGATATAGCCCGAGGGGCTGGTGTTGTTCCATGATATTGCCCGAGGGGCGGATTCTATTGACATTGTGCCTGAGGGACGGATTTTTATGTGTTTATCTGTTCTAGCTACTTCTCGTTTAATTGTTTAACTATTAAAAAGGTGTTTTAAAGAAGCTTCTTCTGAACTAAGTGTTTTTACATGTTTTCACTGTTTCATTGCTTTTATTAGTTTTATACTGCTTCTTTATAGTATGTTGAGGTGCTTTTACGTGATTTTTTATCGCTCAGTCTTCATTTATTATTATTACTCACTGAGTTGGAGTACTCACTTTACTCCCTGCACCCTGTGTGCAGATTCAAGCGCTTCAAGTCCTGCTTGTGAGGCTTGAGAGCTTCCAAAAGACTTCGGAGATTCACTAGGTAGTTGTTCGGCGTTCGCAGCTCAGTGCTTCTCCCTCTATCTTATTTTCTCCTGTTTTAGTTATTTAATAGTTGTGTAGACTCTTTCAGACTTGTATTTTTTATGATAGATGCTCATGACTGGTGACACCCCGATGTCGGGCTATGTCTATTCCGCAACTGTATTATTCAAGTTATTTTGGAATTTCTTTGTTAAAGACTTAGTTTTTATTAATTAATTGCTTAAAAATGAATTGGGAGTGTATCAGTTGGCCCTGTCTTCACGAGAGGCGCCATCACGACCGAGTCCGGGTTTAGGGTCGTGACATGTGGAAATGACACGAGCCTCATCGTCCATATATTCTTGTAGTTAGGCAATTATAAGATCAAATTCACTAAAGGAAGTTCTGGTAGCAAAGTAAACTCACGTACTCACCTTCGCTCTTTTAAGAAATCTCACGCAACCTCGAGAAAACATGTTCTTCCATATGGGCCTTGCAACACCCTTTATTAACAATTCCCTTTTATGAATATTACTCCCTCGGTTTCAATTTATGTGAACCCATTTGACTGGGCACGAAGTTTAAGAAAAGAGAGAAGATTTTTGATCTTGTGGTATAAAATATTACGCCCCGCAGTATTACGTCGACCTTATGCTCTACAGTAATATATTACGATTGATATTACGTCCTGCAGTATTAAGTTACGACGGTGTTGCACCCTGCAGTATTTTCCGTTGAATTTGTCGTAAGGTAATTGACATCAGTCCAAGGAAAAGATTATTTGGGGATTATAAGGATGATGCTATTTCACAAGGGATTAGTAAATTCATAAGGGTGAAAGGGGGAGCAAGTCAAAGAAAATGAATTTTTGTCCAAGTTTGAGATATGGGATAAAATATGGCCCGAGCTAAAATACTCGGTATTTATGGACTAGTGCCATACAAGGTACCACATTATCACAATAGTATGATATATAAGGGGTGTTAACATGAGTAGTATTTTAAGAAATTTGAGATAATTCTTGATTAGGTAAATAATTGGATAATTATTAATTTTAGTGGTAGCTTAACACTTAATTAAGATAATTGGTGGTCTATTATTAAAAATGGATAACCACCCACGTGGCATTAAGCCACCCCATGAACAGTGACTCTTAAATCATTGTAATAGGTGGCAAAATTAGAAATGTCGGATTTCAAATGCTTAAGAAACGTAAGTCACATATTTATCCATTATTAAAGAAAGGTTATATGAACCTTTTCAGGGATTACAAAATGCTTTGTTCACCTAAAATCATTACCTACTATATATACGTTATAGAATATTTAAAAATTCCAGATTCAATTGCAACACTACCTTTCACCCTTTAGCTCTAATCGATAGTCAATCTTCCTCATGTATTTGTTGTCCTCTCTTTCATGTGCAAGTATACTCCTTCTTTCAACTAGTATTCAAACTTATTTAAGGAAAGGTCTTATATCAAAATGTTAGTCAATATTCATGCACGAATTCAAGGATTCAGGCAAGAAAATTTCCGTAAGTATCTTAGCAACGTGACTCTAAAGAAGCCCGGTATAATCTTTCTCAAGAATATCATCCGGATGTTTCCCTACTTTGATCAGCCGTTACATGTTTTCGAAAAAGAAAATCGGTTCAGGTATGTTAAGGTTATCCCTTCTTTCTTTTGGCATGATCCATACGATATGAACGAAACGTGTAAATGCACAAATTCCATAAGTGACTCTACTCATAAAAGTAATAGAAATACCTATGTTCTTTAATTCCCATGTGTCATAATATTTTATCATCTGTTCATGGGTCTTAGAAAAATACGAAAGTTAAAAAGAGTTTACTTTATGATATTACTCAAAGGCAAAATGGTCTTATGACATTCCGAATAATTTTATTGACGTACTTTTTATGCACTGCATTCATGTGCAATGACCCATGACCAGATGGCGTTATATACGCGTATATATGTAAATATATGTATATGGGATATGGGAAAAGGTTATGGCGTTATATACGCACCATCACCTGGTCAGCTGGTGTATGATGATGTTGTTGCCCACAGTGGCTGAAATATGATCCAAACGGCGCTATATACGCATATATGGGTATGTATTCAAATGGTGTTATATACGCATATATATTTATGTATTCAAACAGCGTTATATACGCGTATATATGTAGGTATATATATGTATATGGGATATGGGAAAGGTTATGGCATTATATACGTACCACCACCTGATCAGCTGGTATACGATGATGATTTTTTCCACAGTGGCCGATATGATATTATGGGATGCCCTCAGAGGCTGAGGATATTATGAAATATGTACCTATGCACGACATGACATTCATATGCATATGCATGACGTTAAAAGTAATTTATGATTTACAAAGTTATTCAGACTTACAGGTTGAGTCATGTACTCTATCTGTCTTCCATATCTCTCATGTATTTATTTATGTGCCTTACGTACTCAGTACATTATTCGTACTGACATCCCTTTTGCCTGGGGACACTGCATTTCATGCCCGCAGGTCCTGATAGACATGTCGAGAGCCTTCCAAGTAGGCTATCAGCTCAGCGGAAGATGTTGGTGTGCTCCATTTGCTTCGGAGCTGCGTATTTGGTTAGTATGATTTAGACGTCTATTATTAGGTATGACGGGACTCTGTTCCGACCTTTGTGACACTTATGTACTCTTAGAGGCTTGTAGACATATGTCGTGTACGTGGAAGATTGTACGGCCCTGTTGGCCTATGTTTGAGTTTATAAATGATTATGTTAGCCTATTAGGCTCATATGTCACATGTATATAATGATGTAATAATAAAGGTACATTACGTTGGTACTCAGTCAAGTAAGGTACTGGGTGCCCGTCGCGGCCCAACGGTTTGGGTCGTGACAAAAGTGGTATCAGAGCAGTTCTTTCTTAGGGATGTCTACAAGCCGTGTCTAGTAGAGTCTTGTTTATGGGTGTGTCGTGCACCACACTTATAAACAGGAGGCTACAGGGCATTTTAGACTGCCACTCTTTCTTCTTACTCTAGATCGTGTGGTAGAGCTCACTTATAAGAATTCAAGTCCCGAGCTTCTATTTTTATTCGTAATAAGACAATGCCTACGTTCAGAATGATGATCGATAAGAGCTATAGCTGTGGAAGTGTTGGATTAGTGGAACTCAACTTTGTATGATGCTTATGATAAGTAAATATGAGGTCTTCAGCAGATCATGTGTGTGCTAAAAGGTGTAAGCCTCTTGATAAGAAGCCTCAAGGCAAGAATGCCTATCCATCTTTATGGTGAAGGACAATGAGAAATTAAGAAGATAAGTACAAGTTTCAACAAGTAAAAGAAGCAAGATGAAGAAGGGTACAAGGCGCCCAATTAACAAAGTTTAACAGTGTTTATAATTCAGGCAGAGGAGCATAAGCTTTTTGAGTTATATTCAAATGTAATAGAGGTATATACAATTGGCGCACCCATGCCAGATATGCCCTATGAGGGTTAATATAAATAGTATAAGAAGATATGATGGATGAATTGTTTGTGTCAGTTGACATTTTCGAAGGATATGGCAAATGTGCTAATAGATCTCCTTGTGAGATACCCAGATGGTACACTTTAAAATAGTGCAGCCAGATACAAAGACATGCACTATAAGCCTTGAAGGGATAAATATTACCTTAGTGTTGCTCGTGTCCCTAGTAAAGCGAGAACGTTAAGCAACTTGAAGAGCCACTGGATGGAGCAACGGAAAGCTAAGAGCGAAAGAATGTCGTATTGAAGTTTTCACAAGAAAGGAATATGCAGAAATATTAGCAGAATAATGAGAGAGAGATAAGGAAGCATTATGAATAAGGTATGATAAATGGATGAAAACGGTAGAATGTTACAAAACCTATAGTCAATGAAAGAAGAGACGAAAGACGATGGGCCTTGAGACAACAAAAGAATATAGGCCATAAGGTTATATCCTCATTTTGAGAAATATGTTCGTGACTCCAACGCGACTACCAGAGGGGAGAGTTAATTCCCAGAGTAATAGAAATCAGTTTGGACTGGTAAACAAGGTAAACTAAATATGAATTAAGGACTGAATGATTGGAAAATACTCGGCATCATAGGAGTTTCAGATTTCATTCTGGCAGTAATAGAATGGACCATAGAAGAAGATTCACGATGAATTCAGAGAATAGTCATTTAGGGAAACGCTTCCTTAAAGCAAGAAATATGAGCAAAGTTAAGCTTAAGGGACTATGTGTGCTAGTTACACTAAGTGCCACTCTTGTGAATAAGGAATTTTGTTATCCTTGGTACAGAAGGATTACCGCAAGGCAAGTAAGGGTCATCGATAATGTGAAAGAACGTCAAAGATGAAGAGGCAAAACATCTATAGGCAGGCCTCATAGCTTCAAGTCTTAGTGCTCCCCTAAATGGGGGGAATATGAAATGATAAAGGAAGAATGCGATAAAACGAAAAAGGGATGAGGTTGCACTTACTCAAAGACTACAGATATACTACGATACCAGAGTATTATGCAAACACAATGTAAAGGAGAGGAAGTAAGGGTTCCTGCCCGAGATATTACTGATTAATAAGGAATTAGTGCGAGGGTTAAATTAAGACAAAGAAAATAACCCAAGAAAGATTACGCGGGATATTGATACAGGAACGGGGCCGATAAGTAGTTAGTAGTTGATTCGGGAAGAGCCTAGCTATGGCTAGACAAGAAGTTACAGACAAATCAACAACTCATGCAAGATAAATGTAGTAAACCCCAACATGGAAAATTTAGCCTCGCAGTAATGTCATTATAATACTTGAGGTATATTCAAATATGAGTCAGGGTAGTTAAAGATATCGTATGAGTGTTACATGGATAAAAGAAAGTGCCACTGGGAAGGCAGTCAAAATATCAGTTCATACGCAACCCTACAAGCACAAGGGTACGGAGGTAAGCAGCTACGGATAATTATAGGCAAGGGAGGACATCAAAAAGGTCAGTAATAAGCTCCCAGTTTTACGAGAGACAAGGGTTCTCCCTAAGCACTACAACGAAAGACTAGCTGAGGAAATAAGGAAGAAGGCTTCAACCTAAGCATAACGACCTAAAGAGGAAATGGTCATGTAACCACAGTCTCGCAACAACATTGTAAGCACTCCAAAGGAAAGTGGCACCCACCGTGGCTAACGAACGGAAAGTAAAATTAAAAGTAATATTCGAGATTATATGAGTTGTATGAAAACTCTGGCATGTGTGGCATTCAGATAAGATAAGTATGGATGCAACAAGGGGGCAAAAAGTCAAGGAAAAGTAATAGCTTATGCTGAAAGAAAGCTAACATGGAACGAAAGAAATTATTCGATCAATGATCCAGAGGGGGTTATGTTATGAACGCACTTATGGGTTCGGAGTTTTATACATGCAGCATATATAGCCATAGAAGATGTTGGTATAAGTTAAAAGAAAGAATTGAGCCCAGGACAAAAACAAAGGATTGTATCATGCATATTCCATAACTCCCATGAAAGGCTAAACAGAATAACTAATACCATGAAACACAGATCAGGAGGTAACTTAACCCGACCAGAAAAAGGAGGAAACTAAAGGATTACATCAACGAAGTAAATCAGGAATCCGATTATTGGACCCATAAGTTATGAAAATCATGATTGAGAACATAGCAGAGTCACTCTTAATATTAGAGGTTCACAAGAGATAGAACAACAACTATATTCTATAACGGCTCTACGATAAAGCCAGTTAGAAGAAGTACCAGCCTCATAAGAAGTCAGTATGGAGCTCCCACCGGATTGTACAGGCATCAAAGGTGCAAGTATTATAATAGAGCTTCAAGTGGTGGATGTGATTTATACCTATGTGGACAGTAGGTTGTGAAAGAAAAATATAAGAATGTAAGGTGATATTTTAAAGTAAGTAAGGTAAAGGTGAACAACAAGTATATAAAAATGAGAGTGGGCCATACTTTAGGTAAAAGACTAGAAACGCCAGGATTCAGTATCCAGGGATGATAGCAGCGTCATCAGTAGCATATTTTCCAACCTACGGTTTCTAAGTACCAAAAGGTCTAATTAGAGAGTAAAAGAAGAGTTAGAGACAATGCAATGTCTCACTTGATGTTCCAGAAAAACATAAGGGAATCGATCGCAAGCTAAAGTATGGTAGAAAGACGAAGTTGTAGAAAGACAAGAGTAAGGATAAGAAAAAGGCAAGGGAGAAGGTGTTGGAAATGGATGTGTATTCGGGATTAAGCCCGTGAAAACAAAGGAGTCTATGACTAGTAGCATTTAGAGGAGATGAAATGCTGCCCTGATAATGGAATGAGGGTGTAATTGTGATAAATAAAGGGATTTCGATAATTGTACGTAACTAAAATACCCATGTAAGGGAATCACATTGGGATACTATGAAATACGGTTTTGGAAGTATAAATCGTATCATCCCCAGGTGGATCGGAAAAATCACTTCAAATGTTCTGTGATGCAACATGAACCCTAATGATTACGTAAGAGGTTCCAAGTTATCAATGGTTTATTGTTAATCAGTATTGAGGTGAATCAACAATTGATGGATAAAAGTTATAAAGTATGAGGGGAGATTAGGTCATCATTCTTAAGGATGAGCAGTAATGAGGAAGCATTAAAGGACATAAATTTATACATATGGAATAAGTAACGAGAGTAAGCTGGGATTTGGTAGTAGACCTCAGCAATGATAAATTAAAGTGAGAGTTATAGCAGTAAATTCATACGGATGTCTAAACGGACCTATGCGATGAGATATAGCAATATTCGTGAATTCAACAAAGCACCGAGCGAAGAACTTCAGTATACTCATATATGCCCAAAGGGACATCTTATTAAGCTCTACATATGAATCCTAGAGATTGGGTACACTTACAAGGTTAAAATTGTATAGGCTGCATGATGAAAGGTAGTAACAGTTACGAGATTGGAAGGATTCTGACTAAAAGTTGTGGTGTGAGAAGGAGGCCTAAGGGGGGAATGCCCTGAACTTTGAACTTATTCACAAAACAGTTGCCTAGATGGCAAGGGAAGTTCTAAAGTATTCGGAAGATATAAGTTATAAAATGATAAGTGCATCAGTCAACATTCGAGGACGAATGTTCCAAAGGGGGGAATAATGTTACGCCCCGCAGTATTATGTCGACCTTATGCTCTGCAGTAATATATTACGATTGATGTTACGTCCTGCAGTATTAAGTTGCGACGATGTTGCACCCTGCAGTATTTTCCGTTGAATTTGTCGTAAGGTAATTGACATCAGTCCAAGGAAAAGATTATTTGGGGATTATAAGGATGATGCTATTTCACAAGGGATTAGTAAATTCAGAAGGGTGAAAGGGGGAGCAAGTCAAAGAAAATAAATTTTTGTCCAAGTTTGAGATATGGGATAAAATATGGCCCGAGCTAAAATACTCGGTATTTATGGACTAATGCCATACAAGGTACCACATGACCACAATAGTATGATATATAAAGGGTGTTAACATGAGTAGTATTTTAAGAAATTTGAGATAATTCTTGATTAGGTAAATAATCGGATAATTATTAATTTTAGTGTAGCTTAACACTTAATTAAGATAATTGGTGGTCTATTATTAAAAATGGATAACCACCCACGTGGCATTAAGCCACCCCATGAACAGTGACTCTTAAATCATTGTAATAGGTGGCAAAATTAGAAATGTCGGATTTCAAATGCTTAAGAAACGTAAGTCACATATTTATCCATTATTAAAGAAAGGTTAAATGAACCTTTTCAGGGATTACAAAATGCTTTGTTCACCTAAAATCATTACCTACTATATATACGTTATAGAATATTTAAAAATTCCAGATTCAATTGCAACACTACCTTTCACCCTTTAGCTCTAATCGATAGTCAATCTTCCTCATGTATTTGTTGTCTTTTCTTTCATGTGCAAGTATACTCCTTCTTTCAACTAGTATTCAAACTTATTTAAGGAAAGGTCTTATATCAAAATGTTAGTCAATATTCATGCACGAATTCAATGATTCAGGCAAGAAAATTTCCGTAAGTATCTTAGCAACGTGACTCTAAAGAAGCCCGGTATAACCTTTCTCAAGAATATCATCCGGATGTTTCCCTACTTCGATCAGCCATTACATGTTTTCGAAAAAGAGAATCGGTTCAGGTATGTTAAGGCTATCCCTTCTTTCTTTTGGCATGATCCATACGATATGAATGAAACGTGCAAATGCACAAATTCCATAAGTGACTCTACTCATAGAAGTAATAGAAATACCTATGTTCTTTAATTCCCATGTGTCATAATATTTTATCATCTATTCATGGGTCTTAGAAAAATACGAAAGTTAAAAAGAGTTTACTTTATGATATTACTCAGAGGCAAAATGGTCTTATGACATTCCGAATAATTTTATTGACGTACTTTTTATGCATTGCATTCATGTGCACTGACCCATGACCAGATGGTGTTATATACGTGTATATATGTAAATATATGTATATGGGATATGGAAAAAGGTTATGGCGTTATATACGCACCATCACCTGGTCAGCTGGTATATGATGATGTTGTTGCCCACAGTGGCTGAAATATGATCCAAACGGCGTTATATACGCATATATGGGTATGTATTCACATGACGTTATATACGCATATATATGTATGTATTCAAACGGCGTTATATACGCGTATATATGTAGGTATATATATGTATATGGGATATGGGAAAGGTTATGGCATTATATACGCACCACCACCTGATCAGCTGGTATACGATGATGATTTTTCCCACAGTGGCCGATATGATATGATGGGATGCCCTCAGAGGCTGAGGATATAATGAAATATGTACCTATGCATGACATGACATTCATACGTATATGCATGATGTTAAAAGTAATTTATGATTTACAAAGTTATTCAGACTTACAGGTTAAGTCATGTACTCTATCTGTCTTCCATATCTCTCATGTATTTATTTATGTACCTTACGTACTCAGTATATTATTCGTACTGACGTCCCTTTTGCCTGGGGACATTGCGTTTCATGCCCGCAGGTCCTGATAGACAGGTCGAGAGCCTTCCAAGTAGGCTATCAGCTCAACGGAAGATGTTGGTGCGCTCCATTTGCTTCGGAGTTGCGTATTTGGTTAGTATGATTTAGACGTCTATTGTTAGGTATGACGGGACTCTATTCCGACCTTTGTGACACTTATGTACTTTTAGAGGCTTGTAGATGTATGTCGTGTACGTGGAAGATTGTACGGCCCTGTCGGCCTATGTTTGAGTTTATAAATGATTATGTTAGCCTATTAGGCCCATATGTCACATGTATATAATGATGTAATAATAAAGGTACATTACGTTGGTACTCAGTCAAGTAAGGTACTAGGTGTCCGTCGCGGCTCAACGGTTTGGGTCGTGACATAAAATGAGGCACATATATTTTGTGTGACTATAAATCATTGTGTAAAGGTAAATTGTTTCCAAATAAAGAAAGGGGTCTTTCTTTTTGGCACGAACTAAAAAGGAAATAGGCTCACATAAATTGAAACGGAGGGAATATATTATATTATATTTCAACCCATGTTATTGGTGAAGTCCGTCTGAATAACCACTTTATATGTGAGATGTCATATATTTATTTCCATCCCTACGTGTCTTGCAGTTCTTTTAGAACTAAAGTTTCATCATAACTCGTAAAGTAACATTGTATAATTCGTCCTCCATTCTCAAACTTTTTGACTAAATTCACACTTATGAGTTTTGCTTTATGGGTAAGGATCCTGTTAGCTTCAAAGTTTCACGTATTAATTTTGATGATAACAAACCAACATAATTATTAGTCAAAAAATATTTACTTGCAGTAATCTTATTTTTGCATCGGTTTATTCAAAAACGAAGATGCTGGTAAAGATCCAAACAAATATGGGAAAGAGAATATCATGTGAAGAATTTATCATGGAAGATTATTTTCAGAGATTTAATCTCCAAGCGGCATAGAAGGAATAATATTTGAAAGTGAAATTTCAAATACAGAATGACTTACTACAACATCAGAAGAAGAATCTACGGAAATTATGAATGGAAAGTTTTTCAATATCTTGAAAGAAAGTTGCTAAAATCGTGGAAAAGATCTATTATTTTGTGGAAGGAAAATACTATATGAAAGAGATACTACAAGGCCAAGGAAGAATATATTTTATATGGAAAGAAAATATATTATAGGTATAGTATAATCTATATTATGGAAAGAGATTATTTTTCAAGATCAAGAAAGGAGTCAAAGATATATTGAGATCTATCAGAAAGGAAAGAAGTACGAGGAAGCAAAGGAAAAGAATCTCAAAATGCACTTCCAAAGGAAAGAAGATCTGCATGGTACTTAATATTCAAGAATCAAGGATTTTATCGATCTGGAACAAATAAGGAACCTTTGAATAATAATGATCCTGCGAAGAAGGAAGATTTGAGAAAGCTAAGTCAAATGGACAATACTACAAGAAAGCAAATTCCTCTAGTACATATGAAAACGTCCAAGTTCATATGAAGACTTGATGGCTAACATGGAAAGAATCTTTTATACAAAATGCATTAAATAATATGGCCTTGATTTTTGGAATTGTAAAGGAAAAGATCTCAAATCTATGTGAGATCAAATCTGTACAAAATGGTCTGAAGTATGTAAAGATCTCTTTAATGGATATTCATTTGTGCTCAAAGGAAAGCGTAGTTACTCTTTCAACATCAGACTTAATCAAGACAAGGATCGAGATCATATTCAAAAGAGTAAGAAGCAGTAAAGAAAAGTTGGAGCAGCAGCAAAGGAAATCCTTTTCCAAAATTAGAAGACCGCTGCAACGGCTAGAATATTCAACGACCAAGTATAAAAGAGAAAGCACCTACAACAGCAAACTTACGCAACCTTCTATACAATTGTCCACCCAACTACAAGTTCTTTATTCTACTCTTAACAAGCATTGTAATTCACTTTTAGATTTACTGTGTACACAAAAGAGAGAAGAAAGACAGAAAAATATTAGAGAGGCAGTGTGTCCGAGAGGTTATGTCATTGTTCATTTCTTTGGTGAGCGAGTGAAAACCAAAGGGTCATTTTTGGTGAGCGAGTGAAAACCAAATCTTGTTCGTTATTGGTGAGTAAGTGAAAACCAACACTATCAACGTTGGTGGTGATCGCTGAAAATCACAAAAGTTGTACTCAATTCAATTTACAAAGAGCTCTAAAAGACAACATTTTTGCAACCCAAGAGGACTCGATTAGGATACCAAATTGGCTCCAAACCAATATAAAAATTACTTGTGTCATTTACTTTATCGCTATAATATTATATTATGTTCCTTTACTGTTTATTGTGATTAACATTTATTTAAATCGAAAGGACTAATAGTTCTGTGTAGGCTGTCTCCGTATAAGTCGACTAGGTCTGAAGAATAGTCGACTAAAAATTTAAAAAGGCTACAATTCACCCCCTCCCCCACCCCTCCCCGTACTTTTAGATCCCATTTACTCACCTTCCTCACGAAAAAAATTTCAAAATCATGTCATTCTATTATACGGATCTTATTTCATGAAGTCATCCATCCATCCGAGACTCTAGCGACTTAAAGTCATCCATGTCCATTCGCTTTAAATTGATAAAACTTGTTCTTGTTCTTCTGTGTCCTCGCCATCTCCGATAGATAGTATTTTATTATAAGCATCGTCATCTTTTTGAATTATTTCTGGAAGGACAAAGTTTCTTCTCTCCACTTTAATCCAATATTTCAGCAAGTCTTCATTTCCTTCATCATGGAATACATCATTTCTAGCAATTATTCTAGAAAATCCTTGAGAAGGAAGATTATAAGTTTCTTATATGTAATGAATAAACTCAGACTGGTAAGGATTTGTTTGAAAACGGGATCCCCCTCCCTAACATTACCCTTAGTCAACCACTAAAGACTTCTTTTACTAGTTTAGGAGCTATTTTTAATAATAAATAATTAAAATAACAATAAATAGTAACACAGGTATAACAAAAATAAATGTGACATTTAATAGAAGTTGGAATGCGTATACCAAATGACAATGTATAATTGATATCGATGGAAGAAAATTGCTTTGACTAGTGGTATAGCGCCAATGAGAAAATATACCACCGTATATTTGATGTTGATGTTTGAAAAATTACAGCAAAATAATTGAGTGTTAGAATGTCAATTGCAATAAAAGAGAGAGAGAGAGAGAAAGAGAATTTTGTGTGAAAAATAAAAGAACAAAATAAGGTATTTATAATTTTAAAATAGGGCTAAAGTGTAATTTAATAAATTTAGAGATTAAAAACATAAATTAGGGGTAGGGAGGCAAAATAACTATTTTTGGCTATTGCCAATGATTATGTTTTTTAAAAACTGTTGGCTAATGGTCAAAAAATAGTTAAATTTCTTTAAAACATTAAGGTTATCGGTTCGGTGTAGGGCCGATACCGATCCGGTACCTTAAGGGTAACAACCGGATCGGTTCTAACAGTACTTTATTCAGTCCCCTACCCCTCCCCTTCCCCTTAGCCCCAATACCTTACCCCTAACCCCCAAATCGGACTGAGACGGAGAGGTACCGGTATCGGTATGGACCAGATCATTTTCAGGTAATCCCTTACCCTTAGACAGCCGTAGGACCGAATCGAAACATCTGATTGTGGGAGGAGAAATCATATATATCCCACCACAAAATGATAATTGTTTGGTTAAAATAGCCCAAATATACTCTTAACATGGTGTGATATTGTCCACTTTGGGTCAAGCTTATACGATTTTCCTTTAAAAGCCTCAAATCGTTAAGAGTATATAATACCTTTTAAGTCGTTTATATTTATTTTAATTTCCATATAAGATTTTCTTCACACCTTACAATCTCTTCTTGAACAAAGTTCCACATGACTCACCGTTGTTCATCGACTTATTTGAAGATTAACTATGTGCTACATACAATATTTGAGTATTTATAGTCACCAAAGCCTAGATGAAAGGCTGTGATCTTCAAATCTATGGGTAAAATTCGTATATCAGCTCATAGACGGGCAAAGGCATAAGCCAGGCCTCATGCCACACTCTGTTATCTCCGTACTTGTCTTGCCAAATCATTGGCTATTATACCAGTTGTTGGGCTAAAACAATCTAAAGATATCTTAATATGATGTGATATTATTCGCTTTGGGTCAAGTACGCACGGTTTTCTTCAAAAGGCTTCCCATCATTTCTAACACCTTATGAATAGATTATTTTTCTATTCTACTTTTCATGTGAGACTTTGTTCACACACCCAAAAACAGTAACATTATAATTTGATACGTAACCTCAAGATGAGCGGCCAATAACTTCCAAATATTTAATGCTCAACCCTTTAATCAACGCTTCTAGCTAAGCAGTTTAGGAGATACAATAAGAATAATTACAAAGTTACAACTCAACTAAGGACAACAAAATACTAACTTTAGGAATTGGTCTGTAGTAGCGTTTAACTTTGTTATTCAAGCTCTTGAGAATTAAGTTTACTGTTTTGCAAAAGGCTTGAGTGAAAAATGAAGTGCTCAAGTGATGTTTTGATATAAACTCCTTGTTGATACACCTTTATGACATCACTTGAATGATGTAAGCACTTTAGTTGGTTAAAGGGTAAGTAGCCACTGGAAACAGTGCAGTGCAGGCAGTCACGTCGCTTCCAGCTGTGTCCAATTGACTTCGTACTGCTATGAGGAAACCACAAGGGTATCAGGTCCTTGTTTGGTTCTCTATATCCTGAAGCTATAGCAGTTCACATTTAGCTGAAATCTGTTAACTTGCAGTGTAGCCCAAGTGTGTCAGGTTCCCTATCTAGTCCTTGACAGTAAGTTTGTTAGATCATCAAAACATAAGGCAGAGACATTGAAAACCTATCAATTTCCCCCTTTTTTTTGATGACAAACTTAAACATTGATAACGCGTATTTAGAGCAAGGAGAACCAGATAAAGTAACAGGAGCTCACAAGTTCCCCCTGACTTTATGCCTCCTTATTTATCATTTATCTAAACTTATTTATTAACAGGAGCTTACAAGTTCCCCTGACTTTATGCCTCCATGTTTATCATTTTATGTACACTTGTTTTTACCCTTTTGGCGTCATTAAAAAGACACAAGTAGTCAAATAGCATAAAGAAGTCTAGCCGAGCTAACTCATGCCACATATGTGCACACAACATGATAGAGAAGAGAATCATAAAATGCAAGCAATGAGATAATAGAAGAGGATAGATTTTATATAGATAAAAATATATGTCTTTGCTTAAAAAGCAAAGGAAAAATTGGACTGTTAAAGATGGGAGCAGTACTGTTACATCCCAACCACATCAAAAAAAAACATCTGCCAAGAAAAAGAAAAACTTGAAGGAACATTCCAAAAACTGGTCGTTGAAGGGGTACTTAGGGGGCACTAGGAGTAGAGGGCTTGGTAGATGCAGCAAGAGTCTGGAGAACTAGGTATATTCGTGCATTGGCCGACTTTTCCTCATTGAGCAGTTCTACTTTCAGGTTCTCCACTTGCGCCCTGAGATCAACATTCTCTTTTGTCAAACGATCCATGATAACTAGGGATTTTGCTATATTTTATACTCGTTTTTGCTTAAGTTTTGATTAGAAATGTGTAAAAAATAGTCCCAAAGGCTCACAAGTTGTGCTTGATTGTAGGTTTGATCAACAAAATGACAAGATGTCAAAGATCAGCGCAAAAAGGAGTGAAACTTGCACAAGTATCAAGGCAAGACAAAGCTCAAGCAAAACAAGGCCAGTACGGCCGCACACCATTCTGTGCAGTCCGCATAAGTGAGGTTCAGAGAGTATGCAACTCAGGCAAATCAGGAAATGTGGCCGCATGGGATTTAATGCAGTTCGCACTGAAGTTATTGCGGCCGCACTCGATTTAGTGTCGTCCGCACAACCAAGGATCAGAGAGTTGCTATTTTTGGAGATTGAAGCCAATGCGGTCCGTGCTCCATTTCATGCGGACTGCACTAGAGGCCATCGCGGCCGCAGTCCATCCTGTGCGGTCTGCATTGCCCCAGTACAGAGAGTTCGATTTTCAAGTCTAGAACCTTAGTGCGGCCGCACGTGATTTTTTGCGGTCCGCACTAGCCCCATAGGGGTATTTTTGTCCAAATTTTTCAGCTTAGTATAAATAGCTTCTTTTCCCATTTTTAGGTCAGCAGATAGTTTTCTCTTTAGAGCTGCGCTAGTGACTTCATAGTTTTAGCTATTTTGAGTAATTTTAGCTATATTTCAACATTGAATCTTCTTGTTTCATTTTGTAATTAATTAATATGAGTTGTTCTTCATCTATTTCTTGATTTTCTTTTTTAATTATGAGTAGCTAAACTCATAAGCTAGGGTTGTGGCTCAACCCTAGTGTGGGTAATTGATGGGTCTTGTGTCTTAGGGCTATATTGACTATGGGTGTTTGATATTTGAGCTAATTTCATGTTTAATTGCTGAATTAGTGGTTGCAAACACTAGTTTGTGTTTAGTTGACTTGAGCTCTTCTTGAGAAAGAGAGCTTGAGTCTCTACAATTGGTCCAACAAGGAATTGGGGCGTACTCAAGAGATTGATACCCCCAATTAAAGGGTTAAACCTCGAGAGAGTAATATCCGACTTGAACCTTGATTGCTTGTGCAAATTTGCATACCCAATTGGTCTTGAGAAAGTCAATTCGGGCAAAATCACTTGAACCACCGAGAGGTGTAGAGTGAGTAAAATCGTGCAACGGTTATATCATACTCCCCAAATATGTCAATCATGCCTTATACTTAAGTATCCATCAATTGACCACCTAGGCGAAAGTCACTATCCTAGTGTCTTTTAAACCATTTGAACAACCCGCAACATTTTACTCTTAGCTTATTCTAGTTTAATTTACCATTGTAGTTTGATAAAAATAGAAGTAAAACAAAAACCCAAAAATATTTAGAAGTGTAATTTGGAACACATACCCAACTCTAAATTAGATAAATACCCGACTCCAACATCTAGCTCTCTGTGGAAATAGATCCCGACCCTAAATCGGGTAAAAGCTACTTCAACCCTCTCTCGCTACTCAATAGTAGTGCAAGGTATGTTTCGATCAATCCACTTCATCATTTGACGCCAGAATCCCTTGGGCTTGCTGACCTTCCAGGATAGCATTCCTACCCTTCAACCGACGAATCTCCTCAGTTGCACTATTTTGAGCATTAATGAGTTGTGAGATGGTTAATGTACTTTCTACCCCCCCCCCTCATTCTTTTCTATGCACTCACATTCTTCCAACGTTGTCTGTGAGAAAGTATGCTTCTTAGTTCCTACCTTGCCTTGCCCCAGCAAAACCTCGAAGAACTTAAACACTTGTGTAAGTAGAAACCCGTATGGAAGGCCATGATTACCATCCTTGAAGGTTGCTACTTTTTGCATGTTTTCGATCATAATAGCAGGCAGGCTAACAGGAGTAAAGCTATCCAGTTGCTCCATCAAAAACATGTCAAACTTAGAGGTCATGGACCTATTTTCAGCACGAGGCAATAAAACTTTGTTTACCAATTCGAAGAGCAATTGATAAATAAGGAGTAATGCAATCTTGTGTATCTGGTCCCCCTTTTGGTTTGCATTGTCCTTTACCATAGCATTCCAGAAATTATACTGACACGCATCCTTCACACTAGACAAACCAATTGTAGGGACATTAATAATCCTCCCAAGCAAACTTACATCGAACACGATATCTACTCCATTCACCAAAGTACAGATGTGGTCGGTCTCAACGGGAAAGAGGCTAGAAAAGAAGCTTTGAACTGTATCCTCATACACCTTAGGAGAATCTATTTGGAATAGATGCCCCCATCGTTAAAACTCAACCATCTTAAGAACTTGTCGCATACCAGCCATCTCAGAAATTGTTGGGTCAAACATACGACCCAGCAGAACCTTTTGATGCCTTAGGCATTCTGAAACAGAACTTCCTTCACTCCTCAACCTCTTCACAGAACCAAGTTCCTAAATAGTTTCAAACTTTCTTTTGTCGTACTTCCCACCACTTGATTTCTCTTTTCCCTTAGACTTGACTAACATATCCTCATCATACATCGAGGACTCACTCATAATATCCTTCAACTTGGAATTGGGGGTTGAAACTTTCTCTACTGAAGCAGGCTGCTTCTTTTTCTAGGACCGTCTTACTAAGGAACCAGGTTCCTCTGGTGTTTCCTATTCCACTTCCACCACAGGGACATCTTTATCACATACGGACATATTATCTTTCACCAACCTCCACCTTTGTTTCTTACTACTTGTTCTTCTCTTTTGAAGGGCAGAGTCATAGGCCACCTTAGCTTGCAACCTGGTAGTAGGTCGCTTGGTGGAAGACTCAGGAGTGGACACCGCCCTTCGCTTAACTATGAACGCATCAAGAGCCAGGTTGTCTAAATCCTCCTCATCACTGGACCTTATCTCAGGAGCTTGAATGTCCAGAGGTGTAACAGCAAATGCATGAGCAGAACTGTCCTAGAAATGAGATGCCTGACCTGGGTCCTCCGGAGAAGGGTCAAGTTCCTCATGTGAGGGCCTAGTAGTTTCTGCTAGTGCAGCCCCTTCAACAGTCACTATGGCTCCTTCTTCCCTCACACCCTGCACCTCATTTCTCTGAGAAATTATATTATGAAGGACACAGTCAACAGATACCACAAAGATGGTTACAAAATTCTCTTCCTCAATCGGCACCACTCCCACCACAGAATCTGTAGCAACAATGGAAGAACCCTCTATGACCTTATGGCTTTGAACTTGTTCTCCACTTGTTCTTTGATTAGTGGGAACTTCAAAAGATAGAAAGGACGGATCAACAATTTTAGAGGCTTCTGAAATGGAGAGAGACAGGGAATCTGGGTGAGGTGTGATTTCAGCGGGAGAATAGGAGTGGTTATAAAAGACTCAGAAGGGACGGAGGACTCCATAGGTTATTTAGTACCAGGGATGACTGAGGCAGGGATGTTAAAGTTTGTATCAGCCATTGAAAAGATGGAGTGGAGGTACTTTGGGAAGTTCTAATGGAAGACTTATGGTTTGTGGAGAAAAGAGGAGGCTTTTATTGAGAATGGATAATTATGAAGAGAGAGAGATAGGGACCGATTCTGAAACGGTGGTTGTGCATGGAGAAGTGCAACGTTTCAGAGGGAGATGGAACGATTTGAAGTGAAGAGACGTGATAGTAGGGTCTGAAAAGGTGGATGACATGGCAGTTGTGTTTTATACCTTTTAAGACGTGTATTAAAGAATGCACAGAACTACTAACCTTTGATACAAGAACCAGGTTCTTGACCTGTTATTTGAAAGTATCAATCCTTTTTATTATCCGTGCACTGCATCTACAACTTCTATACTCATGATGCGTGTTTACCTGCAACGGTATTGAAGTGAGTTAAACTTGGCCAGAAAACACTTTACCTAGTTCTACCTGAAGGTGATTTCATAGCCAAATGATGAGGAGTCAGGTTCTCAATTGGGCTTTAACAGCCCCAGCTTCACTTTGTTTCTTTCAAAATGTTCCCTACTTAATGCTTTGGTGAAGATATCTGCAATTTGGTCTTCTATGCTATAGAACTTCATACATATCAACCCTTTCTCCACATTGTCCCTCAGAAAGTGATGCCTCACATCAATATGCTTGGTCCTTTTGTGTTGAACTGGAATCTTGGCCATGTTGAGTGCATTGGTGTTATCACATAAAAGGGGCACACTCTCAGTAAGTACCACAAAATCCTCCAATTTCTGCTTAATATATAGAAGTTGAGCACAGCAGGATGTTGCAGCTACATATTCCGCTTCAGTTGTTGAAAGAGCCACTGAGTTTTGCTTCCTTGTGCCCTAAGAGATGAGACATGAACCTAGGAAGTGAGCCATTCCAGAAGTGCTTTTCCTGTCCACAAGATAACCTGCATAGTCTACATCAGCATATCCAATGAGATTAAAACTGTCACCTGAGGGATAATAAAGAACTAGGTCCTGTGTTCATTTAAGGTATCTCGGAATTCTTTTGGCAGCCTTCAAATGAGATTTCTTGAGATTTGATTGAAACCTTACACATAGCCCTATACTGAAGACAATATCAGGTCTGCTGGAAGTGAGATAAAGAAGAGACCCAATAATGCCTCTATACATGGTTTGATTCACAGGGGATCCAGTTTCATCCATGTCCAGTCGAGTGGTCGTATCAATGGGTCTATCACCTTTGATACTTCCATGTCAAACCTCTTCAAAAGCTCCCTGATGTATTTTTGCTGGCAAATGAATGTACCCTTTGAGGACTGTATTACTTGAAGACCCAAGAAGAAGATCATTTCCCCCATCATGCTCATTTCAAACTCACTTCCCATGAGTATTGCAAATTCTTCACACAGAAAATCAGTTATTGCCCCAAAAATGATATCATCAATATAGACCTGAACAATGAGTAGGTTCCTTCCCCGTTTCTTTAGGAACAAGGTGTTGTCAATTTTTCCTCTTTTAAAACCATTTTCTAAGAGGAACTTTGAAAGTCTTTCATACCAAGCTCGAGGAGCCCGCTTCAACCCATGTAATGCTTTATCCAGTTTAAACACACATTCAGGGTGTTCATTACATTCAAACCCTGGAGGTTGCTTCGCATAGACTTCTTCCTTAAGAAGTCCATTCCGAAATGCACTTTTGACATCCATTTGGAATAAGGTGAATTCCATATGAGATGCAAAAGCGATTAGAATTCTAATAGCTTCCATGCGAGCGACCAGAGAAAATATTTCATCATAATCAATCCCTTCCTCCTGATTGTAGCCTTGAACTACTAGCCTAGCCTTATTCCTTATGGTGTTTCCATGTTCATCAAGCTTGTTCCTGAATATCCACCTGGTTCCTATAATGGTTCGATTTGAGGGTCTAGGTACCAGGTGCCAGACATTGTTCCTTTCAAACTGATGTAATTCATCTTGTATGACTCTTATCCAATCTGCATCTTTCAGGCCTTCCTTGATATTCTTGGGTTCTATTTGGGAAAGAAAGGCGGAGAAGGCAAGTGAATTTCGGGCTTTTGACCTGGTTTGTACTCCGGAATCTAGAGGGGTAGTTATGTTGTCAAGAGGATGAGAGCTTTTGTGTTTCTAGTTAGACATATGAGGTTCATTTGTAGAGGATGTGGGTACATTTAACTGGTTTTCTTGTGTTTTTCTCTCAGGTGCTAGTGGAGTACCCTGAATTGCATCAACCACTCTTTCTTCAGCTTCAGTGGTTGTAATTGAAGTACCTGGTTCCATTGAAGGAGAGGCAGTATTGTCTTCACTCGGCTCTTTTACTTGGCTCATCATATCTTCCTTTCCATTTGTCATGTCAATGACTTTGCAGGGACTAGTAAGGGTTCTCCATCTTGATCCTTTTCAGCACTCTTCTCACATGATGGATAGGACTCATCAAAAACAACATGAACACTTTCCTCAACACATTGAGTTTGCTTATTGTATATCTTGTACGATTTGCTTTGAGAGGAGTAGCCCATAAATATTCCTTCATCACTCTTGGCATCAAATTTACCAAACTGATCCTTTCCATTATTGAGAACATAGCATTTGCACCAAAATGTTCTTAGGTGAGTCAGTTTGGGTTTCCTTCCATTCAGCAAATCATATGGGGTTTTGTTCAGGATTGATCTGATCATGCACCTATTCACCAAATAGCAGGCGTGTTGACTGCTTCAGCCCAGAAGTTCTTTGCAATTCCACTGTCTATTTGCATTATTCTTGCCATTTCTTCAAGATTTCTGTTCTTCCTTTCCACTACTCCATTTTGTTGGGGGTGTTCTGGGAGCTAAGAAGTTGTGAGTGATGCCATTTTCATTGCAGAACTCATCAAATTTGGCATTGTCAAATTCTGTTCCATGATCTGATCTAATGCATGCGACTCTAGATTCCATCTTCACCTGGATTTTCTTCACAAAGGCCACAAACACCTCAAAGGTTTCATCTTTAGTTCTGAGAAATAGAGTCCATGTGAATCTGGAGTAGTCATCCACTATCACAAAAATGTATCTTTTTCCTCCCCTGCTTTGCACTCTCATAGCACCACATAGGTTCATATGCAGAAGTTCAAGTGGCTTTGAGGTGCTCACATCCCTTTTAGACTTAAAAGAGGACTTCACATGTTTTCCTCTAGCACATGCATCATAAACTTTTTGTACCTTAAACTTTGACATGGGCAGACCATGGACCATGTTCTTCTGAATTAGTTTGTACAGAAGAGAGAAGCTTGTGTGCCCCAATCTTCTGTACCAGAGTTCAGCATCATCATCAATAGCTTTCAGACAACTCAGATCACCACTTTGTAAGGACTCGAAATCAGCAACATAGATATTCTTGTATCTCTTGGCCACAAGTAGCACTTCACCAGTCACCATAGTAACTGTACATATCTTGGACAAGAATTCCACGTTGTTTCCTTTATCACAAATCTAAGAGACACTTAAGAGACTGTACTTAAGACCATTGACATAGTACACATGTTCAATAGAATAAGTGAGTGACTTCCTGACTTTTCCAACTCCAAGAATGTACCCCTTTTTTCCATTGCCAAAGGATACACTCCCTCCCTGCAAGGCATTTAGTGAAAGAAAGTCCATGGTGTTCCCACTCATGTGCTTTGAACACCCACTATCCATGAACCATTGTTGACCGCTTCCTTTCATTGTTCCCTGCACAACAAGATCAAGAGTTAGTTTTAGGAACCCAAGCAAGTTTGGGTCCCTTGTAGTAGGCAAGAGGATGAATAAGAGCTCTCTTATTCCATGTAGGTAATATGCGTTTTTGTGAGTGGAACCTGGTCCCTTTTTAGTAGTTACATTTTCAACAACCATTCGATTTTTCTGAGTGAACTGGACCCTAGCTTGATAATTTTCCTTGAAATGTGCATTGTTCCCACAGTGGGTACATAGCCAGTTTTCAGGTACAGTCACATATTTGCTATGTGGGTTGTAAGGGGTTTTCTCCCTTTGGAACCCTATTCCCTGCCTGTTTCGACCATTATTAGTGTACATGGCAGTGATAGCTTATGAGGACCAGATCCACTTTAGGGACTTTTCAAGATCATTTTTTACTCTTTCCAGTTCAGTTTGGAGGTGCTTGTTTTTTTCAGTTTCAACACACATCCTAGTTCTCACAGCTTTCAACTCGTTTTCAAGCCTAATGTGTTCCTCACTAGCTATCTCTTTTCCTTTTCCAGTATTTCCAGGTTTAGACTTAGTTCCTAGTACCTCCATTGTTTCCCTAAGGTCTGCACTTACTACCAAGAGATCATCTCTTTCTTCCTCAATTTCAGTCACTGTTTTTACTAGGGCCTCCTTTTCTTTGCTGAAGTTCTCAATAGTTTCCTTATGGTCAACAACTACTACCACTAAGTCATCTCTTTTATGCTCTAAGTTGGAAATCTTTTTGGTCAAGACATCTTTTTCTTTCTTCAACTCACAAATGGTTTCCTTCAAATCCACTACACACACTACTAGATCATCTCTGATTTGTTCAACTTCCCCTAGTTCTAAGATCAAGGCATCCTTATCCTCCAGAAGGTTATGATAGGCATCAATCAATACATTAGCTAAAGACATAAGTTTCTTAGGAGAGTATGATTTCAGTTTTCTCTGAACATCCCTGAAATTTACCTCATTATTGTCATCATTTTTATCATCATCTGATTGAGCCATCAAAGCAAAAGTTGAATCATATTCGTTTTCCTCGCTTTTAGCTACTATCATGGAACTATCACCAGCATCAGTTTCATCTTCAGACTCACTAGAGGAGCCCCCCATGCTGCAAGAGCCTGTTTCACCACAATGTCAACAGATCTCTTTCTTTTGAAGTCCTTGAGAGGAACCGGGTTCCTCTTAGCTGCTTTCTCAGGGTTGTACTTGGAAAATTCTTGCTTTAGGAGAGGACAGTCTTTGATGAAGTACCCAGGCTTTCCACACTTATGACAGAGATCATAGTTTTTTGGTTTGCTAGAGCTGCCCCTTTTTAGCATTTCTCCATTTCTTCTGACCATCTTCTGAAATCTTTTAGTTAAGTAAGCCATGTCATTGTTCTCCTAACTTGAGTCATTGCTATCAGCTTTGAGTACCAGGTTCTTTTCTTTCTTTAGTTCTCTTCTTTCACTGTCTATCTTCATCTTCATCTCGTAGGTCTTTAGATTTCCAACCATCTCTTCTATGGTCAACTCCTGCAAGTCCTTTACTTCAGTAATAGCATTCACCTTGCTTTCCTAAGGGCTAGGCAGAATACTGAGGATTTTCCTCACTAGTTTGTTCCTAGGAATGGTTTCACCAAGTGAGTGTAACTCATTTATGATGGAAATGAATCTTGTGTGCATATCTTGAATAGATTCATCGTCCTTCATCCTGAAGAGTTCATACTCTGTAGTGAGCATATCGATCATAGATTGTTTTACTTGGGTGGTTCCCTCATGAGCTGTTTGCAAAGCTTCCCATATCTCCTTAGAAGTGTCACAAGCAAAGATTCTATTATATTCATCAGGTTCTATTCCACATACCAAAATCTTCTTGGCACGAAAATTCTTCTCCACAGCTTTCATATCTGCGTCAGTGTATTCTTTACTAGTTTTTGGCATTGAGAATGGAAGTTCTTCAAGTACCTTTATTAGGACATAAGGACCGTCACATATGACATCCCATAACTCAGAATCCTCAGCCATGATAAAATCATGCATTCTTGTCTTCCATCACCCATAGTATTGTCCATTGAACCGAGGTGGTCTGTATGTAGATTAACCTTCTTCAAAATTTGGTGGAGCAACCATAAGGATCCTTCCTAGGTGTTAGCCTGATAGGACGAACCTACTCTGATACCAATTGTTAGTTTGTATGAGTCCACCAAATAGTAGAATACCTGATCCTCTATGAGGTTGTACTGAGAATGCTAGTGAAACGGTAAGTAAATAAGACACGAGATTTTTACGTTAAAAAATCCCAACTCAAGGGGACAAAAACCACGACCTACACTTGTAGGTTTTCAACATCACTAACTTGTAAACATCTATTACAAGCCACTTTGTAATGACTCCATTACAAAAAATTCAACTCAACTAACTTGAAATCTGTTGACAAAGAGACAAAAAGAATTGTAAAAAAATTGAAATTATTCACATAGAACTAGTTTCCAATCATTAGAGTTCATGTAGAGAGAGTAAGTAGTAACTGAAAAATCCTATTCATCAAATTTCGAAGCATACATCAGGAGTGCAGGAGTTATGAGAAGCCAGCTGCAGAAACTCAAGTGTTAACTTTGACTGTTTTCCTAGGACTAGCCTTTTATGTATAAGACTATAGACTGCAGTTAATATAGGAAAATGAGTTGTTATGTTCCTTTGCTTGGAGTAGCTATATGAGAATAGCTAAGTTTGATTTGTGATAGGTTTTCAATGTCTCTGCCTTATGTTTTGATGATCTAACAAATTTACTGTCAAGGACCAGATAGAGAACCTGACACACTTGGGCTACACTGCATGTTAACGGATTCCAGCTAAATATGAACTACTATAGCTTCAGGAGATAGAGAACCAAACAAGGACCTGATACCCTTGTGATTCCCTCATAGCAGTACGAAGTCAATTGGACATAGCTGAAAGCGACGTGATTGTCTGCACTGCACTGTTTCCAGTGGCCACTTATCCTTTGACCAACTAAAGTGCTTACATCATTCAAGTGATGTCATCAAGGTGTATCAACAAGGAGTTTATATCAAAACATCACTTGAACACTTCATTTTTTACTCAAGCCTTTTCCAAAACAGTGAACTTAATTCTCAAAAACTTGAAAAACAAAGTTAAACGCTACTACGGACCAGTTCCTAAAGTTAGTATTTTGTTGTCCTTAGTTGAGTTGTAATTTTTGTGATTATTCTTATTGTATCTCCTAAACTACTTAGCTAGAAGTGTTGATTAGGAACCCTCTTGTAAAATCCATAAACTCTCTGAGTTTATGTTGTGACTAGTTTTAGTCATAAGTTAAAGTCTTTGTAACTATATGGAGGACACTTCATGAATAAGGTAATTCTAAATAGGATAGTCGATAATAATTAAAAAATAAGGAAATTTGGATCTGTCCTATTTCTTGTCAACGGAGAGGTAGGAATATATCGTCAATACACGTAGGAAAACTGAATAACAAATTAACTTTTAACAATAATCTTCTAATGACTAATTTAAAACTAAAGAAAGACTTTACATAAAGTTGGTAAGAGTGCATTTGTAGCTCAGACACGACAGATCAACCCAATAATATAAATTACTATAGGTTTTATTGGCAATTTGGCATCCAAAGAAAGTATTTAGAAAATTGGCAAAATACATGAAGACCCCATTAAACTTGTCAAAAAATAGATTTGAACACCTAAACTAAACGGGTGTTCTTTTACCACCTAAACTAAACGGGTGTTCTTTTACCACCTAAACGTATTTGAAGTGAATTATTTTCCTACCTGAAATACTAATACCAGTCTCAGCATATGAGGTGTTTTACACGCGCGCCATGTCAAAACCATGTCAATACTAGACTTTGAAGTGTTATAGGCCTTAAAGGAGTTACAAGAACTGGAGGCTTAGATGGTGGTGTTGGAGTTTTTGGACTGTCCGAATTTTTACATGGTGGTGGCAGAGACGAAGGCGGTACACTAGCCGGAATACTAATCGAAAGAGGCGGTCACGGCGGTGGTGGTGGGGCAATGGAAACTGGCTCAATTTGCTATATCTGATTGGTGATTCTCGCCGGAGCTTCAAGATTCTGATCCCAAACATTGAAACTTCGGGGCTAAGAGTCAATGCTTATCCTTGAATATCTCTCCGGTGATGATGAACTAGGAGGAGATGGTGAATCAGATTCATTCCCCATGACTAATATCGGCACAAAATTTGCTCGCGACTGAAGCTGAGGTGGAGGAGAATACTGAGGTGGTGGAGCAGTATGAATAGCGACCAGTTCCGGTGACTTAAGGCATTAAACTTTTCGGACTCAAACTCATCGGCAGAGAAATGATCTGTGATACAGACAGATCCAGTGAACCTGAACCAGAACTGGAAGACGAGTACGAAGAAGAAGAAGATTAGATTTTGCTAGCGCTTTTGAGTTGGTAATCGTGAACTCTATGTTTTCGAAGAGGGAGGAACATTTGGTTACTTTCCGAAATATGGTGACTAAGACTCAGATTGACTATCTCCTCTTCAGGAGGTGTGATAGAGGGTTGTGTGAGGATTGCAAGGTGATCCTGAGTGAGAACCTCACAAATCAACATAGGCTCCTGGTGATGGAGGGTATCTTGATGAAGAGGAAGAAGAGGTTTGTACAGGGTCAGTTGAGAATCAGGTGGGGAGCTTTTTCTGAGGATAATGCACAGGAGTTGGAGGGGCAGTTGATAACTATGGGTGCCTAGAATAGTGGTGGGACACTAGTGCTATGTGGACGGCAATGGCGGGCTGTATAAGGGAGGCAACGAAAGAGGTGTTGGGAGATTCGAAAGGTTACTCTGGCAGGCACCGAGGCAATTGGTGGTGGAATGAAGTGGTCCAAGGGAAAGTGGAAGCCAAAAAAGCGACTTACATTAAGTTAGTAGAAAGCACAGACGAGGATCAGAGGAGAGCGAACAGAGAAAGATATAAGGAGTCTAGGAAGGAGGCGAAATTAGCGGTCATAGAGGCTAAGACTGCTGCATTTGGTCGGCTGTATGAGGAGCTTGGGGGAAAAGGTGGGGACAAGAAGTTATTCCAGTTGGCCAAAGAAAGAGAGAAGACGGCTTGCGACTTGGATCAAGTGAGGTGCATTAAAGACGAGGACGGTCGAGTATTGATGGAAGAGGCCCAGATTAGGCAAAGATGGCAGTCGTACTTTCATGAACTTCTGAATGAAGAGGGGGATGGAAACATTGTATTAGGGAAATTGGGTCGCTCCCAAAGCCACCACGACTTTAGGTATTGTAGGCGTATTAACGTTGAGGAGGTTGTGGGTGCGATGGGTAAGATGAGTCAGGTTAAAGCGACCGGACCAGACGAGAGTCCAGTAGAGTTTTGTAGATATGCGGGTAGAGTAGGCTTGGAGTGGCTGACTAGGTTGTTTAATGTTATCTTCAGGACGAAGAGGATGCGTGATGAGAGGCGGTGGAGTAAAATGGTTCCGGTGTACAAGAACAAAGGTGATATACATAATTGTAACAACTATAGGGGTATAAAGCTAATAAGTCGTACCATGAAAGTTTGGGAGAGGGTGGTGGAAGGGAGGATAAGGAGGGAGGTGTCTATATCGGAAAACTAGTTCGGGTTCATGTCGGGTCGTTCTACTACGGAAGCTATTCACCTTATCAGGAGGTTGGTGGAATAATACAGGGATAATAAGAGGGATTTGCATAAGGTGTTTATTGACCTATAGAAGGCGTATGACAAGGTCCACAAGGACGTCCTTTGGAGATGTCTGGAGGTGAAAGGTGTGACGTAACTTACATTAGGGCGATAAAGGATATGTATGATGGAGCTATGACTCAGGTTAGGACTATGGGAGGTGACTCAGAGCCTTTTCCGGTGGTTATGGGGTTACACCAAGGATCTGCACTCAGCCCCTTCTTATTTTCCCTAGTGATGGATGCACTAACACACCATATCCAAGGAGAGGTGTCATAGTGTATTTGTTCGCTGATGATATAGTTTTGATTGATGAGACGTGAGGCAGCATTAATAGGAGACTGGAGGTGTGGAGGAAGGCCTTGGAATCTAAAGGTTTCAAGTTGAGTAGGACTAAGACGGAATATATGGAATGTAAGTTAAGCAAAGTAATGAGGGAAGTGGATGTGGAAGTCAGGCTTGACTCACAGATCATCCTCAAAAGAGAAAGTTTTAAGTACTTAAGGTCAATAATCTAGGGAGATGGAAAGATAGACGGGGATGTTACGCACCGTATTGGGGTGGGGTGGATGAAATGGAGGTTAGCATCTGGAGTCTTGTGTGACAAGAATGTGCCTCCAAAACTCAAAGTAAGTTCTATAGAGCGATTGTTAGACCGGCCATGTTGTATAGGGCTGAGTGTTGGCCAGTCAAGAAGTCACATATCCAGAAGATGAAAGTTGCAGAAATGAGGATGTTGAGGTGGATGTTTGGGCACACTAGGCTGGATAAAATTAGGAATGAAGATATTTGGGAGAGGTTGGGCGTGGCTCCGATGGATGACAAGATGCGGGAAGTGCGTCTTAGATGGCTCGAACACATGTAGAGGAGAAGCCGAGATTCCCCGGTTAGAAGGTGTGAGCGGTTGGCTTTGGTAGGTACGAGAAGAGGTAGAGGTCGGCCTAAGAAGTATTGGGTCAAGGTAATCAGATAGGACATGGCACGGCTCCAGATTCCGAGGACATGACTCTATATAGGAAGGTGTGGAGGTTGAGCATTAGGGTTGTAGGTTAAGGGGTAGTCGAGCATTAGGGTTGTACATTAAGGGTTGTAGGTTAAGGGGTAGTCGGGTATTCGATTTATGTTGTGTTTCAGACTTTTGTATAATATTTGTGGTACTACTTTTCCATCTATTTGATGTCACTCACGTTGCTGATATTATTTTTTCGGGTTTTGTTGTCACAGATCTATTATCTCAGAGCCGAGGGTCTCCCGGAAATAGCCTCTCTAGTGTTACGCCCCACAGTATTACGATGATGTTACCCCCTGCAGTAATATATTACGATGATGTTACGTCCTGCAGTATTATATTACGATGATGTTACGCTTCGCAGTATTAAGTTACGACAGTATTGCACCCAGCAGTATTACATTACGGTGATGTTACGCTTTGCAGTATTAAGTTACGACAGTGTAGCACCCAGCAGTATTACATTACGGTAATGTTACGCTTCGCAGTATTAAGTTACGACAGTGTTGCACCCAGCAGTATTACATTACAGTGATGTTATGCTTTGTAGTATGAAGTTACGACGATGTTGCACTGAATTTGTCGTAAGGTAATTAACATCAGTCCAAGTAAAAGATTATTTGGAGATTATAAGGATTATGTTATTACACAAGTGATGAATAAATTTGTGAAGGTGAAAGGAGAAGCAAGTCAAAGAAAATGAATTTTTCGTCCAAGTTTGGCATATTGGGATAAAATACGGCCCGAGCTAAAATACCTGGTATTTATGGACTAGTGACATGCAAGGTACTACATGTCCATGCTAGTAAGGTGTAAAAGGTATGTGAAAAATGAGTAATATTTTAAGTAAGTAGGAATAATTCTCAATTTTGCGGGTAATTGATTAATTACCGGGTAATAGGACATTACCCAGTTAACTAATAAGTGGATAAAACTTAATTAATACTCCAAGGACATGTGGCAACACTAGCTTACCACATGAAGTGACTAAGCAATTAAACATCCTAGGTGGCTATATATGATGTACTTGAATCAGAAAACTAAAAGAGTGATTATCCTTTTATCCAAAACAATTCATGTACAAATCTTGAACACAAAGTAACATTTCTGGTTTCAATAAGAAAGCAAGAAGGATTTCCATTCTTACTTTGAAAGGTTGGAAATTAATTCCTTGTGAAGGATCAAACAACCTTCTGTTTTGGTTTAACACCAAAAACAGAAACCATTTCGTCCAAACATTTCAAGAAATCATAGCATAATTTCGTCCAAGATTCAGAAAGCAGAAATTCGATTTCTTTTGAGTTCTAAGTTCAATCAACGAAAGTTCTCCAATGGAATATTATACAAAGTTTTCCCTACTCCAGGTATGTTAAGGCTATCCCTTCTTTCTTTTGGCATGATCTACACGATACGAATGAAACGTGCAAATGCACAAATTCCATAAATGACTCTATTCATAGAAGTATTAGAGATATCTATGTTCTTGAATTTCCATGTGTCATAATATTTTATCATCTGTTCATGGGTCTCAGAAAAATATGAAAGTTAAAACGAGTTTACTTTATGATATTACTCAAAGGAAAAATAGTCTTATGACATTTTGAAAGATTTTATTAACGTATTTTTCATGCATTGCATTCATGTACATTGACCCGTGACCAGATGGCGTTATATACGCATATATATATATATATGTATATGGGATATGAAAAAGGTTATGGCGTTACATACGCACCACCACCTGATCAGCTGGTATACGTTGATGATTTTGCCCACAGTGGCCAAGATGATATGATGGGATGCCCTCAGAGGCTGATGATGTTATGAAACATGTACCTATGCACGATATGACATTCATACGTATATGCATGATACTATAATCATTTCATGATTTACAAAGTTATTCAGACTTATAGGTTGAGTCATGTACTACATATTTCTTCCATGTCTGTTATGTACTTATTTATGTGCCTTACATACTCGATACATTTTTCGTACTGACGTCCCTTTTGCCTGCGGATGCTGCATTTCATGTCTGTAGGCCCCGATAGACAGGTCAAGAGCCCTCCAAGTAGGCTATCAGCTCAACGGAATATGTTGGTGCGCTCCATTTGCTTCGGAGTTGCTTGTTTGGTTAGTATAATTTAGACATGTATTGTTTGGTATGGCGGGACTCTATCCCGATCTTTATGACATTTATGTACTCTTAGAGGCTTGTAGACATATGTCGTGTATGTGAAAGATTGTACGGCCTTGTCGGCCTATATTTTGAGTTTATAAATGATCATGTTGGCTTATTAGGCCCGTATGTCATGTGTATATGCAACAACAACAACGGCCCAGTATAATCCCACAAGCACTTGTATATGATGATGTAATAAGAAAGATACGTTACGTTGGTACTCGGTTGAGTAAGATATCGGGCACCCATTGCGGCCCATCGGTTTGGGCCGTGACATCTACCCCCTCTGGGGTAGGGGTAAGGTCTACGTACACTTTACCCTCCCAGACCCCACTGAGTGGGATTTTACTAGGTTGTTGTTGTTGTTATTTTTTTGCCACATCAGCTATTAGGGTGGAAAATAATTCATTTCAAATGCGTTTAGGTGTTAAAAAAACACCCGTTTAATTTAAGTGTTCAAACTTATTTTTTGGACAAGTTTAATGGGGTATTTATGTATTTGGCCTAGAAAATTCAAACAATCCCATTAATTACCCAGATAACCACATTGACCCGAAGTATGAACCTTACTGTCACGACCCAAATCCTAACCTGTCGTGATGGCACCTATCGTGATACTAGGCAAGCTGACATTTCCAAAATACTCCCAACATTTAATAAAAAATGAGTCAGATAATTTTAAATAACCAAAATTTTCATAAAACAGGGTAAAACCCAAAACACAAGTGCAAAAAATATAGCTCATAATATCGGGGTGTCACTAAGTTCATGAGCATTTATATATTACAAGTCTAGAAAAGAAATGTCTACGAGAGTCTGTATCAAAATACAAATAAAGAAAAGATAAGGAAGGAGAAACAAGGATTGCGAACGCCAGCTACCTCGTAGTCTCCAAAGGCCAACCGTGCACGATATCAACGCCCACCGTGTCTGAAAATACCTGGATCTGCACACGAAGTGCAGGGTGTAGCGTGAGTACAACCAACTTAGTAAGTAACAATAATAAATAAGGAACTGGAAGATAATGACGAGCTACACAGTTATAGTTCATTTTCAGTAGTCTCAACAAGAAAGTAGACATGATTTCAAATCCGGCATTTTAAATCAAATCAGTTTGTTCATGTCAAGTTCAAGTAAAAACTAGATATAATATCTCCCAAAAGTTTCAAAACAGTGACATATAGCAGTTATGTGCAACAACAATGAAAGCAAATACAGCCTCTCAGGGCAACAGTCCCTCGATCTTTCTCAATAGCTCATCACTCGACTCTCAGCCTCGACACTCACACTCAATAGGTATCTACGCTCACTGGGGTTGTACAGACTCCGGAGGGGCTCCTTCAGCCCAAGTGTTATATCGCTGCGGCGTGCAGCCCGATCCCATAATAAATAAATAGTTATAAGGCTCGTTGCGGCGTGCAACCATATATATATATATATATATATATCCCTAAGGCTCCCATATATATATACATATAGCTCATAGCTCGGTACTCAGGGCCTAACTCAGTCACCAACCTCTCCAGTCTCTCAGGCTCTCAGAAATCATAAAAATCAGCCCAAAAAGAGATAATATAATGTATCAACAAGAAACAAGAAGAGACTGAGATATGATATGCAAGTAAAATCGTGACTGAGTACAAGACAACAATTAGCAAATAATTCAACAAGTACACGACCTCTGTGGGTCCCAACAGTATCAACACATAGCCTAAACATGATTTCTAACATGATTAACGGTCAAATTTCTATAACATAAGGAAAGCACATGGCTAACAACAAGTTATTCAATTTTGCAGTTCCACGGAATGAACCAAGTCACAATTCCTATGGTGCACGCCCACACGCACGTCACCTAGAATGTGCGTCACCTCCAAACCAATCACATAATGCATAATCCGGGGTTTCATACCCTTATAACCAGATTTAGAATTGTTAATTACCTCAATCCGAGCAAAACTCTACTCCAATATGCCTTTGCCTTGCGAATCGGTCTCCAAATGTCCCCGAATCTAGCCACAAGCACTACAATACAATCAATGCGGGCTAAAGGAATCAATTCTACAAGAAATTATGAAATTATAGATCAAAATCCGAAATCGTCTCAAACCCGGCCCCCGGGCCCACGTCTTGAAATCCGACAAAAGTCACAAAATCCGAAAGCCCATTCAACCACGAGTCTAATCATGCCAAATTTACTCAAATCCGATAACAAAATCGCATTCAAACCCTCAAAAATCTAGCCCAAGAACTCTTCCTCCCCAAATCATAAATTTAATGGTAGAATCAAAGGCATAATCATGGAAATTAACTAAAATTAGATAGAAATCACTTACCCCTAACACCTACGTGAAAATTCCTCCAAAAATCGCCTTCTACCGAGCTTCCGGTTTAATTTTATGATATGAACTCGAAACTCTCGTTTTGAATCTTTTAAATCTGCCCAGTGATACATTCATCGCGAACGCGGAAGAATCCTTGCATTCGCATAGAACAACTCAGACTGCCCCTCAAATTTACTCCATGAGAACGCGGTGGCCCTCCCGCGATCGCGGACCTCTGCCTCCTCCAATCTATGCGTTCGCGTCTCACCTCACGCGATCGCGAAGCACAAACGTTAGAAACCCAACTGCCCTCCTCATCTCTTCACGAACGCGGCATAGCCCACGCGTTCGCAACTCACAGTCTAGCCACACGTACGCGATCGCAGACCCTCACTCGTGAACGCTTAGGCAAAAATTACACCACCCGAAACTCATCTGAGTCCCCCGGGACATCAACCAAACATACCATCAAGTCCCAAAACATCATACGAACTAAGTCGAACCCTCAAACCTCTTCAAAGAACATCAAAAACACGAATTGCACATGGATTCAAGCCTAATGAACTTTGAAATTTCTAAATTCTACAAACGATGCTGAAACCTATCAAATCACGTCCGATTGACCTCAAATTTTGTACACAAATCGCAAATGACACCACGAACCTATTCCAACTTTCGAAAATCCAATCCGACCTCGATATCAAAAAGTCCACTCCCGGTCAAACTTTCCAAAATTCCAACTTTCTCCATTTCAAGCCTAATTCTATTATTGACCTCCAAATCACAATCCGGACACGGTCCTAAGTCCAGAATCACCCAATGGAGCTAACTAAACCATCAAAATACAAATCTGAGGTCGTTTACACATAAGTCAACATCCGGTCAACTTTTTCATCTTAAGCTTTCCATTATGAGACTAAATGTCTCAATACACTCCGAAATCTCTCTAGACCCGAACCAACCAACCTGGTAAGTCATATAATAGTTGTAGCACACAAAAGGAGCAGTAAATGGGGAAACAAGGCTACAACTCTCAAAATGACTGGCCGGCTCGTTACACTTACACGAAAAGGTCCAAGTTATATTTAGAGAATCCTATTCCCACCTACGCTACTTGGTAAAAGGGATTTTTCCTTGTTAGTAAAATGGTAGAAATGACACCGGGTAGCTACTCCAAATGACTAGTATTTAAGAATTAATCAGTGTGTCCTGAATTGTTCAAAATGAATTGTTCAAAATGACTACTTGGTAAAAGGGATTTTTCAGTTTAATTTTTCAAAATGAATTGTTCTGAAATTAATGTTTTTAGTTTAAAATTTCAGGACAAGATAAATACTGGCTAATCTCTAAATAGCAATCCTAAAAATGCTATCCGTGCACTTGCTGGTAAAGGTAGAGTGCACTTCATAAAGTCGTTTATGTAGCTTCGTTAGAGAAAAGGATTGAAAGTTCTAGTGTCAACAACTAATCACATTCAGCACATCGCAAGTTCCGCTCAAATGGCAGATGGTCACTTCAGAAAATTGCCATCTGAGAGATATCAGACAGTAAAGGGATTTCTCAATCTAATTGAGAATGGAATCGGACCAATATAGAGGCGATATTCAAGACGGTTAGTCTGTTCTTGGATTTCAAGTACAGGGTTGCAGAATTCTTGTGTGTGATATTCCATTAATTAGGAGAGCTTAAACAAGCTCGATCCAGAACTCAGGCAAACACAAACAGACAAATTTTAAGACTTGCTGATATTGCCACTATAACACAAATAGCTAGTTGGTCTCCGCTACATGACTACTCATCAAAATGTTTATCCTGCTACATGAACTGGACAACTAATGACGACCGAAGATATCGCATATATGTTTCTTATTCAGTAGTTACTATGGTGTGCTGGGAATACGTTCAGATCCAGAAATGTGAGAGGCTGCATCATCTTTTGAAATGGCAAAATTGTTCACAGGAGCCACCTTCCTTGAGTGGTCTCTCTTCCCATCTTTAGTTGTTGACCTGGAACCATTTTGGTGTGAATTAAGAGACAGCCTTCTGTTGGCTGACCCATTGGCGTTCCCATTTGCTCGTGGACCCACCACCTTCTTTGTACCAAGTGGTCGAGCAGGGCTTGGTGTTGATCCAAATGGTGTTTCTGGTTCTTTGCTTATCTGCTCATGGAACTTCTTCTGGTCCTGCCCGACACCAAAAGAGCATATGTACTAGTGAGGCCTTTGGATTGTCAGAATTATGGATATGAACTTGAAAACAAGATTAGTGAAAGGTTAAATATAAATTATCCTGACCAAGTAGCGTCAAACAAATTGATCACACACCATAAAAGATGCTGCACTTACCCGCAACCTTCGTTTCTCTTCTTCTCTATCGTGCCTGAGCATCATATATTCGTCTAGCATGGCAAGCAGTGGAACACCGTCATATGTGAACGTGGTGCCCCGATCTTGTTCCCATGCTCTTGTTTTAGCAATCAAGGAGTCCACAAGAGCTACATAGACGAAATAGTCAATTAGCAAATAAAAGGGATTACATCTTCAGATGAGTCTTTGTTGGACTTCCTCTGGAGAGGAAAGAACCAAGGGCATTTATACCATTTAGCATTACCTGGAATTTTGTTGACCAATATCCGAGCCTTTTCGGCCCTCTTCAAATTTAAGTGTGCACCTCTGCTTGCATTATACCGGTTCTGATCCTGTTTCACGAGTCAGATAATTGATGAAATTTTAATATTAAATACCAGGAGATAGACACCTCTAAGTTAATTCAATGAAAGAGAGGCATGCAAAACATATTTTAACCAAACACCAAAATCTTATAACTTCCCCCAATCATATTTAACTACAAAAACTTGCTCATTAGCACTTCTAAATTATTAATATATTATAGATGCAGGCAGAAGTACAAGTGTCTATTTGTGTGCCAATTGTTGGTTATCTTCTACAGCTAACAATCAATCACCCATTGCTATGCTTAAGGGACTTGTACCTTCAGGAAGATATCGTGGCCGTTGGTTTATTCAATTAAAAGAGGAGGGCGTGCAAGCTATCTTATTGTCAGTTTTGCCCATTTAGTTTACCAGTAAAGTCTTTAATTGGACCTTAAGTCCGAGTTTGTTTTAATTTGTTTTATTTCGGTCCTTGTTAGTTAGCATTTGCGGGAAGTTGGTGAGGTGGCTTTTGCTGATTTCAGGGTTGATAGGGGACGATTACAGCAAAAATTATACAAACTACCTAAGTTGAGCGGACTCTTCATTTTTGGTGTCGCATCCGTCTCGACATGGGACGGGAGCGGATGCGGGAGCGGGATGCGTCCCGGATTCGGTCGACTAACTTCGGATACTTTGACCTAAGTCCGTCAACAAATTTGGGGGAAAATTGACATTTTGATTTCTCAAAATTAAAAATAAAACAGATTTAAGACATGGGAAGTGACATACTTTCAATATTGTAGTACTTCTGTCTCATATTTGCTGCTTTGTGTTTCGGAAAACCAAGAATTCAAGGGGTCGTGTTCTGAGTTCGGACTTCTGGTAGACAGTAGCAGCGATATAGATGGAGAGTTGGTGGAAGGCCTTGAATGGCTTTCTTTTTCTCTTTATAGTTCTATTTTTTATAATTTTGAATTTTTTTAGCCAAATCCCCGCACCCGTATCCATACCTGGATCCGCACTTCCGAATCTTAAAATTTAAATTTTGCCGAATCCGACACTCGGATCCATGCCCCTATCGAATGCCCGCACCTGTGTCCGATCAACTTAGCAAACTAAGCTCATTTGGATCATGTTGAATGAATTGAAACCCTAATCTTCTTCCTATCTCCTTCTCTTTCCCTTCCTCTTCTTTTTCTCTTCTCTTTCCCTTTCTCATATAAATGTGGTGTCTGGGCCAGCTTGCACGCACCTCGACTAATTCCACGGAGTACCCTCTAGTTCCTACCAGCGCAGGTACCGGGTAACTCTGTCTCCTACCAGCGCAGGTACCGGGTAACTCTGTCAACCAAGGCTTAGACAGATGGAAAGAAATCACCTAGTATTTTTTTCTCTCCACGGGGATTTGAACTTGAGACCTCATAGTTCTCAATCCACTTCATTGGCCACTAGGCCACCGCAGCACTGCTTAGGTGCTCTTTCCCTTTCTCATCTCTTCTATTCATTTCTGTATTTTTCTGCTTGTAACAAGGAATGAGCTCACCTCAGCTTGTGACACACATATGAGTTGAATCAATAAGCACATTTTCACATTTTCATGCTTTAGATTCCGTTATACTAAGTAGCTAGAATTTCATAACACTTTCAAGAATCTTTCACTTTCTCATCAAGAATGCTTTACCGGCTTCTTCGACCTAATCTCTTTGGAAGCTATATGTATAAAAAGAATAACCCACGAACAGCGATAACCTATACAAGATCGATATCTTGTTATTTCAATTACTCCGTCCATTTCACTTTTGGTGACAATGTTTGGCTGGGAATGGTATTTAAGATGTTAATTTGACATGATATATTAGTGATGATGGAAAAAATATTGAAGTGGCGGTTGGAAACAGAGAAAAACATCACATTAATATAAAATCGAAGTAAGACGGTTGATAGTTTACTGATTGAAAAACAGTGAATAGTTTAATGAATTTAAATTCTTGAAAGTTGTGAAAATTGTAGAGAAATAAAATGGTGTCAAACATTGTGGGAAGTCCCAAAATGGATAGAGTATCATATGAAATGGAACAAAGGGAATACAATTTACTGGTGTCCTAGCATCATTTTGACCAAGAAAATATGGAAGCAAAGTATGTAACCATTTAAGAAAGAGCAACGTCTTAGAAAGGAAAAAGAAGGGCAGGTGGTGTTTTCCACGTTGGAGGTAGCATACTAATGAAAAGCTGGATTCATCTCATAACAGACAGATGACGAAGACAAGATAAACTTACCCTGTTGTAGTCTTCAAGCCAGCTCTCTTCTTCGCAAGCTGCCATCCATTTCTCAACTTTTTCCAATATTTCTTTCCTGCTATGAGCCTCTTCATTTGCTTTTACAATCTGGTTGTCCATGTCTGTGAGTAACTCAGCAGGCTCAATATTCCCTGATTCAATTAGTGTCATAATCTTCTGTCGAGCAGCCTCAGAGTCAATCTCTACGTGGGCATGAGCAAAAATCTCTTCAAGCACTGCCTGCTTTTTGAAAGCAATCTCCTTCATCCTGCTAGCTTTTAGCTGATCAAGTCTTTCAACTTCCACTTCAGCCTGGGCGATAACAAGCTAATAACAATTACCAACAAGCAATTGTAAATGCACAAATGAATTTTAAAATGCATACCATCTCTTAATACCTGTTCAATCAGATCTAGAGCAAGAGCCCCAGGAATAGACACTTCATCAACTGAAGCCGATATGTTGCAGCAAACATGGTCAAACAAGCTTCTTTCTTCTTCAGGTGTATCCATCAAATTCCATAAGTCAATCAGCTGAGTTGTTAATTCTTGAAGCTGCAAGAGGGGATTGATGTTAGAAGAGAGAACATGTCAAAGAAATGGAGACTGACCAAAATATTTATCATCTAGACATGAGAAACCATTGGTTCGACATATCTGGAGGTCCCAGTTCAATTGCATCTTGATGTGATTCCCAAATAATATTGAAAATAATGCACAGAAGCAAATAAGCATTGGAAAAACACCTCCTACATCCAGAGGCGGATCTAGGATTTTTATAACATAGGTGCACCACTAGAAAAGGAGAAAAAAGAAAGTATTAAGTGCGATTTGATCCCTAGTCCTCTAGGTAAATAACTCATCATTCAACCAAATGCACTATTTAGCCTCTTTGGCGCATGGGTGCCAGCAGAGAATACTAGACCAATTCCAAAAAAAAATATACATAAAATACCTAACTTGACGGAAAGACCATGGGTTCACGTACCCCGTCAATTTGCCTACAAATCCGCCCCTGCCTACATCGGTAAGCGCCATCATGGGCAGTTGAATGAACTATATAGTGATTACAACAATGCAGAGGAGAAAATTTCCTATCATGATCAGAGGATGGACAAACAGACTCCATATCCAGCAATTTCCATTTGTTCAGTATATACAAAATCTCCAGTACTTAAGAATCCAAGTACTGTAAAACACAATTTGAAATAACTTCTGGGAATTTCAAAATATGCCCAATGAATTGACTGTTTGCTTGACCGTACATTCTAACTTGATTTGAAGAGCTAGGCCAAGTGCAAGGACCAACTTAAAACAGTGAGGACATTACCTTCTGCAGCCTTTGCTTCTTATCTTCCGTTAATGCTAAGACGGTTCTTGAAAGATTTGATAGTGTGTCATCGCTTATACTTTTCGATTGTACACCAGTAGAATCATTCAGGCTTGGGTGAACTTCAGTGATAGTACCAAAGAAGTCCAAGCCAAGAACAGCACATAGATCATGTATGGTGCTCACGAACTCAAGGACTTTGTGCAGTCTCTCACTCTGCAATATTAAACAAAGATGTGTGGTTAATAGCTCGTTGGAGGATAAACTAGACTAGTAAAGGAATAAATCCTACTAAAATATGGCTAAACCTTTTCTTTTTGAAGCTCTTGAAGTTGTGCTTGAAATTCATCCAACTTCTTCAGAGATAAATCAGACTCATCTACTTTAGGATTCTCTACATGCTCGCTAATCCCAGCAATCTCACTGCTAATCTTTTCAATTTGCGCTTGTACGTCGAAGAACTCTTTTACCCTATCCTCTTTCTGTTTCCACAAGTTTTCCAGCGCTGGTGCTATAGCTGCAAGTTGTTCCTTGATTGAGCCTGAAGCCTTCTCAGGCTGCAAATCAAACCCAAGATTTTGAAAAAATAAAAACGAATATTAGAAAAAGGTAACAGTCTAATGACTTCCAATTGCAAACCAAGAATTTTTAAATAGTTCTGTCCATCCATAGCCAAACTGAAATACAGCCACTCACTATTCCAGCATATGTTTTCTCTCCAAGTGCTGCTAGCAGCCTGCAGAGTTCAATTTTGGCATCTGCCAATGCCTCCAGAAGGTGAGCCCGTGACTTCACTGCTTGGCCAACCTTTCTCTTGTAGACATCCAAGCACTCTCTGTCCATCTGAAGAAGTATCTCATGCCACTCGTCATCAGTTTGACCAACCTCATCCCAAATTTGCTGCATTGACAGAAAAGTGTATTTCACCATCACTAGATTATACTAATGATAATACTGCATAACTCTAGCAGCTATTGCATGATTATTGCTCACAGAAGTTTAACACCAAGAATTAATTCAGAAAAAAGTAATTGCCTGCAACTGTTGTAGTAGAGAACCACAAGTTGTTTCTCCAAGAACAGGATTTTCAGCATCCACTGCTGCCATCTTCAGTCACTCGGATCAAACCTGAAACAGATATAAAACCAAGCTAAATTTCAGAGTACAACAATATATATCGAAAGAATATTATTTAAACAGCACTACAACATCAGTAAAACAGCATTTTAAAAGCATTTTCTTTTTTGTTGCGCTAATAAATATAGAGTATAACTAATATCCACCAATGGTATAAAGAATTTTTACACTATCAGGTGACCTGCCTTATTCCCACTTTTTATGGAGGGTTACCTGCAAATTACGTAATTTGGATGACCTGATTGTGTAATTATTTATTTACACTGTCGCACACATAAGTTAAATTCATAATTACATACCGTGTGAATCAGTACTGAAATTAACTGAATTTTTTGCTAGATAAAGCGCAATACGACTAAAAAAGAAAGGGCTACTACAGTGGACTGTAGAGCTGTGATCTCCATAGTTGGTCACAAAATAAGTGATAAAATCATTTGAAAACCTCAGTTAACCTTTAAACTCTGATAGCAAAAGTAGGTACAATTCATTGCAAGCTTTGACAGCAGAGACACACTATGACTACGATGCTAAGGCTATTGACTGGAAAATCCTCAAGCAACGCACTGGACACATTCCAACACCGAGCCATAATCAACTTAAGACCAAATTAGTACCTTGTACATACACAAATGCAATTCAATTTAAGACCAAATCACAATAATTGAATGCCATAAATACTTAAAAACAAATAGACCTCTAAAAAGAACACTGATAAAAAACTGGAATTACACTTAAGCGATAAGCTCATTGCTTGTTTTTTCTATACCGAAAAAGTAAAACCAACAAAGAAGAGTTGAAATGAAGGGAAAGCTTACCCAGATCGTACTTGAAGAGTAGGGTTTTGTTTTTTTGAGAAAATGTGGTCACAGATCTGCAGGGTTTACTTCACATTCACTATATCTATATGAGTGTGTGTGTGTGTGTAATCAGTGAGTAGAAACTAGAAAGAGTGATCCAAGGACAGAGAAAAGGATATATCTAATCTAGAGTGAAGAAATAATGAGAAAAAGTGGGGCCGCTTAATACGACAACGTATATAAATAGTCAATCATAGAGAAGAGTTTCTTTGCCAGTTCTTATTGGAACTATTTACGAATATGACACTGAGGCAACCTGGAGCAGTGGAGACTGGCATTTGACTGACTAGGCCAGACCTGGCCTTGCTCGAAATCTTTCGTTCAATCCAAATTCTGAACATATAAGACTATATAATTAAAGAAGTCTTACATTTCCATTTCATTGTTTATCTAAGTCGAAGTATTATACTATACTGTTTCTGTTTAGATTTAATAAATGATCATGTGTTTTTCTTAATTCTAAAAGACAAAAATTCAAAATGCTTTTACTTTTACATCTATGAGATAAGTGTTCACACTTAAAATTGAATAACAATTAAATTTATAATGTGATTTTAATAATACGTGATTTCACCTAATACCAATTGATAAATGTGAATATTAGTGATAGAAATTAATAAAAGTAAACCAGTGTTGAAACGGAATTCAACCCTCAAGTTAGAATGCCCTCGAACTGATTGATACCAGAACAAGCAAAAACAAGATAAGCTGATGAACAAGAGTTTATAAGCTAAAAAAAGTATTATGTTGCTTTGATATGTGAGAATCCAAGTCCGTTACAAATGATTGGAACCGTATTTATATAGTAGAGGAATTCTAATTATGGTATAACTCTAATTACATAAGGAAATCCCATGACTAGTTAATTAACCGTTCTTGATTTGATCTGTTCCGAGATTCCCACCATGATATTCGACCAGTCACGGATATTTCGTCTTTCTGTTATTATGCTATCTTCGATCTTGCTCGATGTCTGTCTCATTTGGTCTCGATCACTACTGGCCTCGATCTCGGCAAGTACCTCGAACCCTGAACTCAGTACCTGATCCTCATGCCTCTTTCTGATCTATTACGGGATCGGTCTTCGATCCTTCACCCTGGTTTCGGCAAATTAGTAAAATCGAGCAGGTCTGATTTTAACCGTATTCAATAACTACTAGAGATTTAATGCAAGATTTGGTTAAATGCAGTAAAAGAGAAATCATGTCGACATATAGTCCTTGTATTTTTACTTTAATTTGCTCTAGATAAAATTGGTTGAGCAGCTATTCTTTGACAATCAATTAGTCAAGAATACATCGTCTTTCCGATTTTAGGCATGATGATAAAAAAATCAGAAGCAAAATATCCTTGAAATCATAGAGAATGGGAGAGGATCAAATTAACTCCGATAGGTTAGTGATATTCTTATAGTCCGTTTGGCCAAACTTCTAAAATCAGCTTATTTTGGGAAGTGTTTTTCTCAAAAGTACTTTCTAAAAGAAGTGATTTTGGTGAGAAATAGTTTGTATTTGGCTAATTAATTAGAAAAGTATTTTTGAGCAGTAATCAGTGTTTGGCCAAGCTTTTGAAAACTGCTTTTAAGTGTATTTTTCTCAAAAGTGCTTCTCAGAAAGATACTTTTGGAGAGAACCTACTTTTTTTTACTTCTCCAAAACGACTTCTGTTTCTCCTCAAAAGTTTTTTTTTTTCCTTCCAAAAGCTTGACGAAACACCTCAATTTTTGGCCAAAAGTGTTTTTGACCCAAAAAAAAAAAACTTGGCCAAACAGGCTATTAGAAGAAAAGCAAAGAGTATGGAAAGAAAACTTGAATGAAATTAAAGAGAACCAAATAAGAAATCGTACGGAGCTTTATCTATTACTACTTGTTCTTATTCTATTAACTGCCTACACTCCCAAACCCATTTTTCATTTGTTGGAGTTCGCCTTGGAACATTGACGTTTATGATATTTACTTGACATGACCTACCTCAGTTGATCAATCGTGGTAATCTCCTCTATCATCGAGTAATTAAATTAATCTAAACGTAAAGCTAAGCAACTATACTTGTATTATATTATCCTATATACGGCTATAAATTATAAAAGAAAAATGATCTAGAAAGTGATGATGCCAGTTGGATTAAATACTAAAATATTTTAACAAAAGTAATGGTATAATATGTATGAATATTGACATGCTGACTTTCTTCAGTTGGAACATAATAAAGGCAGAAGAAGTTAGTGGGGATTTTCTATGGCTGGACTTTGTAGGGGCAAATGCGCAATTAAGAGAGATATAAAGGGCATATGAGTAAATAAAGCATCAATAAAATCTTTGAGTCATTTCGCCTTGATTAGAGGCAAAAGTCGTGATGGTTGCTAGATTTCATCACGAATCAATAGTCTTAACTCTTAATCCTCATTTTGAAAAAGCCGAGTGGTGTGGAATCAACACATACTGATCATTACACAAATTAGTTATTCGTATGTGCTATAACACCACCTACAATACACCACTACCGGACGTGGTGCAGCGAATGGGTTGTTCATCTCTTAACCAGAGATATCGGATTCGAGCACTGGGTACGAAAAAATCCTTGGTAGGGAAGACTTCCCCCGAATGGGGTCCTACGTAGCGTGAATCCAAATATAATCGGGTTCCATTACGGCAGGGAAACAAAAAAAGCACCACCTACAATACAAACAATACGCCGCATATGATTTTGTTATACATAAAATAACCATTCTGGAACAATCATTTAATTTTGTTCATTCTTTAACTGTCTTGATATCTCTAATTTTATTATACATGATCAAATAATTGTTATTTGTGACTTGAATTATTTCCTTGTATTTTTAGAAAACTCATAATCCCTATAGGTTTAGTAAAACTCATTGTCCTAATAGATTTGGGAAAGAAAAAACTATAGTCCTTGTCAAATTAGGAAACTTTTCCCTTATATGTTTGGGACCTTTTGGGATCTATATATAGGGGTTGTAGTTGGGGATACTAGAGATGGTACTGTGCTTTTCTTCTCATTCATAATAGAAAACTCTCTCTGCTTTTGCCCCCGAGGATTAGGCTTAGCCGAACCTCGTTAAATCCTTGTGTTGATTTTTCTTCTCTATTTGCTTTGTGTGTGATTGTTTGCTAGTTAACTCACGATATTCCGCAACAATTGACATCAGAGCAAGGTTCGAGTTTCTACATATAATCTAAGGTTAAGATGTCTTCATCATCTTCAACAAAGTACGAAGTAGAGAAATTTGACGGGGGTTCTAGTTTCAGTATATGAAAGATTAGGATGAAATCGTCATTGGTGCTACAAGGGTTATGGAAGGCAATTGATGAGGATTTTCCTGAAGAGATGAAAGAGACAGAGAAGGAAATCCTGAAGGAGAGGGCTTTGAATGCGATCTTCATGAGCGTTATAGATAGCGTTCTTCGGGAAATTGCTGAAGAAAATTCTGCAGCAACGGCATGGAAGAAGCTAGAAGATCTGTATTCTAAGAAATCGCTAACAAGCTGCATCTACCTGAAAAAGAGGTTATACAATCTCTGTATGAATGAAGGTACATCTGTTAAAACTCACATTTGTGAGTTTAATTCAATTATAATGGACCTGAAGAATGTGGATATCAAAATTGAGAGTGAGGATCAGGTCTTGATTGTGCTATGTTCTTTACCACCGTCTTATGATACTTTTGCTGATACGCTGCTATATGGGAAAGACAACATTTCACTGGAAGATGTTAGTAATACACTAAAATCTAAAGAGTTAAAAAAGAGTTTTTCAGATAGCAGAATTGAGGGCGAGGGTCTTGTGATTAGAGGAAGAACACAACAAAAGGACTTTAACAGGAAAAAGTCAACTGCCAGATCAAGTCTAGAGCAAGGAAGCAATACTGTTATGAGTGTGGGGAGCAAGATCACTACAAGAGAGATTGTCCTAAGCTGAAGGAGAAAAGAGGGAAGCAGAAAATAGATAATTCGGCAAATATTGTTGACACTGGCAATAATTCTGATGATAGTGACTATGTAGGGGAAGTTTGTGCTGTGAGTTCTAGTTATGGGCAGAATTCTTGGGTTCTTGATTCTGGTGCTACTTTCTACATGTGTCCACACAAGAATGGGTTGCAACTTACAAGCAAATGAGTGGGATTGTCCACATGGGAGATGATAATCCATTACCAGTAGAGGGGGTTGGTAACATCAAATTGAAAATGTTCGACGGAATTATCAGAAACATTAAGTGTTGGCATGTTCCTCGGATAAAGAAAAATTTGATTTCTCTTTCGACTTTGGATGATCAAGGGTATAAATTTCACTCCAAGAATGGAATATCTAAAGTGTGTAAAGGCTCCATGGTACTCATAAAGGGTAAACTACATTCTAAATTGTATCATCTTCAGGACAGTGTAGTTGAAGGGGAAGCTGCTATAGCTTCTGGAAAAAGTGATATGAATCAGTCTCAGTTGTGGCACTTGTGACTTAGCCATATGAGTGATAATGGATTGTCTTTGTTGAGTAAGCAGAATTTACTGAATGGGTACAAAAATCAAGTTTTGAATTTTTGTGAGCATTGTGTATTTGGTAAACAGACAAGGGTAAAGTTCAGCAAGAAGGCCGAGTACAAGACAAGAGACAAGTTAGATTATATACATTCTGACTTGTAGGGTCCAAACAGAGTTCCCTCCAAGAGTGGTGCCAGGTATTTTATGACTTTGATTGATGATTGCTCAAGGATGGTGTAGGTGTATTTGCTGAAAATAAAAGATGAGGCATTTTCGACATTTGTTAAATGGAAGACGATGGTTGGGAGACAGACAGAAAGAAAAGTTAAGCATCTTCGAACTGATAATGGGTTGGAATTTTGCAATTCTAAGTTCGATAATTTCTGCAGCAGAGAGGGCATATTGAGACACCGCACCTGTGTCGGAACACCACAACAAAATGGTGTTGCAGAACGTATGAATAGAATGCTTTATGATAGGGCACGAAGCATGATTTCACACTCATGTGTTAGCAAAGATTTTGGGCTGAAGCAATCAATACAATTTGTTATTTGGTCAACAGATCTCCATCCACAGCTAATGAGTTCAAAACTCTTTTTGAGGTATGGTCCGGTTCGCCTGCTGATTATTCAAATTTAAGCATATTTGGTTGTCCTGCTTATGCTCATGTGAGGGATGAAAAACTTGAGCTGAGGGCAAAGAAGTGCATATTTCTAGGGTATGCAACTGGAGCGAAAAGTTATAGGTTGTGGTACACAGATCAAAATACTCCAGGGCTAATTATCAGTAGGGATGTAAAATTCAATGAATCTGCCTCATTGGACAGTCAGAGGGAGAAGGCAATAGCAGAAACAGATCGTGGTGTTAGTGACTGCATAGAGCTAGAAATTGAATCTCCACTAGCTCAGCCCAGTAGTTCTAAACTAGAGGAAGTGGATGAGGTGCAAAATATTATCAAGATGATAATGTTGATGCACCTGTGCAACAACCACCATGTAACATTGCAACAGGCAGAGATTAGAGAGTGATCAACCAACCACAAAGATTTGCAAATATAGTTGATGAGAATCTTCTTGGATATGCAAATCCTATGGGATCTGCTTTGGCAGTTGCAGAGACCGTTGATGCGTTTGAGTGTTATAGCTATCCAGAAGCTATTCCGAGTGTAGAACCAAATCGACGGATTAGTGCTATGGCTAAAGAGATTGAGTCTCTTAACAAGTTTAGGTGTTGCCTAGACTTGGTTGATGTGTGCGGTAATGGATAGAGCTCTTGCGGGGGCTGAGGGCAAGATAGAGAGACGTTGTTCCTGTTGATGAAGAGAATTCATGCCAAGGGGAAGATTTGTTATTTGTGGCTTGAATTATTTCCTTGTATTTTTAGGAAATCCATAATCCCTATAGGTTTAGTAAAACTCATTGTCCTAATAGATTTAGGAAAGGAAAATCTATAGTCCTTGTCAAATTGGGAAACCTTTCTCTTATATGTTTGGGACCTTTTGGGATCTACATATAGAGGTTGTAGTTGGGGATCCTAGAGATGGTACTGTGATTTTCTTCTCATTCATAGTGGAAAACTATCTCTGCTTTTGCCCCGAGGATTAGGCTTAGCCGAACCTCGTTAAATCCTTGTGTTGATTTTTCTTCTTTATTTGCTTTGTGTGTGATTGTGTGCTAGTTAACACACGATATTCCGCAACAATAATATATAAATCCGCGTATAAGCTATACCAAAATTAGTATAAAATTTGATTTCTTCATTGAATTTCGAGGTAATTTATGTGGAATTTAATCCAGAAATTGAATGTTGTTTTAGTCGTACATGATTATACTATGTGTGATTTTATTTACAAAAATCAAACAACTTATTATTATTTTGAAGCTGAAAAGTGGATTTCAGGCGAATTGCACAGAGGTTTATGGTATAGGTGTCCTGGACCAGATTGACACATTCTCCCATATGTATACCTTGGGCATCGCGTAGGTAATGCGATTATTAACGACGCCTGACTCTTTATTTTGTTACTAGTAGTATATATCACATGCAAAAAAAAAGTGTGAGTTACTACTCATTTGTTAAAAGTTGAAAAAAGACTTTTGACTACAATCACATGTTCAGATAAACGATTATGTTAAATTGAAAATTATACTCCCTCTTTTTTAATTTATGTGTCTTAGTTTGAACGGACACAAAATTTTAAAAAATAAAAAAGATTTTTGAATCCTGTGATATTAAATTAAAGATGTGCCTAACATATTAAAATGTACTTGAATTTTGTAGTCTAAAATATATTAGATAAAAAGTTAGAGCTAAGGAACTACTAGTTATTAAAAAGATATATTTTTTTTAAAACAAAATAAAAAAAATAAGACACATAAATTAAAACGAAAAAAGTATTATACAGGAAAGATAAAGCAAAAGCAGAAACAAAACAAACTGCAATGCAGAAGTATGTTTCATGTGAGGTGGGCAGGGAATGTATGGGACTTGCTTTGGTGAATTGTAACACAGGCCACAGCCACATATTTTCACATGCATTTTGTTCTTTTCCACGCCTTGCAAAAAAATTATAGTTGGGCGCAGGGAAAACAGTAAATGCTATTGTACTTTTGCGATCGTCTTTTCTCCTCATCTCTTTCCCCCCCCAAAAAAAAAAATTAAGATGAAAATGAAACAATTAAAAGAAAGAAAACAACTAAGGGGGCAGTTGCTTAGAGCTCAGACTACTAGTAGTAAATAAAACTATCTTTTTCTTTCATATCCTTTTTCATTATTCATTCAAAGTAGAGCTGATTATAGGAAACTAAAAGTGTTTACAGTTTAAATACGCACAACCATTTGAGTATTGGAAAAGAAACTTAAACACTTCCGTTCCAGGTGACTTATTTGAGTGCAAGTCATGACATTGCTGGGAAGGCGACCAACAAATTGGGAAAAAGAATTTTTACTATTGATACTATATAAGACAAGCAATTAAACTCAAGGGCAACCTTTAGGGAGACAATAACTTTTATCTATGGAAATTGATTGAACATATTTACTTGTGTCAAGGAGTAAATGGTCTCATACACCCATTTATAATTTGACCATGTAAACGTCTCTTATTTGTTATTTTCAGATCTTTTATGTCTAGAAATAAAAGTTTCTTACTACAATAAAGATATAAAACTAACAAAAATCTATAAAGGACTAAAAAACTAATGGGCTGCTCCCAACTTCTCTTAATCTCAATTCTATAATTGACATCGCAATAACGTACAATTTAGAAACAAAAAAAAAGGTTAAAAAAAATTAAATAATATTAGGGGTGGACCGTATAACCAATAGAAGTACACAAATATGATTATATGAGAAGAAAAAAGAGAACTGCCACCATACAGGGAACAGCCGGGGTTCTAAGACATGAAGCAAAACGATGAGTTTATCATTTGTCTTCTTCGAGCAGCCTGCACCTGAGTCACGCACTCTATTTTCTCTACATTTCTTATGTAGAGAAAATCAATTAACCATACTTTATGTAGGGTTTTGTTAATTAAAACAAAAGAGGTGTGAATGAAAAATGGTGGGAAAAGAAACGGAGGGAAATGAAAATTTGAATTAGTCCCTTTTACAAAGAAACTTTTCCTTCATTGGATAGGAAGATGAAAATTCTTGTGCTTATATATAGAAGCACTTCTTCTAACTCTTAAAGAGTTGAGAAGAGAGTAAGCCTCGCGCCGTCATCGTCGCTCGATTACGGCTTTGGTCAAATTATTGATTGATAATTTTTTGACCAAATTTAGTTCCATTTTCGTCATTTATTATTTCCTTTCCTAATATTTTTGCGCGGAAAATTACTAAATTCGTGGCACTTCTAATGATCAATTTCGTGACCTGCCATTTCGTTTAACAGAAATTCTGTCGAATAAATACCTCTTCAACCGAACAGGCACCTTTGCACATGTTGGAACTCAACTCTGTTGGCTATAAATAGAGAGGCTCAACCTCATTTTTCACCACTGAGAATCTGAAATTCTCTCCCCTCTATTTACTGCATTCTGCATTGTTTTTCAAAGCAAAAAACGTAAGCATTTTGTGTGATTTGCTCCGCCATTTGAGTTCACCGAAGTTTGGTGATTTGAAGTGTTGCTATCACAAAATAGTTATTTCGTTCTATCCTGGGAGGAATTAATCTGAAACCTTGGGCAACTATGAAAGGATTAAATTCTTTAAGGACATACAAGAAAATTGTGGGCTCGGAATTTTTTTCTGTTTTGTTTTCTTAAACTAACGTTTTCTAGTTTTCTGGTTTTGAATACAGAGAATTAACAAGCTTAAAGAATTTAAAATTATTTCTGTATTCATCTTACTTTCTGGTTTTGGAGACTAAAATCATAGTGATTTTCTACTCCTGATTTGGAAATTAAAATCTTCGGATTTTCTACTACAGTTTGAGATTAAAGTCTTTGCGACTTTCTACTCAATCCGAGATTAAAAATCCTTGTGATTTTCTACTCGGTTGTTTGTATTCGGTTTGAAGATATAAAAACTTCATCGAGATACTAATTCTGGTTGTATCAATTTCTTTTACAAAAAAATGACAACAAGTACGGAACAACAAAATGGTTCTATTGGAACGACTACTGTTGCAATGGCTATGGCGTCTTCAAGTCGCACAACGCCTGCACCGATGATGGCACCGGCAGAAAGCCCGAAAAATTTTTCGGCGTGAACTTCAAACGCTGGCAGCACAAAATGTTCTTCTACTTGACCACACTCAGTCTACAACACTTTATAAGCAGGGACATTCCAGTCTTGGGAGAAGAGACTCCGGCTAATAAGAGGTTTGTGGTCACGGAGGCATGGAAGCATTCTGACTTCTTGTGCAAAAATTAAATATTGAGTTGTTTGGAAGATGGCTTGTACAATATTTATAGTGTTATGAAAACTTTGAAAGAATTGTGGAACGCACTTGAAAAGAAGTATAAGACAGAAGATGCTGGACTTAAGAAGTTTGTTGCCGCAAAGTTCTTGGACTTTAAAATGGTTCACAGTAAGTCTGTCATAACTCAAGTTCAAGAACTGCAAGTCATCGTTCAAGACCTCCTTGCCAAAGGTATAAATCGAATCAATATTTTTATTAAAGATATTAATTATATTATTAATTCTAAATTTATGATTTTAGGTATGGTCATAAATGAAGCATTTTAAGTTGCGGCATTTATTGAAAAGTTGTCTCCGATGTGGAAGGACTTTAAAAACTACTTGAAACATAAGCGCAAGGAGATGATATTGGAAGACATTATTGTTCACCTAAGGATTGAAAAGGACAACAAGGCTGCAGAAAAGAAGTCTCGTGAAAATTCAACAATAATGGGTGCAAATATTGTTGAGGAAGCTTCAACGAGCAAAAAGAGAAAAAAGTTGTCTGGACCAAAGAATTACCCAAGCAAAAAGAAGTTCAAAGGTAATTGCCACAACTATGGAAAGGTTGGACACAAGGCCGCTGAATACCATGCACCAAAGAAGGACAAGAAGAAAAGCCAAGCAAACATGATTGAGAAGAATGATAAAATAGACGATTTATGTGCCATGCTTTCGGAATGCAACCTAGTCGGAAATCCTAGAGAATGGTGGATTGATTCGGGGGCAACTCGTCATGTTTGTTCGAATAAGGAGTTGTTTACTTCTTATGCTCCAACTGGACCCGACGAGATAGTTTTTATGGCAAATTTCACTACTGCAAAAATTGAAGGAATGAGCAAGATAGCTTTGAAGATGACTTTTGGAAAGATTGTGACTCTAAATGATATCCTCTATGTTCCTGAAATGCGGAAGAATTTAGTCTCGACATCACTTGTAGTCAAGAACGACTTTATGTGTGTTTTTGTTTCCGACAAAGTTATAGTTAGTAAGAATGAAATGTATATAGGAAAAGGTTACTTTGCCGAGGGCCTTTTCAAACTCAATGTAATTGCTATTGATATGAATAAAATTTCAGCTTCTTCTTACTTGCTTGAGTCATATAATTTATGACATGAATGTTTAGGCCATGTCAACTTTAAAACTTTGCGAAAAATGATTAATTTGGAAGTATTGTCTAAGTTTCAATGCAATAACTCGAAATATCAAATATGTGTGGAATCAAAGTATGTTAAGCATCCTTATAAGTAAGTTGAAAGGAATTCATATCCTTTATACTTAATTCACACAAATATTTGCGACATGAAGTCAATACCATCTCGCGGTGGGAAAAAGTATTTCATAACTTTTATTGACGACAATGCTAGATATTGCTATATTTACTTACTTAATAGTAAAGATGAAACAATTGATACATTCAAGCAATACAAAAATGAAGTTGAAACGCAACTAAACAAAAAGATCAAAATGATAAGAAGTGATAGGGGCGGCGAATATGAATCCCCTTTTGAAGAAATATGTTTGGAATATGGAATTATTCACCAAACAACTGCCCTTACTCACCGCAATCTAATGAAATTGCGGAAAGAAAGAATAGAACGTTAAAAGAGATGCCGAATGCCTTGATAATAAGTTTTGGTTTACCTCAGAACTTGTAGGGGGAAGCTATTCTTACAGCTAACCGAATACTCAATTGAGTTCCCCATAGAAAAATGCAATCCATTTCATATGAAAAATGAAAAAGAAGGAAACCCAACTTAAAATATTTTAAAGTGTGGGGGTGTTTGGCTAAAGTGCAGGTCCCTAAACCCAAAGGGTAAAGATTGGACCGAAAACTGCTGATTGCGTTTTCATAGGATATGCAACAAATAGTAAGGCATATCGTTTTTGGTTCATAAATCAGAAAATTTCGACATTCGTACTAATACGGTAATTGAATCAGATAATGTTGACTTCTTTGAGAATATTTATTCGTATAAAATGGAATGTGATCCGTCTAGTGAAAAATCTAAGCGACCTCAGGAAGAAGCAAAGGAAAATACTTTTGATGAAGAAAGTCCAAGACGTAGTAAACGTCAAAGGACATATACTTTCTTTGGACAAGATTTTTTGGCATTCTTATTGGAAAATGGCATTCTTATTAGTTGTTAAAGGGTTGAGACAATGAGAAGGTCTTAGGTCTTGATTACTTTGACACATACTCGCCGGTAACAAGGATTACATCTATCCGGGTGTTAATAGCGTTAGCCACCGTGTATGGCCTTCAAATCCATTAGATGGATGTGAAGACAACCTTCTTAAATGGAGATTTGGAGAAAAAGATTTATATGGAACAACCCGAAGGGTTTGTAGTTCCCGAAAAAGAAAAGAAGACGTGTTGACTAGTTAACTCAGTTTACGTACTAAAACAAACACCAAAATAATGGCATGCGAAATTTGACCAAACAATGTTGTCAAATGGTTTCAAGATCGATGAGTGTGAAAAATCTATTTACATTAAGAATACTCCAAATTAAATAGTCATTGTTTGTTTATATGTGGATGATATGTTGATAATGAGTAACAACATTGCTAACATAAATGATAGTAAGCACATTCTTACTAGTAAGTTTGATATGAAAGACTTAGTAATTGCTGATTTAATTTTGGGAATTAAGATCCTTCAAACTCCTCAAAGTCTAGCTTTGTCTCAATCTCATTATATTAAAATTTTACTTGAAAAGTTCAAATATTTGGACTTTAAAGTTGCAAAAATACCAATTGATTTAAACCATACTCTTGTGAAGAATAAAGGTCAAAGCAAGTCTCAATTGGAATATGCTCGAGTGTTGGGAAGTTTGATGTACATTATGAATTGTACACGACTTGATATAGCTTGTGAGATAAGTAAGCTTAGTCGATATACGAGTAATCCCGACCAAGCTCATTGGATAGTAATGAAACAAGTATTGGGATATTTGAAATATAACCAAGACTATGCATTACATTACAATAAATATCCCGCAGTTATTGAGGGATATAGTGATGCAAATTGGATTACCGGATCAACAAAATCAAAATCCACAAGTGGATACGTTTTTACCATTGGTGGAGGAGCAGTGTCTTGGAAGTCGTCCAAACAGACATGTATCGCCCGGTCTACAATGGAATCTGAGTTTATAGCTTTAGACAAGACCGATGAAGAAGTTGAATGGATCCAAAATTTCTTGGAAGATATTCCATTTTGGCCCAAATCTTTGGCCCCTATATGCATACATTGCGATAGTCAAACGGCAATAGGAAGGGTAGGGAGCATTATGTATAACGAGAAATCTCGTTACATACGACGAAGACATAATACCATTAGACAACTACTCTCTATTTGAATTATCACAATTGACTATGTAAATTCAAAAGATAATGTATCGGATCCGCGTACAAAAGTCCTAACTAGAGAGGCGGTTGAGAAGTCATCAAAGGGAATGAGACTATGCCCGAGGACAAGTCACTGTGGCGGTAACTCTACCTAGAAGACTGGAGATCCCAAGATCTAGGTTCAAGGAGATCAAATAAAAAATTAGTGATGGTTCAATATTGTCAAATAAATTTTTGGTCCATTCTCATGATGAAGACAATGTTCAGTACTAAGGATAAGGTGTTAAGGCTTTTTAATGGTTTCTAAGTTTGATACGGGGTATATCAAATAGTGTATCTACGGAATAATACATTTAGGAATCACCTATGTAAGTGTGAGGTGTAAGCCGCTTCATGGAGAATTTTGTAAGGCCAGTTCTCTACGCACTTATGAAATCAGGCAGTGTTCATGGCTGAAACAAACACAACAATAAGAACCAAAGACGGTTAAGGGTTAATTGTGTGATATATGGCTGTCTAGGTATACACCAAAGTTCGACGGTTCAAATATATCAAATCTACCGATTGATCGAGTATATCCAACTTATGTTCACTACGGAAAGTTCAAAAGGAAACTTACTTATCCAGATGCGATTAATTCTTATTTGTTGTAATGACCCGACCGGTCGTTTTGAGCTTTTGCACTTTGCTCGCCAGTTCTCGGGCAATGACTAGCCCTGTGTGATATATTAAGACTTATGTAAATCATCGGTTTTGATTTTCAGGGTAATCGGAATGGATTTGGAAGAACAATTCTCAGTTAGAAGCTTAAAATTTGAAAGGTTTGACCAAGTTTTGAATTTTTAGCAATCGATCTCGGATCTTGATTTTTATGATTTGATTAGCTCCGTTAGGTGATTTTGGACTTGGGAGCGCATCCGGAATAGGTTTTGGAGGTCTGGAGTATATTTAGGCTTGAGTTGGCGAAAATTGAAATTTTTGCGTTTTTCAGTTGATAGGTGAGATTTTGATATAGGGGTCAGAATGGAATTTCGGAAGTTGGAGAAGGTCCGTTGTGTCATTTATGAGGTGTGTGCAAAATTTCAGGTCATTCAGGCGAGGTTTGATAGACCTTTTTGATCAAAAGCAAAATTTGGAAGTTTTTGGAATCTTAGGCTTGAATCCGATGTCATTTGGTTGATTCGATGCTGTTTTAGGTGTTTCGTTGATTGGTGTAAGTTTGAATAGTGGTATATGACTTGTTCGTGCTTTTGGATGGGGACTCAAGGTGATTTCGGATGGTTGACGGGAGATTTTGAGTTGGAATTTGGAGCTGAAGTGCTGAAACTCATGTCATAACTGCACCTGCGTCTTGGGGATCGCAGGTGCGGGCCCGTAGAAGTATATGGGTTGGAGATGCGGAAATGGGCAAGAGGCGCTGGAACCGCGGATGCGGAAGATTGAGCGCACCTGCGCTAGCGCAGGTACGGGAGTTTGATCGCAGGTGCGGTCTGGGGCACTTAAGTGATTTGCGCAGAAGCGCACCTAGGACCGCAGGTGAGAGATTTTGTACCTCAAAAGCGGTTTAGCTGGGGCAGAATCTATATATTTGGTTCTTCGCGATTTTGAGTGGTTTTTCACCATATTTCATTCGGGAGAAAGCTTTGGAGAGCAAATTGAAGAGGGAATTCAAGAGGGTTTCGTGAAGGTAAGGTTTTTGGACCCTAAACTTGTTTCTATGATGAATTTTAACATTGTAAGCTTGAAATCTATGGAAAATCAGTAGCAAAATTATGAGTTTAGGGCTTGGAAATTGGAGACCTTAATCTAGGGATTTGAGGAGTCATTTGTGGTCGGATTTTGGTATTCTTGATATGTATGAACTCGTAAGAGTGTAAGGATTCTAGTTTTGTGAATTTTATCAAATTCCGAGACGTGGGCCCGGGGGTCGGGATTTTTTATGTAAACTGCTTAATTTCGAGTGGGCTTTGTGTCCTTAGCATATTTTGATGGTATGAATCTGATTTTGGTTAGATTTGGAGCATTCGGAGGCCGAGTCGAGAGGCAAAGGCATCGTGGACTAGAGTTTGGACCGGATTAAGGTAAGTAATGATTGTAAATGCTGTCCTGAGGGTATAAAACCCCAGATTTCACATTATTGTGCTACTTGAGGTGACGCACATGTTAGATGACGAGCGTGGGGTTGTGCACCATTGGGGATTGTGACTTAGTCCGTCCCGTATGACTGTTTAACCGCGTATTTGATTGAAAACTGTTTGCTATCATCATGTTTTGGGCTGAATGCCATGTTTGGGCCTCATGCCAACTGTCTTGGACCCTTAGGTGATTTTTGCTACTATTCCTCACTGTTTTGACTTTATATTTGTACTCAGTCATGCTGTATTCTACTATTTTCATAACTCAACCATGTTTACTCCTTTTTTGACATTTTTAAATGATATTGTGGGTTGAGTATCATGTTTTACTATGCCTGAGTGGCTTTTAGAGATTTCTGACTGAGTGAGACCGAGGGTCTGTGTTGTGAGGTTATTTTGGGATCGGGTTGTGCGCCGTAACGATATTGTACTGATTCATGACTATGAGGCCGAGGGCCTGATTTGTTACACCATGAGGTAGCTTGTTATAAGGCCGAGTGCCTATTTGATTAGGCCACGAGATGGCTTGATATTGCGCTTGGGCTGTAAGGAGCCCCTCCCGGAGTCTGTACACCCCCAGTGACCGCGGGTACCCAGTGTGAGATGTGATATTACTTGAGGGGCTGTTGTTGTTCATGTTATTGCTCGAGGGGCTGGTTCTATTGGTATTTTGCCCGAGGGGCTGATTTGTGTTTCTATCCCTTTTCTCCCGGTTTTCATCACTCATTTGAACTGCTAAAAGAGGTTTTAAAGAGGGTTTTACTGAACTAAGGTGTTTTTACGAGCTTTTACTATTTTATTGCATTGTTCTGGTTTTATACTGTTTCATTGTAGCATTATGCTGTGTTTTACGTGTTTTCTTATCACTCATCTGCCTTTACTTTTATTACTTACTGAGTTGGCGTATTCACATTACTCCCTGCACTCTGTGTGCAGATCCAGGAGTCTTGGGTCACGCTAGCGAGGGCTGATTGCTTTCTAGCAGGCTATTCGGAGTTGACTAGGTAGTTGCTCGGCGTTTGCAGCCAAGTACTTCTCCTTCCTATCCTTATTTTCCTTTGTAATAGCTTTGTATTAGACTATTTAGTTTCTTCATTCTTTTAGACGGATGTTTAGATGCTCATGCCTGGTGACACCCCGATGTCGGGCTGTGTTGTTTCCGCATTGTCCTATTCTACTCTTTATTTTGGGATTTTTAGCTTATTTATGACTTAAAATGAATTATTATAACTGACTTAATTGGTTTGGGGGTTTGTGTTGGCTGGCTTTGTTTCACGATAGGCGCCATCACGACCAGATCTGGTTTAGGATTGTGACAAGTTAGTATCAGAGCTAAGGTTACATAGGTCTCACGAGTCATAAGCAGGTTTAGTAGAGTCTCGCGGATCGGTACGTAGATGTTTGTACTTATCCTCGGGAGGCTGCAGAACCTTTAGGAAAAACTTCACATTCTTGAATTCTACTCGTGCGTCCTTAATTCAGCTAAATGTAACTCTTTGAATTCCTTCCACGCGTTCGTATGCGCGCATGAACGCTCGGTATCGGCTTTGCATCAACGGCTTGTGATTCCCTAATCGAGGGGAGAGATATGATCTTTGTGTGTTGATGTGGGGCCAGTCTGGAGGACTTGAGGCCGGTCCTTGCCTTTAGCTTGAGCCCTGAGCTGTTGATTGCGTGAACACGTGTTTCTGGAGTTATATGTTTGATAGTGTCCCTATTAAGAGGAGTGATGACTGGATAGCTACGCGATGAGCATGATGTGACTGCGAGATGTGTTTATATGATTTGAATGAGACGAGAAGGGTCTACTTGGAGTAGCAAGAACTATCTGGTGCTTGATTTCCATCGTGATTTGGTGTATAGCCCCGAGTTGTGGGTGTGTTGACGGATCTTTTCATGTTGCCTAGTTGGGAAGTGAAGTAGATTTTACGTTGTGATATGAGTTCAGACTCAGGAAGATTAAGTGACTGCGTAATGTTTATGACGGTGGAAGGGTATAAAGAGATGTTAGTTTGAGGCGAAGCAAGTGGGTTATCTCTTGCGGAGTGTTCTGAAGTTTGTGTGATCCTTATGTTGTTTGTTAGAAGATCTCTTTTACCAGTGGAATAGATGTGGTGTAATTTGATTTGGGTCGTTTAAGAGAGTGGGCTTGACTGTTACGATGGTAAATGCGAGATTTGCAGAAGATTTGAAGTACTAGATGGTCTGTGTTGCACGAGCTTATGAAAGATTGAGTTTAATCTCACTATGGTATTATGACAATAATTGAGTATATGCATTATGAGTTGTTATGTGTTTTGATATATGGCTTTGAGCCAAGTGGGGGAGTCTGCTATTGATTAGTTGATTGCACGGTTATGTGCTATGTTGGTTCCAGTTTGAGGCGTACTGGTGAATCAGTTATGGCTTACGTAGGTTGAGACCGAGGATAGCTCGAGTAAAGGAAATTTCTATAAAGGTTATGTTATGCTTTATGGGTGTATGCGAATCACAGAATGACTTGAGTTATTATTGGTAAAGGATGTACGGTGCATAGAACATGAAGTTGCTTGGTTGCATTAACGTGAGGTTACATTCTGCGATGTCGGAGTGCTAATGGAACACAGGTCGTCCAGTCCGTTTGATCGGCCTAATTGCGGTTTGAGTAGAGTGGGTGACTCTCGAGAATGGTTCTAATGGATTCAAGATTTTACATGTAATAATTCGGAATTTTCAGGTTGTATATTTGGCTAGAAATTGAGGTTTGCATTGGAGGGTGTTACGACTAGTGGTATTTCTATATCATTATGGATCTTATACATCAGTATCAGGAAGGTGAAGGTAATAGCTTTAGATTCGCAGGAAGTCTCTTCAGGGTAAGTATTTCGGATGTGGTGCTTTTGGGGATATTTAAGAGAGTAGTCAGCGGCTTATGAGCCTTAGACGGTGTGATTTTATGCTTGGGTCTCGTGTGGTGAGTCTGAGTTGAGGAATTGCGGTATTATGGTAAGGGTTATGATTAGTTCTTTGGGTGCTTACGAGGTAATGAGTTTCTACAGGTGTTTCGCGGCAATGCTCTTGGGTTTTAGTGGCCTGCGTAGCTTGGTTGAGTTAGAAGGATTCAGTCCTGACAGTTAGTTTAGTGCAAATGGAATTCGGAGAGTTCTTGATGGTTTTTACCATGGTTAGAGAAGTATATTTTCTGCGAGCGTGAGGAACATGGGATGTGTAGTGATTTTCTTCTAGATGGGATCAATGGAAAGTTCTTGGCTAGTTGAGTACGTAGTTGCTTGTAGCTCGGAATGGATGGTATGTTATATGCGATATGTTGTGTAGGATTGAGATTTGCATGTGTAAGGTCACGGTTCAATTTTGAAAGGAAGGTCACAAATTCTTGGGTAGCATGGACAGTTTCAGATGACTAGATAAATAAGATCACTGATTGGTGTGGCTTGATAAGGACATACATTTCAGAAAGGGCAATGTGATTTAGTTAATAATACATCATTAGTATCGCGACTCTCTCTTGATTGGATCGACTACTGATATTCGAGTTTGCTTGGCGGCACAAAAGAATTTTTGGAGTGTCTCTCGTGGGATGATTGAGTATTAGAGATGTGTTGTATATTCGGACGGTGGAGTTGGGATCGGATATGGTGATTCAAGTGCCGTATTGATTTGGAGACTAGAAGTTCTCATAAACAGGTTAGGTCATAGTTGTGGACCGCATATATCGGTCTGGTGTGGTAACTATTGGAGGTTTGGAGACTCGAGTGGATCCTTGTTGCTTAGTATGCTAGATTTTGGTATGATATTGGGTATGGACTGGTTGTCTCCGTGTCATGTTATTCTAGGCTATTGTGCTAGGACGACATCATTGGCTATGCCGGGAATGTCACAGATTGAGTGGCGAGGTTCGACGAATTATGTTCCTAATAGGGTGGTTTCATTTGTGAAGACCCAACAGATGGCTGGGAAGGGTTGTCTTTCTTATTTGGCCTTCGTGATGGATGTCAGTGCAGAGACTCCTACCATTGATTCAGTTCCGGTGGTGAGGGATTTTTCGGATGTGTTTCCTACTGCCGGGCATGTCACCAGATAGGGTTATTGATTTCGGTATTAATCTGGTGCTGGGCACTGTATCATATGGCACCGACAGAGTTTAAGGAGTTGAAGGAGCAGCTTCAGGAACTCCTTGATAAGGGGTTCATTGGTAGGCCAGTATGGATGTATGTTCTACATCGTGTCGGCTTTGTTGACTCCGAGTTGTATTGTTGAGAGATGTGTTGATTCGATTGTTATTGAGCTTATTAGTGATCTGGGGAGATCTATGAGTTACCTTTCCATGTTGTGAGGCATTGGGATTTGTTGGTTATAGGCACATGTGATGCGGTTTTATTGGGGTCTCTTAGTGGAATTCGAGCGGGAAGAGTATTGGGTATTGCTCGATAGATGGCGTATCGGTTGTGTCCTTTTGTGTTTGTGTAATGTTATGTTAATTGCTTCGCCGTGGTTATGATGATTTGCTTTGGTTCTAAACATTAAATTGCGTGTGGTTGTCGATTTTGAGCATAGTGACTTGAGGTTTTTCATGTGGACCAACGTTTAGATAGGGTCGCGCATTGTAGCGAAGTTATGTGGAGGTATGACCCTTCGGGTTAGATTCGTGTGTTCTGTTTCTACGATGTGTGACGGGTTAGCATTGTGTGTGGTGGTACTGGTGAACTTGCGGTACAACTCTCTCATTTGTGTCATTTTTTATGATTTGAGTACGTTCGGATTGTTGCTTATTGGTGCGCGGATTGCATGAGTTGTTGCTTTAGATTGGATTGATATGTCATGTCACCAGAGTAGTTGTGTTGGATTATATGAGATCGTTGGGATCTATAATGAATACAAACGGACTCGGTTTCAGCGTGTTGGAAGGATAATATCAATGTTCGGCTCAGAAATTTGCTATGGTCTTTGCCAAAGGAGAAGTGACTTCACGAATGGTTGATCTAAGGAATGGTTGTGACTTTCTACATGTTTTGTTTATCATTGGCAGTATACGGAAGTGTTGGAATGAGGCTTTATTTGATAAGAGGTTTATTATCAATACTCGGTAGTTCTAAGCAACTGTTGTGATCAGAAGTTATCACTATGAGAGTTTGAGCTATGTGGTATATCATGTAATTGCATTTGAGGCTGCAGGTAGGGTTTGTTAAAGCTTGTTCGATCTTATTCAGAGTATAAATGTGAGATTCTGATCTTGTAGATGATTTTAGAAGTGGAAATGTGGTTCTAAGGTTTATGGGCTAGGTTGGATTGTGAAATTTCAGTTACATTGTGTTATCGGACCTATATGAGATAGGGTGATGTGGGATCACCCCCGGGTATGTGCATTGTAAGGTTACACAACAATTTGATGGTTTTCGGAACAACTCTGGGCACGTTCGAGGACGAACGTATGTTTAAGTGGGGGAGGATGTAACGACCTGACTGATTGTTTTGAGCTTTTGCACTTCGCTTGCCAGTTCTCGGGCAATGACTAGCCCCGTGTGCTGTATTATGACTTATGTAAATCGTCGGTTTTGGTTTTCAGGGTAATCGGAATGGATTTGGAAGAACAATTCTCAGTTGGAAGCTTAAAATTTGAAAGGTTTGACCAAGTTTTGACTTTTTAGCATTCGATCTCGGATTTTGATTTTTATGATTTGATTAGCTCCGTTAGGTGATTTTGGACTTGGGAGCACATCCGGAATGGGTTTTGGAGGTCCAGAGTAGATTTAGGCTTAAGTTGACAAAAATTGGAATTTTGGCGTTTTCCAGTTGATAGGTAAGATTTTGATATAGGGGTCGAAATGGAATTCCAAAAGTTGGAGAAGGTTCGTTGTGTCATTTGTGAGGTATGTGCAAAATTTCAGGTCATTCGGGCGAGGTTTGATAGACCTTTTGATCAAAAGAGAAATTTGGAAGTTTTTGAAACCTTAGGCTTGAATCCGATGTCATTTGGTTGATTCGATGTTGTTTTAGGTGTTTCAAAGATTGATGTAAGTTTGAATAGTGGTATATGACTTGTTCGTGCTTTTGTATGGGGCTCCGGGGGCCTTGGGATAATTTCGGATGGTTGACGGGAGATTTGGAGTTCGAATTTGGAGCTGAAGTGCTGAAACTCCTGTCATAACCGCACCTGCATCTTGGGGATCGCAGGTGCAGGCCCGCAAAAGTGCAATATGGGTCGCAAATGCGGAAATGGGCAAGAGGCGCTGGAACCGCAGATGCAGAAGATTGAGCGCACCTGTGCTAGCAGTTTGATCGCAGGTGCGGTCAAGGGCGCTTAATTCGATGCTGCTTTAGGTGTTTCGATGATTGGTGTAAGTTTGAATAGTGGTATATGACTTGTTCGTGCTTTTGGATGGGGCCTCAAGGTGATTTCGGATGGTTGACGGGAGATTTTGAGTTGGAATTTGGAGCTGAAGTGCTGAAACTCATGTCATAACTGCACCTGCGTCTTGGGGATCGCAGGTGCGGGCCCGTAGAAGTATATGGGTTGGAGATGCGGAAATGGGCAAGAGGCGCTGGAACCGCGGATGCAGATGATTGAGCGCACCTGCGCTAGCGCAGGTACGGGAGTTTGATCGCAGGTGCGGTCTGGGGCACTTAAGTGATTTGCGCAGAAGCGCACCTAGGACCGCAGGTGAGAGATTTTGTACCGCAAAAGCGGTTTAGCTGGGGCAGAATCTATATATTTGGTTCTTCGCGATTTTGAGTGGTTTTTCACCATATTTCATTCGGGAGAAAGCTTTGGAGAGCAAATTGAAGAGGGGATTCAAGAGGGTTTCGTGGAGGTAAGGTTTTTGGACCCTAAACTTGTTTCTATGATGAATTTTAACATTGTAAGCTTGAAATCTATGGAAAATTAGTAGCAGAATTGAGGGTTTAGGGCTTGGAAATTGGAGACCTTAATCTAGGGATTTGAGGGGTCATTTGTGGTCGAATTTTGGTATTCTAGATATGTATGAACTCGTGAGAGTGTAAGGATTCTAGTTTTGTAAATTTTATCAAATTCCGAGATGTGGGCCCGGGGTTCGGGTTTGGCCAATTTCGGGATTTTTTATGTAAACTGGTTAATTTCGAGTGGGCTTTGTTCCTTTAGCATATTTTGATGGTATGAATCTGATTTTGGTTAGATTTGGAGCATTCGGAGGCCAAGTCGAGAGGAAAAGGCAGTGCGGGCTAGAGTTTGGACCGGATTGAGGTAAGTAATGATTGTATATGCTGTCCTAAGGGTATGAAATCCCGGATTTCACATCATTGTGCTACTTTGAGGTGACGAACATGCTAGATGACGAGCGTGGGGTCGTGCACCGTTAGGGATTGTGACTTAGTTCGTCCCGTATGACTGTTTAACCTCGTATTTGATTGAAAACTATTTGCTATCATCATGTTTTGGGTTGAATGCCATATTTGGGCCTCGTGCCAACTGTCTTGGACCCTTAGGGGATTTTTACTACTATTCCTTACTATTTTGACTTCATATTTGTACTCAGTCATGCTGTATTCTACTATTTTCATAACTCAGCCATGTTTACTCCGTTTTTGACATTTTTAAATGATATTGTGGGCTGACTATCATTTTTGCTATGCCCGAGTGGCTTTTAGAGATTTCTGACTGAGTGAGGCCGAGGGCCTGTGTTGTGAGGTTATTATGGGATCGGGCTGCGCCGCAGCGGTATTGTACTAATTCATGACTATGAGGCCGATGGCCTGATTTGTTATGCCACAAGGTGGCTTGTTATAAGGCCGAGCGCTTGTTTGATTATGCCACGAGATGACTTGATATTGTGCTAGGGCTGTAAGGAGCCCCTCCCGGAGTCTGTACACCCCAGTGACCGCGAGTACCCAGTGTGAGATGTGATATTGCTCGAGGGGCTGTTGTAGTTCATGTTATTGCCCGAGGGGCTGGTTCTATTGGTATTTTGCCCGAGGGGCTTATTTGTGTTTCTATCCCTTTTCTCCTTGTTTTCATCACTCGTTTGAACTGCGTTTTTACCAAACTAAGGTGTTTTACGAGCTTTTACTATTTTATTGCATTGTTCTAGTTTTATACTATTTCATTATAGCATTATGTTGTGTTTTATGTGTTTTCTTATCGCTCAGTTGCCTTTACTTTTATTACTTACTGAGTTGGCGCATTAACATTACTCCCTGCACTTTGTGTGCAGATCCAGGAGTCTCGGGTCACGCTAGCGAGGGCTGATTGCTTTTTAGCAGGTTGTTCGGAGTTGACTAGGTAGCTGCTCGGCGTTCGTAGCCAAGTACTTCTCCTTCCTATCATTATTTTCCGTTGTAATAGCTTTGTATTAGACTATGTAGTTTCTTCATTCTCTTAGACAGATGTTTAGATTCTCATGACTGTGACACCTCAATGTCAGGCTGTGTTGTTTCTGCATTCTCCTATTCTACTCTTTATTTTGGGATTTATAGCTTATTTATGACTTAAAATGAATTATTATAACTGACTTAGTTGATTTGGGGGTTTGTGTCGGCTGGCCTTGTTTCAAGATAGGTGCCATCATAACCGGGTCCGGTTTAGGGTCGTGACACTTGCGGATCACATAGTTTTTTCATGCATAATTTTTCTGGATAGACATTCCCCATTCATGTGGGGAATTGTTGGGTTTTGTTAATTAAAACAAAAGAGGTGTGAATGAAAAATGGTGGAAAAAGAAATGGAGGGAAATGAAAATTTGAATTAGGCTCTTTTACAAAGAAACTTTGTCCCTCATTGGATAGGAAGAGGAAAGTTCTTGTGCTTATATACAGAAGCACTTCTTCTAGCTCTTAAAGAGTTGAGAAGAGAGTAAGCCTCGCGTCGTCGTGGTCATCGCTCGGCTTCGCCTCCGGCTTCGGATTTGGTCAAATAATTGATTGATAATTTTTTGGACCAAATGTAGTTTCCATTTTCGTCATTTAATATTTTCTTTCCTAATATTTTTGCGTGGAAAATTATTAAATTCGCGGCACTTCTAACGGTCAATTTTGTGACCAGCCATTTCGTTGAACAGAAATTCTGGCGAATAGATACCTCTTCAACCGAACAGGCACCTTTGCACATGTTGGAACTCAACTTTGTTGTCTATTAATAGAGAGGCTCAGCCTCATTTTTCACCACCGACAATATGAAAATCTCTCCCCTCTATCTATTGCATTCTGCATTGTTTTTCAAAGCAAAAATGTAAGCATTTTGTATGATTTGCTCTGCCATTTGAGTTTGCCAAAGTTCTATGATTTGAAGTGACGTTATCACAGAATAGTTATTCCGTTCTATCTTGGTAGAAAATAATCTGAAACCTTGGGCAACTGTAAGGGGATTAAATTCCTTAAAGGACATACAAGAAAATTGTAGGGTCGGAATTTTTTTCTGTTTTGTTTTCTTAAACTAACGTTTTCTAGTTTTCTGGTTTTGAATACAGAGAATTAACACTTTCTACTCTCTCTCTATCTTTCATTTTACTTGACATTATAAATTTCCTTATTAGTTTGTTCTAAAAAATAACATATTTTATAAAGACAATTTAATTTTACTTTATATTTTTGGATGATTTATAGAGTAATACAAATGCTATGTTATACTTAAGATCACAAGTTCAAAAAGACTTTTTTATTTTGAAGTTTTCACAATGAGTTAGAATATATCACATAAATAATAAATTGGAATTTAAAGAGTTCGCTTTTGAATGTTCTAGATTAATTGGATCATGGATGTGCCATTTGTGGGACGATCTCGTGTAACTTATATGACCTAGAAATAGGACCTAGTCCTTTGGGCCATGTGTTTACCGTGAAAATGGTAATAATAATTAAATTTGATTTTATGGTTCAAAAAATACGTGATCTATTTTTATGCTAGTTGCTAGGCAATGGATGCTAAGTAAAAGATTAGGAAGCAAGATTATAGCTTGAAAACAATGTAATAATCAAACCAAATGGCTGGAGATCGGGGCCTCGAGCTGGCATATATGGGGCCTCGAGGCTGAGTCGGGTGCTCGACTTAGAGTAATCGAAGGAGGATTAACAGTTATGAGAGCTGCAATGGTGGCTCTTTATGATCAATGATAAGCAATAAATGAAGAACAATAAATATAACACAAAGAATATAAGCAATAAATGGAAGTAATGAGATCAAGAGAATATGTTAGAGAGCAGAGAGAATGTTCTTGTGTATTTAATATTGAGTATCAGATGTCCTACAAAATGACAAGGATCCCCTTTATATATGAGGGGGAATCCCTGTCGCGCCCCCTTTTTCCCTCCTCGCGGAGAGAGGTCCGGGTTTCGACATTCCATGAGGTGTGATAACTCATTTTCTTTTTGGGAATTGGGTATTTGAAGAGTTGTCACCTAATGGATTATGGTGCGTTAGGGAACCTAGAGTGATTAACTCTTGGGTTGGTTTGCATTACCAGAGATTAGGGTAAGAGCTTGAGATAACCTCGAGGGGAAGGTGTTAGGCACCCCTCTTGGTCCACAACTGTGGGTCCCGACCAAACTTATATTTTTACAAATTAGTCCATGCAAATAATTGAATCAAATAGGTGCAGTATGTTTGAACAAGTCAAGTAGTGAAATAAAGGTTGAACAAATTATGAAGAAAAGTTTTAAACAAGGAGAAGGATAGGGGGTGAAGAGGGGTCCTAGGTTGTTTATCCTACGGGATCACCCCATGCAATGTCCGGTAAACACTCCTCAATTAGGGGCTACACGTGACATTAGCGTGTAGTCATCATATCCTACGTCAACCCTTCCCATCCCCTTATTGGTCATGCAAAGCGAGTGTGGGTCATCGATTCCTATTGCGTGCTACTACCCATCCCTTCTTAATAGTCCCGAAGGGAATTAGGACCTCTTCCTATAGGCAATTCTAGACATAACCCTAAGGCTTAAAGGCAAAACTCTAAGGTGGCAGTCAAAGAAAAGCAATTTAGGACTTTCACATAAATGGAGCAATTAAAGGCTCATAGTTTCCTCCGCAAACAAGCATACATGCAGCGTGACTCAACCACAAATAAGGTCTTTAGCAATCAAAGTCCTAAAATAGGATTTCTAGATGATTATGCAGGAATAAACCACTTTCAGATGCCGAAGTCACAACCTATTAGTTGCCTAGGATCTCTTTTAAAAGCTCATTAGGATTCAGAAACATTGAGTGACAGAAATAACTTCAGAGCAGTGCAAGTTTTGAAAATGCCCTAAGGCTTGCCTACATGCAGGACTGATACTCATGTTAATGCAGAAACAAGAAAGTTTTGAAATAATCCCTTTTAAACCTACAGGCGGGATATTTAATGAGATTACAACACTTTTGAAAGGACTAATTTTCGAAAAAAGAGTTATTGCCCAGTTTTGAGAAGTAAACTAGGCGAGGTACATTTGATCTATTAGGCTAATTCGAATTACCAGATAGAATTGCGAATTAGATCACGGTGTCTAGGCGTATTACTATTTTTAGTCAACTTGCAGTAACATATGAAAGGCTTGCTGAATCGGAATTACACCCTATAGGCATGGTATCTACACTTGAGTTGATTTAAAACATGATGACTTGGAAAGAAACATGGTTTCTACATGACAAATGCAGGATTTAAGAACATGATTCGTATCTGATGCAAGTGACATTAAAAGTGAAGTCCTTAATAGGCATGGTTTCTATTATGATGCAAATGAGTTGAAAGCGAAACCCTACAAACATGCTTCAACTATGCAAATGCAATCAGATTCAACAGGAACAAAAACCCTATAGGCATGTTCTCTAGTGAGTGAGGCAAGCAGATTCGAAATTAAATCCTAAAGTAGGATTTCTACCCAAGTTACCCCATAAAGTATATATCTACCCACCCTTTCACTAAATACCCCAAATAGCTGTTTACAAATTATTATAGGCCAACAAATGAATTATATTAGTGAAATAAAAATTAAGAAGCTATTCTATAGAGAGCTTGCAATCAGGCCATAGTTACCCAAAGCCTCCAATGGTCTTTCAATCCTTGTTTCCATAGACAAATCAGAGTCTAGATGCATCAAAGTTCCCTAAGGGTCTAAAGGACCCCGAACAATGCTTAAACCTAGACTTAATAGCCAAGCATTGAACCAGTGCAGTGTGGAAAGCCAGCCTCAGTATGCTAGAGTTCCAAGGGTTCTCAAGGGGATCCCAAGGCAGTACACATACTAGAGGGGGCAGAACTTATTAAGTAGGAGTAGAGTGAAAGTGCAAGACACATGTTTGAAAGGAGTTTGTTAAAAAACTAGACTGAAAGGTCCATTCTAAAAGCAATTAGTGACAGAGATGGTTGAAATAAGTTGGATTAGTAAAATAGAGTTCAAACACTTCAGGGTAAGACCACACACATCAAGTGAATGAATTCAGTAATCACACATGGGGTTAAGAGGGTTTGGGGATACATATACATTGACTGCAGACACCTGACCCCAGCAAGAGTATTAGGACCGGTATGGACATGCTCAGAGATAGTTGGACACTGACATAATCACAAACTAGTCATGAACACATAGAGGAAGGATAAGGGATTTGGGATTCACAAAGTGGTAAGTGCACAGTAGGTAAAAGAATACAATTGTCCAGGCATGCTTGAATCATACAAAGGGAATACATGAATTTAAAGGGAGGGGAATCATATCAGCATGCTTAGATACAGACTTCACAACAAAACCACAAGTAAAAGCAGGCTATAAATAAAAGAAACTGAAATAGGAATAGAAACATGTTGTTGTTGAGACGTTAAATTAAACTAGGACATACCAGTGGGGATAGAGGTAAGCAAAATGAAAGAACCAAGGTTTACAGATGATTAGCCTTGGCTTGCAGCCGGCTAATAGTAGTAGAATAACACAGTGTTTTTTAAGTAAGAGAGGGGTTTTTGAAAGCCAAGTCTCATGTCTTGTTAATAAAAGACTTAGGGTATTTATAGCTTTGAAAATGAGTATAAAATAAGGTAACAAGTAAAGGTTTATCACAATTATGGAAGTAATCACAATTAGAATCTAATTAATACAAGTACTCCCCTTTAATCAAGGAATTACTACTTAAACGGATACCAACAGGGATAACCAAGGAAACAAAATCAGTTGAGAAAGACTGGTTTTCACCATATAAGGGGTAGTAAAAGTATAGAGCATATGACTGAGTCTAAGTACAAAATACACTAATTAGGGAAATGATTTAGCAAGAATGAAGCACCATAGCAAATAAGGAAATGGAATCAATCAACTTAAACAGCCGAGTAAAATTTTAGGGTTTTATAAGAAAATCTTGCAATCAAACCATAAATTAAGGAAATCAGGATCAATTAAGAGGGAGTAATGATTCTGTACTTCAACATATAAATAGAGAAGAACGAACAGGCATAGCAGATATGCAATGTCAGCCATATCGATAGAAAGAAGCAAGAGATGAGCAAACAAGATGGACACAATCATACAGAAGTGATACGAGTAGGCTAAGGACTTAGTAGAAAAACCCATTCGAAGCATGGTAACCAAAAGAAACTTAACAAAGTCAAGTAGTCATGGCTAACACACAGAACCAGAGTGAAGAAAACCAATCTAACACACAGAAACAGGTAAAGAAGATTAGGCCTACACACAGAAACAAGTAAAAAAAATCTTTAAGAAATTAGGGCTTTTTAACAGAGTTAAGTTAAAAAGTAGTAAGAACTTAGAATCGGTCAAGATAAACAAAGAAAAAGGTTTAATCATAAAAAAATCAGCCGAAACAGGTATAGAAAGAACTCTGAAAACCCTAGTTTCTCAAAGGGAGTAAAAATGGTTTAAAGTAGAAGATCTTTCAGAAAAAAGCTCGAGAATAAGCAAGTCATAGAAGGAGATAGGCTTAAAGCATAAAAATAACATAGATCTGAGAGATTCAGAAGAGAGTTAGGGTTTTCAAAAAGAAAACCAAGTAAAAATTAAAGGAACCTGTTGAAACTGCACCGATCGTGACATATAAGGTGTGATTTTACCCAAAATCACACCGGAGACCCATAAGTAACAGGAACAGAAACCCTAGGTCCAAATCGACATGGCCTAGGATCCTTGAGGGCCTTAGAGATAATGACCAGAGTGATGAGAGACCCATTGTAGGCTTGGGTTTGAAAGGGTGGTCGCCAGAGATGACCGGAGAAGGAGGCGGTGAAAAGTGATTAGTGTTAGGTCGAGAGAAAAGAGAGATGAGAGCATCTGAGGGCGACACCCTTAGAAAAGTTATTAGGGTTACAAGGGTCTCTTAGAATTAAAAAGGAAAGGTTGAACGAGGGCTGTTGATCTAAAGATCAACGGCCAGGATTTAGGATGGCTTGGGTCGGGTAGACGTGTATAGGATCTGGGTCGGGTGGTTTTGGGTGTGAAATTGGGCTGGAAAGGGGTCCAATTTTGGCTATAATTGAAAGCCAAATTTGGTTGTTATTTAAATAGCCAATTTCACCTATTTAATATAAAAAATAACAGGCAATTTTTGGAAAATAAATTTAAGGTGCCAAAATGATTTGAAATACATAATTAACAATTTAAAAATACAAGATCCAATTTTATGCGTATAAAACATAATTAAATCTTAAAAGGGCTAATATTGCAATTATGTACAATTTAGATTTAAAAATACTAAATATAATTGTAAAAATATATAAAAATTATATTAGCCATATTTTGGCATAAATATAGAAATTAAATAGATGAATTATCAAAAAAATAATTTTGAAAACAATTATTGGGGATTTTATAGATAAAAAGGGAGAAAATAAGTCAATTTAATCCTTTAAGATTATGGGAAAAATAATAAAAACCTTGGACATGCTTATATATGCATATATATGCTATTTTGAAGGTAGTTATGCATATTTAAAATATATAGGGAAAAATTGGGTATCAACAACTGCCCCTCTTTACCCGGGAAGGATGAAAGAGTTTACGGGTTAAGACATGATGGCCAATTTTGACCGGACGAGATGTTTAGAAAGACAGAGGCTGAGCTCCGGTTTCCGAGTTGCCTACATATCCGTGGTTTTATAGGAATCAGTCCATGTGTAGTTCTGGATTCACCTGCGGAGTATACCGATGAAATTTTGTATGAATGTACACGAGGTGAGGAAGCGGTTACGATGAGCATTTAAGGCTCGGGACGGTTGGAGGGAAATGGAGTGGGATTGCTCCTGCTAGGATAGCGGTTGCTTACTGATTACCTGCAGATAAAAAATGCTACAAACGTATTTGCAAAAATTTAAACATGATACATATTCACTTTGGACAATGAAGGTTGTCTTCGGACGACTAAAGATGACGTCCTGGGCCATGAATTATTTAATGAGGGATTCGTAGGCCATGAAATGATGTTCTCGGGCTATGAGGATAGTGCCTCCGAACCATGATGCCTTTGAATAATGATATGCAAAAGATTGAAAGAGATCCTCAAGCCATGACATGGTGTTTTCGGGCTATGAAGATGGTGCCTCTGAACGATGACGCCTTTGGATGAGTTAGCGATATTTTAGCTCATAAAGGATGCAGTAGTATGATGCAGACAAGATAGAGCTCAGTCTTGCGAATTGAAGGACAGAACTTAGCCCGTAAGAGAAGAGAGATAAATAGTGCTTGGGATAGCGCTTAGTTTCGAAGAAAATTGGAGGCAGAGCTTAGCCTCGAAAGGCAGGAGAGTAGCCTTATGGAAAGATGCGAATGCAGGTGGAGGTAGAGCTTAACCTCAGAAGGCAGAATGGTAGCCTTATGCAAATTAGAAGGCAGAATAGCAGCCTTATGCAATGCAGATGCAAATGGAGGTAGAGCTTAACCTCGGAAGGCAGAATGGCAGCCTTATGCAAACTGGAAGGCAGAATAGTAGCCTTATGCAATGCAGATGCAGATAGAGGTAGAGCTTAACCTCAGAAGGCAGAATGGTAGCCTTATGCAAACTGGAAGGCAAAATAGTAGCCTTATGCAATGCAAATGTAGATGGAGACATCGTTTAGTCTCGAAAGGCAGAATGATAGCCTTATGCAAATTGGAAGGCAGAATAGTAGTCTTATGCAATGCAAATGCAGATGGACACAATGTTTAGCCTTATGCAAATTAGAAGGCAGAATAATAGTCTTATGCAATGCAAATGCAGATGGAGACAACGTTTAGTCTCGAAAGGTAGAATGGTAGCCTTATGCAAATTGGAAGGCAGAATAGTATCCTTATATAGTGCAAATGTAGATGGAGACAACGTTTAGTCTCAGAAGGCAGAATGGTAGCCTTATGCAAACTGGAAGGCAGAATAGTAGCCTTTTGCAATGCAAATGCAGATGGAGACAACGTTTAGTCTCGGAAGGCAGAATGATAGCCTTATGCTAATTGGAAGACAGAATAGTAGCCTTATGCAATGCAAATGCAGATGGAGACAACGTTTGGTCTCGGAAGGCAGAATGGTAGCCTTATGCAAGAAATAAAATAACAAATGACAGTAGATTTTTCTTAGCTGATAGCAGATTGCGGCGTTGTGATTACTGGGAACATTATGACATACGGAACATCACTAGTGTGTGCTGATAGCAAATGTTGGTAAGTGCAACGGTTCTGAGAATCATATTTTGAACAATGTTTGTCCTGTGAGCGTATAGTATATCTAATGATTTCACAATCCTAGTGCCTGCATTCAAAGAAAAATCGTGAGTTTTGTAAGGGGGAAGGTTAGCTTGTATCCCTGCTGGCTTTTCTTGACTCGTTCGGCTTTGATCTAGTGATACCGTCTGTATTATTGGGGTAGCATTGCTAAACAAGTATTTTCAATAATAAACATGCATGATTTTGTAAAAGTATGGCATAAAATAACTTTTAGATAAACCGACAACCGTGACGTAGTTCAGGACATTGCAAGCTCTCCTGCTACGGAATTTTGAGGGTCCTCCTCAAAATTTTGCCCCAGTTAGATGGGTTGACATTTTTGACTGTTGCTCGTATGGCGATCAGCTGAAATTACTTCGAAATTTTGAGGGTCCTCCTCAAAATTCTGCCCTAGTTTCCAATTGCGGGGGAAAATGAAATTTTATTGCATTATGACCGAACCCATAGGGCTGCCTACATATCCTCTCTTAAATGGGAATCAGGTCAGGCGTAGTTCAATTTACATCATATAAGGAAAGCATAAAGACTACACATAGTAACGCTTGACTGCATCTGAATTGATCGGCTTTGGCTAGACTTCTCCATCCATTTCTGTAAGTATGAGGGCTCCTCCTGTCACAACCCGATGGACCATGTATGGACCCTGCCAGTTGAGAGAGAACTTCCCTTTGGCTTCATCTTGATGCGGAACAATTTTCTTTAACACCAGCTATCCCGGTGCAAACTGTCTTGGCTTGTCTCTTTTGTTGAAGGCTCTGGACATTCTGTTCTGATAGATTTGACCATGGCAGACTGCATTCATTATCTTTCCGTCTATAAGGGCTAGTTGCTCATAACGACTTTTTACCTACTCTGCGTCATCGAGCTCAACTTCTTGTATGATCCTTAGGGAAGGAATTTCTACCTAAGCGGGAATGACAACTTTTGTACCGTAAACCAGCATATAGGGGGTTGCCCTGGTTGATGTGCGGACTGTGGTGCGATACCCTAATATAGCAAATGATAATTTCTCGTGCCACTATCTATGATTCTTTATCATTTTCCTCAATATCTTCTTGATATTCTTGCTGGCAGCTTCTATGGCTCCATTCATCTGAGGACCGTAGGCTGTGGAATTCTTGTGTTTGATCTTGAAAGTTTCGCACATAGCTTTCATCAAGTCGCTTTTGAGGTTGAAGCCATTATCAGTAATAATTGACTCTGGAATTCCGAATCGACAAATAATGCGGTCGCGGACAAAGTCTGCCACAACTTTCTTAGTCACTGCTTTGTTAAGATGCTTCTTCGACCCATTTGGTGAAATAGTCGATGGCTACTAGGATAAACATGTGTCCGTTGGAAGCAGTAGGATCGATTGGTCCAATAACATCCATTCCCCAGGCGGCGAACGACCACAATGAGCTTGTTTTGTTAAGCTCGCTTGAAGGTACCTTTATCATGTTTGTATGTATCTGGCAGCGGTGGCATTTTCGAACATACTATATGTAGTCTATTTCCATAGTCATCCAAAAGTAACCAGCCTGGAGTATCTTCTTTGCTAAGACAAAACCATTCATATGTGGACCGCATGTCCCAATATGAATTTCCTCTAGTAGCCTAGATGCTTACTTTGCATCGACACATCTTAATAATCCTAAATCGGGAGTCCTCCTATAAAGGATTCCTCCGCTATGAAAGAAGTTGTTGGACAATCTCCGAAGTGTGCATTTCTGAGTAGGATTCGCAAGCTCCGGGTACTCTCCTTTTGCTAAATATTGCTTGATATCATGAAACCAAGGCTTTTTGTCTGCTTCCTCTTCAACATGAGCACAACAAGCTGACTGATTATTGATTTTCACCGAAATGGGATCAATGAAATTCTTGTCGGGATGCTGTATCATAGATGATAGGGTAGCCAATGCTTCGACGAACTCATTCTAGATTCTGGGAACATGCTGGAATTCCGTCTTCGTGAACCTCTTTCTCAATTCCTATACATGATGCAGATACGGGAGTATCTTGGTGTTCTTGGTTGTCTATTCTCCTTGTACCTGATGTATAAGCAAGTCTGAATATCCAATCACTAGCAGCTCTTGAATGTTCATGTCAATGGCCATTTTGAGTCCTAAGATGCAGGCTTCATACTCGGCCATATTGTTGTTGCAGGGGAACCTGAGTTTGGCAGACACCGGATAATGCTGACCGGTTTCTGATATTAGGACTGCTCCTATGCCAACTCCTTTGAAGTTTGCTACTCCATCGAAGAATATTCTCCAACCGTCATAGGATTCCGCAATGTCTTCTCCTATGAATGATACCTCTTCATCAGGAAAATACATTTTTAGGGGTTCGCATCCTCCATCCATGGGGTTTTAGCAAGGTGGTCTGCCAGTGCCTGTCCCTTGACCGCTTTCTGAGTTACGTAAATAATGTCGAACTCACTCAACAGGATTTGCCACTTGTCTAGCTTGCCGGTGGGCATGAGCTTCTGAAAGATGTACTTCAAGGGATCCATTCTTGATATGAGATATGTAGTATAAGCGCAGAAGTAATGTCTCAGCTTCTGAGCTACCCAAGTCAAAACACAACAGGTGAGTTCCGATAGAGAATACCGGTCCTCGTACGAGGTAAAATTTTTACTGAGGTAATAAATGGCTTGTTCCTTCCTCCCTGTTTCATTGTGCTGCCCCGAACGCAGCCAAAAGCTCCATCTAACACTGCAAGGTAGAGTAATAATGGTCTACCTGGCTCGGGCGGGACTAAGACTAGTGGTGTTGACAAGTACTCCTTGATTTTATCGAAGGCCTTTTGGCAGTCATCGGTCTTTGGTGGCAGTGTCCTTATTTAACATCTTAAAGATTGGCTCACAGATAACTGTAGACTGTGCTATGAATCGGCTGATGTAGTTAAGCCTTCCCAAGAAACTCATCACATCCTTCTTGTTCCTTGGCGGTGGTAGTTCTTGAATGGATTTGACTTTCGATAGATCCAGTTCTATTCCTCGGCGGCTCACAATAAACCCAAGCAATTTCCCAGCAGGAACCCCAAATGCGCACTTTGCGGGGTTAAGTTTCAGGTTGTATCTTCGCAATCTATTGAAGAGCTTCCTCAGATCTTCTATGTGGTCAGTGGCCTTCTTGGATTTGATGATAACATCATCTACATATACCTCTATTTCCTTGTGTATCATATCATGGAAGATGGTAGTCATGGCCCTCATATAGGTGGCCCCTGCATTCTTCAGGCCGAATGGCATCATCTTGTAGCAGTACACTCCCTACGGCATAATAAAGCCATTTTCTCAGCATCTTCCTCATCCATCTAGATCTGATGATAACCAGCGAAGCAATCTACAAATGATTGTAGCTCATGCTTGGCGCAATTGTCAATCAGGATGTGTATATTTGGCAAAGGAAAGTCGTCTTTCAGACTGGCCCGGTTGAGATCCGGGTAGTCAACATAAAGTCTAACCTTCCCATCCTTCTTTGGCACTAGCACAATGTTGGCTAACCATGTCAAGTATTATACTACCATGAGAACCTTAGCGTTGATCTGCTTGGTGACTTCTTCCTTGATTTTCAAACTCATATCAGGCTTGAACTTTCTGAGCTTTTGCTTTACCGGTGGACACATTGGATCAGTTGGCAGTTTGTGTGCCACAATAGACGTACTCAGACCAGTCACATCATACGACCAGGCGAATATGTCCTCATACTCCTTTAGAAATTCTATGTATTCTTTCTTCTTTGATGGCGATAGGTGAATGCTGATTCGCGTTTCCTTGATGTTTTCTACATCTCTCAGGTTGACAATTTCGGTCTCGTCCAGGTTGGACTTGAGTATATTCTCAAAGTTCTCAACTTCTTTGACAATCTCGTCAGGTATGTCATCTTCCTTTGAATCCATGTCTGTTTGTTGCGTTGTCTTATTGCATGTCACAGTCATTGGTTCATCAAGATAAGTAATAGTAATGCTGTATTGGTAAAGCAAGGAGAAAAAATAATAGTAATAATTATTAATTCATAAGAAAAATAAAAAATGCTTTTGATAGATTGAGTAACGGTTTTGAACATCGAAGATCTTATTGCGGGAATGAAAAAAAATGCGAAAAGAAAATTATTTATTAAATAAAATAGTGAGTAATGCTTGTTTTAGCCTTGCTACCCCGAGGCTCGTCGGTCTTTGGTTGTCCTGATGGTCCAATTCTTGAGATGTTCCCCTCTGCTCACAACCTGTATGGAAGGGCTTTTCTCCCCCTCATCCTTGAGAATAACGCAACAGTCCATATCAGTGTCCTCTAGAAACAAGTTTTTCACTGCTGCAAGTGCTTCTTCTTCATCTGACCCATAAATAATGTCGGCATGTTGGAAGGTCTGCTCCAGATGCGGTATTGGATGCTCTAGTGGGTAGTAAGGACCGCGCCATGGTGGCGACTAGCTATTGAATTCTTCCTAGGTGTATTCGTATTCCAAACCGAAGGTAGTTCCATGTTTCTTGTGTTTTATGGGTTTAGAGATTCCTTGGAGGTTCTTGCCGAGCCCTTTGCCAGGTTTGTACCTACTCCAACTCAGTATACTCTCGATTTTGCTATCCCACCATTTGTTTTTGTCGATAGCATTGACCCGCTCAATGTGGTGGTAAGTTTCTCCACCCAGCTTCTTTCTTCCCTTGATCACCGGAATGGTCTGGCGACTGTATATAGGGTTGCTACCGTTGCCGTGAATGATCACTTCCTGGTGATTCCATTCAAACTTTGCTGCCTGATACAGCGTTGAAGCTACGACCCCAGCAACATGAATCCATGGCCATCCCAACAGCAAGTTGTAAGATGCTGGTACATCTATTACCTGGAAATCAACCTCAAACCAGGTTGGTCCCATCTACAGGCATAGACTAATCTTACCAATTGTGGACCTCTGAGAACCACCGAAGGCTTTCACATTGATTGCTCCATCCTTTATCTCATGTAGCCCTTTACCCAACTTCTTGAGTGTTACCAACGGACAAATGTTAAGACTGGAACCTCCATCGATCAAGATTTTGGTGATGAAGTAATCTTCGCATTGCATGGTGATGTGCAGTGCTTTGTTGTGCCCCAGCCCTTTAAGTGGAAGCTCGCCCTCATAAAAGGTGATCTTATGGCTTTCTAGCACTTGTCCTACCATATTAGCCACTTCCCCACTAGTGATGTTATTTGGTACGTACGCTTCATTTAGCACCTTTAACAAAGCATTCTTGTGCGTCTCAGAATTTTGCAGAAAAAAGAGAATGGATATTTGTGCTGGCATCTTGTTTAACTAGCCGATGACCGAATATTCCTTGGCCTATATTTTCCTTCTAAGGTCGCCCGGACCTGCCTCAATAAGGGGCGGCTGATTGGAGGCCTGCTTGCTTGATTCAACTAGATGTTTAGGGGTATAGACTCTACCAGTTCTTGTCATACCCTGTGCTACGACAGTATCTTCAATCCTGACCTTGCCTTTTTTTCTTGCCTTGGCTGTATAGTCCCAGGGTACAACATTTGTATAGAATGGTGGCAAGGTTGACATCACCACTGGGATCAGCGCGGCAATCCTCACTTCGAATGGAACATGTGCCTTGGGTGGCAAGACTGCAACCTCAAATGGTGTGGGTGCATTTGTCGGAGACACGAATTCAACCTCAATTGGTGCCGGTGCCTTTGCGGATGATGCTGCTTCAAACTCAAGAGGTATAGACATATTCACCTCAATGTCCTCAGATGGTTGGATCTGGACTATGATTGGATTAAGAGTAATTGTTGGTTTCTTTAGGTCGTCGCCTTCTGAGATCAACCCGATTGATCCCTCGGGATCCTAGTCATCTTCTACTTCGATCATATGGATACCTCCACCCTTATGGTCTGGCAGAGGGTTGTTGCAGACGTTTGGAGCGGGTTCCTTTGCCACAATGATCTTGTTATCAATCAAAGACTGTATCTTGTCTTTCAAGGAGCGACATTCATCGATGGTGTGCCCTTTCATGCCGGAGTGGTATGCACAAGACTTGTTTGGGTTAACCCACTGAGAAGGATTATTAGGGGTTGCAGCAGGGATAGGGGTGACATAACCAGCAGCTTTGAGCCTCTCATACAGCTAGTCGATGGGTTCAACGATGGCTGTATATTGTTTTGGAGGTCTGTGATCAAAATTAGGTCGGGGTCTAGGGAAATTTTGGCATGCAGGGGGTGATTGATAATGGGATGGTTGAGCATTATAAGTTTGGTAGACATGAGCGGGTTGGGAGTATCTGGGTGAAGTAGGTTGATATATAGGAGGTGGAGATGACTGATAAGTTAGTGAAGAGCTTGGTATGAGGGTGCTTGGTAATTTGGGGTTGGCTAGTATGTGAGTGGAGGTGTTGGGTAAGCTTGGTATTTAAGGGGAGAATTGGTCCTTTGTGCAACCATCACGGCCCCGTACGTCCCTTTTCTTGGACACACCACCGGACTGTAAAGCCTTATTCGTGGCTTGCATGGCTTCGAAAATTTGTAACCATACCACAATTAATACCTTTTTCAGTTCTTTCACCTAATTTGATAATATCGGAGAACTTGTAGTTCTCAATCATCATCAGCTGTTCATAGTATTACGGGTCCTAAGCTCGGACAAAGAACTTGTTCATTTGCTCCTCTTCTAAGGTGGGTCTGACCTTAGCAGTTTCGGACTTCTAGCGAGTAGCATACTCGCAAAACTTCTCCGTGGGCTTCTTCTTCAAATTCTAGATATAGAACACGTCTGGTGCATTTTCTATATTAAACCTAAATCTGTCCATAAAGTCAGATGCCATGCCCACCCAACTTGACCACTTCTTGGGATCTTGGCTGATGTACCAAGATAATGCATCTCCCTTCAAACTTCTCATGAATAGCTTCATGCAGATCCTTTCATCCTTCCCTACTCCAACCAGCCTGTCGTAATATGTCCTCAGATGGACCCTTGGATCACCCGTACCATCAAACATTTCGAACTTTGGAGGTTTGTACCCCTCAGGCAGTTCGACATTAGGTTGTATGCAAAGGTCCTCATAGTTCAGCCCCTCGATTCCTTTGCTTCCCTCAACGCCGTGAATCCGGCTGGTCAGTTTCTTAAGTTCCTCGGCTAAGTTCCTGATAAGCAGATCCTTTTCATCAGACTCAGATGTGCATGAGATAGGTTGGGTGGAGTCTGGCATGGTCTTCACGTAGATAAGATTGTTATGGTGGCCTCGTGTATGGGTGTGAAAATGGTCATTTGTGGAGTTCTGAGGTTCTGGGATGAGCAGTGGAATTTTGTTTGGGGTATGGCAGGTGTTACATTGGTTCTTTGGTGGAGCAGCATGATGGTGAGGCGCATGATGATTCTATTGTTTTGGGATATTTTGAGGAGGTGTAGGGTTTTGAGTGTTGGGGAAGTTGATATCTGGGGTGTTGAGGGAAAATGACAGGTTTGCCAGATTTCGAACCTGATCGAGCTCTTCCTAGAATTTCAACAGTTTCTGTTCAAGTTGTGACACATTCTCGTTAGGAACCCGAATACCCTGGCCATTAGTGGCCTCTACCCGTTCAGCTATGTTCTCCTTCCTGATGTTGTTTAAATCTTCCATTTTATTCTTGCCTTTGTTCTTGCCTTTAGAGGGACTAAAAGGAGGAGTGGGTGGAGGGCCCTTGGATCTTGTGAAATAAGATAATGATGCCAGAGTGCACGAACTAACCTTTGGGAAGAGGAATAATAAAAACAAAAATAAAACAAAAGGTAGTCAAGTCATTGAGGATTATAAAAAGTATTACAATATTTAAACACATAGTGCGGAAATGTAAAGCGTGTCCTAATTTAGGAAACTCTTTATGCCCGAGGTAGGCCTAGCGACAAATAGACTTGGAGAACTTTTAATACTAAATGCCTCATTTTATTGATAAAGATAGGCGAATCCCAGAACGACACTAAATAAGCAAGAAATAAAAGTCACTAATGGCCATTGGCCTTATTACATTCATAATGCGAAAAAGTAAATTCCTATCTATTTGGTCCCAGAAGGACCTTCCCAAGATTCGCCATCCTTGGCTCCATCGACAGCTTCCCCAATTTGCAAAGTCCCAGCAACAGGTATGCTCTGGCTAGATGTCCACCTTCGGTCCCTTCAGCCTTTTGACAGTCTTCAACCCTTTTGAGAAATTTTCCCTCTAGTTCTACTATGCCTCGCTTCAAGTATCCTAGCCTTTTGTTGGCATTGATAGCCATGTCTTTCCATTCCTCAATCAGCTTCTTGTTGGACTCTTGTATCTCGCGGTGTTCACTCTCGCATTTACGGATCCTTTTGCACATCTAGTTGTACTTGACTTGTGCCTCGCCCTTCTCATCTATAGTATTATGACCTCAAACGAACCCTGGCTGGCCCAGACCATCCCAATTGTCTTCCAACCAACCAGAATAGAAAGGGGTACAACGGGCATGATATCTGTCTGGCTCGATGGTGTCTTTCTCCATTACGATTTTGCAATGCCACATGTGCTGGGCTTGGCACTTATGGGGACTATCATCATTTTGGAAGTCAACTCGAAGATGACTCATCTTGTCGACCCTGGGTATGACTTGCTTCCTACCTGCTTGCCTCATAAATCGAAGAGGGACGTAAGGGTATGTTCCTCTTAAACCAATCAGTATCAGAAAAGGTGCATCTCTGGATGGGGCGATGAACTCCTCTATCGGAAACCACTCGAACATCCATTGAACCTGTTCTTCAGTCATATTATCAAAGAGCTCAACCCATTCTTTGGCATTCTCAGGCTGAGCGAACATGTCGGGGATGTAATTCATTTATTTTGGATGGTGGAAAGCGATGTGATCATCCCAGGCCCTTCACTGAATTTCTTGTCGGTATTCGCTCTTTTGGAGATGTTCTATGATGTCGCGCCCCCTTTTTCTCGTGAAATAAGGTTTATGACATTTGGGAGGACAACTCGTTCCCTTTTGGGAATTGTTTTTTTTGATTTGAAGAGTCGCCACCTAATGATTAAGTACATTAGGACACTAGGAAGAATTTGTTTAGAAAAACCAGAGTTCGAGTAAGGGCTAGAAATTATCTCGAGGGGAAGGTGTTAGGCACCCTTCAAGATCCACTAATGTGATTCCCGGCCATGCTACAATTGTGACTTAAGTATAAACAATAAATAAGCAATTAAGGGTTTCAAATATGAGGGGTTGTCACATTGTGATTGCAAATAAGTTAAAGTTTGAAGAAACAAGGAAGTTGAAATTTGAGAAAAAGGAGTTTGAAATTTTGAAAGTAATAAAATAAACAAGTAAAGGGAAGGGGGTCCTAGGTTTATAAATAATATGGATCACATCAATGCAATACCTGGTAATCACTCCTTAGAAGAGGGGTTACACATGGTATTATCGCACCGGTCATCATATCCATATCTACCCTTTCCCACCCATTGAGGTATTTAAACGCGGAATGGTTTCGTTACTTATTTCATGCTAGTACCCGCCCCAATCTTATCAGTCCTGGAGGCATTTGGGACTACTAGTCCTAAAGGGAAGGGAGATTTAGGCTTTGTATGGTTTAAAAGGATAATATTCTAAAGCGACAAACAAAAACACATAAGGCAGATATGGGAAACACATTCAGATGTGCCTCCTCACTTAAAGACAAATTGTTTAGCATGTCTTGTAGATACTGGTTATGGTCTGAATTAAACTTAAACGTTAAGGAGGCAGACTGGTCTATTACACATTTCAGATAAGAAACCGGAATCAGACCTGCCTGCTGGTTGGAATTAACAGAGTCTGATTCAATTAGCTAATTTTACCTTATAGCTTGCCTAAGTGAAACCTACATGCATGACATCTAATAATGCAGAAGTGTACTAATTTTTACAAGAAGAAGGCCTGTTGATTATAGAAAACATAAGTTCTGCAGACATTGAGTAACGTTACTACAGATTTTAGAATTGTAAACAATTCAGATCAGTTGGTTACTCCTATAGACATGCTTTCTAAGCGTTATTGAGTTTAACCTTTACGAAAATGCATAAATCCTATAGGCATGGTGTTTAAAATGCTGATTTTTATTATTTAAGCCTATAAATACGTTTGCCTAGTGATAGATGCATATGCAAAATTCAGGAAACTCTATAGACATGTTCTCTATGTGATAGGCAGAAACGCAGAAACCTATAGACATGGTCTCTATGTTTGAAATGCAGAAGCTATAGACATGGTATATACGTATGAAATGCAGAGGCTATAGACATGGTATCTACGTATGAAATGCAGAACCTATAGATAGGATTTCTATATGACTTGCAGAACCTGTAGCCATGGTTTCTATATGAAAAACGCAGAAGTGCAGGACTTGTACACATGATTTCTATATAAAAAATGCATAAGTGAAAACAGGACATGATTGCAGCAGTAAATACCTATGAACATGATATCTACCCTTATGCATATATGAGTGACCCTACCCTTTTCACTAAAATCCCATAAGTTATTACAAATTATTACAGCCCAGAATGAATAAAGAAAAGTAAAATAAAATTACATTAGAAAGCTAAAAATCCCAACCAAGGAGAGCCTGATTCAGACTTCTGTCTGAAGCATGAAGTAAACTAACTCCAAAGATCAAATTCCAAAGCCTTTGTCCTATTCAGGATGTGTCAGAGTTCCCTAAGAGTCTCAAGTGGACTCCGGGCAATGCTTACACCCAAATATATTGCAGAATTGGATTATAGTGTAGTGTGGAAGGGCGAGCTCTCAAATGCCCAAGTTCAGAGGGATCTCAAGGTCCCAAATCAAGGCTCATACGAGGGGGGCAGAACTTAGAATGTAAGAGAGAGTGCAAGTTCATAGAGGGGATTTTGGGGAAAGCCAAGACAGGCTGGTGGTCATACCCAGCAATTGGAAGTGCTGGCACACCCCAACCAGCCTGTTAGCCACATTGTTTTAGAGTTAGGATCCATTAAAGGATCAAGTCCAGACATGAGCAACAATTTGGATGTTGCCATGCTTTGAACTTTAACTCAAACACATAGAAGGGAATAAGGGTATGGGGAATTCACACAGCAACAGATGCAAAGAGACAACATATTCAATATAGAACATAAACAGCAAAGTAGACAAGATTGTTGAAACTGTAAAGCAAACACATAGGATAAAGCTGAAAGTTAAATTAGAACATACCAGTTTCAGGGAAATAAGAAGAGAAGAGCAGTAGTAAATCCAAATTGCAAACATACAGCCAGAAGATTTCAGAAGAGAGTAGAGTGTTGAATTGAGAATGTAGGAGTATTGAAACTGAAAGTGTTCAATAAGTGTTGTCAGAGTATTGAACTCAAGGTCTTAAAGAGTATTGAATTGGAAGTCTAAATGTGCAGAAGGGTCGTGCCCTTTATAGTGCAGAAAGCAAGTAAGAAAAGGTAAGAAAATAGTTTCGAAATCAATCACATAAGGTCTCCCTTCAATTAAGGGATTCTGATTTCAAACGGGCAAGATAATTAAGGAAAGAGTTTGATCAAAATCTTTTCCAAAGTAGCACAAGAAGGGTAAATACATAGAAGTTATTTAAGGCAAAAGTCTAGTGGTACATGGTTTGTGTAAATAAGGAAAGGCGATCACCCAACAGCCAGTGAAATCAAAATTGCAGGCTTTGTTCGAATGAACCAAGTCAGGAAAAATGAGGAAAGAGTTTTACTTAAGGAAAATTAGTAACAATCAATCAAACCTTATTAAGAGAAATTCCGACTCAATCGCAAGTTGACAAAAACTTTTGAAGGCAAAATTCCTCATATATAAAGCATACAGACATATAGAACAAGAAAGAACTATTATGCGAAAAAACCTAGTATAGAAGAGTTTCGGGTCATAACAAAGAGGCTCAATCAGTACATAGACTCAGAATGAGTTTGAGAGTGCCCAGGGTCCCAAATAAAATCCTAGTCCAAAACACAAGATAAAACTCGCCAAAAAACCCCCAAATCCCAGGGTTTTCAACTCGAGTCAGATACAGAGAAGAGAAGACAAATAACTGAAACAGGCTCAGAGGTCTCTTTCAGGGATTCATGTGAAAACAAATAGATAAAATAGCAGATTCAAGGCAAATAGAATGAAGAACTGATTTGAAGCATAAAGAACGTATTTTAAGAAAGCTTGGAACTTAAACAAGTTTCAGAAGAGAAACGAGATAGTATAGCACTTAAGAGAACTGTAGAGGAAACATGTTTAACAAAGAACTCAAACAAAATCCAGAAGAAGGAAACTAAAGATCTAAAAGCTTAGTAGAAAATACAGTAGAAGAACATAGGGGTAAACGAACACATAAGATAAACATGTGAAAGCATGATATAGAAACTAGTAGAAGAAAGAACGGAGCACAATAAAAGGACATGCAAAATAAGGCGAACATAAGAACACAGGAGAAGGACATGCGAGGTAGAAAAGAGAACATAAAAACATAGCATAGACAGATTCACACAAAGAGAAGAAGAAGAGGAGTCAGAAAACATTTTAAAACCTTTTCAGAGACCCTAAATCGAAGAGAAGTAATTTTTGAATGAAAATAAGGGAAAACATTTAAGAACTCAAGTAGAGCACAGACATAGAATAGATATAAGAAAACAACTATAGAAAAACCTCAAATAGCTTAGGGTTTCAGAGAAACCCTAGAAATGAGAAAGGCTTGGAAGAAGGTCTGATCTTGAGTCGGAGAGGTCAGAAATAGGCTTCTGATGCTTGAATACGCCGGAGCCAGGCCGGAGAGGCCATAGAACCTTGGATCTATAGAGATCTGAAAGGACACCATCGAGGTCGGACCTCGAAACTTCGAACACCTAGGGTTTAATGGTGGAGGAGGGTGAGTACAGGCCATCCATGGCCTGAGAAGCCATATGTTCCGGTGAGATTGCGGTTGAAGGGGGGGTGAGAGAGGCTAGGGTTTCATGAACCTTCGAGAGAGTTTGAGAGAGGGAGAGTATTCAAAGGCGGTTGAGAGATGGAAATGAGGGGATTACGATAGGGTTAGTGAATTAAAAAAGGTAAGGGGTAATTGTGGTCGTTGATCTAAATGATCAACGGCCTGGATTGAAAGAAAGGGTCAGGCGGGTTAATTGGTTGGGTCGAGGGTCGGGTTAGATTAGAATTGGGCCAGTCCAATTGGGTTTCAAAATTGGGTCAATTAGGGGGGGGGGGTCAATTTGGCTATGATTGAAATAAAAAGTGGGCCATGTTTTAAATAGCTAGTTTTTACCTTTTTATTTTATAAAAAATAGTAAAATAATTTTGAAAGTAAATTAAGAGTACTGGATCAGTTAATAATATATAAATATTGATTTAAAAATGTTGGAACCAATTTTATAATTATAAAAATGCTATTAAATCTTAAAGTAGGCTAGAATTGCAATTATATGCAATTTAGCTTTAAAATACCAAATAAATTTGTAAAAATATATAAAAATTACATTAACTATATTTTGGTATAAATATGGGAAATAAAAAAAATTATCCACCAAAATGATAATTTTGGGAATAATTATTGGTTTTTATACTGCTAAAATGAGCAATAAATTAATTAAAAAAATGTTTAAAATTTGGGAAAAAATACTAAAACACTTGGGCATGCTTATATATGCGTACATATGTTATTTTGAAAGTATTTTGTATATGAAAAATACATAGGGAAAAAATTGGGTATCAACAGCTGCCCCTCTTTACCTGGGAAGGATGAAAGAGTTGTCGGGTAAAGATATGATGGCCAATTTTGACCGAACGAGATGGTTTGAAGAATTTGACCGTGCTCTGGTTCCTGAGCTACCTACATATCCCTGGTCTTACAGGAATCAGGCCATATGTAGTTCAGGATCCATCGACGGAATATGCTGACGGAGGTTTTACAAGAACGGACGCGGTATCCAGGTCAGGAAGGATAGTTAAGGTCTAATCCGGGCTGCAGGAATTGGAGCGGGATCGCTCCTGCTGAGACGGCCGTTGATAGCTGGTTTACCTGCGAATGAACAATACAAATGTATATGGTGCAAGATTTAAACGTGATGCAAGTTCCCATTGGACCATGAATGTTGTCTTTGGATGGTTAAGATAACGTCCTCAGACCATGACGTCCTGGGCCATGAAGCGTATAATAAAGGATTCGCAGGCCATGAAATAATTCTCTCGGGCTATGAAGATGATGCCTCCGAGCTATGATGCCTTTGAATAATGATATGCAAAAGATAAAATGGGGTCCTCAGGCCATGGCATGTCGTTCTTGGGCTATGAAAATGGTGCCGCTGAACAATGATGCCTTCGGACAATTTGGCGATCTTTCAGCCAATGCAAAAAATGTAAATGCGGTGGCGGTATTTCAGCCGATGCAAGATGTAAGTAGAAAGTGGCAATATTTCAGCCCTGCAAGAAAAAATAAAAGTGGCAAAATTTCAGCCGTGCAAGATGTGGATGAAGGTGGCGATCTTTCAGCCATGCGAGACATTAATAAAGTGGAGATATTTCAGCCATGCAGGTGGAGACAGGGCTTAGTCTCGAAAGGCAGAATGGTAGCCTTATATGATGCAGCGAAATGCAGATGGAGGTAGAGCTTAATCTCGGAAGGCAGAATGGTAGCCTTATGCAATGCGGAGAATGCAGATAGAGATAGAGCTTAGTCTCGGAAGGCAGAATGGTAGCCTTATGCAATGCGGCAAAATGCAGATGGAGGTAGAGCTTAACCTCGGAAGGCAGAATGGTAGCCTCATGCAATGCAAGAAATGCAGATGGAGGTAGAGCTTAACCTAGGAAGGCAGAATGGTAGCTTTATGCAATGCGGCGAAATGTAGATGGAGGTAGAGCTTAACCTCGGAAGGCAGAATGGTAGCCTTATGCATTGCAAAGAATGCATATGGAGATAAAGCTTAGTCTCGGAAGGCAGAATGGTAGCCTTATGCAATGCAAAGAATGCAGATGGAGACATTTCTTAGTCTCGGAAGGCAGAATAGTAGCCTTATGCAAGAAATGAAAGGCAGGTGGTAGTAGAGTTTTCTTAGCTGATATCTGATTTCGATATTGTGGCTGCTGGGGATATTGTGCGTATAGTAACTGTGAGTAAGTGACAGTTTTGAGAGTTGTATTCCTGATCAGTATGAGTGTATAGTATATTCGATGATTTTCCAACTCAAGTGCCTGCATCCAAAGAAAAATCGTGAGTTTTGTGAAGGGGAAAGGTTAGTTCGTATCCTCGCTGACTTTGCTTGACCTTCTCGGCTCTGTTTCGGTGATACTGTGCGTATCATTGGGGTAGCATTGCTAAACAAAGCAATTTTGGTAACAGACATGCATGATTTAGTAAAAGCATAATATAAGTACATAATTAAGAATAATTTTCTTTAGATGAACCGATGACTGCAACATGGTTCAAAACATTGCAACTTTTCTTGCTCCGAAATTTTGAGGGTCCTCCTCAAAATTTTGCCCCAGTTTACCGGGCTACTGCTCCTGACGGCTGTTAATGATAAATGGATGGAATCGACTTCGAAATTTTGAGGGTCCTCCTAAAAATTCTGCCCTAGTTTCCAATAGCGGGGAAAATAGAAATTTTATTGAATTGTGACCGAACCCATAGGGCTGCCTACGTATCCCCTCTTAAACGGGAATCAAGTCAGGCGTAGTTCAAATTACATCATAAAAGAAAGCATAAAGGTTACACATAGTATTGCTTGACTGCGTCTGAATTGATCGGCTTTGGCCAAACTTCTCCATCCATTTCTGCAAGTATGAGGGCTCCTCTTGTCAGATTCCGGTGAACCATGTACGGACCCTGCCAGTTGGGAGAGAATTTCCCTTTGGCTTCCTCTTTATGCGGAAACTTTTTATTTAACACCAGTTGCCCCGGTGCGAATTGTCTCGGCTTGACTCTTTTGTTGAAGGCTCTGGACATTCTATTCTGATAGAGCTGACTGTGGCAAACTGCATTCATTCTCTTTCCATCTATAAGAGCTAGTTTCTCGTAACGACTCTTCACCCATTCTACGTCGTCGAGCTCTGCTTCCTGTATGATCCTTAAGGAAGAAATTTCTACCTCAGCGGGTATGACTGCTTCTGTACCATATACCAATATGTAGGGAGTTTCCCCAGTTGATGTGCGGACTGTGGTGCGGTATCCCAATAAAGAAAATGAGAGTTTCTCGTGCCACTGCTTGTGCTTATCTATCATTTTCTTTAGTATCTTCTTGATATTCTTGTTGGCAGCTTCTACGGCTCCGTTCATCTGAGGTCTGTAAGTTGTAGAATTCTTGTGTTTGATCTTGAAGGTTTCACACATGGCCTTCATCAAGTCACTGTTGAGATTGGAACCATTATCAACAATGATTGATTCTTGGATCTCGAATCGACAAATGATGCATTCACGGACAAAGTCTGCCACAACTTTCTTAGTCACTACTTTGTATGATGCTGCTTCAACCCATTTGGTGAAATGATCAATTGCCAATAGAATGAACCTGTGCCCGTTTGATGCGGTGGGCTCGATAGGTCCGATGACATCCATTCCCCAAGCGGCGAACGGCCACGACGAGCTTGTTGCATTAAGCTCATTTGGGGGCACATTAATCATGTCTGCATGTATCTGACAGCGATGGCACTTTCGAACATACTAGACGCAGTCCGTTTCTATAGTCATCCAAAAATAACCAGCCCGGAGTATCTTCTTGGCTAAGACCAAACCGTTCATATGTGGACTGCAGGTCCCAGCATGGATTTCCTCTAGTAGCTTGGATGCTTCCCTTGCATCGACACACCTTAATAATCCCAAATCAGGAGTCCTCTTATACAGGATTTCTCCGCTGTGGAAGAAATTGTTAGATAACCTCTGAAGTGTGCGCTTCTGAGTGATGTTGGCAAGCTCTGGGTATTCTCCTTTTGCTAGGTATTCCTTGATATCATGAAACCAAGGTTTTCTGTCTGCTTCTTCCTCGACATGAGCACAGTAGGCTGGCTGATCATGAATCTTCACCGGAATAGGATCAATGAAGTTCTTATCTGGATGTTGTATCATAGAGGACAGGGTAGCCAATGCATCAGCAAACTCATTCTGGACTCTGGGAACATGCTGGAATTCTGTCTTTGTGAATCTCTTTCTCAACTCCTGTACATGATATAGATAAGGGAGTATCTTGGAGTTCTTGGTTGCCCATTCTTCTCGGACCTGATGTATAAGCAAGTCTGAATCCCCGATTACTAGCAACTCTTGGATGTTCATGTCAATGGCCATCTTGAGTCCCAATATGCAGGCTTCATACTCGGCCATGTTGTTGGTGCACGGGAACCTGAGTTTGGTGAACACCGGATAATGCTGACCGGTTTCTGATACTAGAACTGCTCCTATGCCAACTCCTTTGAAATTTGCTGCTCTGTCGAAAAACATTCTCCAACCATCATAGGATTCTGCAATGTTTTCTCCTATGAAGGATACCTCCTTGTCAGGAAAATATGTCTTTAAGGATTCGTATTCTCCGTCCACGGGATTCTCGGCAAGATGATCTGTCAAAGCCTGTCCCTTGATCGCTTTCTGAGTCACGTAGACAATGTCAAATTCACTCAACCGGATTTTCCACTTGGCTATCTTGTCAGTGGGCATTGGCTTATGAAAGATGTATTTCAACGGATCCATCCTTGATATGAGATACGTAGTATAGGCATAGAAATAGTGCCTTAACTTCTGAGCTACCCAAGTCAGAGCACAACAGGTGCGTTCCAACAGAGAATACCGGGCCTTGTATGGGGTGAACTTCTTGCTGAGATAATAGATGGCCTGCTCCTTCCCGTTTCATCATGTTGTCCCAGAACACAATCGAATGCTCCATCCAATACTGCAAGGTAGAGCAATAGAGGTCTGCCCAGCTCGGGCGGGACCAAGACTGGCGGTGTGGACAGGTACTCCTTGATTCTGTCGAAGGCTTTTTGACAGTCATCAGTCCATTTGGCAGCGGTGTCCTTCTTCAACATCTTAAAGATTGGCTCACAAATGACAATAGATTGAGCTATGAACCGGCTGATGTAGTTGAGTCTTCCCAAGAAACTTATTACGTCCTTCTTGTTCTTTGGCGGTAGCAACTCTTGAATGGCTTTGACCTTTTACGGATCCAGTTCTATTCCTCGGTGACTCATAATGAACCCAAGTAGTTTTCCGGAAGGAACCCCGAATGCACATTTTGCGGGATTCAGCTTCAAATTGTACCTTCTTAGTCTATTGAAGAACTTCCTCAAATCTTCCATGTGATCAGTGGCTTTCTTGGACTTGATGATGACATCATCTACATATACCTCTATCTCCTTGTGTATCATATCATGGAAAATGGTAGTCATGGCCCTCATATAGGTGGCCCCAGCATTCTTTAATCCAAACGGTATCATCTTGTAACAATACATTCCCCAGGGCGTAATGAAGGCCGTTTTCTCAACATCTTCTTCATCCATCCAGATCTGATGATACCCAACAAAACAATCAACAAACGACTATAGCTCGTGCTTGGCGCAGTTGTCAATTAAAATGTGTATGTTTGGCAAGGGGAAGTCGTCTTTGGGACTGGCCCAGTTGAGGTCCCGGTAGTCGACACAGACTCTAACCTTCCCGTCCTTCTTTGGTACTGGCACGATGTTGGCTAACCATATTGGATACTCTACTACTCTGAGAACCTTAGCTTTGACTTGCTTGGTGACTTCTTCCTTGATTTTCAAACTCATGTTATGCTTGAACTTCTTGAGCTTCTACTTTACCGATGGGCATGTCGGATCAGTTGGCAGCTTGTGCGCCACAATAGATGTACCCAAACCAGTCATGTCGTCATACAACCATACGTATACGTCCTCATATTCCTTTAGAAATTTTGTGTATTCTTCCTTTTCTGCCGGTGGCAAATGAACGCTGATCCGAGTATCTTTGACATTTTCTGCATCTCCCAGGTTAACAATCTCGGTCTCGTCCAGGTTGAACTTAGGTCTGTTCTCAAAATCCTCAACCTCTTTAACAACCTCTTCTGGTAAATCATCTTCCTCTGAGTTCGTTTATCGCGTTATCTCGTTACATGTCATAGTCGTTGGTTCATCAAGATAAGTAATAGTAATACTGTAAATAAAATAAATGAGAGAAAGTAATAAGAGTAAGATTCATAAGAAAAATCGAAATGCTTTGAAAAATTCCATAACTATTTTGAACATTGAAGATCTTATTGTGAAATTAAAAGGCAAAAGGAAAGTCAAAATGAAAAAATAGTGCATGATGCTTGTTCAGCCTTGCTACCCCGAGGCTTTCCGGGCTCTAGTAGTTCTGATGTACCAATTGTTGAGGCGCGCTCCTCGGCTCACGGCTTGTATGGAAGGGCCTTCCTCCCCCTCCTCCTCGAAAATGACACAGCAATCCATGTCATCCTCTTCCAAAAACAAATCCCTCATCGCTGCCAGTGTTTCCTCTTCTTTTGACCCATATATAACATCATCTGGTTGGAAAATCTGCTCCAAGTGAGGTATCGGGTGCTCTAGTGGATAATAAGGCCCGCTCCATGGCGGCGATCATTCATTAAACTCTTTCCAGGTGTACTCGTATCCCAGACCGAAGGTGGTACCATGTTTCTTCAGCTTGACAGGCTTAGCGATCCCTTGTAGGTTCTTGCCATGTCCTTTGCCTGGCTCATATCCGCACTAGTTCAATGTGCTTTCGATTTTGTTGTCCCACCATTTATCCTTGTCAATGGCATTGACTCGCTCGATGTGGTGATAGGTTTCTCCGCCTATCTTCCTTCTTCCTCCGATCACTGAAAGTTGACATCAAACCAAGTAGGCCCCATTTGTAAACACAGGCCGATTTCCCCAATAGTGGACCTTTGGGAACCGTCAAGGCTTTGACGTTAATGGCCCTGTCTTTGATCTCATGCAGCCCTTTCCCTAATGTTCTGAGTGTTACCAGCGGACAAATGTTGAGGCTGGACCCTCTATCGATCAGGACCTTGGTGATAAAATAATCCTCGCATTGCACGGTGATGTGCAATTCCTTGTTGTGGCTTAGCCTTCTGGTGGCAACTCATCTTCATAAAAAGTGATTTTGTGACTCTCCAATACATCTCCCACCATATTTGCCATTTCTCCTCCAGTGATGTTGCTTGGTACATACGCTCAGCACCTTCAATAAGGCATTATTATGCGCGTCAGAGCTTTGTAGCAAAGCTAAGATAGAGATCTGGGCTGGCGTTTTGTTCAACTGATCAATGACTGAATACTCTTTGGCCTGTATCTTCCTCTAGAGGTCGTCGGGCCTAGCTTCAGTGATGGCTAGCCATCCAGATGCCTGCTTACTCGACTCAGCCAAGTGTTCTGGAGTATAAACTCTACCGGTCCTTGTCATACCCTGTGCCGCAACTGCTTCTCCGAACTTGGTTTTCCCTTTCCTTCTTGCCTCGGCTATGTAATCCCATGGTATGGCTTTTGTGTGGAACGATGTTATGGCTGTCATTGCTACCGGAATGGGCACCCTTTCTTTGGAAGGTAATACAGCAACCTCAAATGGTACAGGTGCCTTTGGGGACCCAAACGCGACCTCAATTGGTGTTGGCGTCTTTGCAGGGGGTGGTGCTTCAAACTCAAGTGGTACATACATATTCACCTCGGCATCCCCGGAAGGTTGAATCTGGACCACAATCGAGTTAAGGGTAACTGTTGATTTCTTTGGCTCGTCACCCTCGGCGATTAATCTAATCGATCCTTTGGGGTTCCAATCATCCTCTGTCTTAATCATGTGAACGCCTCCACCCTTGTGGTCTGGTAGAGGGTTGCTGCATACGTTCAGAGCAGGCTCTTTTGCCACGATGATCTTGTTGCCAATCGAAGCTTGGATCTTATCCTTTAGAGAGCAGCACTCATCAATGATATGCCCTTTCATGTCGGAATGGTATGCACAAGTTTTGTTTGGGTTGACCCATTGGGAGGGGTTTTCGGGGGTTATGGCAGGGATAAGGGTGCCATAACCAACAGTTTTGAGCCTTTTATACAGCTAGTCGATTGGTTCGGCAATGGCGGTATACTGTTTGGGAGGTCTGCGGTCGAAATTTGGTTGGGGTCTTGGAAAGTTTTGGCTAGGGGGAGGTGATTGATAGTGGGCTTGTTGGGTGTTGTAGGCTTGGTAGACGTGTGCGGGTTGGAAGTATCTGGGTGAAGTAGGTTGATATGTGGGTGGTGGAGATGATTGGTAAGTAAGTGGTGGAGCTTGGTAAGAGGGCGAGGGTGCTTGGTAATTTGGCGTAGGTTGATATGTGAGTGGAGGTATTGGGTAGGTTCGGTATTTGATTGGGGATTTTGTTCTCTGTGCAACCATCACGGCACTTACGTCCCTTTTCTTGGACGTGCCACCAGACTGTAGAGCCTTGTTGGTAGCCTACAAAGCTTCATGGTTTGTGATCATGCCACTTTTGATACCTTCCTCGATCCTCTCCCCCAACTTGATGATGTCGGAAAATTTATGGCTTTCAATCAGTATCAACCTTTCGTAGTACTGTGGGTCTTGAGCTCGGACAAAAAACCTATTCATTTGTTCTTCTTATAAAGCCGGTGTGACCTTAGCAGCCTCTGATCTCTAACAAGTGGCATACTCGTGGAAAGTTTCTGTGGGTTTCTTCTTTAGGTTTTGGATGTAAAACACATCTGGCGCATTCTCCGTATTGAACCTGAACCTGTCCATGAAATCTGACGCCATACTTACCCAATTCGACCACTTCTTCGGGTCTTGGCTAATGTACCAAGACAGAGCATCTCCTTTCAGACTTCTAATAAAAAGCTTCATGCGAATCTTTTCGTCCTTCCCTACTCCGACCAGTTTGTCGCAGTATGTCCTTAAATGGACTCTGGGATCCCCTGTACCATCAAATATTTCGAACTTAGGAGGTTTGTACCCCTCGAGCAGTTCGACATCTGGTTGTATGCAGAGGTCTTTGTAGTTCAATCCCTCGATTCCCTTGCTTCCTTCAACACCCTGAACTCGGCTAGTCAACTTCTTGAGTTCTGCGGCCAGGTTCCTAATAAGGGAGTCTTTATCATCAGACTCGGGTGTGCTTAAGATAGGTTGGGTGGAGGGTGGCATGGTTTTCACATAGACGTTGGTGTTATGGTGAGTGTGGAGATGATCATTTGCGGAGTTCAGTGGTTCAGGGTTGAGTAGCGGGGTGTTGTTCGAAGTGTGGCAAGTGTTACAGTGGTGATGGGGAGCGGGATGGTTTTGTGGTTTCGGGATGTTTTGTGGAGGTGTGGGGTTTTGAGTGTTAGGAAATTTGACATCTGGGGTAGTGAGGGAAAACGACAAGCTTGCCAAATTCCGGACTTGATCAAGTTCCTCCTGAAATTTCAGCAGTTTCTGCTTGAGTTGGGATGCACCTTCTTTAAAGACATGAGTACCCTGAGTGATTTCTACCCGTTCAACCGAGTTTTCCTTTCTGATGTTGCTCAAATCTTCCATTTTTTCCTTGTTCCTATTTTTGACAGGACTAGGAAGAGGAGTGGGTGGAGGGCCCTTGGATCTTGTGGAGTATGATGACGATGCCAGAGTGCACGAACTAACCTTTGGGGAGGGGAATAAAACAAAAATAAAAACAAAAAGGTAGCAAATTAGTGCGGATTATAAGGAAAAGATATTGCGATATTTAAACACATAGTGTGAGAATATAAACCATGTACTAATTTGGGAGCCTCGTTGTGCCCGAGGTAGGCCTAGAGACAAATTTATTTGGAGAACTTAGAATGCTAAATGCCTCATTTTATTGAAAAAAAGCAGACGAATCCTAAAACGACACTAAATAACAAGGAATAAAATGTCACTAGTGGCCGTTGGCCTTATTACATTTCATAAAGTAAAAGAAAACTCCTATCTATTTGGTCCTAGAAGGACCTTCCTCAGGTTGAATGCTATCGTTAATCAAATCCTCCAGCTCGCGTAGGTTCACCAGTAGAAATGCCTTTGCCATGTGTTCTTTTTCGTTTCCTTCAGCGTTCTGGCAGTCGGTGACTCTCTTCCTCACTTTCCCTTCCAATTCCAGCAGACTGTACTCTAGATATTCCTACTTTTCGCTAGCTTTGGCGGCCCTCTCTTTCAACTCGTTGATTTGGTCATTTGATGGAAGACTCCTCCACCAGTCCAGCAAGAGTGAGGGTTTGCTTACCATACCGAAGTTAGGGACCTCGTGCCTCATGTTTCTGCAAGACAAAAGGGTTAGGCCCTTACCCCCGCCAGACTCGAATATTTAACTATCAATAATTGTCATAAGCAGCATTTAGTTCTCCAAATAAATGCACAGAATGTGGTAATTTCCATTTGGGTTCCATGGAAACCTAGTGGACTTTGGACAAGGCTATCTTAAAGAGTCATTATGTGGACAACATAACTGACTCGGCTTGGTTTTGACAGTGATGCATGCACAATTAAACAGAGTAGGGTTTCTATGAGGTATTAGACCGGTACCCTTGAGCGGACAACTCAAGAAGGAAAGGCACGTAACCGTCGACTACACCGTTGATCGACTGGTTTTACCGCAAATACGTCTTTTCCAAATTTAGGGGGTAATAATATCGGAAGGGCGCAACCACTCATTATAAGCGTTGCTATGGTATTTTGTCTGGCACGAGTGGAATATGATGTTGAATATGCAATTATAATAATTAAACAAATTGTCATGTATTTGCACATTCATAAGGTAATAATTACAATAATTGCTTAAAATTACAACAGTATTAAAAGAAAGCGGTAAAAGAAAGCATTAAGAGAAATAAAGAGAAAAAACGAAGAGCCAAATCATTTTTCGAAGTAGGAGAGCAAAATAAATACTTAAAGGCATTAAAGACATTCAAGGAAGCATAAAGTCACAAATAGCATGAAATGGTAAAAGCCTTAAAGAAATCCCCAGTAGAGTCGCCACGCTGTCGCGCCCCCTTTTTTATCGCGAAATCGGGTTTGTGACATTTGAGAGGACAACTCGTTCCCTTTTTGGAATTGTTTTTTTTGATTTGAAGAGTCTCCACCTAATGATTAAGTGCATTAGGACACTAGGAAGAATTTGTTTAGAAAAAATAGAGTTCGGGTAAGGGCTAGAAATTATCTCGAAGGTAAGGTGTTAGGCACTCTTCAAGATCCACTAGTGTGGTTCTCGGCCATACTACAATTGTGACTTAAGTATAAACAATAAATAAGTAATTAAGGGTTTCAAATATGAGGGGTTATCACATTGTGATTGCAAATAAGTTAAAGTTTGAAGAAACAAGGAAGTTGAAATTTGAGAAAAAGGAGTTTGAAATTTTGAAAGTAATAAAATAAACAAGTAAAGGGAAGGGGGTCCTAGGTTTATAAATAATATGGATCACATCAATGCAATACCCGGTAATCACTCCTCAGAAGAGGGGTTACACGTGGTGTTAGTGCACCGGTCATCATATCCATATCTACCCTTTCCCACCTCGTTGAGGTATTTAAACGCGGAATGGTTTCGTTACTTATTGCATGCTAGTACCCGCCCCAATCCTATTAGTCCCGGAGGCATTTGGGACTACTAGTCCAAAAGGGAAGGGAGATTTAGGCTTTGTATGGTTTAAAAGGATAAAATTCTAAAGCGACAAACAAAAACACATAAGGCAGATATGGGAAACACATAACAATTTAAAAGGCTCAGATAGGCCTCCTCACTTAAAGACAGATTGTTTAGCATGTTTTGCAGATACTGGTTATGGTCTGAATTAAACTTAAACGTTAAGGAGGCAGACTAGTCTATTACACATTTCAGATAAGAAACCGGAATCAGACCTGCCTGCTGGTTGGAATTAACAGAGTCTGATTCAATTAGCTAATTTTACCTTATAGCTTGCCTAAGTGAAACCTACAGGCATGGCATCTAATAATGCAGAAGTGTACTGATTTTTACAAGAAGAAGGCCTGTTGATTATAGAAAACATAAGTTCTGCAGACATTGAGTAACGTTACTACTGATTTTAGACTTGTAAATGATTCAAATCAGTTGGTTATTCCTATAGACATGTTTTCTAAGCGTTATTGAGTTTAACCTTTACGAAAATGCAGAAATCCTATAGGCATGGTGTTTAAAATGCTGATTTTTATTATTTAAGCCTATAAATGTGTTTGCCTGGTGATAGATGCATATACAGAATTCAGGAAACTCTATAGACATGTTCTCTATGTGATAGGCAGAAACTCAAAAACCTTTAGACATGGTCTCTAAGTATGAAATGCATAAGCAATAGACATGGTATATATGTATGAAATGCAGAGGCTATAGGCATGGTATCTACGTATGAAATGCAGAACCTATAGACAGGATTTCTATATGAAATGCAGAACCTGTAGGCATGGTTTCTATATGAAAAACGCAGAAGTGCAGGACTTGTAAACATGATTTCTATATGAAAAATGCATAAGTGAAAACAGGACATGATTGCAGCAGTAAATACCTATGAACATGATAACTACCCTTATGCATACATGAGTGACCCTCCCCTTTTCACTAAAACCCCATAAGTTATTACAAATTATTATAGCCCAGAATGAACGAAAAAAAGTAAAATCAAATTACATTAGAAAGCTAAAAATTCCAACCAAGGAGAGCCTGATTCAGACTTCTGTCTGAAGCATGAAGTAAACCAACTCCAAAGATCAAATTCCAAAGCCTTTCTCCTATTCGGGATGTGTCAGAGTTCCCTAAGAGTCTCAAGTGGACTCCGGGCAGTGCTTACACCCAAATATATTGCAGAATTGGATTATAGTGCAGTGTGAAAGGGCCAGCCCTCAAATGCCCAAGTTCAGAGAGAGCTCAAGGTCCCAAAGCAAGGCTCATAGGAGGGGGCAAAACTTAGAATCTAAGAGAGAGTGCAAGTGGATAGAGGGGATTTTGGGGAAAGCCAAGACAGGCTGGTGGTCATACCCAGCAATTGGAAGTGTTGGCACTCCCCAACCAGCCTGTTAGCCATATTGTATGGGAGTTAGGATCCATTAAAGGATCAAGTCCAGACATGAGCAACAATTTGGATGTTGCCATGCTTTGAACTTTAACTCAAACACATAGAAGGGAATAAGGGTATGGGGAATTCACACAGCAACAGATGCAAAGAGACAACATATTCAATATAGAACATAAACAGCAAAGTAGACAAGATTGTTGAAACTGTAAAGCAAACACATAGGGATGAAGCCGAAAGTTAAATTAGAACATACCAGTTTCAGGGAAATAAGAAGAGAAGAGCAGTAGTAAAGCCAAATTGCAAACACACAGCCAGAAGATTTCAGAAGAGAGTAGAGTGTTGAATTGAGAATGTAGGAGTATTGAAATTGAAAGTGTTCAATAAGTGTTGTCAGAGTATTGAACTCAAGGTCTTAAAGAGTATTGAATTAGAAGTCTAAAAGTGAAGAAGAGTCGTGCCCTTTATAGTGCATAAAGCAAGTAAGAAAAGGTAAGAAAATAGTTTCCAAATCAATCACATAAGGTCTCCCTTCAATTAAGGGAATCTGATTTCAAACGGGCAAGATAATTAAGGAAAGAGTTTGATCAAAATCTTTTCCAAAGTAGCACAAGAAAGGTAAATACATAGAAGTTATTTAAGGCAAAATTCCAGTGGTACATGGTTTGTGCAAATAAGGAAAGGCGATCACCCAACAGCCAGTGAAATCAAAATTGCAGGATTTGTTCGAATGAACCAAGTCAGGAAAAATGAGGAAACGGTTTTACTTAAGGAAAATCAGTAACAATAAATCAAACCTTATTAAGAGGAATTCCGAATCAATCACAAGTTGACAAAACCTTTTGAAGGCAAAATTCCTCTTATATAAAACATACAGACATATCGAACAAGAAAGAACTATCATGCGAAAATGCCTAGTATAGAAGAGTTCCGGGTCATAACAAAGAGGCTCAAATCCAGTACATAGACTCAGAATGAGTTTGAGAGTGTCCAGGGTCCCAAATAGAACCCTAGTCCAAAACAAAATATCAAACTCGCCAAAAAAACCCCAAATCCCAGGGTTTTCCACTCGAGTCGGATACAAAGAAGAGAAAACAAATAACTGAAACAGGCTCAGAGGTCTCTTTTAGGGATTCATGTGAAACAAACAGATAAAATAGCAGGTTCTTGGCAAATAGAATGAAGAACTGATTTGAAGCATAAAGAATACGTTTTAAGAATGCTTGGAACTTAAACAAGTTTCAGAAGAGAAACAAGATAGTATAACACTTAAGAGAACAGTAGAGGAAACATGTTTAACAAGGAACTCAAACAAAATCCAGAAGAAGGCAACTAAAGACCTAAAAGCTTAGTAGAAAATATAGTAGAGGAACATATGGGTAAATGAACAAAGCATGATATAGAAACCAGTAGAAGAAAGAACGGAGCACAATAGAAGGACATGCAAAATAAGGCAAACATAAGAACACAGGAGAAGGACATGCGAGGTAGAAAAGAGAACATAAAAACATAGCATAGACAGATTCACACAAAGAGAAGAAGAAGAGGAGTCAGAAAACATTTTAAAACCTTTTCAGAGACCCTAAATCGAAGAGAAGTAATTTTTGAAAGAAAATTAGGGAAAACGTTTAAGAACTCAAGTAGAGCACAAACATAACATAGATATAAGAAAACAACCAGAGAAAAACCTCGAATAGCTTAGGGTTTTAGAGAAACCCTAGAAATGAGAAAGGCTTGGAAGAAGGTCCGATCTTGAGTCGGAGAGGTCAGAAATAGGCTTTTGATGCTTGAATACGCCGGAGCCTGGCCGGAGAGGCCATAGAACCTTGGATCTATAGAGATCTGAAAGGAAACCATCGAGGTCAGACCTCGAAACTTCGAACACCAAGTGTTTAATGGTGGAGGAGGGTGAGTACAGGCCATCCATGGCCTGAGAAGCCATGGGTTCCGGTGAGATTGCGGTTGAAGGGGGGTGAGAGAGGCTAGGATTTCAGGAACCTTTGAGAGAGTTTGAGAGAGGGAGAGTATTCAAAGGCGACTGAGAGATGGAAATTAGGGGATTAGGATAGGGTTAGTGAATTAAAAAAGGTAAGGGGTAATCGTGGCCGTTGATCTAAATGATCAACGGCCTAGATTGAAAGAAAGGGCCAGGCAGGTTAATTGGTTGGGTCGGGGGTCGGGTTAGATTAGAATTGGGCCGGTTCAATTGGTTTTCAAAATTGGGTCAATTAGGGGGGGGGTCAATTTGGCTATGATTGAAATAAAAAAAGGGCCATGTTTTAAATAGCTAATTTTTTCCTTTTTATTTTATAAAAAATAGTAAAATGATTTTGAAAGTAAATTAAGAGTACTGGATCAGTTAATAATATATAAATATTGATTTAAAAATGTTGGAACCAATTTTATAATTATAAAATGCTATTAAATCTTAAAGTAGGCTAGAATTGCAATTATATGCAATTTAGCTTTAAAAATACCAAATAAATTTGTAAAAATATATAAAAATTACCTTAACTATATTTTGGTATAAATATGGGAAATAAAACAAATTATCCACCAAAATGATAATTTTGGGAATAATTATTGGTTTTTATACTGCTAAAATGAGCAATAAATTGATTAAAAAAATCTTTAAAAATTGGGAAAAAACACTTGGGCATGCTTATATATACGTACATATGCTATTTTAAAAGTATTTTGTATATGAAAAATACATAGGGAAAAATTGGGTATCAACACATGAGCCAAAGATGAATTAATAGATTGTAGCCTTCGAAGTGTCTCGCTCCTCGTTGACACTTCTCTAAGGCTCGGTATATGTCTGCAATGATCATGGGTACAATGCTGAATGTATGACCACCAATCCCCTCCATTAGGGTCTTGGTTACCATAGCCAGCCTAGTATGGATTTTCCCTTTCTTCATTGGAAATACGATCAGACCTAGGAAGTAAAACATGAAGACGGATACCTTACGATGGATATGTCCTAAGGACATGATGGAAAACTCGTTATGGTAGGTACGATATGATTTTCTGTGACCGTACCTTTCATACAAGTAGTCAAAAGAGATGTATGATTCCTTTAGGCATACCAATTCTGCATTCTTCTTCAAACCCATCATTTTTAGGAAACCCTTGCCTGTGCGGTTCTCAGGCATCAGCAAACCCGGGGTTTCCCATACTAGATCATCCGGTCCTCCTATCTCCTCTAGCAAAGGTGTCATTTCGATATCCCCAAAGTGGAACACGACCCTTTCACAATCCCAAAATAAAATAGCAGCTTCTATTATCATGTTGTTAGGCTATATCTCCAGGAGGGATGGTAGATTACCCAGATATTTTCTGGTGAGGGTATTGTCACTGGAATGTAAATCTTCCCACCAACTTAGCAATCTTGGGTGGATATTAGTGACCATGCCAAATCTGGGGACTTCGTGCCTCATATTTCTACAAGTCAAACAAGGTTAGGCCCTTACCCCTACTACACTTGACTATTTAACATCAATAATTAGCATGAAGTATTTTGTTCTCCAAATAAATGCACAGAACGTGATGATGTCCGTTTGGGTTTAGGGAAACCCAGTGGAATTTTGGATAAGGCTATCTTAAAGGATCATTATGTGGACAACATAACTGACCCGACTAGGTTTGACCATGATGCATGCACCATTTAAACAGAGTAAGGTTTCTATGGGGTTTTAGACTGGTCCCCTTGAGCGGAACACTCAAGGGGGAAGGCACAGAACTGTCGACTGCACCGTTGATCGACTAGTTTTACCGCAAATAAGCCTTTCCGAATTTATAGGGGGTAATGATATAGGAAGGGCGCAATCACTCATCAAGAGTTGCTATAGTATTTGTTTGGAACGAGTGGAATATGATGTGGAACATGATTTATGCAGCAGTTAATAACATTTAGGCAAGTATTTTCATGTTGGAAAAATACATACAACATTTAAATAATTGAAAAGACAGTCACAAGAAAAGGAAAACAAAGAGACAAGTCAGTTTTCAGGGTAATACAGAAATCATAAATGCTCAAAAAGAAACAGACAATTAAATTTAAAATAAGGAAGAAGGGTATAGGATAAAGCATGCTTGGACTAATTTGTAAAGACAAGTTTGTTATGGTAAGAGCCTAAAAAAATATCCCCAGCGGAGTCGTCATGCTGTCGCGCCCCCTTTTTCCCTCCTCGCGGAGAGAGGTCCGGGTTTCGACATTCCATGGGTTGTGATAACTCATTTCCTTTTTGGAAATTGGGTATTTGAAGATTCGCCACCTAATGGATTATGGTGCATTAGGGCACCTAGAGTGATTAACTTTTGGGTCGGTTTGCATTACCAGAGATTAGGGTAAGGGCTCGAGATAACCTCGAAGGGAAGGTGTTAGGCACCCCTCTTGGTCCACAACTATGGGTTCCGACCAAACTTATATTTTTACAAATTAGTCCATACAAATAATTGAATCAAATAGGAGCAGTACGTTTGAACAAGTCAAGTAGTGAAATAAAGTTTGAACAAATTATGAAATTTTTAAACAAGGAGAAGGTTAGGGGGTGAAGAGGGGTCCTAGGTTGTTTATCCTACGGGATCACCCCACGCAGATATCTGGTAAACACTCCTCAATTAGGGGCTACACGTGACATTAGCGCGTAGTCATCATATCCCACATCTACCTTTCCCATCCCCTTATTTGTCATGCAAAGCGAGTATGGGTCATTGATTCCTATTGCATGCTGCTACACGTCCCTTATTAATAGTCCCAGAGGGAATTAGGACCTCTTCCTATAGGCAGTTCTAGACATATCCCTAAGGCTTAAAGGCAAAACTCTAAGGCGGCAGTCAAAGAAAAGCAATTTAGGACTTTCACATAAATGGAGCAATTAAAGGCTCATAGTTTCCTCCGCAAACAAGCATACATGCAGTGCGACTCAACCACAAATAAGGTCTTTAGAAATCAAAGTCCTAAAGCAGTATTTCTAAATGATTATGTAGGAATAAACCACTTTCAGATGCCAAAGTCACAACCTATTAGTTGCCTAGGATCTCTTTTAAAAGCTCAATAGGATTCAAAAACGTTGAGTGACAGAAACAACTTCAGAGCAGTGCAAGTTTTGAAAATGCCCTAACGCTTGCCTACATAGAGGACTGATACTCATGTTAATGCAGAAACAAGCAAGTTTTGAAATAATCCTTTTTAAACCTACAGGCAGGATATTTAATGATATTACATCAGTTTTGAAAGGACTAGTTTTAGAAAAAAGAGTTATTGCCCGATTTTGAGAAGTAAACTAGGCGAGGTACATTTGATCTATTAGGCTAATTCGAATTACCAGAAATAATTGTGAATTAGATCATGGTGTATAGGCGTATTACTATTTTTAGTCAACTTTCAGTAACATATGAAGGGCTTGCTAAATCGGAATTACACGCTATAGGCATGGTATCTACACTTGAGTTGATTTAAAACATGATGACTTGGAACCCAGAAACATGGTTTCTACATGACAAATGCAGGATTTAAGAACATGATTCGTATATGATGCAAGTGACATTAAAAGTGAAGTCCTTATAGGCATGGTTTCTATTATGATGCAAATGATATTGAAAGCGAAACCTTACAGGCATGCTTCTACTATGCAAATGCAATCAGATTCAACAGGAACAGAAACCCTATAAGCATGTTCTCTAGTGAGTGAGGCAAGCAAATTCAAAATTAAATCCTAAAGCATGATTTCTACCCAAGTTACCCCATAAAGTATACATCTACCCACCCTTTCACTAAATGCCCCAAAATATCTGTTTACAAATTATTACAAGCCAACAAATGAATTATATAAGTGAAATAAAACTTAAGAAGCTATTCTATAGAGAGCTGCAATCAGGCCATAGTTACCCAAAGCCTCCAATGGTCTTTCAATCCTTGTTTCCAAAGACAAATCAGAGTCTAGGTGCATCAAAGTTCCCTAAGGGTCTCAAGGACCCCGGGCAATTCTTACACCTAGGCTTAATAGCCAAGTATTGAACCAGTGTAGTGTGGAAAGCCAACCTCAGTATGCTAGAGTTCCAAGGGTTCTCAAAGGGATCCCAAGGCAGTACACATACTAGAGGGGGAAGAACTTATTAACTAGGAGTAGAGTGAAAGTGTAGGACACATGTTTGAAAGGACTTTGTTAAAAAACTGGACTGAAAGGTCCATTTTGAAAGCAATTAGTGACAGAGATGGTTGAAAGAAGTTGGATTAGTAAAACAGAGTTCAAACACTTCAGGGTAAGACCACACACAACAAGTGAATGAATTTAGTAATCACACATGGAGTTAAGGGGGTTTGGGGATACATATACATTGACTGCAGATACCTGACCCCAACAGGAGTATTAGGACCGATATGGACATGCTCAGAGATAGTTGGACACTGGCATAATCACAAACTAGTCATGAACACATAGAGGAATGATATGGGATTTGGGATTCACAAAGTGGTAAGTGCACAGTAGGTAAAAGAATAAAATTGTCCAGGCATGCTTGAATCACACAAAGGGAATACATGAATTTAAAGGGAGGGGAATCATATCAACATGCGTAGGTACAGACTTCACAACAAAACCACAAATAAAAGCAGGCCGGAAATAAAAGAAACTGAAACAAGAATAGAAACATGTTGTTGTTGAGACTTTAAATTAAACTAGGACATACCAGTAAAGATAGAGGTAAGCAAAATGAAAGAACTAAGGTTTACAGATGATTAGCCTTGGCTTGCAGCCGGTTAGTAGTAGTAGAATAATACAGAGTTTTTTAAGTAAGAGAGAGGTTTTGAAAGCCAAGTCTCTTGTCTTGTTAATAAAAAACTTAAGGTATTTATAGCTTTGAAAATAGGTAGAAAATAAGGTAACAAGTAAAGGTTTAGCACAATTATGGAAGTAATCACAATTAGAATCCAATTAATACAAGTACTCTCCTTTAATCAAGGAATTACCGCTTAAACGGATACCAACAGGGATAACCAAGGAAAGAAAATCACTTTAGAAAGACTGGTTTTTACCATATCCTTGGTAGTAAAAGTATAGAGCATATGATTGAGTCTAAGTACAGAATACACTAATTAGGGAAAATATTCAGCAAGAATGAAGCACCACAACAAATAAGGAAATGGAATCAATCAACTTAAACAGCCGAGTAAAATTTTAGGGTTTTATAAGAAAATCTTGTAATCAAACCATAAATTAAGAAAATCAGGATCAATCAAGAGGGAGTCATGATTTTGTACTTCAACATATAGATAAATAAGAATGAATAGGCATAGCAGACATGCAATGCCAGCCATATCGACAGAAAGAAGCAAAAGATGAGCAAACCAGATAGACACAATCATACAGAAGTGGCACGAGTAGGCTAAGGACTCAGTAGAAAAACCCATTCGTAGCATGGTAACAAACAGAAACTTAACAAAGTCAAGTAGTCATGGCTAACACACAGAACCAGAGTGAAGAAAACCAATCTAACACACAAAAACAGGTAAAAAAGATTAGGCCTACACACAGAAACAAGTAAAAAAAATCTTTAAGAAATTAGGGCTTTTTTAACAGAGTTGAGTTAAAAAGCAGTAAGAACTTAGAATCGGTCAAGATAAACAAAGAAAAAGGTTTAATCATAAAGAAATCAACCGAAACAGGTATAGAAAGAACTCCGAAAACCCTAGTTTCTCAAAAGGAGTAAAAATGGTTTAAAGTAGAAGATCATTCAGAAAAAAACTCGGGAATAAGCAAGTCACAGAAGGAGATAGGCTTAAAGCATAAAAATAACATAGATCTGAGAGATTCAGAAGAGAGTTAGAGTTTCAAAAAGAAAACCAAGTAAAAATTAAAGGAACCTGTTGAAACTTCACTAATCGTGACATATAAGGTGTGATTTTGCCCAAAATCACACTGGAGACCCATAAGTGACAGGAACAGAAACCCTAGGTCCAAATCGATATGGCCTAGGACCCTTGAGGGCCTTATAGATGATGAGCAGGGTGATGAGAGACCCATTGGAGGCTTGGGTTTGAAAGGGTGGTCGCCGGAGATGACCAGAGAAGGAGGCGGTGAAAAGTGATTAGGGTTAGGTCGAGAGAGAAGATAAACAAGAGCATCTGACGGAGGCGCCCTTAGAAAAGTGATTAGGGTTAGGGGGTCTCTCAGAATTAAAAAGGAAAGGTTGAACGAGGGTCGTTGATCTAAGAGATCAACGGCCAGGATTTAGGATGGCTTGGGTCAGGTAGACGTGTATAGGATCTGGGTCGGGTGGTTTGGGTGTGAAATTGGGCTGGAAAGGGGTCCAATTTTGGCTATAATTGAAAGACAAATTTGGCTGTTATTTAAATAGCCAATTTCACCTATTTAATATAAAAAATAACAGGCAATTTCTGAAAAATAAATTTAAGGTGCCAAAATGATTTGAAATACATAATTAACAATTTAAAAATACGATATCCAATTTTATGCGTATAAAACACAATTAAATCTTAAAAGGGCTAATATTGAAATTATATACAATTTAGCTTTAAAAATACTAAATATAATTGTAAAAATATATAAAAATTACATTAGACATATTTTGGCATAAATATAGAAATTAAATAGATGAATTATCAAAACAATAATTTTGAAAACAATTATTGGGGATTTTATGGATAAAAAGGGAGAAAATAAGTCAATTTAATCCCTTAAAATTATGGGAAAAATAATAAAAACCTTGGACATGCTTATATATGCATATATATATGCTATTTTGAAGGTAGTTATGCATATTTAAAATATATAGGGAAAAATTAGGTATCAACAATCCCAACATAGTACAAATGCATTTATTACAAAGATATGGGGTCGGTACAACTATTTAATGCCTTGATTCGGGTCTGAACTAGACCACTAGACTTTGTCAGCTCTAGTTATGCACCTTGGGAACTTCCCACTTTTTCACCATAGCTGTTGGTCTATACTGCCCCGAGGCCGAGCGTCGATAGCCCCTCGGGGGTGAATCTTGACCATAGCCTCGAGTCTCTAAAATGTGCTTACGAGGCATCGTAATGACGAAAAATTAGACCCTTCAATTTTACCATATACAGACAGTCCCTGCGTTTCTTAGAGTGAAACGATAAGAAATGACTTTGATACTCATCTCTTCGAACTTCCCGCAATGAGGTCGTACTTATGACGTAAGCCTTTGTGATAACTGAGGTATCCCGTCGATTCACCTTTCTAGAATCATTCAATGTATTTCGGATTCTTGTTCTCCAAAGCGATAATATCGCCACCGGTTCAGTTCCCAAAAACGCATTGATTGCACCTGTCGGTACGTTTTTCAAAGACATTGATGGCGTCGTCGATTACGCTGCCACCCTTTCTATAAATGGAAGCCTTCCTGGACCAAAACTTCATTTAGATGTTCTTCAATAGCCTTTCACCCCTTTCTTCTCTTCATCCTCATCCATTGTTATTTCCTATGTTTGAGGCTCGTGGCCTTAAGATTACATGGCGGCGTTATCACTAGTTATGCCATGGCCTTTCTCCTGGGCTTTCCCTTACCGAGCGAGATTGTATTGATTTGTTGTTGTTGTTGACCCAATGTAATGAGAGAGAAATCTCAAATTATCCTCGCATTAGAGGATATGCAGACTATGAACTTTTATTCATCTCTCTTAACTATCCGGTGCGGTGCCTCACTCCTTTTGCTTTCCGTGGAGTGAGGTGGTACTATCTACTAACTGTTTCATCCTGCACCGGTGCAATGTCTCAAGAAGTGGCTTCATAATAGTAGTGCTGGAGAGATCCTTACTCGCTAGATTTTTCACCCAGCCACTTCTTCATCCCTCTCCGCTCCTTCATCTTTTTCTGCTTCTTCTTCATCTTTTTCTGCTTCTTCTTCATCATTTTCTGCTTCATCTTCATCCTTGAAGATGCTGTTATGGAAGATCGAGATGAGGCCCCCAACGAGATGGTTCTCGAAGATTCTGCCGCCGAGGATGCACCCCCGAGAATAGATTAGACTCTTAGCTTTTTTTTTTGCTTCTTTGTTTCTCTGTAAGGACCCCTCGTGGGCTTTTGTAATCATGTGTAAGGACCCCTTGTGGGTTTTTGTAATCATGGTTTATTAATACAAGGATATTTCTTCGATTTGTCTCTGATTTATGCTGCATTCCTTTTTTTTGCGTTTGTGAAAAATCTGAGCATGTGACTCTATCGGTTGGCCCGAATATCATATCCAAGCGTAGGTATTCCCTTGGTTATTGATCGGCCAATATAATTTTCCCTGCAACTCTTTGCCGTCTCTCAGACCAAGCCCGGATTAACCCGGTACAGACTTAGGCTGCCAAAACCGGTGACTTTGAATTGAGTGAGAATGAGGCCTCGATTTTTAGAACAAACTTAGCTGCATTTAGATCCCTTTGGTAGTTTTTGAGGGAGAATTTTCTCAAATGCCTAGGAATAAAGATAGCCCCAGGACTTTTACAGATAATCCCCGAGCGAGTTTTAGCCTAAGTTCGGGTGGCCCAAAAAACTTGATTTGAACTTTAGAGTGAAGGTCGCCCAAAGGCTTCATCAATAATTCCTGAGTGTGAACTGGCTCGAGCTCAGGTAGCTCGAGGACCAAGGAATCGCATGAATGACCCGCATTAGCAATAGCAAAAATCCTTAAGGCAGGATACTACCTCGGGTTTAGGCTTATACATGAGTAGCTCTTTTAGAGCTTACCTTTCGTTTTGGCAGGGGTCCTCGAGATCGGGTACCATATCGAGGCCTATAATGATATTGATGGCTCCTTAGAGACCTTCTTCTTTTTTGACGGAGGTCCTCGAGATCGGGTACCATCTCGAGGCTTGTAATGATATTGATGGCTCCTTAGAGCCTTTCTTCTTTTTCGATAGAGGACCTCGAGATCGGGTACTATCTCAAGGCTTGTAATGATATTGATGGCTCCTTAGAGCCTTTCTTCTTTTTCGACGGAGGACCTCGAGATTGAGTACCATCTTGAGGCTTGTAATGATATTGATGGATCCTTAGAGCCTTTCTTCTTTTTCAACGGAGGACCTCGAGATCGGGTACCATCTCGAGGCCTATAATGATATTGATGGCTCCTTAGAGCCTTTCTTCTTTTTTGACGGAGGTCCTCGAGATCGGTACCATCTCGAGACTTGTTTGATGCGAGGGTATTTGACCCCAAAACGTCGTATGTCGGCGTCAAGTGTATGACATGGTTATGAAACGACCGAGGCGATCCCGCTGGCACATCTTCCCAAAGCAATAAAGGGTTAGCTAGTATTTTTTAATTGGCCTTTGAGGCAGGCGGATAGTCGCCACTTTCTCCATATATACGATTGTCTTTGCTCTTTTGAAGATTCTGCTATTTCAAGTAGTTATCCTCTTTTATTGAGTTCTTCTTTCCTGCGTTAGGTCCTCCATCATTTCAATTTTGACGCCCTTGTTCAAATTCCTGCTCCAATTCTCTAGTTTTACCACAGTCATGGCTGCTACGTCAGGGTCCGCTCGACAAGAAAAAGGGAGTTTCGCCTCTGGTTCCCGCCTGGTTGGCGGTGTGCTGTCAGTGCCAGGCGAGTCATCTTCTGGACATTTTGTTTCGAGGGGGGATTTTCCGTCAGAAACGTCTCCCAACGTTCGGGGTCATTAGGAGTATGCCTCGAAGTTTATTTCTTTAATAGGAGAAGGGCACCTTGAGTCAGTGAGGAAAGATTATGGATGGGGGAAAAGGTAGTACTGCGGGTACCTTCCCCGGAAGAGAGCATCACGGACCATGCCAAGGGGTTTTTGAACGTGTACACGTACCCTTTTACATTGGGCCCCTTGATAGGGTTGTGCTCAACTTCTGTCGAAAGCACCAGGTTACTTTGGCGTAGGTTCACCCGTTATTTTGGAGGATAGTATTGATGATGAGGTTCTTTGCGGAAGAAGCAGGGCTTGAATTCACTCTTAGTCATCTCATCAGGCCGTACCGGCCTTTTCACCATCGAGGTCTGCTAACCCTGCGTTGCCGATACACCATGCCTTTCATCGTTGATGATGAAGAAGATGAAGATCGGGGATGGATGAGCCGATTCGTCAGAGTACGGACTATCGATATTATCCCTGTGGAGTTTCTGCCATTTCCTAAGGAATGGAATTTTACACGTAAGTGGTACACTCGTGCCTTTGTAGTTTTGATTATGGCGAAGGCGGGATCCATAAATGTGCCTTGCTTTCCCTTTTTGTAGCAATTTCATGGACGCCGTGCGAGGTCCCCGACCTGTCGGATTGGGCTTGAAAGTTAGCGACCCACTTGACTTATAATGAGCGTAAGTGGCGAGCTTCGTCTAAGGGTAGATGGGAGGTAAAACACCATAGTACGTGCTATGTGATTTGCTCCCCCCTTTTTTTGAAGGGCACCTTCTCTTTTTGCGTACTAACTCTATCATCGTAGGCATTGGGGAGTTCTTTGAAGAGAGATTGTGCCTTCTAGGAGAGGGAGAAGGATCGTCGGCCTTAGGACCGAGGGATAATAATAATAACAATAAGCAGAAAAGGTCTTTGCAGGGCGACGGTGATTATAGCAAGACTAGCCTAGCCCGGAGGCTCAGAGGGGGCGTATCAACCGAACCTCCAGCGCCCGAGATTTATGTTTTTAGAAAAACAATCCCTCCTCCGTTGCCGTCTTCTTTTACCGTCGAAGGTACTTCGAGGAACGAGGGTTTTCTGTTGCTGGATTTTTCTCCCATTGAAGGTACTTTGAGGGATGTTCGATGCCAGGGGGTGCATATATCGGGCAATCGTATCCCAACCCGGGGTGGCTCTACCAGGGTAGATAGAGCCAGACTAGTAGATGTGCGCTCAACCTTTGAGGAAGCTCAGCGGCTTTACTCTGAGGTGGGTTTTGGCCATTCGTATTGGTTTTATAGTTTTGTAATTTTCACTCTCTTATCACGTTTCTCTTCCAAAAGCTTTTAACAAGCTCAAATCTGAGCTGCTTCGCCATGAGACCAGGCTGCGAAAAGCCATAGATGGGTAGAAATCCCTAAGGCTTCTTTGCAATGAAAGGGAAGACGAGTTGGGACACTTGCGGTATGAGGCGAGTCGCAGTCTGAACTATGAAAGCTACCTTGAGGAGCAGGTAATTTATGTTTCAAGGGAGTGCGTGTTTCTTCTTCTATCTTCTGAGGCTAATGTTTCATTTACTTCAGCTACAGAAAAAGAAGAATTACCTGGAATGCCTTAGGAGCGAAGTTTGTCAAGCCAAGCGCAAGCGTGATGAGCTAAAGGCTCGGGTGAACACCCAGATATTGACTAAGTAAGATGCTTTGGCCAAGGCCTGCGCCCTCGAAGTGCAACTTTGCAGCGCTCACAAGAATAGTTTGGTCCAAACGGACATGAGTTCAAGGCTTGAGTCCGAGCTCCTGAAGCTGAAGGCTGAAGTTATGGATGCACGGGCCGAAGTCAAAATAATCCGAACTAAGGTTGATAAGAAGGCGACTACCTATTTAAAGGACGATGCCGACTCTCGTGCTGAGCTAAGGGGTGCTCTCAACTAGGAGAGTAGGAATAAAGAGTACGTGAGGTGTAAATCTCGGAGGAAAACCCTCAAGGAATGCCTTAGGAGCGAAGTTTGTCAAGCCAAGCGCAAGCGTGATGAGTTAAAGGCTCGGGTGAACACCCAGATATTGACTAAGTAAGATGCTTTGGCCAAGGCCTGCGCCCTCGAAGTGCAACTTTGCAGCGCTCACAAGAATAGTTTGGTCCAAACGGACATGAGTTCAAGGCCTGAGTCCGAGCTCCTGAAGCTGAAGGCTAAAGTTGTGGATGCCCGGGCCGAAGTCAAAATAATCCGAACTAAGGTTGATAAGAAGGCGGCTACCTATTTAAAGGACGCTGCCGACTCTCGTGTTGAGCTAAGGGGTGCTCTCGACTAGGAGAGTAGGAATAAAGAGTACATGAGGTGTAAATCTCGTAGGGAAACCCTCAAGGAAATTCATGCTAGGGGCTTCGATCTCTCGGAAGAGATAAAGCAGGCGAAGGCGAAAGAATATGATGCTAAGTTCCTTCTGTCCGATGCCGAAGATGGCGAGAAAGAGGCCGATGGACCATAGTCCCCAAGGGGGACGTAGATTAGGCCTTTCCTTTCTTGTTTTGTGTATAGTTATTTTAAAGAACTTTGTAAATGAAGCTTGTATTCTCTCACATATATGTATAATAGGAAACCTCGCGGTTTCATTTTTCATGTACTTCCCTTTGTCAGCCGTTAGCCAGATGAATTGGCCTTCAAGTTAAAAGGAAATCTTCAGATTCATAGAACGGCCTTGGGGCTCATTGGGCTGGCCCATAGGTCTTACGCGCTTGGTCGGTATGACCTTTTGGTATAAGCCGGTGTATGAGCTCTTATGCTTTTGCTCTTAGGCATATTTAGTTAACTGTTTCGGGTTCAGTCTCCGAGTCGGGATTCGACTCGAGCTTATTTGACCCTTAAGGTTTTGAATTTAAACCTGGCCCTTAGGCTCTTATGCGTTGGGTCGGTACAACCTCTTATATGGTCTTACAACAATGTCTCTTATGCATTGGGTCGGTACGACCTCTTATATGGGCTGGCGACAGTGGATCTTACGTATTAGATCGGTACGACCTCTTATATGAGCTTTATTTTTCCCTCGTTAAGGACTTTTTGAAATTATGTTTGCCTGACTCATCGACGGTTTGATAAAAACCTCAATTGTGAGTCGTTATATGGCGACGAGCACCTCGGGAGGTTTTGCTCGGTGGCTGAGTGTTTCGAAGCCTGTAGTTTGAAGCTGACTTGGTCAAAGCTCTTTTGACTATGTTATGGGTAGCCTGTTTAACCGGTTCTTTTCGAAGTACTTTCAAAGTATTTGAAGGCCTGTGATTTTATAGCGATGGTTAGGCGTCCCCGAGTCGCATTAGTTTGGCTGGTACAACCTTATGACCGTAGTCATTTGTGTTTGGCCAGAGCCTTTCAGTCCTCAAGTGAAGTAGTTTCGGCGTCTATATAGAGGGTATGCCTTTTTAGGGGTCTTACAAGTTCGGTATATAGCCTTAACTTTAAGATCAGGATTATGCCTTTCGTAAGGTCTTATAAGTTGTTGCATGCCTTTGAGGTATTACAGTTTGGTTACTTGGTACAAGTATGGTTCATGCCTTGCTTGAGGTCTTATAGATATTGTTGTTGCTTTATATAGGTCTTATGAGATCGAGATTGCCCACATAGGGTCTTATGGCCTCGGATTCTTGATAAGTCGATGGGGGTGGCAATTGGCGGCAGTCCCCGAGTCATCGAAAGTTTCTTGGCTTAGGAGCCATTCCTTGTAAACTCGGTATTGCCTTATCGAGGGCTTACGAGTTCAAAGTTCCGACCCGAAATTCATACGGTTTCGAGTTGTTGACCCAGTCCCCGAGTGTTCGGGACGTTTTTAGGCTCTAGATCCATTTTTGCAAAAAATACCGAGCTTCTTTGAACCGCGAAATGCTTTGATGAAAGGGAAAGTATTCTTTGATTACTTGGTACAAGTATACACGTTTTCACTGTTGAGGTCTCGGTTATTCTATACGGACACGGTTCGTTCGACCGTTTGGCCGGGTATATTATTTTCCTATCGAGACCCTGTTCAGCATATCTTGGCTTCTCCGAGGAGGTGACCTTTCGGGGGGATGCCCCCAGTATTCGAGGTTGATTGAAAAGAAGCCCTGAATACTTGTAGAGTCTTCCTTAGGTAGCATATGGATGTTGCTTCGTTAAAAACCTTGCCGGTAAAACCCTTTTCGGGATAAAAACCCGGTCGAATGAAAAGAGTGCAATATATGCTTTGAAAACTTAAGGTTTTCGAGCTGGACAGCGCTTCGACTGTCTCGGTTGGACACCTGCATAAAGGTTAGTATGAAGTTTAAAAAAAAGGGAGATGGTTATACCTTAGTGGCGATGGCGCTTTGAGACTCGGTAAGCCTTCAATATTTTCTCAAAGGACACGGTACGGTCCTTTGTTTGTTTAATCAGGTATAGCTAAGAATGTGTCTCGTGATTGCTATTTCACTATTTGTTTTGTCCTGTGGTTTCTTCGACGTCGGAGGCATCGGTACCGGTGCCACATCATGCACCGCGAACATCTCCCTTGCTGCATGTTGTTCCCCGTACACGGTTTTTATTCCATACTTCGCCGGAAACTTCATCATTTGGTGAAGGGTTGATGGTACTGCTCTCATGCAGTGTATCCATAGCCTTCCGAGCAAAGCATTGTACCTCATGTCTCCTTCGATGACGTGGAATTTGGCATTTTGGATAGTGCCGGCCACATTGCCGGGAGGGTGATCTCCCCTTTGGTTGTCTCGCTCGCCATATTGAATCCATTAAGGACTCGAGAGGCGGGCACAATCTATTCGGGCAGTCCGAGCTGCTCCAAGACCCTTGACCTGATTATGTTAGCTGAGCTACTTGGATCCACAAGTACACGTTTAATTTGAAATGTATTCACAAGGAAAGAAATTACCAGTGCATCGTTGTGAGGCTAAGACAAGGTCTCGATGTTCTCGTTGCTGAATGTGAGGGCGTCCTCAGGTATGTAACCTCGAGTTCGCTTTTCTCTGGTGATGGATATTTTCGTTCTTCTGATAGTGGGTTCTTATAGGATGTCGACCCCTCCCATGATCATGTGGATAACATATTGTGGCTCATCTGCTTCATTTTTCTTGGTCGCCTCTCTTTCTCGGAGCTGAATTTTTGCTCGGTCGCTAAGGAATTCTCGGAGGTGACCTTTGCCGAGTAATCGGGCTACTTCTTCCCGAAGTTGTCGGCAATCCTCGGTCTTGTGACCATGTGTGCCGTGAAATTCACATGCTAAGTTATGGTTCCTTTACGAAGGATCGGATTGTACAGGCCTAGGCCATCTAGCATCTCTGATTTTACTGATGGCGAACATGATATCTGAAATATCGACGTTGAAGTTGTATTCTGACAAACGGGGTGCCTCCGTTGGCCCTGTGTGCCTATCGAACCCAACTCTTTTGACGAGTCCCCAAGGATTCTGCCCTCTGTCCGTTTTTCGATCATTCCGGGGTATGTTATGCCTCGAGGCGTTTCTCCTGTCTTTGGTGTATGGTTGTTACCTTTATTTGTTTGGCTTTGGCTCCTTCGCCAGAAGCCTGCTTGGGTATAACGAGCCCAAGGGGGCTCCTAGTTGGTCGTCCTCGACCATGATCTTCGATTGATATCGGCTGTGAACATCCGACCAAGTCATGGCGGGGTATTCAACCAAATTCTGCTTTAGTTGTTTCGAAGCCACCGAGCTTCGTTCATTCAAACCTTGAATGAAGGCCTGCAGTGCCCAGTCGTTGGAGACTAGTGGTAGTTTCATTTGTTCCATTTGAAAGCGAGATACGAACTCTCTCAATATCTCGTTCTCCCTTTGCTTGATTTTGAAAACGTTGGATTTCCTTGTTGCTACCTTGATGGCACCAGCATGTGCCTTTATGAAGGAATCTGCCAGCATAGCGAACGAATCTATCGATTTTGGGGCTAGGTTGTGATACCACATCATCTCCCCTTTTGAAAGTGTCTCTCTGAACTTTTTCAGTAGGACAAATTCGATCTCGTCGTCTTTTAGGTCGTTGCCCTTTACTGCACAAGTGTAATCAGTGACGTTCTCGTTGGGGTCTAAGGTTCCATTGTACTTCTTAAGGTCGGGCATTATGACCTTCTTTGGAATGGGTTTTGGGGCCACTTCCTGTGGGAACGATTTTTGTACAAACTTCTTCGAATCTACACCTTTCAGAATCGAGGGTGCGCCCGGAATTTGATCGACCCTAGAATTGTAAGTCTCTAACTTCTTGCCGTTGGCTTCTATCTTCTTCTCGCCCGACTTAATCCTCTTTGTGAGGTCCTCGAGCATCTTTACGATGGCGGGATCGGCTGCCGAACCATTGTTTCTTGATATTTCCGGTACCTGCTACCGTGTTGGGAGTCTTTTAGTGGCTTTGCAGCTGAGCAATCGCCAGTTGTTGTGCTTGTAATATCTCGAAGATGATGTGAAGGCTAACCCCTTGTTCTTCCTAGGTCGGGGTTTTTTGAGCTTCTTGTTGATCTTCTTGGTGTACGCTCATGTTGGCGTGGGAGCTTACTTCGACGTGTTGGACATTGCGCGAGACCATGTCCGCGAGAATTGGTTCCTGTGCATTCTCAGGGTTTCGTGGTGGTGCGCCAACACCTGGAACATCCACACCATTTTCTCTATAGTCTTCAAGATTGTTGTTTTCACGTGCATTTACCGAGTTAGACATTTTAACCTGAAATCCAAGATCTTGGACAAGAAAAAATGTGAAAGGTAACTTGTGTTATATAGTTAAACCAACAAAAAATAATCACTATTATTTTTAGCCCCACGGTGGGCGCCAAATTGTTTAACGTAAAAATGGTAATGACAATTAAATTTAATTTTGTGGTTCTAAAAATACGTGATCTATTTTTATGCTAGTTTTTAGGCAATGGATGCTAAGTAAAAAATTAGGGAGCAAGATTATAGTTTGAAAATGATGTAATAATCAAACCAAATGGCTGGAGATCGGGGCCTCGAGCTGGCGTGTATGGGGCCTCGAGGCCGAGTCAGGTGCCCGGATTAGAGTAATCGAAGGAGGATTAATAATTATGAGAGCTGCAATGGTGGCTCTTTATGATCAATGATAAGCAATAAATGAAGAATAATAAATAGAACACAATGAATATAAGCAATAAATGGAAGTAATGAGATTAAGAGAATATGTTAAAGAGCAGAGAGAATGTTCTTGTATATTTAGCAGAGAGAATGTTCTTGTGCATTTAATATTGAGTATCAGATATCCTACAAAACGACAAGGATCACCTTTATATATGAGGGAGAATCCCAACATAGTACAAATGCATTTATTACAAAGATATGGGGCTGGTACAATCATGCCTTGCTTCGGGTCTGAACTAGCCCACTAGACTTTGTCAGCTCTAGTTATGCGCCTTGGAAACTTATCACTTTTTCACTATAACCGTTGGTCTGTACTGCCCCGAGGTCGAGCATCGATAGCCCCTCGGGGGTGAATCTCGACCATAGCCTCGAGCCTTTGAAACGTGCTTATGAGGTATCATAATGATGGAAAATTGGACCCTCCAATTTTACCGTATACACCATGAACTAGTTCAATTAGTTTCCTTTTTTTGTTGAGAAATTAGAATATTAATATTGTTAATACTAATAAACGTTATTCATATTACATTCTGTAGCAATGCCACTTAGAGCATTTCAAGTTTAGCCAATGTAGTACATATATTATCTGAAATTAACTTGACAAAGTATGTTCCACCTTTGTCTTTTAGAAACTGGATTTTCACAAAATGGGGTGGAACTGCAATCTCAAAACTTGGTTTAGATTGGACACCTTGGAAGATTCCTTTGCCAAAACATGAGACACTCGATTTGCTTGCTTAGCGCTATGTCTGACCATCACTTGCTTCAGCTGGAGCATCAGCCACATGCATTCACATATAATTGTATTGTACTTTGGATAACCATATTCAAGGCATTAAAGCACGTCCGTTGAATCAGTTTCTATTCCCAAAGGCCATAGTTGAAGGTCACATGCAAGTTGAAGGTCGCATTCAAGACATTAGTTTCATTTTCTTTAGGAAATAATACAATATACCTATTTAGGCCTAACTATTACTTGGTTTTATCCATATTAAGTTTACCGCATTAAATAATTATTTGAGCCTAAAATATTACTCCCTCTGTTCCAATTTATGTGAATTTATTTCTTTTTTGGTCTGTTCCAAAAAGAATTATCCATTTCTAAATTTGGAAATAATTTTGCTTAAATTTCCAATTCTACCCTTAGTGAGAAGTTTTTATAACCACACAAATACGCTGGACCCCTTTTTGACTCGTTTAGGACCACAAATTCTAAAAGTCTTCATTTTTTCTTAAATTTCGTGCCCAGTCAAACAGGTTCACATAAATTGAAACAGAGGGAGTACTGTCTTTTGAGCATTTGATAACCTTTCCTTCTCCGAACATCCTCCTCCTTCTAATCTCTTCCACCAAATCTCTTCCTTCTTCTAATCTCTTCACCAAATCTCTCCCTTCTTCTAGATTTTTTTTTTTAAAAGTGCCTCGAAAGAGAGTAGAAAAAAAAATATGTGTATGACTTTAAATTTCAAATTTAAAGAAAAAATATTAAAACTCCATGTGTATGAGTTTAAAATTTTATATTTGCATTTTTCGTGTGTGCTTTGAATTTTTTTTTTGTTGAATTCATTAGGCGTTATTCTTTGATGTGTAGATTGTGGTGTTAAGTTGATTTTCAATGATTTTTTTGCAAAAAAAAAAATTATATATATATATATATCCACCACTGAAGAAGCTTGAAAATCATAAATTGAGTTTGTTGAGTTTATAATTCTTCTGATCCTTTTCTGACTAAGGTGTGTTTGAAATATTAATTGAAGGTGGTGGGTAAATTTTAGTCAATCTGGTAGAGATTTTAGAATATATTTTTGGATTTTTAGATCGAAATTAAGTTGAACTAGCGAGGAAGACGAATTGTATAATGTGTACCATTTTGATATACTATGTACCATTTTGGTATATAATATATAATTCAACAGTATACAATTTACTGCAATATATATTATTATAATATATAATATAATGCAAAAATATACTATTATAATTTTTTCATTTTTTTTTTGAAATTTTCAGTTGGGTCTTTTATTAAATTCTAAATGGAATTCTCATGTTTTTTTCAGTTCTTTTTAAATGAGGTGTTTAGTGGAGTTTCATGGAGATATTATTCACTAAACTAAAAGTAGGTGTAGGAGTATGCATAAAATAATAATATACCTACTTGGTATATCTGTATATCATTTTATATACTATTATCTTAGACAGTAATATTCCATTTTATTATAATAATATTTATTTTGTTATATTATATATCATTTTGATATACAATATTAATTCAACATTATACAATATATTGCAATAGTATACTGCTATAATATACAGTATATTGTTACGATTTGGTCATTTTTTTATTTTTTGAAATTTCCAACCAAATATAACTTTTTTGAGTAGTAAAAGGATTTATATATTACTTACTAGACAAAGTTTTGCATATTACAAGCCAAAGTGGCATTGTGGTTGTGTATCCCCTCAGAAAAATAACTATTGTCACTTACAATATTTTGATTTCCTAGGGTTCTAAGCATATTGCACAAAGAGATAGGTAGTTGTTTTGACGAGTTGCATTTCCCGCTCATGTCATTGGTTAGAAGTTGTTGCACAAAAATCGACGGTTGAGCAAACAATTTTGTTCTACCATGATTATATTGTTTGTTTTTTTGGTTTTTTGCTTCCTTGGCTAGTGCATCAGCTACTGCATTCCCTTGCCTGAAATTATGTCATAGTAGAAGGCCCCTCGCCTGGTGCATTAATAACCTGCAAGAGTAGATCAAATTAGCTAGTATTGTATGGCCATTGTTAATAGCGTTGATCACTTCTGTTAAATCTGTTTTCACTTCCAATGGGAATATATCAAACCTGGATGCCAACTGTAGACCCTCCCGGAGAGCCTGCAATTCAATATGTAAAGGAAATAGAGCATTACAGTATTTGTGGAATCCTAAAATCCATTTTCTCGTACTGTCCCTAAACACTCCACCTAAACCTCCTATTGTTTTATCGAGTGCTCCATCTATGTTTAGTTTTGTCCATCCTTTTTGTGAACATGCCATTTAATTTGAATGATTTTGTTGGTCTGTAAGAGAGTGTTTCTGGATGTCATGAAATGAAATTCTAGTACATGATTTAAAATTTTGTTCAAGGATGGGTGCAAGTTGGTGTTGTTGGTATTGTTATTATTTCTGTTAATCCAAATTTTTCAAATTAAAAAGGGTAGGAGATTAGTCCATTCAATGTAGGGCGACTCAATTTTAGGACTAAGATTTTTGATATAGATGAGCCAGTGATGTGTGATAGTTGAGGGTAAGTTTATGATTCCTAGTTTTTCCCATAGAGGTTGTACTAGAGGGCATTGAATAGAGATATGGACTATGGATTCTTCCTCTTTGTGGCACATACGACAGTTGCTGTCAATATTGATGCCAATGTGGTGAAGGTATTTTCGGCAAGGTAGTCTGTTGTGAAGACATTGCCAAAGAAAATATTTAATTTTGTTGGGGCATTTCAGCTTCCATATCCACATGAAGTTGTATTGGGCTTTTGTTGTATTATTGATAATTGTGAGACATGATTTGCTTGTTAAACAACCATTGGATTCAGGTTCCAAATTGGTGTATCATTATTCCCATATTTTAAAGGCTTAAGAATTTGTTCTATTTTGTTCTTAGTATCCATGGGAATATCGAAAGAGATTTTTGATAGGTCCCATTGGCCATTTGTCACGACCCTAAACCCAAATCCGGTCGTGATGGCGCCTCTCGTGAAGACAAGGACAACCAACTATTCCCAATTCGATATTAAATAGTTAAACAACAAGAAAACAGTCTAAAATATGATTTAATAATACTAAGTAGCAGATAATATCATAAATATGCGGAAGGACAACCCAACACAGCCCTAAACCGGGGTGTCACTAGTCAAGAGCATCTATAAAACCTAATACAAGTTTGAAAAGTCTACAAACTATTACAAATGTGTGATAAGAGATAGAAGTGATAAAGAGGGAGAAACACAAGACTGCAGACGTCAAGTAGCTACCTCGTGGACTCCGATATCTGCTGGGAGCTCTCAACTCGCACTGGCAGGATCCGCAATCCCTCAATATGCACACAGGGGTGCAGGGAGTAAAGTGAGTACTCCAACTCAGTGAGTAACAAATGTAAATAAGGACTGAAAGCAAGAAATCACGTAAGGCACAAAGCATTCTAAAATGAAGCAGTAAAATCATTTAAAAACAGGAAATCAGTGAAAGATAGGTAAAATTCTTTAACTCAAATGTAGTTTCATGGAAATGCCTTTTTCAATAATTATGCAGATAATTGACAGTCAATTATGAAAAATAAACACATAAAGGCTCGCCCCTCGGGCACAGAATTAACAAAGTCGCCCCTCGGGCAACATCTCAGAACAGTACCAGCCCCTCGGGCTCAATCTCATATCACAATGGGTACCCGCACTCACTGGGGTGTACAGACTCCTGGAGGGGCCCCTTACGGCCCAAGCGCAATATCAATCCACCTCGTGGCATCATCACTAGGCCCTCAGCCTCATATCAATCAAGCCACCTCATGGCGTACATATCTCGACCCTCGGCCTCATAATCAGTAAGAAATGTTTCCTCATAACATAGGCCCTCGGCCTTACTCAGTCAAAATCCTCAGAACAAGCCACTCGGGCAATAGTAACACATGGTTCTCAGCCCAAAAATATCATTTAAAAGATCATGTAAGTGTTAAAAAATAGAGAAAATATGGCTGAGTACGAAAACAGTGAAATATAACATGACTGAGTTCATGTATAAAGTTAAAACAGTGAGAAAATACCAGTAAAAATCCCCGAAGGGTTCAAATAGTTGGCACAAGGCCCAAATATGGCATTCAGCCTAAATAATGATGATAACAAATAGATTTCAGTCAAATACGCGGTAAAATCATAAATCGGGACAAACCAAGTCACAATCTCCAATAGTGCACGACTCCACGCTCGTCATCAAGTATGTGTCTCACTTCAATATAGCACTACGATGTGCAAATCCGGGGTTTCAAACCCTCATAACATCATTTACAATCATTACTCACCTCGAGCCGGTCAAATCTCTAACTCGCGACACCTTTGCCCCTCGAATCGGCCTCCACACGCGTCGAATCTATCCAAAATCAGAACGAGGATGTTAAAATATGCTAAGGGAACGAAGCCCAAGCGTAAACAATCAAAATATGACACAAATCCCGAAATTGCCAAAACCCGACCCCCGGGCCCACATCTCGGAATTTGATAATTTTTACATCAATAGATTCCTTATCTCCCTACGAGTTCATACATATCAAAAGTTCTGAAATATGACCTTAAATGGTCCTTCAAATCCTCAATCAAAGGTTTAAATTTCAAAGCCCTAGTCCAAGAATCTTACCTCCAAGCGATTCCCCTTCAATCGCTCTTCAATTCCCTTCAAAAAGCTCCAAAAACGACCAACAATGGAAGAAAATAACCCCACATTCGCGGACAAGACAACCTTTTAAACCTTCTGCCCAGGCCTAAATTCCTTCTTCGCGAATGCGGTCAAAACCTAGCGTTCGCGAAGCATAAAAGTTCCGTTGACCTTCTTCTTCACGAACGCGACCCCACCATCGCAAACATGATGCCTCAGCCTCACCAACCTACGCAAATGCGACCAAGCCTCTCGCGAACGCGATGCTTACTATTCCGGCCCTTCACGAACGCGGGACTCTCCTTCGCGAGCGCGAAGGCCAAATCTGGCACCTCCCTTCCTGACCCTTCGCAAACGCGAGGGTCCAATCGCGAACGCGAAGACCAAAATGCCTGCAACTGCTGAAACCCAAAATCTGCAACTTTTTTAACTTAAAAATGATCCGTTCAACCCCTCAAAACTCACTCGAGGCCCCCCGGACCTAAACAAAAAGTATCAACATATCCCAAAACCTTATTCAAACTTGTACCAATCTTCAAAATACCTCAAACAACATCAAATCAACCAAAACACATTGGATTCAAGCCTAAGTTTCCAAAATCCTCCGAATTCCGCTTTTGATCAGAAACCCAACCAAACCACATCCGAATAACCTAAAATTTTGCACACACATCCCAAATGACACAACAGAACTACTACAACTCTCAGAATTCTATTCTGACCCCTATATCAAAATCTCGCCTACCAATCGGAAATCGCCAAAATATCAACTTCGCCAATTCAAGCCTAAATCTGCTACAAACCTCCAAAATTCATTCTGATCATGCTCCTAAGTCACAAATCAACTTTCGAAGCTAACCGAACCATCGAAACTCACATCCGATCCCTCTAACACATAAGTCAACATCCAGTTGACTTTTCCAACTTAAACTCACTCTAAAGAGACTAAGTGCCTCAAATCTTACAAATCCTTTCCGAACTCGATCCGACCAACCCGATACCACATAACGCGGATAAACAAAGCATAATAAAGAAAAAATAAGGAAAATAGAGCGGTAACTCATAAGACGACTGGCCGGGTCGTCACATCCTCCCCAACTTAAATAAATGTTCGTCCGCGAACGAATTAAGAAACATACTTGAAGCCTCAAACAGGTGAGGATATCTGCTCGGCATCTCCCGCTCGGTCTCCCAGGTAGCTTCCTCCACGGGCCGACCTCTCAACTGCACCTTCACTAAAGCTATATTCTTTGACCTCAACTTTCGAACCTGATGACCCAAAATAGCTACTGGCTCCACATCATAAGTCAAATCATCAACCAACTGAACCGTGCTGAAATCCAGAACATGAGACAGATCCCCAATATACTTTCGGAGCATAGAAACATGAAATACCGGATGCACACTCGATAAGCTGGGTGGCAAAGCAAGCTCATAAGCCACCTTCCCAATCCTCCGAAGCACCTCAAAAGGCCCAATGAACCGAGGACTCAATTTACCTTTCTTTCCAAATCTCATATCACCCTTCATGGGCGAAACCTTCAACTGAACCTTTTCACCAACCATGCAGGACACATCTCGAACCTTCCTGTCAGCATAACTCTTTTGCCTCGATTGCGCTATACGAAGCCTCTCCTAAATCACCTTCACCTTTTTTAAGGCATCCTGTACCAAGTATGTCCCCAATAGCCTAGCCTCACCGGGCTCGAACCAACCAACAGGAGATCTACATTGCCTCCCATACAAAGCCTCATATGGAGCCATATGAATACTTGACTGGTAGCTGTTGTTATAACCAAACTCCGCAAGAAGTAGAAACTGATCCCATGACCCTCCGAAATCAATGACACGAGCACGCATCATGTCCTCCAATATCTGAATAGTGCGCTCGGACTGCCCGTCCATTTGAGGGTGAAAAGTTGTGCTCAACTCAACCTGAGTACCCAACTCTCGCTACACAGACCTCCAAAACTGCGATGTAAACTGAGTGCCCTTATCTAAAATGATGGAAACTAGGAAACAATGCAACTGAACAATCTCCCGGATATATATATCTGTCAACCGCTCTAAAGAATAGGTAGTACACACATGAATGAAGTGCGCGGACTTGGTCAGCGATCCACAATCACCCAAATAGAATCGGACTTCTTCAAAGTCCGTAGAAGTCCAACAATAAAGTCCATAGTGATCCTCTCCCACTTCCACTCAGGAATATCCATCTGCTGAAGCAAGCCACCCGGTCTTTGATGCTCATATTTCACCTGCTGACAATTGAGACACCGAGCTACAAATCCCACAATGTCTTTCTTCATTTTCCTCTACCAATAGTACTGCCTCAGATCCTGATACATCTTTGTGGCACCCAGATGAATGGAATACCGCGAGCTATGTGCCTCCTCCAAAATAAACTCCCGAAACCCATCCACATTGGGCATACAAATTCGGCCCTGCATCCTCAACACCCCATCATCATCACTGGTCACATCTCTGGCATCATCATGCTGAACTCTGTCCTTAAGGATAAGCAAATGCAGATCATCATACTGGCGCTCTCTGATGCGATCATATAAGGAAGACCGAGAAACTACACAAGCCAATACCTGACTGGGTTCCGAAATATCTAACCTCACGAACCGATTGGCCAAGGCCTGAACATCAACCGCTAGAGGTTTCTCCCCAACTGGAATATATGCCAAACTCCCCATACTCACCGCCTTTCGGCTCAAGGCATCGACCACCACATTGGCTTTTCCTGGATGGTACAATATAGTGATATCATAATCCTTAAGCAACTCCAACCATCTACGCTACCTCAAATTGAGATCCTTTTGCTTGAATAAATGCTGGAGACTGCGATGATCAGTGAACACCTCACAAGATACGCTATACAAGTAATGGCTCCAAATCATCAATGCGTTAACTATGGCAGTCAACTCCAAATCATAAACAGGGTTGTTCTTCTCATGGGGCTTCAACTGACGAGAAGCATAAGCAATAACTCTACCCTCCTGAATCAATACACAACCAATACTAACTCTCGAAGCATCACAATACATGGTATATGAACCTGAAGCTGATGGCAAAACTAACACTGGAGCTGTGGTCAAAGCTTTCTTGAGCTTCTGAAAGCTCTCCTCACACTCGTCCGACCATACAAATAAAGCACCCTTCTGAGTCAACTTGGTCAAGGCTGATGCGAGAATCCCTGAACAAAACTGCACTAATAACCCACCAAACCAAGAAAGCTGCGAATCTCTATGGCTGAGGATGGTCTGGGCCAACTATGTACTGCCTCTATCTTCTTCGGATCAACCTGAATACCCTCGCTAGACACCACGTGCCCTAAGAAAGCCGCTGAACTGAGCCAAAACTCACACTTGAAGAATTTTGCATAAAACTTCTCCTCCCTCAATCTCTGCAACATAACTCTCAAATGCTCTAGGTGCTCTTCCTGACTATGCGAATATACCAGAATATCATCAATGAAGACTATGGCAAACAAATCAAGATAAGGTCGGAACACACTGTTCATCAAATGCATGAACGTTGTTGGGGCATTGGTCAGCCTAAAAGACATCACCAAGAACTCATAATGACCATATCGGGTCTTGAAAGCTGTCTTAAGAATATCCGAGTCCCTAATCTTCAACTGGTGATAACTTGAATGGAGAACACTCTCGCTCCCTGAAGCTGGTCGAATAAATCATCAATGCGAGGCAAAGGATACTTGTTCTTAATTGTTACCTTTTTCAATTGCCTATAATTAATGCATATCCTCATAGTGCCATCCTTCTTCTTCACAAATAGAATCGGTGCACCCCAAGGTGACACACTAGGCCGAATGAACCCTTTATCAAGGAGTTCCTGAAGCTGCTCCTTTAATTCCTTCAACTCCACCGGTACCATACGATACGACAAAACAGAAATGGGCTGAGTGTCCGGCACCAGATCAATACCAAAATCAATACCCTTGTCCGGTGGCATGCTCGACAGGTCTATGGGAAACACATCGGGAAAATCCCTCACAACTGGAACAAAATCAATACTGGGAGTCTCAGCACCGGCATCCCTCACAAAGGTTAGATACGAAAGACAACTCTTCCCAACCATACGTTGGGCTTTCAAAAATGCGATCACTCTACTGGGAACATAATCAGTCACACATCGCCACTCAATCCGTGGCACACCCGGTATAGCCAATGTGATCGTCTAAACATGACAGTCTAGAATAGCATGACACGGAGATAGGCAATCCATGCCCAAAATGACATCAAAATCCACCATACACAATTATAAAAGATCCACATGGGTCTCCAGACCCCCAATAGTCACCACACACGATCAGTACACACGGTCAACAACAATAGTATTGCCCATCGGGGTAGATACATGAACAGGTGAAACAAGAAACTCATGGGGCGTACCCAAATAATGAGGAAAGTATTATGTCATATGTGAAAAGGTGGAACAGGGATCAAATAATACAGAGGCATCTTTGTGGAAGACTGAAATAATACTTGTAATAACAACATCTGAAGCAATAGTATCGAGTCTGCCTGGAAGTGCATAGAAATGGGCCTGGCCGCCACCTGATCGACCTCCCCCTCTAGGGAGACCCCTAGCTAACTAGCCTCCACCCCTCGCTGGTCGGGCGGGTGGTGGTGAAATAACCGGCGCTGAAGCCGATGATTAACCCCTCTGCTGAGGTGAACTCACAAGACGACAAGGGCACTATTTCCACATATGACCCATCTCACCACACTCATAACAACTCCCAGATGCTGGGTAAGGGGACTGAAGGGAACCCCTCGCACCGGAGTGACTAGCAGATGCACTCGGCATAGAAGAGCCTTGAACTGATGGAGCACGGGACGAACTCTGAGCTGGAAGGGCACTAAGTGATGACTAGCCCTGATGAGAACTGTGAGCACCATGACCTGATGACGCCCCCACAATAACCTAGGCGAGATGGCTGAGCATGCCTGAATGGACGACCTCTGTCGTGCTAAAATTGACCTCTCGAAGGAGTACCGCTGTAACTACCAGATCCTCGAGGCCTCTTGGCCTCCCTCTCCTCTTGCTCCTGGCGATGAACAGACTCAATCTCACGGGCAATATCCACAACCTCCTCGAAAGTAGTACCAATCACCCTTTCCCTGGTCATAAGAAAATGAAGCTGATAAGTGAGGCCATCAACAAACCTCTTAATCCTCTCTCTATCTGTCGGAACCATCCAAATAGCATGACAAGCTAACTCGGAGAACCTCATCTCTTACTGCATCACCGTCATCTCTCCCTGACGCAACCACTCAAACTCCCTACATAGCTCCTCTCTGCAGGACTGTGGCACATACTTCTCCAGAAAGATAACGGAGAATTGCTGCCAGGTAAGAGGTGCTGCACTAACAGGCCTACGCCTCTCAAAAGCCTCTGACCAAGTAAAGGCAGCTCCTGAAAACTGATAAGTAGTGAAAGTAACCCCGCTAGTCTCCAGAATACCCGCTGTACGAAGCATCCTCTGACACTTATCTAAGAAACCCTGGGCATCCTCGCCCTCTGCACCACTGAAGGTCGGAGGCTGTAGGTTACCAAACCTCTCCGACCTATGCTGCTCATGCTCCGTCATAGTAGGAACTACATAGTCCTGAGCAGCTGCAACCAGCTGGGATAGAAGTGCCCCCGGCGTCTGAAGTCCTTGCACGACCTACTTAGGTGTGTGAGCGGCAGGAGTCTGATTGCCTCCCCCCGCCTGAGAAGTAGTTGCGGCTGTAGTGGCTGAAACTGCTTGAGCTAGGCTAGTGCAAACTGATAAGATCTTAGCCAAGGCCTCCTAACGACCCAGAATCATAATGGGCACCACTGGTGCCTGAGCTGGTGCTGTTGGAGCATCCATAACTAGGACCTGATCCTGAACTGGGGCAGCTGGTGGATCTGCAGGTGCTGCCCTAGCTGCTTTTCCCCTACCACGGCCGCAGCCGCATTCTCGACCTCTGGTGGCCGCGGCTGGTGGTACTAGTGGTCGTCCATCCTGACCGGTAGGGAATGTCCTCACCATCTGTGAGAGAATAGAATAACAGAAGTTTATTACTCGGATCAAAAAATTCGCACGACAAGAATTTCAAGAATATGAAGTTTTTCATAAAGGTTCTGCAGCCTCTCGAGGATAAATACAGACGTCTCCGTACCAATTCGCGAGACTCTACTAAACCTGCTCATGACTCATGAGACCTATGTAGCCTAGGCTCTGATACCAACTTGTCACGACCCTAAACCTGAACCCGGTCGTAATGGCATTTTTCATGAAAACAAGGCCAGCCAACTATTCCCTATTCGATGTTAAATAGTTAAACAGCAAGAAAACAGTTCAAAACATGATTTAATAATACTAAGTAGCAGATAATATCATAAATATGCGGAAGGACAACCCAACACAGCCCTAAACCGGGGTGTCACTAGTCATGAGCATCTATAAAATCTAATTCAAGTCTGAAAAGTCTACAAATTATTACAAATGTCTAATAAGAGACAGAAATGATAAAGAGGGAGAAACACGAAACTGCGGACGTCAAGCAGCTATCTCGTGGACTCCGATATCTGCTAGGAGCTCTCAACTCACACTGGCAGGATCTGCAATGCCTGAATCTGCACACAAGGGTGCAGGGAGGAAAGTGAGTACTCCAACTCAGTGAGTAGCAAATGTAAATAAGGACTGAAAGCAAGAAATCACGTAAGGCACAAAACATTTTATAATGAAGCAGTAAAATTATTTTAAAACAGGAAATCAGTGAAAGATAAGTAAAATTCTTTAAATCAAATGTAGTTTCATGGAAATGCCTTTTTCAATAATTACGCAGGTAATTACAGTCAATTATGAAAAATAAACACATAAAGGCTCGCCCCTTGGGCACAGTATCAACAAATCCGCCCCTCGGGAAAAATCTCAGAACAATACCAGCCCCTCGGGCTCAATCTCACATCACAATGGGTACCCGCGCTCACTGGGGTGTACAGACTCCTAGAGGGGCCCCTTACAGCCCAAGCACAATATCAAGCCACCTCGTAGCATCATCACTAGGCCCTCGGCCTCATATCAATCAAGCCACCTCGTTGCGTACATATTTCAGGCCCTCGACCTCATAATCAGTATCAAATGTTTCCTCACAACATAGGCCCTCAGCCTTACTCAGTCAAAATCCTCAGAACAAGCCACTCGAGCAATAGTAAAACATGATTCTCAGCCCAAAATATCATTTAAAAGATCATGTAAGTGTTAAAACAGAGTAAATATGGCTGAGTACGAAAAAAGTGAAATATAACATGACTGAGTTCAAGTATAAAGTCAAAACAGTGAGAAAATACCAGTAAAAATCCTTGAATGGTTCAAATAGTTGGCACAAGGCCCAAATATGGCATTCAGCCCAAATAATGATGATAACAAATAGATTTCAGTCAAATACGCGGTAAAATCATCAATCGGGACAAACCAAGTCACAATCTCCAATAGTGCACGACCCTACGCTCGTCATCAAGCATGTGCCTCACTTCAATATAGCACTACGATGTGCAAATCTGGGGTTTCAAACCCTTATAACATCATTTACAATCATTACTCACCTCAAGCCGGTCAAATCTCTAACTCGTGACGCCTTTGCCCCTCGAATTGGCCTCCAGGCGCATCGAATCTATCCTAAATCAGAATGAGGATGTCAAAATATGCTAAGGTAACGAAGCCCAAGTGAAAACAATCAAAGTATGACACAAATCCCGAAATTACCAAAACCCGACCCCCGGGCCCATATCTCGAAATTTGATAATTTTTACATCAATAGATTCGTTATCTCCCTACGCGTTCATACATATCAAAAGTTCTGAAATCCGACCTCAAATGGTCCTTCAAATCCTCAATCAAAGGTCTAAATTTCCAAGCCCTAGTTCTTCAATTTTTGGCTTAATTTCAATGATTTTCTAGGTGGAATTCACATTAGAATCAAGTTTTAAGTCCAAGAATCTTACCTCCAAGTGATTCCCCTTGAATCCCTCTTCAATCCCCTTCAAAAAGCTCCAAAAACGACCAACAATGGAAGAAAATAACCCCACATTCGCGGACAAGATGACCTTTTAAACCTACTGGCCAGGCCTAAATTTCTTCTTCGCGAACGCGGTCAAAGTCTCGCGTTCGCGAAGCATAAAAATTCTGTTGACCAAAACTCTTCTTCGCGAACGCGATACCTCATACCAAGCCTCTCGCGAATGCGATGCTTACTATTCCGGCCCTTCGCGAATGCGGGACTCCCCTTCGCGAACGCGAAGGCCAAACCTGATGCCTCCTTTCCTGACCCTTCGCAAACGCGAGGGTCCACTCGCAAACGCGAGGGTCCACTCGCAAACGCGAAGACCAAAATGCCTGCAACTGCTGAAACCCAAAATCTGCAACTTTCTTAACTTAAAAATGATCTGTTCAACCCCTCAAAACTCACCCGAGGCCCCGGGACCTCATCCAAAGGTACCAACATATCCCAAAACCTTATTCAAACTTGTATCAATCTTTAAAACACCTCAAACAACATTAAATCAACCAAAACACATCGGATTCAAGTCTAAGTTTTCAAAATCCTCTGAATTCCGCTTTTGATCAGAAACCCAACCAAACCACATCCGAATGACCTGAAATTTGCACACACATCCCAATGATACAACGGAACTACTGTAACTCTCGAAATTCCATTCCGACCCCTATATCAAAATCTCGCCTACCAATTGGAAATCACCAAAATATCAACTTCGCTAATTCAAGCCTAAATCTTCTACAAACCTCTAAAATTCATTATGATCATGCTCCTAAGTCACAAATCACCTCCCAAAGCTAACCGAACCATCAAAAATCACATTCGAACCCTCTAACACATAAGTCAACATCCGGTTGACTTTTCCAACTTAAACTCACTCTAAAGAGACTAAGTGCCTCAAACCTTACCAAATCCTTTCCGAACTCGATCTGACCAACCTGATACCACATAACGCAGATAAACAAAGCATAACGAAGAAGAAATAAGGAAAATAGAGCGATAACTCATGAGACGACTAGCCAGGTCGTCACACTATTTGAAATGATTTCTTTTACCTTTTTGTTTAATTCTTCTTTATTTAGGGGCCCCTCAATGCATTATCTTAATTGTTGAAGGTTTTGCATCCAATTTGAAAACCAAAGATTTTGATTCGAATTTTTGCTAGGTTGCCATGTGATACCTTTAGAGCAAATCGTCTATCCTTTTAGAATACTTTTCCAAATAAAAGAGGTGGAGATTATAGCTTTTTTACTGACATATTTGAAGATGAGGAATTTGGACCATAAGGCTGTGGGATTTGTGAGGATTCTCCAAGCAAGATTACTTAGGGAAATCATATTCTTGGTGTTAGCATTTTTTAGGCCAAGGCCTCCTTCTTCTTTAGTCTTGGTAATAGTAGTCCAACTCACGTAGTGGACTTTCTTTGCTTCATTAGTGGAACTCAGATGAAATTGCATAGGATTCGGTCAATTTGTTTGAGGGTTTTTGTTAGCAGATGGGTGTATTGCATGGCATGACTAGGGATTGAGTTTAGGGTGGATACTGCTAGGGTTGTTCGACCAGCTATGTTGAGAAAATTGGCTTTCCAGTATAACGACCCGACCAGTCGTTTTGAGCATTTGCACTTCGCTCGATAGTTTACAGGCATGAGTAGCTCCATATGATATAATGACTTGTGTAAATAATCGGTTTTGGTTTTCAGGTTGTTCGAAATCGATTTGGAAGAATGAACTTCATGATTGAAGCTTTAATTTGGAAGAGTTGACCAAGTTGGACTTTTTAGCATTTGGCCTCGGATTGGAGTTTTGATGGTTCTGTTAGGTCCGGGCGGTAATTTTGGACTCGGGTATATTCCCAGATTTACAATTGAATATTTCTAGAAAGATTTGGCACTAATTGGCGAAAATTAGAATTTGAAGGTTTAGAAAAGTTCGCTAAGTTTGATTTGGAGTGACATTCATCGTTTCGATGTTGTTATGAGTGATTTGAGGCCTCAAGTAGGTCCGTGTTATTTTATGGGACTTGTTGATATGTTCGGCCGGGGTCCCGAGGGGCTCGGGTGAGTTTCGGATAAGTTTGGGTTGTGTTGCGCTCGTTTTTTTTATGTTTCGACGTTGTTTCTTCAAGCATAAATGGTACTACGTTAAGCAAATGAGATCCAATTTCTATTTTTATTGAAGTATTAGATCTATATCGTAATTATAGAGTTATAGCAAAAAGAATCATCGAATTTGGACATCGTATGAGGAGTTTAGGTCATTTTACTAAGAATTGGGTTGCCGGATTTTTCAGAGTAATTTACGAAGTTGCCACTAATTTTGTATTTTAAAATCTGCACTATTTCCAAATATTGAAACTAACATATCTCCTTCAATATAAGGTCAAATGGAGTGATTAAAGAGCTTAACTTAACTAAATTTTCACAAGGAATTCATTGGAGGCATCAAAAGTGAGTTTCGAGATTTTGGAACAAGAAACGAGGCAGAACAATGTTAAAATAAGGATTTTGTTCATTAACATATTTTGAGTTGGGTAGCTCAAAATTGGGCAATTTTCGAGGCGATCTTCACCATATGAATTGAGGTAAGTGTTCTCTATTCGTGAATCTATCTTTGATTTTAGCTTTGGTTGATGAATTTTTAAAGAGGGAATTGGGAGTTTTGGCCTACGGTTCCATAATATGAAATTTTGAGTTTTGAACATCAATTCGGAGTCGGATTTGAGTGAAACTAGTATGATTGGACTCGTAATTGAATGGGTTGACGAATTTTGTGAGTTTTATTGGGTTCTGAGGTACGGGTTCGGGTTGGACTTTTTGGCCAATTTTGGACTTTTAATTAAAGATTCAACCTTTTTTAATTGGGATTGGTTCCTTTAGAATTGTTTGACGTATTTCAGTTGTTTTTGGTTAATTTCAAGCCGTTCAGAGGTCAGAACACGCGTGATAGCATTTTTGGAGCATCGCTTGGCTTGCTCGGTATTGGAATTGGCTTGTTCAAGATAAGCAACTCTTCTAAACTTAATGTTGAGGGTATGAAAGCCCAAATTTTGTGTTGTGTGATTGGTATTGAGGTGACGCACATGCTGGGTGACGAGCGTGTGGGCGTGTACCCTGTGAATTGTGATTCCGTTATCTCCATGGTACTGTATAATGGCCCTATTTTTGATGATATCTATATTTTCACCATGTGATAAAGTAATTGAGTTGTCAATCATGCTAGATATTGTGAGCACCTAATTTTTGCCCTACATAAAAATAACTCCTAAAAGTAAATCAAGAATAATTTTAATGAATTTTAGGAGTTTTTTATTTAGTTGGTAAGCTTTCAATTAGTGATTAATTTGTTCACCCTTTAGGAATTATGCTTGGTAAATTGCATGAAATAAGAAGTTAAAAAAGGACATGAGCATGAAATCTCCTTTAGCAAAAGTACTCCATAATCACAGGTCTTTCACGCATAATCTTAAAGTAGTTTAGTAAAATAATTCACAAATCTCGTAGCTTGCTTTAGGCACGATAAATTAACTATTGTGACTATGGGTATGGTTCCCGTGGCATAGTCATGGTATATAATCCCCAATCGGGTGTGCATTTCATGTGACCCGATCATAACAACTTTTGAATAATAATAATAAAATAAACATGTCGCGAACCACGGGTGCATTTCATGTAGCATTGTTTGCGGTGTGTAACGACAAGTGTACGACAATCGTAACTTGTTCAAGAAATAATTCCATAAATTCTAAAAGCAGTTAAAATAATTAAAAGCGGTTAAAAAGTTAAAAATGTACAATAGGTTTAAAACATATAGTAAATCGGATAATTAGGCCAATTATTAATAGTTAAGCGACTGTGCTAGAACCACGGAATCTGGGAATGCCTAACACCTTCTCCCGGATTAACAGAATTCCTTACCTAATTTTCTGGTCTCGTAGACTTTTAAATAAAGTCAAATTTTCCTCGATTTGGGATTTAAAATAAACTGGTGACTTGGGACACAAAATAAATTATTCCAAGTGGCGACTCTGAAATTAAATAAATAATCTCATTTCGATTTATGTCACTTTAATTGAAAAAACTCCCTTATATACCCCGTCGGGTGGTAAAAAGGAGGTGTGACAGCTCTGACGACTCTGCTGGGGAATCATAACCCAGAACTTTTGGTTCAGGATTCAAGAATTCGAGCTTAGAATAACTGTTATAGTTGGCTTTATTTATTATATGATTTTTATATGTTTGAGCCTAATGTGCTAAATGTCGCTTTTTACCGCTTTGATATTGTTTGGACTGTATATAAATTGTTACGAAACTCTCTTCTCTCTGAGTCTTTTAAATCATTTGGGAAGTGTGCACTTCGTGTGACTTCTTTTCTATTAGAGTCATATCCCAATTTTAGAATGAGGTTCGGACAAGTTGCAAAACCGGTGAAGCTTCTGTATTCCCGGTATGCTCCCCCCCCCCCGGCTCGAGTTGTCCGCTCAGGTAAGCCAGGTCTAGAACCATACACCCAGGTTTTTAAATATAGAATAACATAGCCTCTTGCCGGATCCCTAGTAGGAACGCTAGTTTTCATCACGTGCATTTGATTTGGGGACTTAACATAGGGGTTGGGTCCGTCTAAGACAGGTGTACCCGAAATAAAAAAGACTATCCTGATGCATTTTACGTGCTACTTGAGCATTTGTTTGTTTTAGCTTGCATGTTGACCGGCTTCTAGAATAGGGAAAGAAATAAAATAAGAGTGAGTGATAGGTATTTGAAATATTTCGAAACTCTGCCAAAATTTTGAAGAAAAAAAAAGAGAAAGAATATAAGCCAATGTTTTCAAAAGGTCATATTTTCCCCTGTTCCGTCAAAATTGGCCGAACTACGTGGGTCTTATTCTCACAGGATGTGAGATACGTAGGCAAACCTCATCGGTTCCGACCTCAATTGTCAAAAATCCAAAAAATATTTTTCTTTAGTTCTTTCTTTAGAAATCTTTCGTTAGAAAATTCAAAAAAAAAAGAAGTTTTTAAAACTCAAAAAAGGTGGTTTCCTTCTTTCTGAAGTCTTTCATACGGAAAAAAGAAATAAAAAGAAAAACACAAAATCAAAAAATCAAATTCCAAAATACGGGTTTCCTTCATTTTGAAGTATTTTTCCCAAAAACTCAAAAAAGAAAACAAAAACAAAAATCCAAAAATACTCTTTTCTTATTTAGAAGTCTTTCTTTTGTAAATGTCCATAAAAAATTGAGAAATAAAAGTCCAAAAATATTTTCGTTCCTTTAAAAGTACTTTCGTAGATTAAAAAGAAAAAAAGAAGAAGAGAGAAACTCAAAAAATATATATATATTTTTGAAAAATCGAAGTCCAAAAACATTTTCGCTTTTCTTTAGAATACTTTTGTAAATAAAATAAAAAAAATCAATCAAAATTAAAAATCCAAAAAAATATTTCCTTTCTTCTTTTAAAGCATTTTTCCGAATATTCCAAAAGAAATCAAAACTCAAATCAAAAATCAAAAAATATTTTTCTTTGGTCTTAAAGCTTTCATGGTCTGAGTTTTATAAAAAGTAAAAAAAAAAAAGTTAGCTTATTTACTCCATTCTCGATCTTCCCGAACTATGCAGGATTTGATTCATGCGGCGTCATGATACGTAGGCAATCCTCATTGGATTAGATCATAGCCATAAATAAATTGAGTGAAAGATAATTCGGAAAAAAAAACAAGAAAGAAAAAAATTGAGTGAAAAAAAAAGAAAAAGAAAAAAAAAAAGAGCGACATAAAATAAAAGAGTGACAAAAACAAAAACAAAAACAAAACAAAAAGAAAAAGAAAAAGAGAGTGACAAAATAGAAGAGCGACAGAAACAAAACAAAAATCAAGAGTTATTAGAGAGAAGCAAAAATAAAGAAAAGATGTGCAGATTGAAAAAAAGGGGGGGTTAATTAAGGCCGAAATGAAACATGCAACTCGTTCAAACACATAGTAGAAACGTTTAATTGTCTAGGTGCATTGCATCCCAATAAGCGATATCCTATCTGTTAAACATCTCAAAATTAACAAGCTTGTTGGGTGTGCAAATTAGCCAGGTTCTGTTCAGGTGGTTGGTTTTGTTGGTAATCTGGCTTCCCATCCTTACTTCACAAGATCCAAAGGAAAAGTTCCTATGGCCTCTGAAAGCCATCTACAAATCATCGATCCTGAGGATAGCCCAGCACCGACTATTCCACAACTAGAGTCAGCAGTTGCTGAAGAGAATAGGATGTTGCATCTCCACATATTGGAAATGTGGGACGCCTAGTCTAATAGTAGGGAACCACCAAGTGCAATCCCTGGGTTCCCTGAGTTGATCCCTAGGTTAGGTGAGGTTACCAATGCCTTTGTGCCCAACCCGCTCATCCCATATGGGCACCCTCCAATGCTGTTCAATGATCCTGGCATGCCTTCTGTGGTTCGCCCCCAGGCGCCAGTTTCCTGGGCACCTCCAATATTCTTCTCTACAGCACCAGTTTGCACCATAACACAACCAACTTTACCACGGCCGTATGTTGAGCCTCCAATGTTCACCTTTCAGGGTCCACAGTTTCAATCAGAAATAGCATATATGACCCCATAATCTTTCACTCAACCTCCGCAATATGATCTCTTGGTGGAGCAAGAAAAGGTTGTTAAAAATCCCGAGCAAGAGGAAGAGGCTCGGAAAATGAAGAGCCTGGAACAAAGCCTGAAAAACATGCAGGGTCTGAGTGGCCAAAAGAGTGTCTCATACTCTGACCTCTATATGTTTTCCTATGTCCACTTGCCAGCTGGCTTCAAGACGCCAAAATTTGAAAAGTACGACGGGCAGGGAGACCCGGTCGCTCATCTAAAATGATATTGTAACCAGTTGAGGGGTGCTGGTGGAAAAGAGGAGCTGCTAATGGCCTATTTTGGGAAAAGCCTCACCGAAATTGCTTCTGAGTGGTTTACGGATCAAGAAATTATGCATTGGTACGTGTGGGACGATATGGCCCGAGATTTTATCTGCCAGTTCCAGTATAATGTGGACATCGCTCCGGGCAGAAACTTTTTGTCCAATTTGAAAAAGGAAATCACGAAAAGCTTCCGCAAATATGCTGCCAAATGGCGTGAGCAAGCTCCCAGGGTAAAGCCTCCAATGGATGAAATTGAAATGGTCAGTGTCTTTCTACAGGCCCAAGAGGCGGACTGCTTCCAGAACATGATATCTGCTATGGGAAAGTCGTTTGTTGAGGCTATCAAAATTAGGGAGATGGTAGATTGTGGGCTAAAATCGGGTCGAATCTTGAGTCATGCTGCTTTTAAAGCCACATCACCAAATGGTTTAGAGGGTTTGATAAATGGAAACGGGATAGAAGAAGGAGCCATGATGGCTTCCAGCTCGAGAGGGGCCCGCAGGTCATTCAGTCAATCATATATGCTTCCTGAGGTCCCTCAATATTATTATCCCCTTCAAGATGCTGCTTATGCCGTGGAACCACCTCCTTATGCGGTGATGAACGCGCAACCTTACACGCTGCCACAACATTATCCATAAAACCGAGCTCCACCTCCTAGAAATGCCCATCCTTACCAAGCTCCATATAATCCTCAACCAAATGATCCCCAATACAATCCTCGCCCAATAGAGCCTTTAAGAAAGAATCAGTTCACCCATATTGGGGAAATCGTATCCAAGCTTGTTCCAAAAGCTAATCAGGCTAAATCTATCGCAGCTAGTGGCCCCGAAACGACCAAACCATGAGTCCCCCTCGTACCGAGCTGATGCTAGATGTGAATACCACTCTGGAGCAGTAGGACACAGTACAAAGGATTGTTGGACCCTCAAAAGGGCAGTTGAAGATTTGATTGAAGCTGAAAGAATTGTTTTTCGGGATGAAGAATCTCCTGATGTGATGAACAATCTGTTGCCTGCCCACTACATAGGGCCGATGGACGGAATGATTTGTGAAGATGAGGAATTTGATCCGGCACTGAGGTTCATTGCAGCCATTGCCGAGACAGAAGAAAAACCAAAAAATGGTCGCCAAGAATGAAAGTTCCTAATCAGACGGGAGTCTTGGTAGCCAGTCTTGCTATCCTTTCTGCGTCCGGAATACCTCAGGGTGTGATCCGGATGTTTTACTTTATTGTCTTACTTTCTGATGTTAACCCTTCTATCTTTTAAAATTCAAAAAAAAATCATCAAAATCAAAAAAAATAATCAAGTGAAATTATATTTCACTTTCCAGGAATGTCTCTTTTCTTAATCTTGTCACTTTTCTTATTCTCTTTTTAGTTTTGTTAAATGCAAATTTCAATAACATGACATGCTTGCGGACTTCATGCCTAGATCTTGAAATGCTGTCAGACCTCGAAATAATGAATCAAGAATTAGATTGAAATGAAGATAAGTTTAAAGAAATAAAACAAAGAGTTGGAACAGCTGAAGGAAAATTGGTTCCAGATTGGAAAGGTCCATACATGGTAACGAGAGTACTGCCAAAAGAGAGCGTTGTACTTGGGACACATCGAAGAAACGTCCCTGAAACAACTGTCAATGCAAATGCAAACAAAGGTACTATGGTGGATTTTCTATACAACATTAATGTTCTCCGGTTGGGATGAAGAAGGCTTTCTTTCTTAGTATCCAAATATTCAACCCTTTGCAAACCCTTTGAGCTGGTTACTCTTCTTTGATTACCCTCTTTGGAACTTGAAAGTATTATTGAAAAAATGAAATGATAAATGAAAAAAAAAAGATGAAAAAATAGAAGAAAAAGAAAGATACAAAAAAGGGGAAGAAAAGACAAAGAAAATCAAACGATGAAAAAAAGAGAGGAAAAAGGGAAAAAAAGAAGAAGAAAACAAACAAAATAGAAGAAAAAGCAAAAGAAAAGAAAAACAAAACAAAGTTTCCTAAACTACGTTCGACATGATTCCGAAAGGATACGTAGGTAGCCTCTCTCTGGGATTCAATCACACCAAAACAAAAATCCAAATTCTCCAAAAAGTGAAACTGGGGGAGATGTTATAATGGTTCGGCGATGTTTTCGCCCGAAAGGTTCCAAAGTTGTAACTCAATTTAAATTCTTTTTACCCAAACCCTGTTCAAGTCCTTCTGATCAACTAGTAAAGAGGTTCAAAATGGGAGGATACAGTTACTTGGACCTGATACAACAAAATGAGAGAAATAAAATGAGTGAGTCTTATCGGTGAAAACCCTCACGTGCACCATAAGGCGATGGTAAGCAGAGAAATAAAAAATGAGAGAGTCTTGTTAGTGAAAACTCACAAAGAGCACTACAAGGCGATGGTAAGAAGAGAAATGAGAGAGGCCATGTTACAACCCATATCCACATGTGTTAGTTCATGCCATATATTAGTTAACATAAATCCAAGAAGGAATTATCTTTGAGATGATAAGATGTCAATCCTATTGGTCTTAAGTGATACAAGAGTGTATAAGGGTGATTAACAAGTATTAGAAGTTAAACGAATATCAAGGATGTTGTAACTCGTATTTTCAGGTAATCTAGCGGTGCTTAATACACTCAAGAGGTCATTTATTAAGCTATTTTAATCATATAATATCCGTATCATAAGTCTTGAAGTCAAACGAGTTATGAAACAAAAGTCGACAAAAGTTGTCGCAACTTAGGTTCATAATTTTACTTAAACATTAGGTCAAATGTTTCTAATCTTTTATCATAATTTACAAGGAATTACGGGGTGATCTACCAACCAAATTAAAGATCTATGAGTATAGTTTCCAACGCATAAAACCGTTCATCGATACAATCTTGGAGTAGAGAGATATTCGCGCTTTCGCGAGACCACGCCAAGCACCTCTCTATGGGGCCCACTAAGGCGGTTTAAGATATTTGGACCTATATAGGATGCCTCCAACCCGTTTTAAGTCATTTCTTCTCACTATTTTCAGACCTTAGAACCCTAGGAACATCCTCTCAAGGTTCTCTCAAGATTCAAGACCCAAAAAAGGGGCAAACAACACAAATCAAGTGTCGGGAATTCCGTGGCGCTAGTAAGTCTCTTGTTCTTCTTGTTGTTGCTCATTTTTGTGTCGTTCCAGCTCGTGTGGGAGGTTGTTTTAAAGGGTTTATGTTCTGTAAATACTCCCTCATGTTCTTAATATCAATCCTAGGTGATTTCAAGCCTTCTAAAGTGATTCTAGTGCCGAAAAACACTAATTGATCGCTAGTTTCGCTTTTTTGTTGTTGTGGCAGCATTGGAGGGATATTTCATGGAAATTTAAGGTCAAATTGGAGTTGTTCTTTCTGTATAAAGGTAAGGAACCTCTTACTCTATATGTATTTAAGATTATCCAAGTTGCGGCTAAGCCATTGAAGCTAGAACTTGTGAGATATATATCGAAAGGCTTGGTAGTAATGTTATTGTTTTGTGGACTGTTTTGCGTTGTTGTTGGGCTGCGTATTTTACTACTATCTTGTGGAGTTTTGGAGGAGGAAGGGTGTGGAGAAACACCATATATATGTAGGGTTATGGGCTGATAGTTATTCGTAACATTTCCAGGTTGTTTGACACGACTACGGTGGTCGTCGTATGTATGGAGTGATTAGGCTGTGTGTGGACTATTTTGGGAGGCTCAATATGTTTATTATTGATGTTGTTTGGGCTGTTTGGTGACTGTTTTGAATGGTGTGAGGTCATATATATAGGGGAGGTGCTGTCCGTTTCATCGTAAAATAGGTTGTGGTCGATACATAATAGTTATGACGCTTAAATGATAACGATAGTATCGTTTCTCTTATTGTAGACTAAGGAGTTTTGACAATTGCATAGCTTGAGATTGGGGCAATATATACAAGGTATGTGAGGCTATCCCTTTCCTTCTTTTGCACGACTCCGATTGTACATAATGTAATGAACGAGCTTCCAAGATACTCTACTCTTAGAAGCTAGCAGTACTTACATTGTTTTCCCTCTTATGGAACGATTGATGTTAATGTTGCTTCTCTTATTCTTATGTTATCAATGTTGTTCGTACTTCCTAAATCTTATAAGGTTCATAGTGAAGAGTTAGTCCTAATAACGCGTACAGAGGATACCGACCTTACGTCACTCCGAAAGGTTTAGAATGTGATTCCATGAGTCGAGCATGCATTATATATATGTATCTATTTTACTCTACCGAGCCACGCTATAGTTGGCCGGGTACGACACCTATTGTGAAACCACTGATCAGTTGGGTTTTACCGAGCTCCACGTGGCCGGGTACGTTTTTTTACCGAGCCTATTATGGCCGGGTACGATATGATGATGATGATGCCCACAGAGGCGAATGTTTTAAGGGTTTATGTATTTATACATATGTATCATGCATTTCATGTAAGTAGCCCTCAGAGGTACTAAGATGTTACAGGTTGTATATTCTCTATCCTTGCTTACATTACTGATCGTATTTATGGTTCCCTGCCTTACATACTCAGTACTTTATTCGTACTGACGTCCTTTTATTTGTGGACGCTGCATGTCGTGCTGCAGGTCCTGATAGACAGGCAGGTACAGCTCCCCCACCACAGTAGGTTGTCCAGTTCAGCGGTGATTGGCGAGATCCCTTCTCCGGACTTGCCTTGGTCTTGGTATGCATTTTTGTTATAGACAATATGGGTATGTCGGGGCCCTGTTCCGGCTATGTTGCAGCACTTACGTTCCTTTAGAGGCTCATAGACAGGTGTCGACTCATGTATAGTTTGGTATGCCTTGTCGGCTAGTTTTTGTTGTATAGTCTTTCATAGTAGCGTGGTAGCTCATACCTTATATGTAGTTTCTTGATTGTCTAGTCATCCCCTGCTTTGTATGTTCATGCCGTCATATTTTATTGCTGGTTGTCCATGATCCAGGTCTACCATTTATATTGATCTCGTCAGCCCTAAAGAATAATAATAAAGGTTAGATGAAATGTACATTGGTGCTCGGCAAGTGTGGTCGGGTTCTAGTCATGGCCCTCCAGTTTGGGTCGTGACAAACTTGGTATCAGAGCAAGTCTGTCCTAGGGGTTGTCTATGAGCCGTGTCTAGTAGATTCTTGATTATGGATGTGTAGCGCGCCACATTTATAATCAGGAGGCTACATGACATCTAGGGTTGTTACCTTCTTCCTGAATCTAGATCGTGCGTAGAGTTGAGTCGTAAGTGTTCGTCTCTAATATTCACCTTGTTTTTTTCAGTGATGCCTTCGACTAGGAAGCAAACGATTAGTAGACGGCTTGATACAGCAGCGGGAGAGGGTACCAGTCAGGTGCCCCAAGTCAGAGCAGGACAAAGTGAGGCTCAAAGTGAGATGCCCTCTCATACCTCATCTACTCCATCTCCTCCAGAGGATATTAGAAGGCACCCAGCGCCTCCAGTTCCTCCGTCTGGCACTCCAGACCAGGATATGCGGAGTGCTTTGCAGTTATTGACTAGCTTGGTAGCTGCTCAGGCTCAGAGGCAGAATACAGGTGCTGCTGAGAAACCAGTTAGTACAAGAGTTCGTGATTTTATTAATTTAGACCCTCCAGTGTTTACCGGATCAGACCCCAAGGAGGACCCACAGACTTTTATTGACCAGGTTCATCGTACACTTCGGGTTATGCATGTTAGTGATACAGAGGCAGTAGAGTTGGCTTCTTATCGGCTACGGGATTTAGCGGTTCTCTGGTATGATAGTTGGGAGAGATCCAGGGGTCCGAACCCTCCTCCAGCTGTGTGGAAGGAATTTTCTGAGGCCTTTCTTCGTCACTACTTGCCAGTTGAGATACGACGAGCTAGAGCTGATAAGTTCTTGAACCTTAGACAAGGTAATATGAGTGTGCGAGAGTACAGTATGCAGTTTGATTCTTTGGCAAGGTATGCTCCCCATATGGTGGCCGAGATGAGTGATAGGGTGCATATGTTCGTGAATGGGTTGGGACCACATCTGATAAATGAGTGTACGACAGCCTCCTTGGTGGAGGGCATGGATATTTCCCGTATTCAAGCTTATGCCCAGACCCTAGAGGATCGTAAGCGCCAGCAGAGGGCAGTTAGGGAGCAGGATAGGGGCCAGCATAAGAGGGCGAGATTTGCAGGGTATTCTGATGACTTCAGAGGCCGCATCAGGCCACAGTTTTCGAGGAGTTCGGCGCCACCTGTAGCTAGTGCTCCTCCACAGTTTCAGAGGCCTCGATATGATCGATCCTATTCTGGTCCAGGTCAGAGTTCGCGGGCATCTGGCTCGCAACATCACAGGGATACTAGTCAGATGAGACCCCCAACACCACATTGTGATCAGTGCGGCAAGGCCCACTTTGGACTGTGTCGTCGAGGTTCTGATGCATGCTATTCGTGCGGGCAGCCTGGCCATATGATGCGGGATTGTCCTAATAGAGGAGGTGATGGTATGGCTCAGCCGACTGGATCTGTGTCTGGTTCTTCCTCATCAGTTCGACCTCCAGCACGGGGTTTTCAGCAGTCGACAGGTCGTGGTAGGGGTAGAGGTGCAGTGCCGAGTTCGAGTGGTGCTCAAAATCGAACCTATGCTCTAGTAGGTCGACAGGATCTCGAGTCGTCTCCAGATGTTGTTACAGGTATTATATCTGTGTTTTCTTATGATGTATATGCGCTGATTGATCCGGGATCTACATTATCATATGTTACACCCTTTGTGGCTAATAAGTTTGGCATTGAACCTGAATTGATAAGTAAACCCCTCGCGGTATCTACTCCGATAGGAGATTCTGTGATTGCTAGAAGGGTATATAGAGGTTGCACTGTGATGATTTGTAGTCGTCAAACCTCGGCAAATTTATTTGAGTTAGAAATGGTTGATTTTGATGTGATAATGGGAATGGACTGGTTGGCCTCATGCTATGCAAATGTTGACTGTCGTACGAAGATGGTTAGGTTCCAATTTCCGGGTGAACCCGTCATTGAATGGAAAGGGAACATTGCTACACCGAAAGGTAGGTTTATTTCCTATCTTAAGGCAAGGAAAATGATCTCAAAAGGTTACATTTATCATCTCGTTCGCGTTAGGGATGCGGAGGCGAAACCGCCTACTTTACAATCAATCCCTGTGGTCAACGAATTCCCAGATGTTTTCCCAGATGAACTCCCAGGCCTTCCTCCTGAAAGGGAGATTGAGTTTAGCATTGATGTGTTGCCTGACACTCAACCGATCTCTATTCCTCCATACAGAATGGCCCCGGCAGAGTTGCGAGAGTTGAAGGTGCAGTTGAAGGACTTGCTGGATAAGGGCTTTATTAGGCCTAGCACTTCACCTTGGGGTGCACCAGTCCTATTCGTGCGGAAGAAAGACGGGTCGTTACGGATGTGTATCGACTATCGACAGTTGAATAAGTCTACTATAAAGAACAAGTATCCACTTCCAAGAATTGATGACCTGTTTGACCAACTCCAGGGTGCCAAGTATTTCTCTAAGATTGATTTACGTTCAGGGTATCATCAGGTGAGGGTTAGGGAGAAGGATATTCCAAAGACGGCCTTCCGGACAAGATATGGGCACTTTGAGTTCTTGGTGATGTCGTTCGGGCTAACAAATGCCCCAGCAGCTTTTATGGATCTCATGAATACTATATTCAGGCCCTATCTTGATGTGTTCGTGATTGTATTCATTGATGACATTCTAGTGTATTCTCGTTCGGAGGCGGAACATGCGGGCCACTTGCGGATAGTATTACAGACGCTTCAGGATCGTAAGTTATATGCTAAGCTCTCCAAATGTGAATTCTGGCTGAACTCAGTAGCATTCCTTGGCCATGTGATATCTGATGAGGGTATTAGTGTCGACACTCAGAAGATCGATGCAGTAAAGAATTGGCCGAGACCTACAACACCATCAGAAGTCCGCAGCTTCCTAGGGCTAGCAGGATATTATAGGCGGTTTGTAGAAGGATTTTCCTCTATATCATCACCATTGACTAAGTTAACACAAAAAGCTACCAAATTCCAGTGGTCTGACACTTGTGAACGTAGTTTTCAGGAGCTGAAGAATCGATTGACATCTGCACCAGTGCTCACTCTTCCTGAAGGAACAGAAGGTTATGTGGTATATTGTGATGCCTCAGGTATAGGTTTGGGGTGCGTATTGATGCAGCGTGGGAATGTGATTGCTTATGCATCAAGACAATTGAAGAAGCATGAAAAGAATTATCCAACCCATGATTTGGAATTGGCTGCAGTAATATATGCTTTGAAGATATGGCGGCACTACTTATACGGCGTCCATGTTGACATCTACACAGATCACAAGAGTTTACAATACATCTTCAAGCAGAAAGAGTTGAATTTGAGGCAGCGTAGGTGGCTTGAATTATTGAAAGACTACGACGTCGAGATATTGTATCATCCCGGTAAAGCCAATGTTGTGGCAGACGCTCTCAGCCGTAAATCAATGGGAAGCTTAGTACATATTGAGGCAGGTAGATGGGGGTTGATTAAAGAGCTTCATCAGCTAGCCAATATGAGAATCAGATTGTTAGACTCTGATGACGGAGGTGTTACTGTACAGAATACATCAGAATCATCTTTGGTAGCCGAGGTAAAAGCACGACAATATGAAGATCCTATCTTAGTACGATTAAGAGAAAGCATTCAACAGTGTAAAAGTATGGCTTTTGGGATCGGAAAAGACGGGGCACTGAGATACCAGAGCCGATTGTGTGTGCCTAATGTGGCAGGGTTGCGAGAGAAGATTATGAATGAGATTCATCAATCCCGATATTCCATCCATCCCGGCTCGACAAAGATGTATCATGATGTCAAGGAGCAGTATTGGTGGGATAATATGAAGAAGTCTATTGCAGAATTTGTAGCCCAGTGTCCCAATTGTCAACAAGTAAAGATAGAACATCAGAAACCCGGTGGATTGCTTCAAAATATAGAGATTCCGACCTGGAAGTGGGAGGTGATTAATATGGACTTCATTATTGGATTACCTCGCTCTTATCATAAGTTTGACTCCATCTGGGTGATAATTGATCGACTTACAAAATGTGCCCATTTTCTGCTAGTGAAGACAACTTACACGACTGAAGATTATGCGAAGTTGTATATCAAGGAGATTGTTAGACTTCATGGTGTGCCCATATCTATTATATCAGACCGAGGAGCTCAATTTACGGCTAACTTTTGGAGGTCTTTCCAGAAGGGTTTAGGCACACAAGTAAATCTCAGCACTGCATTTCATCCGCAGACTGACGGACAGGCTGAACGTACCATTCAGACACTGGAAGATATGCTACGAGCATGTGTTCTAGATTTTAAGGGGAATTGGGATGATCATCTTCCACTCATAGAATTCGCCTATAACAATAGCTACCATTCCAGTATTAAAATGGCCCCATACGAGGCACTATACGGGAGGAGATGTAGATCACCAGTTGGATGGTTCGAAGTCGGTGAAACAGAATTATATGGGCCAGATTTGATTCACCAAGCTATTGAGAAGGTGAAAGTGATACAAGAGCGATTGAGGACGGCACAAAGCAGGCAAAAATCTTATTCTGATGTCTGACGTCGTGATCTAGAGTTTGAGGTTGGTGATTGGGTTTTCCTGAGGATCTCACCAATGAAGGGTATTATGCGTTTTGGGAAGAAAGGTAAGCTGAGTCCAAGGTATATCGGGCCGTATAAAATTCTTCGACGGATTGGACAGGTTGCTTATGAGTTAGAATTGCCATCCGAATTGGAATTTGTCCACCCGGTATTCCATGTATCTATGTTGAGAAAATGTATTGGAGACCCTTCTCGAGTCGTCCCTATCAAAGATGTACAAGTTACAGAGGACCTATCATATGAAGAAGTGCCAGTGGCGATATTAGATCGGCAAGTCCGCAAGCTGAGAACAAAAGATGTAGCTTCCGTCAAAGTATTGTGGAGGAACAAAAATATGGAAGAAATGACATGGGAAGCAGAAGAGGAGATGAAGTCTAAATACCCTTACTTATTCCAGAATGAAGATAACAAGGATGCTGGTGGAAGACAGGATACATTGGAAGGTGAAACGGCTCTATGAGGTAAGCAATAATTTGAGAATACTCCTCCTTAATACAAAATGGTGATATGTAGATAATGTAAATACGCATAATGCTTTGTGTAGCCTTGTGAAGCCATATGTTGGGCTTAATTACTTGCAAGTTTTGCTAGTGACCATTTTATAGGGGAAAATTGATCGGAAATTTCCATTGGAATCCACGATGATTTAAACTCCCCATAAACCCTTACATTCGAGGACGAATGTTCCTAAGGGGGGAGGGTGTTACAACCCATATCCACATGTGTTAGTTCATGCCATATATTAGTTAACATAAATCCAAGAAGGAATTATCTTTGAGATGATAAGAAGTCAATCCTATTGGTCTTAAGTGATACAAGAGTGTATAAGGGTGATTAACCAGTATTAGAAGTTAAACGAATCAAGGATGTTGTAACTCGTATTTTCAGGTAATCTAGCGGTGCTTAATACACTCAAGAGGTCATTTATTAAGGTATTTTAATCATATAATATCCGTATCATAAGTCTTGAAGTCAAACGAGTTATGAAACAAAAGTCGACAAAAGTTGTCGCAACTTAGGTTCATAATTTTACTTAAACATTAGGTCAAATGTTTCTAATCTTTTCTCATAATTTACAAGGAATTACGGGGTGATCTACCAACCAAATTAAAGATCTATGAGTCTAGTTTCCAACGCATAAAACCGTTCATCGATACGATCTTGGAGTAGAGAGATATTCGCGTTTTTGCGAGACCGCGCCAAGCACCTCTCTATGGGACCCACTAAGGCGGTTTAAGATATTTGGACCTATATAGGATGCCTCCAACCCGTTTTAAGTCATTTCTTCTCACTATTTTCAGACCTTAGAACCCTAGGAACATCCTCTCAAGGTTATCTCAAGATTCAAGACCCAAAAAAGGGGCAAACAACACAAATCAAGTGTCGGGAATTCCGTGGCGCTAGTAAGTCTCTTGTTCTTCTTGTTGTTGCTCATTTTTGTGTCGTTCCAGCTCGTGTGGGAGGTTGTTTTAAAGGGTTTATGTTCTGTAAATACTCCCTCATGTTCTTAATATCAATCCTAGGTGATTTCAAGCCTTCTAAAGTGATTCTAGTGCCGAAAAACACTAATTGATCGCTAGTTTTGCTTTTTTGTTGTTGTGGCAGCATTGGAGGGATATTTCATGGAAATTTAAGGTCAAATTGGAGTTGTTCTTTCTGTATAAAGGTAAAGAACCTCTTACTCTATATGTATTTAAGATTATCCAAGTTGCGGCTAAGACATTGAAGCTAGAACTTGTGAAATATATATCGAAAGGCTTGGTAGTAATGTTATTATTTTGTGGACTGTTTTGCGTTGTTGTTGGGCTGCGTATTTTACTACTATCTTGTGGAGTTTTGGAGGAGGAAGGGTGTGGAGAAACACCATATATATGTAGGGTTATGGGCTGATAGTTATTCGTAACATTTCCAGGTTGTTTGACACGACTACGGTGGTCGTCGTATGTATGGAGTGATTAGGCTGTGTGTGGACTATTTTGGGAGGCTCAATATGTTTATTATTGATGTTGTTTGGGCTGTTTGGTGACTGTTTTGAATGGTGTGAGGTCATATATATAGGGGAGGTGCTGTCCGTTTCATCGTAAAATAGGTTGTGGTCGATACATAATAGTTATGACGCTTAAATGATAACGATAGTATCGTTTCTCTTATTGTAGACTAAGGAGTTTTGACAATTGCATAGCTTGAGATTGGGGCAATATATACAAGGTATGTGAGGCTATCCCTTTCCTTCTTTTGCACGACTCCGATTGTACATAATGTAATGAACGAGCTTCCAAGATACTCTACTCTTAGAAGCTAGCAGTACTTACATTGTTTTCCCTCTTATGGAACGATTGATGTTAATGTTGCTTCTCTTATTCTTATGTTATCAATGTTGTTCGTACTTCCTAAATCTTATAAGGTTCATAGTGAAGAGTTAGTCCTAATAACGTGTACAGAGGATACCGACCTTACGTCACTCCGAAAGGTTTAGAATGTGATTCCATGAGTCGAGCATGCATTATATATATGTATCTATTTTACTCTACCGAGCCACGCTATAGTTGGCCGGGTACGACACCTATTGTGCAACCACTGATCAGTTGGGTTTTACCGAGCTCCACGTGGCCGGGTACGATTCTACCGAGCCTATTATGGCCGGGTACGATATGATGATGATGATGCCCACAGAGGCGAATGCTTTAAAGGTTTATGTATTTATACATATGTATCATGCATTTCATGTAAGTATCCCTCAGAGGTACTAAGATGTTACAGGTTGTATATTCTCTATCCTTGCTTACATTACTGATCGTATTTATGGTTCCCTGCCTTACATACTCAGTACTTTATTCGTACTGACGTCCTTTTATTTGTGGACGCTGCATGTCGTGCTGCAGGTCCTGATAGACAGGCAGGTGCAGCTCCCCCACCACAGTAGGTTGTCCAGTTCAGCGGTGATTGGCGAGATCCCTTCTCCGGACTTGCCTTGGTCTTGGTATGCATTTTTGTTATAGACATTATGGGTATGTCGGGGCCCTGTTCCGGCTATGTTGCAGCACTTACGTTCCTTTAGAGGCTCATAGACAGGTGTCGACTCATGTATAGTTTGGTATGCCTTGTCGGCTAGTTTTTGTTGTATAGTCTTTCATAGTAGCGTGGTAGCTCATACCTTATATGTAGTTTCTTGATTGTCTGGTCATCCCCTGCTATGTATGTTCATGCCGTCATATTTTATTGCTGGTTGTCCATGATCCAGGTCTACCATTTATATTGATCTCGTCAGCCCTAAAAGATAATAATGAAGGTTAGATGAAATGTACGTTGGTGCTCGGCAAGTGTGGTCGGGTGCTAGTCATGGCCCTCCAGTTTGGGTCGTGACAGGCCAGCTGGTGAAAACCCGCAAAGGGCACCCCTGATCGAAGAGAGGATTCTCACAGCTATTGACATCGACAAAGTCCTGGCAAGGTTTCTCGATTTTGAGGCAAAAGTTGTGATGAATTTCTGAGAGTCGAATGATTTTCACGGATTAGGAATCCAGTCCAAAAGGCATGTCATGTTCATTGACGTCCGCATGCACTCAAGATAAGTCCTTCTTTCCTTTCCCCGAAAGGGACACTTTTTGTTTACCCTCATTCTCTATTCCATTGTTTATTTTCTTTGAATCCCTTTCGGCCTAACTCTGTTCCGAAACTAAAACAAAGAAAGGTTGGTAAGACTGATTTACAAGGATTCCGTTTGACATGGGCTAATGTGCAAAAAGGCACACAGCCTTGTTAGGGGCATAAAGTCGACCTCGACTGGCCATGGCGGCCGATGCTTCAAATTCAAAACTCTTGGAAAAAGAGAATCAAATTGAAGTGCCTATAAAGGCAAATGAAGTTGAAAAAGGTTGAGTCCCACGTGGCTAACCATCTCGGCAAAGATTTGAAAAGGCAAGGGATTCCAAATGCTCTAAAACTAAAGTTGGAATAAAGAAGCCAGAAATGAAAGGCCTATGAAGGCGAAATAAATTGGAAAAGGTTAAGTCCCACGCGACTAGTCGTTGCGACAAAGTTTGAGGAGCCAAAAGTTCCCTAATGCCCCGAAGTTAGAAAAAAAAGAAAAGAAAAAGAAAAAAAATAAGAAGAAAAAAAAATAACAAGTCAGAAGGAAAAGGCCTACAGAGTCAAAGTGAAGTCGAAAAGATTGAGTCCCATCGACCAATCGTCATGGCAAAGTCTGGGAAAGCCAGAGTTTCTCTAGGGTCAGAAATGCAATCGGTATCAGGAAATAACCAGTTGCAGATGAAAGGGGCCGAGATCAAGTGGTTGAAATAATCAAGGCCACAAAATCAACTACCGTTTCAAACTAACAATTGTTCTTTATTTGAAAATAGGAAACAGGTGCAATCCAAAGCAACTTGCAAGAAGCAGGTGCAACCAAAAAGAAACTGTGCAAGAGCTAGAAACAGCTTTGCAGCAATAATCAATCCAAAAGGGAAGTCTCCTCCAAATTCTTTCCTGCATTTTTACTCATTTTCTTAAATAAAATAAAAAAAATGAAATGAAAGCTTTACAGCAATAATCAATCCAAAAGGGAAGTCTCCTCCAAATTATTTCCTGCATTTTTACTGATTTTCTTAAATAAAATTAAAAAAATAAAATGAAAGGAAGAAGAAAAATTCAAAATCATGGTAGCATAGGGTCTCCAATCTCTAGCTATGTCTTTCCCAACATAGGGTCCCATTCCCTAGTCGATGCCAGCATAACCTGGTAATCTTTCCAACATAGGGTCCCACCCCTTAGTTGATCCCGGCATAACCCGAGGACCTTTCCGGCATAACCCGATGACTTCCCCCGGTATAACCCAAGAACCTTTCCGGCATAACCCAATGATCTTCCCCGGCATAACCCGAGGACCTTTCCGGCAAAATCCGATGACTTCTCCGGCATAATTCAAGGACTTTTTCGGCATAACCCGAGGACTTTCCCGGCATAACCCGATGACTACTCTGGCATAACCCGAGGACCTTTCCGGCATAACCCAATGACTTCCCCGGCATAACCCGAGGACTTTGCCGGTATAACCCGATGAGTTTTCCAGCATAACCTGGTAATTTTTTCCAACATAGGGTCCCATTCCCTAGTTGATGCTAGCATAACCTGGTAATCTTTTCCAACATAGGGTCCCACTCCCTAGCTTTGCCAGCATAACCTAGTAATCTTTTCCGGCACAAGGTCCTATTCCTTAGTTGATGCTAGCATAACCTGGTAATCTTCCCAACTAGGACCTCTGATCCCCATTTGATTTCATTTTAGATATAGGGCTCCACTCCCTAATCTCTCTTCTCCCAAAGATACACAATCCTGATTTTATTTCTTTCAATGAAGAAGTAGTTTAGATTTTTATTACAATAACTCACGAAATGTTCTTAGTGAAAACTGGGGCAGAAAATTTCTTTCGTTTGTTTGTTTTGGTGCCTGAGCAAGTTTTTACTTTGAGGCACAAATTTTGAGGAGACCAAAAGAAGAAGTCTTGATTCAAATAAAAGAAAAGAAAAACCAGAAAAGAAGTGAGCTCTAAGTAGAAGCGGAGAAAAGATGCGGATTGCTCAAGATATGATTGAAGTCACAAGCTTCGCATATCTCGCCTTGATCCGAAAAGCAGCGGTTGCAGTTAACGAGCATCAAGATTCAGATTAGAGTCTGCAGAAAGAACTAGCCAAGACTCAAGATCAAGCTTTAAAAGGTTTATAGATAGGAATCTTGTAACTCGTAGTTGATACGTTTAGCTAGTTTAGCTTTTCATTTTTGATTTTGGTGTAATAAGGAGCTCAGCAAGCAAAAACAGGAGCAACAATAGTGAAAGCACAGTTTCTTGGTAGTCTCAGCTACCAAAACTTTCAGAACTACACTGACCTGATTCCTTTATAGCCAAGGATATGTAGGCAACCTCCGAAGCAAGGTTCGGTCAGACTTTTCAAAAAAATGCTACCCATGGAGTTTCAAACGGGCAAAAATTGCTCATAATTGCTCACTTTATCTTTGCCCGAAAACTCTTCATGTTTCCGAGCAAAGAGAGGCAGCTGTGAGCACCTAATTTTTACCCTACATGTAAATAACTCCTAAAAATAAATCAAGAATAATTTTAATGAATTTTAGGAGTTTTTCTTTATTTAGTTGCATTTCATGCATGTTTAATGTTTTTAAAATCATAGAAAAATCATAAAATTTGTCTCATTTTAATTGCATATCATCTTAGGTTCAATTTGCATGTAGGAATTAATTTTATTAAGCAAACAATGGTCATTTTTACATATTTAGATTTTAGCCTTTAAAATTAGTATTTTTCTTTAGTTTTAAGTTAATTAGTTGTTTTAATGTTAAAAATAGATAAAAAATTTTAATTTCTACAAAAATAGATTGATTTAGGATTTTAATTGATTAGAGAAAAGAAAACGGAAAAAACAAAGAAAAGGAAAATAGGAAAATATATTTTTGGTCTTGTTTCTTTTAAAATTGGGCAAATTCCTAAAATGGCCCAAATTAATTTTAAACCCCAACCCAATTTCAATACCAATCCCCAAGCCTGGCCCAATAAACCCTTCCCTCTCCATTAAAAGACACATTAGGAAACCTAAAAGAGGAGATCAGATTAACAACCAAAAGAGGACCCCTTCTCTTGAAAGACACAAAACGGCGCACCCTTTTCTATCTACATCAAAGAAGAAACACAAAGACAGTCACCCTCTTCTGATGGATTCACACACACAAAATTCATCACTCACTCTCACACGGATATCTCTCATCAAACAAAGTTGAAAACAAAGTTCTGTATTCAAAAATTTGAATTACAGATCTAAAAAACCAAAGTTTCCAAAAACAAAGCAAAAATAGTTTTTAAAAAAAGGGATTCAGAAGTTGTTTCTAATTTCATTCGATTGCTATATATTTTCTGGATCTTGGAAAGCTGTTTGAGTAGAAGAAGTTGTTGTTATTCATACTGCTATAGTTGAGTTTCAACCTTAGGAATTCTAGGCCGTTATTTGGAAACTGTTCTGCTATTCTCTGCTATAGATTCATTTGTTTGGTAGGATTGGCAAAGGTGGGAGATAGAAGTAGATTGGATGGCACTTCAAGTAATAAACTTACCTTTAGTGTTTACGGGGCAAGAAGCTATCTGACAAAACGTTTTCTTGGTATTCTTATAGCTTTGGATTTTGTGGGTTCCCCTAGCTTAATTTAGAGTCAAATGGTTGTTGCCATAGCAATTTCTGCCTGATATTCAAATGTGGAAAGTCATACAAGTTGTTTGATACCTTTGAGCAAGGGCATGAGTTTTGTATATGTTAATGGAATCAGTTGTGGTAGTACAAATGCCATAAACCTATCATTCTGCTAACAGATGCATAGTTTCTATATTGATAAACTTAGCACTCCTGTCTTGAATCTACTCTATGAAGTAGGCCAGAACTTGGGCCTTTTTTCAGATAAAGTTTGTTGATTAAAATGCTTATTCTTTGTGCCGAGTAGTTAAGGTTTCATATGCCATCAGGATTATAATATTACTAAAGATCTAAATGATTTCTTTGGTGGACCTGCCTTCCTGGCTTGGGCGCGCATGGGAAACCTACACGCATGGGGTGGACCTTTATCTCAAAACTAGTTAAATATTCAGTTAGCATTGCATAAACAGATATTATATCGGATGCAAGAGTTGGGCATGACCCCAGTGCTTCCACCATTCTCTGGAAATATTCCAGCTTCATTAAAAAAGATATTCCCGTCTGCAAATATTACAAGACTTGGAGACTGGTATGTCAATTTTTGAAGTTTGTTGTCTCAATTAATACATTTCCATCTTGCTGGTCCTTTTCACAACATTATTTTCTATTGCTTTTACTTTGAGATATGCAGATATTTCACAATCTCTTTCTTTCCCTTCGCTTCACTCTCCATGCTAAGTTTTAGAACTTTTATTCAACATGTTTCTAACAAAGTTCGATTTCTGTGATGTTCGTTAGATGGTAAGCTTTTAATTAGTTATTAATTTGTTCACCCTTTAGGAATTGGGCTTGGTCAATTGCATGAAATAAGAAGTTAAAAAAGGACATGAGCATGAAATCTCCTTTAGCAAAAGCGCTCCATAATCAGAGGCCTTTCACGCATAATCTCAAAGTAGTTTAGTAAAATAATTCACAAATCTCGTAGCTTGCTTTAGGCACGATTAATTAACTATTGTGACTATGGGTACAGTTCTTGTGGCATAGTCATGGTAAATATCCCTAATTCGGGTGTGCATTTCATGTGACCCAATCATAATAACTTTTGAATAATAATAATAAAATAAACATGTCGCGAACCGCGGGTGCATTTCATGTAGCGTGATTTGCAGTGTGTTCCAAAACGACAAGTGTATGACAATCGTAACTTGTTCAAAAAATAATTCCATAAATCTTAAAAGCGGTTAAAATAATTAAAAGCATTCATTAAGTTAAAAATGCACAATAGGTTTAAAACATATAGTAAATCGGATAATTAGGCCAATTATTAATAGTTAAGCGACCGTGCTAGAACCATGGAATCCGGGAATGCCTAACACCATCTCCCGGGTTAACAGAATTCTTTACCTAGTTTTCTGGTCTCGCAGACTTTTAAATAAAGTCAAATTTTCCTCGATTTGGGATTTAAAATAAACCGGTGACTTGAGACACCAAATAAATTATTACAAGTGGCGACTCTAAAATTAAATAAATAATCTCATTTCGATTTATGTCACTTTTATTGGAAAAACTCCCTTATATACCCCATCGGGTGGTAAAAAAGAGGTGTGACAAATATATGTTTATAGTTTATGTTGATATTGTTAGGACCCATAGTGGTCGTTGCTTGATGTCATCTTACTGATTTCATTGATATTTCGTACTCAGTCATATTCATACATTCATATCATATCTCAGTCTAGTTGTTATTTATTGATACATCATATCATTGTTCTAGGTTAACTTCAATGACATAGTGAACCCATGGGTGAGACTGGAGAGATTGATGACTGAGTAAGGCCGAGAGCCTGATTATGAGTGACAGTTATGGGATCGGGCTGCACGCCACTTCGGTTATATTGATGATTATGATAGCTCTTGGGCTGTAGGAGCCCCTCCAAAGTCTGTACACACCCCCAGTGAGTGCAAATGATATTATTGAGGGATGGATTTCCCTGGACATGGATTTGTCCGAAGTACTTGATACCTGGAGATGGATTTATCCACAAGGTTGGATTGCCTTTTTTCCTTGGTACTAGGGGACTTATAGTTAGTGTTATATATATTTCGGGATGGATTTCCCTGGGCCGTACGGGCCATATACAGTACTGAGTGGTTGAGCATGATGAGTGAAAAGTGTGAGACAGTGAGATTGAGTAATCTGAGAGTGTGAGTACATGATTCATCTCTGAGATACATGGTATTGGCATGCATATATGACATACATACATAGAGACGCATTTTTCTCACATTGTACGGTAGCACGTCATTCATGATTTTTACACACATTGATATGTGGTCATAAAGAGTTATCTCACACTTGCTATCTGAAACTAAAATGAACCATCTTGTTTATTGTGAAAAGGATTTTTTTCGAAAAAATTATAGTTTTCAGACTATCTCATATTTTATGACGATTTCGGTAAAGAATTTGAGTTTTTACTGATATTCTTGAGAAGCGAAACTATTTTCGAAAAAATTGTAAAAAACTAAGCATTTTATCTCTAAGTTACTTCCTTATTTATATGCTCACACATTGTTATGATTTGTTGTTGATTATTGGTGTTGGACCCGACCTATGCTCCAGCTCGTCACTACTTTCAACCTAAGATTAGGTTTGTTACTTATTGAGTACATGGGGTCGGTTGTACTCATACTACACTTCCTGCGCATTGCGTGCAGATTTCGGATGTCGATGTTGATGTGTTCGATGAGAGCTAGATTGGAAGATGTACTTGCGTCCCTGTTGTATCTGCCTCTTGGTCATGGCAACCTTAAATTTTATAACTCTGTTTATGTACTTTTCAAATAGAAGGTGTATTTAGTTCATATCAGCTTTATAAACTCTATTTTTAGAAGCTCATGATTTGTACTACCAATCCTTGAGAAAGGTTTAAGATTCATATAATTCCTTTATTTGATTGTCTTATTACTATTATTGAGATTAGACAGTTATAAGTTGGCTTAACTAGCGGGTTGAGTTATGTGCCATCACGACTATCGGATTTTGGGCTGTGACAGATTGGTATCAAAGCTCTAGGTACATAGATTCTACAAGTCATGAGCAAGTGTCTAGTAGAGTCTTGCGGATCGGTATGATGACGTCCATACATATCTTCGAGAGGCTACAGGACATTTAGGATATACTTCCCATCTTTCTTTCCTTATCGTGCAGCATTGATTCAGCTTGAAGCGTAACTCTTTGAATTCCTTCCATGCATTCGTATGCGCACATGAGCACTCGATATCCGCTGTGCATCGACGGCTTGTAATTCCATGGATGAGGTGAGAGATGTGATTTCAGTGTGGTGATGATGGGCCAGTCTGGAGGACTTGAGGTCGAGTTTTGACTGTAGCTTGAGCACGGAGATTTTGGTTGTGTGAGCACGTACTTTTGGACTTATAAGTCCGGTAGTATCCCTATTAGTAGAATTTGTGGCTCGATGAGTGGTTGGATGGCTATATGATGAGTATGATGTGACTGTGAGACGTGTTCTGGTGGATTGTATGTAACAAGCAGAGTTTGCTTGAGATGAAAAAAGGACTATTGGGTGCTTGATTTCTGACTTGATTTGAAATATAATCTCGAGTTATGGGCGTGTTGAAGGACCTTTCATGTTATTTAATTGTGGAGTGAAGTAGATTTTTCATGTCTTGTTGATGAGTTCAGAATCAGGAAGACTAAGTATTTGCATAGTAGTGGTGACTGTGGAAGGGTATAGAAAGATGTCAGTTTGAGGCTAAGCAGGTGGGTTATCCTCTGTGGGGTGTCCTTAGGTTGTGTGATTCCTATGTTGTGCTATTATGAGTCCCCTTTTACCAATGAATTATATGTAGTGCAATTTGGAGCTGGGATCGCTTATGAGAGTTGGCTTGACTGTTAGAAGGGTGAATGAGAAATTTGTAGATGATTTGATATATTAGATGGTTTGTGTTACATAAGCTTATGAAGGATTTAGTTGAATTTCAGTGTGGGATTTTGGGCAGCAACAGAGTATGGGTATTATAAGTTATCAAATGCTTTATTACTTGGATTTAAGCTAAGTGGGGGAGTCTACTATTGCTAAGTTGATTGAACGACTAGGTGTTGTATTGGTTTTGGTTTGAGGTATACTTGTGAATCAGTTATGACTTACAGAGGTTGAGATTGAGGATGACTCGAGAGAAGGAATTTCTGGATGCGGGTTGTATTACACTCTATGGGTATATGTGAATCATGGAATGATCAAGTTGTTACTCGTGAAGGATGTAGTGCGCATGGCGTAGAAATTTGCTCAATTGCGTTAAGGTAGGGTTACTTTTTTAGGTGTTGTCGTGCTAATAGGGAGCAGGTCGTTCGGCCCATTTGGGCAGTGCAATTGAGATTTGAGCTGGGTGGAAGACTCTTGAGAATGTTCCTAATGGATTCAAGATTTAAATGTAGCAATTGGAAATTTTTGAGATTTGTATATGGCTAGGGGCGGGGATTCTTCATTGGATGGTGTCTAGACTCGCGATATTTCTATATTATTATGAATTATACATTTAAGTGTTAGGAAGGTGAAGTAATAGCTTTAGGTTAACAAAAGGTCTTTTCAGAGTGGGTGTCTCAATTGTGGTACTTTTGGGGTGCTTAAGAGGGAATACAGCGGCTTATGGGCCTTATAGTGGTGTGGTTTGATGCTAGGATCTCTTGTGGCAAGCTTTGGGTAAGGATCGTGATGTTCTGGAAAGGAGAAGTGTCACCTTGAGGGTAATTCGGAAGGAACTCGGAGAAATAAGATAGCTTGGTGGTAGGTTGGATCAGCACGGTGATGGATATGATCGATTCTTTGGGTACTTATGATGTGGTGAGTCTCTATAGGTGTTTTGTGGCAATTCTCTTGGGTTTTGATGACTTGCATGGCCTGGTTGAGCTAGACAGATTCAGTTCTAATGGCTTGGTTATGTGCAAATGGGTTTCGAAGAGTTTTCGATGATTTTTACCATGATTTGAGATGGATATTTCCTGCCGGTGTAAGGAACATGTTGTGTATTGTGATTTTCTCCTCAATGGGATCAAATGGAAGGTTTCTGATTGATCGAGTATGTATTGTGTCGGTGACTCAGAGTTGATTATGAGATTCCCGTACTTTTCATATGATGGCATGATAGATGCGGTGTGTTGTGTGGGATTGATATTTGCATGTGCAAGGTCACAGATCAGTTTTGAAGGGGAGGTCGTGAATTGTGAACAATATGGACGGTTTCAGATGACTAGGTAAATGATATTACTATTTGGTATTGCTTGAGGAGAGTGTACATTTCAGAAGGTGCACTGTGTTTTGATTTATGGATGCTTCATTGGTATTGCGGTACTCTCCTGGTTGATCGACTACTAATATTCAGATATTGCTATGTGGCACGGAAGAATTAGAGAAGTATTCCTTGTGGGATGATCGTTCATGAGATATGTCTTAGGCATTTGGGTGGTAGAGTTGGGATCAGATATGGTGATTTGTGTGTTCTATGGATTTGAAGACTGGGAGTTCTTAGAGCAGGTTGTTTCGTGGTTGTGGACTATGAAGATATGGCCAAAACAATTCGGATGATAGTATGTGTTATGGTTAGGTTGTTGTGGACTTTTGGAGGGCTATTTGTCCATTTGGGGATGACCGGAGTTGATTTGGGGGCCCATTAATAGGTCCAATATGGATGTGTAGTCTATACCAGATCGGATTGGTTGGCTCCATACTGTTGTTGTTGAGGGATGTGCCATTAGTTTGTTGTTGAGCTTATTCATGTTTTGATATGTTCTGTGAGTTACTCTTCTATGCTACGAGGGGTTGTGATTCGTTGGTTATATGCACACATGGTGTGGTTCTATTGGGGCCTTATAGCAGAATTTCGGCGAGATGGGTATTTGGGTAATACATGATCGATTGCTCATTAGTTATGTTCTTTTGGGTTTGTGTGGCATTGCGTCATTTGCTTCGCCGTGGTTATGGTCGTTCACCTTGGGTACTTGATGTCGACTTGCGCGTGGTTATTGATTTTGAGCAGGGTGGCTTGAGGTATTTCATATGGACCATTGTTTGGATGGGGTCACACATTGCAGCGGAATTATATTTAAATATAATCCTTCGTGTTAGATTCGTGTGTTATGGTTCTACGGTGTGTGATGGGTTTTTAGCATCTCGTTGTGGTGGTACTTGTTGAGTTTGCGGACGGTTCTCTCGTTTGAGTCATTTTCTATGTTTGAGTACACTTGGCTTGTTGCTTATTTGTGCACGGATTGCACGGGTTGTGACTTTAGATTGTATTGATGTAGCATGTTACTAGAGTGGTTGTGTTGGATGAGATGAGGTCATCGGACCTAGAATGGATACCATCGGATTTGATTGTGGTATCTTTCAAAGGATAATATCGAAAGTCGGCTTAGAAATTTGCTATAGTCCTTGTCGAAGGAGAGGGAGCTCCAAGACTTGTTGATCTGACGAATGGTTATGAGTTCTGTGTGTTTCTTTCATCATCGGCAATGTACGAAGGTTTTAGAGTGAGGTTTATTACCAGTACCGGATTTATTTTTAAACATCTACGGTGATTAGAAATTTTTGCTATGAGTATTTGAGTTATGATGCATATCATGTGATTGTGTCTTGGATTATGGTTATGGCTTGATACAGTTTGTTTAGACTTATACAGTGTGTAGGTTGCAGGATTCAGATCTTATAAGAAATTCCGGATGTTGGAAATTGGATTCTAAGGCCCATAAGCTTGGTTGAATTGAGAAAATTTCAGTTTTGTTGTGTTATCGGACTTATATAGGATAGGGTGATGTGGGATCACCCCCGGGTATGTGCATGGTAAGGTTATACGCCGGTTTGATGGTTTTGGGAACAACTCTTGGCACGTTCGAGGACGAACATATGTTTAAGTGGGGGAGAATGTAACGACCCGATTGGTCGTTTTGAGCATTTGCACTTCGCTCTGGAGTTTTCGGGCAGGAGTAACTTCGTATGATGTATTATGACTTGTGTGAATTGTCGATTTTGATTTTTAGGTTGTTCGAAATCAATTTGGAAGAATGAACTTCACGATTGAAGCTTTAAATTGGAAGAGTTGACCAAGTTGGACTTTTTAGCATTTGACCTCGAATTAGAGTTTTGATGGTTCTGTTAGGTCTGGATGGTAATTTTGGACTCGGACGTATTACCGGATTTGCAATTGGATATTTCTAGAAAGATTCGGCACTAATTGGCGAAAATTGGAATTTGAAGGTTTGGAAAAGTTCGTTAAGTTTGATTTGGGGTGCCATTCATCGTTTCGATATTGTTATGCATGATTTGAGGCCTCGAGTAGGTCTGTATTATTTTATGGGACTTGTTAGTATGTTCAACCGGGGTCCCGTGGGGCTCGAGTGAGTTCCAGATATATTTGGGTTGTGTTACGTTCGTTCTTTTTATGTTTCGACGTCGTTTCTTCAAGCATAAATAGTACTACATTAAGCAAATAAGATCCAATTTCTATTTTTATTGAAGCATTACATCCGTATCGAAATTATGGAGCCATAGCCAAAAAATCATCAAATTTGAACATTGTATGAGGAGTTTATGGTCATTTTACTAAGAATTGGGTTGCCAAATTTTTCAGAGTAATTACGAAATTGCTACTGATTTCGTATTTAAAATTCAGCACTATTTCCAAATATTGAAACTAACATATCTCCTTCAATATAAGGTCAAATGGAGTGATTCAAGAGCCTAACTTGACTAAAATTTTACAAGAAATATATTGGAGGAATCAAAAGTAAGTTTAGAGATCTTTTGCACAAGAAACGAGGCAAAATATTGTTAATATGAGGGTTTTGTTAATTTAACATATTTTGAGTTGAGTAGCTCGGAATTGGGAAATTTTCAAGGCGATTTTCACCATATGAATTGGGGTGTGTTCTCTACTCGGTTTTGATTATATTTCGTAAATCTATCTTTGATTTTAGCTTTGGTTGATGAATATTTAAAGAGGAAATTGAGAGTTTTGGCGTAAAGTTACATAATATGATATTTTGAGTTTTGAACATCGGCTCAGAGTCAGATTTGAGTGAAACTAGTATGGTTGGACTCGCAATTGAATGGGCTGACGGATTTTGTGAGTTTGTCGGGCTCCGAGGCACAGGCCCGGGTTGGACTTTTTGGCCGATTTTGGGCTTTTGATTAAAGATTCGACTTTTTCGATTGGGATTGGTTCCTTTAGCATTGTTTGATATATTTGAGTTGTTTTTGGTTAGTTTCGAGCCGTTCGGAGGTCGGAGCATGCGTGATGGCATTTTTGGAGCATCGCTTGGCTTGGTCGGTGTTGGAATTGGCTTGTTCAAGATAAGTAAACTTAATGCTAAGGGTATGAAACCCCAAATTTCGTGTTGTGTGATTGGTATTGAGGTGACACATATGCTAGGTGACGGGCGTGTGGGCGTGCACCTTGTGAATTGTGATTTCGTTGTTTCCATAGCACTGTATAGTGGCTCTATTTTTGATGATATCTGTGTTTTCACCATGTAATAAAGTAACTGAGCTATCAATCATGCTAGATATTATGTTTATGCTTTATGCTTATATTAATAGGACCCATAGTGGTCATTCCTTGTTGTCATCTCACTGATTTCATTGATATTTCGTACTTAGTCATATTCATGCATTCATATCATATTTCAGTCTCAGATGTTATTTATTGATACATCATATCATTGTTCCGGGTTAGCTTCTATGACATTGTGAACACACGGGTGAGACTGGAGAGATTGATGGATGAGTGAGGTTAAGAGCCTGATTATGAGTGACAATTATGGGATCGAGTTGCATGCCGCAGTGGTTATATTGATGATTAGGATAGCGCTTGGGCTGTAGGAGCCCCTCCAAAGTATGTACACACCCCCCAATGAGTGCAAATGATATTATTGAGGGATGAATTTTCCTAGACATGGATTTGTCCGAAGTACTTGATACCTGGAGATAGATTTCTCCATAGGGTTGGATTGCCCTTTTTCCTCGGTACTGGGTGACTTATAGTCAGTGTTATATACGTTTCGGGATGGATTTTCCTGGGCTGTATGGGCCATATACAGTACCGAGTGGTTGAGCATGATGAGTGGAAAGTATGAGACAATGAGATTGAGTACTCTGATAGTGTGAGTACATGATTCATCTCTGAGATACTTGGCATTTGCATGCATATATGACATACATGTATAGAGACGCATTTTCCTCACGTTGTATGGTATCACGTCATTCGTAATTTTTTTTACACATATTGATATGTGTTCATAGATAGGTATCTCATACTTGCTATCTGGAAAGAAAATGAACACATCCTATTTATTATGAAAAAGGATTTGTTTTAGAAAAAAATTATAGTTTTCAAACTATCTCATATTTTATGATGATTTTGGTAAAGAATTTGAGTTTTCAATTTTCGAAAAAACTGTGAAAAGCTGAGCAGTTTATCTCTGAGTTACTTCCTTATTTATATGCTCTACGTTGTTATGGACTACTGTTGGTTTTTAGTGTTGGACCCGGCCTATGTTCCAGCTCGTCGCTACTTTCAACCTAAGTTAAGGTTTGTTACTTATTGAGTACATGGGGTCGGTTGTACTCATACGATACTTTCCGCACATTACGTGCAGATTTCGGATGCCGATATTGCTGTGTTCGATGGGAGCTAGATTGGAAGATGTACCTGCGTCCCTATTGTAGCTGGCTAGCTGCCACTTATTCATGGCAGCCTTAGATTTTAAAACTCTATTTATGTAATTTTCAAAGAGAAAATGGATTTAGTTCATATCAGCTTTGTAAACTCTATTCTTAGAAGCTCATGATTTGTACTATAAGTCCTTGGGAAAGGTTTAAGATTCAGATAATTCCTTTATTTGATTGTCTTATTAGTATTATTGAAATTGGACAATTATTATTTGGCTTACCTAGCGGGTTGAGTTAGGTGTCATCACGACTAGCGGATTTTGGATCGTGACATCCAGGCAGTCAACTTTCTTTGCATGTTGTCAATAATAAACTGGTAGTCCCCAGGGTTAGGATGTTTTTGAAGAATTGGAAAACATAGGTATTTCCCAAATGTATTACTAATGTTGATGTTGAAATTTTTTGCTACTTCTTTGGCTATATTTGACGGGCAGTTTTTTGAAAGAATGATCTTTGATTTTTGAAGATTGATATTTTGGCCTGATAGTGTGCAGAAGAGAGAGAGACTATTTTTGATGGAATTGCATGATTTCTCATTCACCCTAGTCATTAGAGTAAGGTCATCCGTAAAAAATAGATGAGAGATACCAGGATCACGGGGGATAAGGTGTATGGGATCCATTGGCGGATATCTACTTGATGGAAGATTAGACGATAGAACATTTCCATGTAAAGTATGAAGATATATGGCGATAGGGGCAGCCGTTTCTGATATCTCTACTTGGGCTAAGAAATTCTGTAGTTGAACCATTGACTAGGATTGCAATATTACTTGTACAAATACAATGAATGATTAATTTGAAGATTGATGGGGGAAAATTGAAGAATTTGAGCATACGATAGATAAATGACCATTCTAGTCGGTCAAAAGCGTTTTCTAAATCGAGCTGTAGGATCATACTAAACTTTTTCCCTTTAACCTTTTTGAGTTGGTTCATAATTTCCTGGACAATGATGGTGTTATCACTAGTTCTCCTACCTTTAATGAAACTTGATTGAAATGGGTTGATAAGGTCATTGAGAAATCACATTAATCTGTTAGCAATAATCTTGGTGATGACTTTATAGATCGTATTGCAGAGACCAATTGGCCGAAAAAATTTCAGATTATTAGCATTGTGTATTTTTGGGATAAGACAAATATAGGTATTGTTAATACCCATGGGAAGTGTGTTGGTGTGAAAAACTTGGGGACAATAGTTAATAACTGATGGGCCAACTATTTTCCAAATTTTTTGGTAGAAGAAAAGATGAATTTCATCTGGCCCCGGCGCCTTAAAAGGTTTGAATGAGAATACAACATTAGTGACTTCAAAAGGCAATAAAGGTTTATCCAAGAGTGTGAGATCTACTTTGTTGAAGCTTGTGGGGTCCTGGAAAATATTTAGCCAGTTAGTGTTTTGATGAGAAGTTGTGAATGCATTGAGAAAGTATTGATATGTGTGGTTTAAAATTTTCATTGGGTCATTAATCCAGTCTCCCGCATCATTTTTAAAGTGTGTGATCTTGTTTTTCTTTTATTGTTAGAGGTCATGATGTGGAAGAACTTAGTGTTTGCATCCCCATCTTGGATCCAGGAGATTCTGGCTCTAAGTTCCAGTAGTCATCTTCTATTTTTAGGAAATTATTGTATTCAATTTGCAAGGAATTTTCTAAATTTTGTAAGAAGTCACTATGGGGGTAATGTTCGGATTCTTGAATTCCTTTTAGTCTAGCCAAAATTCTTCTTTTCTTTCTACAGATATCCCCAAAGACCTTGTTTTTTTAGGCTCTTACATTTTCTAGAAAGGAATTGGAAGCTTATTGGTAGTTAGAACCTTTCCAATATTTGTTTACTAAGTTGTTAAAGTCAAGATGCCTGCACAAAAAGGTTTCTAAGCTAAATGGTTTTTGGAGTGCAATGTTAGGTTTAGGGATTATTTCAAGTAGTAGGGGATTGTGGTCAGAGTGAGTTTTTGGTAGATGAGTCACTGTTGCATTAGGGAAAAAACTAATCCAATCACTATTTACATAAATTTTATCTAGTCTTTCCATAATAAGACTCTTTTTCTTTCTACGGTTTGTCCACGTGAATTTGCACCCCTTAAAGTCTAGGTCAATAAGATCACATTTGTTAGTGCAATCCCAAAGGTATTTAGCACGCTTTCTGTTAATGGAGTTACCTCCTAATTTTTCATTTGAGTCTAAAACATCATTAAAATCCCCTTACTAGCCTTGGCCCATCAACCGTAGCATGCATATTAATAAGATTTTTCCACATTTGATTCCTATAGTTAGTGTTAGTACTAGCATATATAGAGGTAAATAACCAAGATTTGTGAGTGGAGATTACCTCAATGGTAGCACTAATTTCATGGTTTCTACGCACAAAGTTGTGAACGTTGACAAGGGTATGATCCCAAAGGATGACCATTCCACCCGATTGTCCTTGAGCCGGAATTTCAATCATGTCAGGAAAACCAAATGGGTTTAGAAGAGGCATATGATTGTCCATTCTTGTTTCCAAGAGAGTAACCATGCAAGGATAATGGGTGTTAATCATTTCACTAAAATTTAATCTAAAGTTATCATTGTTCCCACCCCGAATATTCCATATGATGAATGAGATAGTGCTATTTATGTTGATGTTCCAGTTGTGTAGATCCCCATTCTCCAGCACTCTTGGTACATGTATTGGGTTCCTTCTCTGAAAGGGAACCAAGATCATTGCATGTTGCCCTACTGTTGGGTCTGCTGGTGGTCTTATGTCCATTGTGTACTTGTAGAGTGCCATCAGACAGTTAAGTATTTGCCTCTGGTCTTGCATCTCCATGAAGATAAACATTTTTACCTCGTTGAGATTTGAATCCTTGATTATTGATTCTGGGATTAAGTTGATGGGTTCCACAGCTTCCTCCATCATGTCCTGTTGCGGTGTGTTTGATTGTGTTTGAGGCTGCAATGGGCCTTGGAGATGAACTTGGGGTACATGCTGAGCATTAAGAGTTTGGGATTGGTTTGCATGTGCATACCAAGGTGTAACTATTGGGTTGATGTTGGTCATTAACTCCGGAGTGAAGAATGGGAGTTCCATCATTGGATTTGCATTTTGAACCGGGACAAAGTGGGGTGGCAGACTCAACTATCCCATCATCATCATCTGGGTTATGTTGGGTGTCATGTTTGGTGCTATAGGATGGAGTATGTTGTTCACCAAAACATGATTCATATAGTTGTTCATCGCCATCCGGATTCCCTCCGAGATTAGTTGGGCTAGATAGTGAGAGTTTTATAACACGATCACTATCTCTCTTCCATTCAACATGATGTTGAAGAAGATGGCATAGCCCACTAGTCCCAACTCCACCCATGATAGTGGTTGGTGATTCTGCGGCAGTGGAGGTTGGATAAAGATTGTAGGGGTGTTCATTGTTTAGGGGGGGTTTCGTTTGACATGTTCTGAATTTGCCATTGGCGTAGAATTTGGATGAGGCGGTAATACCTTCTATTGGGAATGGGTAATCTTGGCATCGTTTGTTAAAGGGTTAGTACTTATAGAAGAGATTAGGACACTGTTGGATCCTTGTATTTTTGCAGGATCTTTGTTAATGATTGTTGGCTCAGTTTGCATGTCATTTGAGGGGAATAGCATAGAGGATTTATTGAAGGTGGGAGAAGATTGGGCTTGGGGTACGTGTTGCATGGCATTGGCCATTTGGAATGAGGGAGTCTGTTGGCGAGACAAGTATATTTTGTCATTTGTGGCATGTAAAGGATAATTATTAGGATTAGTAGAGTGATTTGTGATATTGGTGTGATTAGGAGTAAATTGATTACTTCCATTAGTAGTATTACTTTGTATTTGAGTAGAGTATTCTATTTTGTTAGACACGTGCCCAAATGAGTTGTCAACATTGTGTATTTTATTGATTTGAGAATTTGTTTTATTGTTTTTTCCGATGGCTGGTTTGTGATTTTTTCCAAAACCATGTCTTACTCCATTAGAGTTGTAAAGTGACTTTTTGTATGGATATTGTTTTTGTTTGTGAAAAGATCCCCTTTAGTGGTAGTTTTCCCAGTGCCATTTTCACTCGGAGTCTTCTGCCTAGAACGAGTTTTATAGTTAAAGATTTGAGAGCTAAGGAACTTACCTGTGGTGGCATAAACGATGTTGACATTGATACCTGCAGCCTTTGATGTTTCTGAGCTCCCATTCATTGACAGATTCTTCTTCCTTTTGTGGAATGTGACTGTCTTACATTATTCATTTGCTTTGGATGAGCTTTCATGCATTATACCACTCTGCTCATTGTCACCATGCTCTTTTGTTACTAAATTTGTTGGGCACTATTTTGTAATAGTGCACTGCCCTGTTGTGTGCCCTAAATGACCATAGTTTTTACAAAGGCGTTTTTCTCCTTTATAAAGGATTTGTTATTTGTGGGTACCTATCCACACATTGGATTTAACTGGCTTGTCCAGAGGTAGCTCTACACAAAGCCTGGCATAGAACCCACATAGAGTTATTGGTGTTCAAGCATCGACTTTGAGTAACCTTCCAATTGTATTACCCACTTTTTTCAGAATTTCTTCATCATAGAATTCTGTGGAAAGATGAGGTAGACAAATCCAAATTGTAGTAAAGATTTATTTGGCAGATGAAGGGACGAAATTTGATTCCCATCGTTTCACTAAAAGGAAGTGACCAAAAATAAACCATGGTCCATTTTGTAATGCATTCTCCAAATTTTCCACCTTGTTGAATCTTACAATATAGTATTGTTCGCCAAGATCAATTAGTGGAAATGCCTCTGTTGGCTTCCAGAGGTCTGTTAACTTGCATTTGAGGACTTGGTGGAGAATTGTTTTTCCTTGTAGTTTTATTATTATCGAAAATCTCCATGTGTAATAAATGCGCTGTTTGTCTTCCCCACTTATAGGAACCTTAAATTCTTTTTATTGGTCATCGGGGACCTTTTCAACTTCTTCCTCGTTGGTATCAAGAGCCATTGGGGATAGGTATGGGGTAGTGAAGTTATTGAGAAGCTTCTTTCTTGTTCATTGGTTAGAAGCTTATCTTTGAACGAGGTGAGTATAAGTTATTTAATTGTGGTGATTTAATGTCCGGTGGTTTTGGAAGTATTTTTCCTATGTCATTGTATTGTTACATTGGATGTTTCGGTATGACTACTTATGAGAATATGGCGGTCTGGATTTTTTTTATTGAGAAGGGAGAGTTTCACTCTCTAAGTTCCCATTATAGGCTTAGTCAGTTCCTATCACGACCCAAACTAATGGGCCGTGATGGGCACTCGGTACCTTACTCTACCGAGTACTAACGTAACGTATCCTTTCATATCATACTATCATAGATACCTAAGCTGGAGAGGCTGCTGTGAGATAAGTAGAATACAGCATGTAATACCAACTTATACATAAGACATATGGGCCTAAAATAACCACTTGTACACTGAACATAGGGCGACAAGGCCATACAATCTTTTATGAACATGACATCTGTCTACAAGCCTCTAAAAATATATAATTGTCGTAAAAGTCAGGACAGAGCCCTGGCATACCAAACAATATATGTCTAAATCGTACTGACCAAACAAGCAACTCCAGAGCAAATGGAGCACACCAACACCTTCTGCTGAGCTGATAGCCTACTTGGAGGACTCTTGACCTGTCTATCGGGACATGCGGGCATGGAATGCATCGTCCCTAGGCAAAACGAACGTCACTACAAATAATGTACCGAGTATGTAAGGAATGAAAATCAGTAACTAATAGACATGAGAGAAACATGGAGTAAAAGACTCGACATGTAAGTCTGAATAACTCTGTAAATCATGAAATACTCATAGTGTCATGCATATGCATATGAATGTCATGTCGTTCTTAGGTACATGTGTTCATAGTATCATCAAGCCTTTGAGGGCATCCCATCATATCATCTCGGCCACTGTGGACAAAATCATCAATGTATACCAGCTGATCAGGTGGTGGTGCGTATATAATGTCATAACCTTTCTTATATACCATATATATATATACGCGTATATAACGCCACCTGGTCATTGGTCAATGTGCATGTATAAATGCAAGAATTGCATATAAAATACATTAATAAAATCTCTCGGTACGTCATAAGACCATTATGCCTCTGATTAATATCATGAAATAAACTTTGTCAACTCACGTATTTTTAAGACCCATGAACAGATGATAGAATAATATGACACATGGGGAATTGAGAATATAAACATCTCTAGTATTTCTATGAATATAGTCATTTATGGACATACCTGCAGCCTTTGATGTTTCTGAGCTCCCATTCATTGAAGGATTGTTCTTCCTTTTGTGGAATGTAACTGTCTTCTATTCTTCATTTGCTTTGGATGAGTTTTCATGCATTAGGCCACTTTGCTCATTGTCACCATGCTCTTTTGTTACTAAATTTGTTGGGCACTATTTTGTAATGGTGCACTGCCCTGCTGTATGCCCTAAATGACCATAGTTTTTACAAATGTGTTTTTCTCCTTCATAAAGGATTTGTTATTTGTGTGTACCTATCCACACATTGGATTTAAGTGGCTTGTCCAGAGGTAGCTCTACACAAAGCCTGGCATAACGCCCACGTAGAGCTGCTGATGTTCAAGCATCGACTTTAAGTAACCTTCCAATTGTAATACCCATTTTTTTCAGAATTTCTTCATCATAGAATTCTGTGGAAAGATGAGGTAGATGAATCCAAATTGCAGTAAAGATTTATTTGGCAGATAAAAGGACAAAATTTGATTCCCATCGTTTCACTAAAAGGAAGTGACCAAAAATGAACCATGGTCCATTTTGAAATGCATTCTCCAAATTTTCCTCCTTGTTGAATCTTACAATATAGTATTGTTCGCCAAGATCAATTAGTGGAAATGTCTCCGTTGGCTTCCAGAGGTCTGTTAACTTGCATTTGAGGGCTTGGTGGAGAATTCTTTTCCTTGTAGTTTTATTATTATCGAAAATCTTCATGGGTAATAAATGTGTTGTTTGTCTTCCTCACTTATAGGAACCTTAAATTCTTTTTATTGGTCATCAGAGACCTTTCCATCTTCTTCCTCGTTGGTATCAAGAGCCATTGGGGATAGGTATGGGGTGGTGAAGTTATTGAGAAGCTTCTTTCTTGTTCATTGGTTAGAAGCATGTCTTTGAACGAGGTAAGTAAAAGATTATTTAATTGTGGCAATTTAATGTCCGGTGGTTTTGGAGGTATTTTTCCTATGTCATTGAAATGTTCCATTAGATTTTCCGGTATGACTATTTATGAGAATGTGGCGGTTTGGATTTTTTTTATTGAGAAGGGAGAGTTTCTCTCTCTAAGTTCCCATTATAGGCTTAGTCAGTTCCTATCACGACCCAAACTGATGGGCCGCGGCGGGCACTCGGTACCTTAGTCCACCAGGTACCAACGTATGCTTTTCCTGTCATACTATCATAAATAACTGAGCCGGAGAGGCTGCCGTGAGATAAGTAGAATACAACATATAATACCAACTTATACATAAGACATACGGGCCTAAAATAACCACTTGTACACTAAACATAGGCCGACAAGGCCATACAATATTTTATGAGCATGACATCTGTCTACAAGCCTCTAAGAATACATAACTGTCATAAAAGTCGAGATAGATCCCCGACATACCAAACAATACATGTCTAAATCATACTAACCAAACAAGCAACTCCGGAGCAAATGAAGTACACCAACACCCTCTGCTGAGCTGATAGCCTACTTGGAGGACTCTTGACCTGTCTATCGGGACCTGCGGGCTTGGAACGCAGCGTCCCCAGGCAAAAGGGATGTCAGTACAAATAATGTACAGAGTATGTAAGGAATGAAAATCGGTAACTAATAGACATGAGAGAAACATGGAGTAAAAGACTCGACATGTAAGTCGAATAACTCTGTAAATCATGAAACACTCATAGTGTCATGCATATGCATATGAATGTCATGTCGTTCGTAGGTACATGTGTTCATAGAATCATCAATCCTCTGAACGCATCCCATCATATCTTCTCGGACACTGTGGGCAAAATCATCAATGTATACCAGCTGATCACGTGGTGGTGCATATATAACGCCATAACCTTTCTTATATCCCATATACATATATATATATATATATATATATATATATATGTGTGTGTGTGTGTGTGTGTGTGTGTATAACGTCACCTGGTCATTGGTCAATGTGCATGTATAAATGCATAAAATGCATATAAAATACATTAATAAAATCTCTCGGTACGTCATTAGACCATTATGCCTCTGATTAATATCATGAAATAAACTTTGCCAACTCATGTATTTTTGAGACCCGTGAACAGATGATAGAATAATATGATACATGGAGAATCAAGAATATAAACATCTCTAGTATTTCTATGAATAGAGTCATTTATGGACATACCTGCAGCCTTTGATGTTTCTGAGCTCCCATTCATTGAAGGATTGTTCTTCCTTTTGTGGAATGTAACTGTCTTCTATTATTCATTTGCTTTGGATGAGTTTTCATGCATTAGGCCACTTTGCTCATTGTCACCATGCTCTTTTGTTACTAAATTTGTTGGGCACTATTTTGTAATGGTGCACTGCCCTGTTGTGTGCCCTAAATGACCATAGTTTTTACGAAGGTGTTTTTCTCCTTCATAAAGGATTTGTTATTTATGGGTACCTATCCACACATTGGATTTAACTGGCTTGTCCAAAGGTAGCTCAACACAAAGCCTGGCATAGCGCCCACGTAGAGCTGCTGACGTTCAAGCATCGACTTTGAGTAACCTCCCAATTGTATTACCCACTTTTTTCAGAATTTCTTCATCATAGAATTCTGTGGAAAGATGAGGTAGACAAATCTAAATTCCAGTAAAGATTTATTTGGATGAAGGGACGAAATTTGATTCCCATCGTTTCACTAAAAGGAAGTGACCAAAAAATGAACCATGGTCCATTTTGTAATGCATTCTCCAAATTTTCCTCCTTGTTGAATCTTACAATATAGTATTGTTCGCCAAGATCAATTAGTGGAAATGCCTCTGTTGGCTTCCAGAGGTCTATTAACTTGCATTTGAGGGCTTGGTGGAGAATTGTTTTCCTTGTAGTTTTATTATTATCGAAAACCTCCATGGGTAATAAATGCCTGTTTGTATTCCCCACTTATAGGAACCTTAAATTCTTTTTATTGGACATCAAGGAACTTTACATCTTCTTCCTCGTTGGTATCAAGAGCCATTGGGGATAGGTATGGGGTGGTGAAGTTATTGAGAAGCTTCTTTCTTGTTCATTGGTTAGAAGTTTGTCTTTGAACGAGGTAAGTATAAGATTATTTAATTGTGGTGATTTAATGTCCGGTGGTTTGGGAGGTATTTTTCCTATGTCATTGTGTTGTTACATTGGTTTTTTCGGTATGACTATTTATGAGAATGTGGCAGTTTGGATTTTTTTATTGAGAAGGGAGAGTTTCTCTCTCTAAGTTCCCACTATAGGCTTAGTCAGTTCCTATCACGACCCAAACTGATGGGCCGCGACGGGCACTTGGTACCTTACTCCACCGAGTACCAACATAACGTATCCTTTCGTGTCATACTATCATAGATAACTGAGCCTGAGAGGCTATCGTGAGATAAGTAGAATACAACATGTAATACCAACTTATACATAAGATATATGGGCCTAAAATAACTACTTGTACACTGAACATAGGCCGACAAGGCCATACAATCTTTTATGAATATGACATTTGTCTACAAGCCTCTAAGAATACATAATTGTCATAAAAGTCGGGACAGAACCCCGACATACCAAATAATACATGTCTAAATTATACTGACCAAACAAGCAACTCTGGAGCAAATGGAATACACCAACACCTTCTACTGAGCTGATAGCCTACTTGGAAGACTCTTGACCTGTCTATCGGGACCTGCGGGCATGGAACGCAGCATCTCCAGGCAAAAGGGACGTCAGTACAAATAATGTACCGAGTATGTAAGGAATGAAAATCAGTAATTAATAGACATGAGAGAAACATGGAGTAAAAGACTCGATATGTAAGTCTGAATAACTCTGTAAATCATGAAATACTCTTAGTGTCATGCACATGCATATGAATGTCATTTCGTGCATAGGTACATGTGTTTATAGCATCATCAAGCCTCTGAAAGCATCTCATCATATCATCTCGGCCACTGTGGGCAAAATCATTAACGTATACTAGCTGATCAAGTGGTGGTGCGTATATAACGCCATAACCTTTCATATATCTCATATACATATATAAACATATATATATGCGTATATAATGTCATCTAGTCATGGGTCAATGTGCATGTATAAATGCATGAAATGCATATGAAATACGTTAATAAAATCTTTCGGTACGTCATAAGACCATTATGCCTCTAATTAATATCATGAAATAAACTTTGCCAACTCACATATTTTTTAGACCCATGAACAGATGATAGAATAATATGACACATAGGGAATCAAGAATATAAACATCTCTAGTATTTCTATGAATAGAGTCATTTTTGAAAGTTGTACATTTGCTCATTTCGTTTGTATCGTATGAATCATGCCAAAAGAAAGAAGGGATAGCCTTAACATACCTGAGTCGATTCTCTTGACACTCCCTCTAACAAACGTTAATTGTGACACAACACGTGACAGCAAGATCGGAGTACGGAAAAATTCATGTGATATTCTTGAGAAAGATTGCACCGTATTGTCTTATAATTGCAAAATCTCATGTTGCTTTGAATTGTTGAAGATCTTATCTTTCTTGTGTGACTTAAGCTTGTAACACACAAACATTTTACGTTTGAATTCTTGAATTCTTATCAGATGCAATTTTGTGGATTACATCCTTAAGACTGGATAAGATTCCCATGTTTTTAAGACTTATAGTGGTTTTCCTTAATTAAATGAATGTATGACTCATATTCTTAAGAATGGAAAGTCTCACATCATAATCTCTCCACATAATATAGCGACTTAAGAGTCACAATCCTTGGGGTGGCTTGCTGCCACGTGGGGTGGGTTTATTCTTATCCAATTCTTTAATTAATCTCCCAATAATTCCTTAATTAACTAGATAATCTCTCATTACCCAATATATAATCCATTACCCACATAATTAAGAATTACCTCAACTTACTTAAAATACTACTCACTTTTACATACCTTATACACCTTACTATCATGGTCATGTAGTACTTTATATGGTACTAATCCATAAATACCGAGTATTATAACTCGGACCGTATTTTACCCCAAAATGTCAAACTTTGACGAAATTCATTTTCTTCGATTTGCTTACCCTCTCAACTTCACGAATTTACTCATCACTTGTTTGAAATAGCATAATGCTTATAATCTCATTCCCGAAGTTACGTCGATTAACTTACAACGAAGCCTTAACGTATGAACATGTGGGATGTAACATCTCATTTTTCGAACTTCCATCAATTTACTTATGGCATACTTTCATGTACAAAAATATGGGGTGTAACATCATTCCCCCCTTTGGAACATTCGTCCTCGAATGTTGACTGATGTCCTTATCATTTTCATAACCTATGTCTTCCGAATACTTTTGTACTCCTCTTGCCATCTAGGTAACTGTTCTTTGAATAAATCCCAAAGGCCAGAGCATTCCCCCCTTTAGGCCTCTTTTTCACACCGCGACTCATGATCGGAATCCTTCTAATCTTGTAACTGTTGCTACCTTTTATTATGCAACATGTACGACTCTGACTTTGTAAATGTGCTTATGCGACTCTTCTCTTCTTTTTCCTCCAGCTTTTAGCCAATCTCTAGGCCTCCCTTTGTAAACATATACAGAGCTTGATAAGATGTCCCTCTGGGCATCTATAGGTATACTGAAATTCTTCGCTCGGTACTTTGTTGAACTTACGAATATTGCTACACCTTATTTCAATTATTCGTTTATCTATTTGTATGACTTTATTGTATCTTCATTACTTCGCTCAGTAGGTTATTCTATACCATAACTCTTACTTCGATTTATCGTTACTGAGGTCTGCTACCAAACTCCAGGTTACCTTCGTTGCTTATCCTATATGTATAAATCTAAGTCCTTTAATGCTTCTTCATTACTCTTTATCTTAAGAATGACAGCTTGATCTCATCTCATACTGTTTAACTTTCATCCAACTATTGTTAATTCACCTTCATGTTGATCCATCATCTACCACTCATAACTTGACCTCTTATGTGACACCGCCGCTAGGGCTCACATTTCATCGGGGACACTGGAGTAATTAGATTGATCCACCTAGAGATGATACTATACTTCTATAACTGTACTTTATAGCATCCCAATGTGACTCCCCTTATATGGGTATTTTAGTCTCGTACAATTTATGATATCCTCTTCAAGTCATTACTCAATCAAAGTCCCAAACGTCATCCTTTATCTATCACAATCACACCCTTATTCTACTACCAAGGCAACATTCCATCTCTTTTAAATGCTACTAGTCTTAGACTCATTTGAGTTCATTCAGGCTATACTGAGCTTCTATAACTTAAAGAAACCATCAGCTCCCTTGTTTCCACGGGCTTAATCCCGAGGACTTATCCATTTTTGTCACCTTCTCACTTGCTCTTTTCTTATCCTTACTCTTGTCTTTCTAAAACCTTATCATTTTATCATACTTTAGCTTGCGACCGATTTCCTTATGCTTTTCTGGAACATCAAGCGAGACATCACATCGTCTCTAACTCCTTTTTTACTCTCTTAACTAGGCCTCTCGATACCTAGAAACCATAGGTTGGAAGATATGCCACTGACGATGCCGCTATTATTCCTAGATATTGAATCCCCACGCCTCTAGCCTTCTATCCGAAGTATGGACTATTCACAACCTTCTACATTTGAGTATCTCGTACGTTGTTCACCTTTACCTTACTTACCTTAAAGTCCCGCATCACATCTTCTATATTTTTCATGACCTCCCTTCTACATAGGTATAATTCACATCCACAACTTGAACTTCTATTATAATACTTTCACCTTTTTACATGATTCGATGAGAGCTTCATACTGACTTCGTATGAGGCTGGTACTCTTCTAACTGGCTTTATCGTAGAGCCATTATAAATTATGGCTATTGTATTGTCTCTCTTGTACCTCTGATATTAAGAGTGATTCTGCAATGTTCTCAATCACGGTGTCCATAATTTTCTGGGTCTAATAATCAAACTCCTGATTTACTTAGTTGATGTAACTCTTTAGTTTCATCTTTCCTCTAATCAACCTTTATGTAGGCTTAAGCTATTTTTCGATCTATAGCTCATGGTATTAGTTATTACTTTAGCCCTTCTTGGATGCTATGGTCATCCATGATACAATCTTCTAATAATTCAATCATTTGCCTATGACCTGAGCTCAATTCTTTCTTTTAACTTATATCGGAGTCTTCTACAGCTGTATGATTGTCAACATATATGATGCATGGATAATACGTTGAAATCTTAAGTGCATTCATAACGTAACTAACCGGGATCATTGATCGAATAATTCATTTTGTTCCTTCTCAACTTTCTTTAACGTAAGCTATTACTTTTCCTAGTCTTTCTGCCCTCTTGTTGTGTGCATACTTAGCTTATCTTAGTTTCCACGCATGCCGGAGTTTTCGTGCAACCCATATGATCTCGAATATTACTTTTAATTTTACTTCTCGTTCATTAGTCATGGTAGGTGCCACTTTCTTTTGTAGTGCATACAATTTTGTAGTGAGACTGTTGTTACATGATCATTTCCTCTTTAGGTCACTGTATTTAGGTTGAAGCCTTCTTTCGTATTTTCTCAGCTAGTCTTCCATTGTGTTACATAGAGGGGACCCTCTGACTCTTGTAAAGCTGTGAGCTTATTATATTGTTTACTCGAAAGACCTTTTGATGTCCTTCCTTGCATATAATTATCTGTAGTTACTTACCTCCACGCCCTTGTGCTTGTAGGGTTGCTTCTAAACTGATATTTTGACTGTCTTCCCTGTGGCACTCTTTTTTATTCCCATAATACTCACACGGTATCTTTATCTACCCCAACTCCTATCTGAACATTTCTCAAATATTACAATGACATTACTGCGAGGTGGAATTCACTATACTGGGTTTTACTATATTTATATTGTACGACCTCCTGATTTGTCTACATCCCCTTGACTAGACATAACTAGGCTCTTCCTGAATCAACTATTAACTACTCGTTGGCCCATTCTCATATCAATACTCTGCATAATCTTTCCTAGGTTATTTCCTTTATCTTAGCTTACCTCTCGCACTGGCTCCTTATTAATCAATAACATCTCGGACAGGAACCCTTACTTCCTCTCCTTGACTTTGTGTTTACAAAATGCACTGGTATCATAGCATATCTATAGGCTTTAAATAAGTGCAATCTCATCCCTTTTTCATTTTATCGCATTCTTCCTTTACCATTCCATAATTACTAGAACCACTTTATTCTGACATAATGCCACATCACTCCATATTCTCCCCTTTAGGGAAGTACTAATATTTAGCGCTACGACGATCTACCTATAGATATTTTACCTTTTCATCATTGGCGTCTTCTCACATTATCAATGACCCTTACTTGCCTTGCGGAAATCCTTTTGTACCAAGGATAACGAAATTCCTTACTCGCGAGGGTGACACTTAGTGTAACTGGCACACATAGTCCATCAAGCTTAACTTTACTCACATTGCTTGCTTTAGGGAAGCCTCTTCCTGAATGACCATTCTTTGAATTTCTCATGAATCTTCTTCTATTGTCCATTCTATTATTGCCGCAACGAAATCTGAAACTCTCATGAAGTCGACTATTATCCAATCACTCAGTCCCTAATTCACGTTTAGTTTATCTTGTTCACCAGCCCATACTAATTTCTATTATTTCTGGGGTCTAACTTTTCCTTCTGGTAATCAAGTTAGAGTCACGAACTTATTCCATGAAATGAGGATATGACTTTATGGCCTATATTCTTTTGTTGTCTCCAGGCTTGGCACCTCTCATATTTTCCTTCCCTTGACTATAGACTCTGTAATACTGACATTTTTTTACCTACCGTTGTCATCCATATTTCACATCTTACTCATAATGTTTCATTAATTCTCTTCTTATTTCCCCTTCTAACATTTCTGTTTATCACTTTATTATAAAAACTTCAATAAGACATTCTTTTGCTTTTAGCTCTCCTTTCTCCATCCACTGGCTCTTCGGATTGCTTAACGTTCTCGCTCTACTAGGTATGGGAGCCACACTTAGGTAATATTTATCCCTTCAAGGCTTCCAGTGCCTATTTTTGTAGTACTCATATCTAGCTGTACTATTTTAGAGTACACCATCTGGATGTCTCACAAGGAGATTTATTAGCATTTTTGTAATATCCTTCGGAAATGTCAACTAATACAAACAATCCATCCACCATTTTAGGTTACTCTAACTCCAGCCAGATTCTGATATCCCGTCCTTCTCTTAAACCATATATATTGGCTCCTATAGGGCATAACTGAGATCAGTGTGGCCAATTGTACATACCTCTATTACTGTTGAAGGTAAGTCAAAAGGCTTATATTCCTCTACCTGAGTTGTAAATACTGTTAACCTTCATTAACTAGGTACCTCGTACCCTTCTTCACCTTGCTTCTTTTACTTGCTGAAACTTGTGTCTACCTTCCGATTCTCTTACTCTTTTTTACCGTAAGAGTGCATAGACATTCTTGCCTTAGGAATCCTTATCAAGAAACTTACACATCTTAGTACACACATGATCTGCTGGATACCTCATATTTATCCATAATAGGCATGATGCAGAAATTGAGTTCCTTTGACTCAACTCTTCCACAGCTATATCTCTTACCAACCGTCTTTCTGGATATAGGCATCGTCGTATTATGAATAAGATAGAGTTTAGGAAATTGAGTTCTTACAACTGAGTTCTACCACATGATCTAGAGTAATAAGTAAGAGTGACAGTCCTAAATGACCTGTAGCCTCTTGCTTATAAGTATGGTGCACGACACACCCATAAACAAGACTCTACTAGACACAGCTTATAGACTCCCTAGGACAGAACTGCTCCGATATTACTTTTGTCACGACCTAAATCGATGGGCTGCGATGGGCACCCGGTACTTTACTCTACCGAGTACCAACGTAACATATCCTTTCGCATCATACTATCATAGATAACTGAGCCGGAGAGGCTGCCGTGAGATAAGTAGAATACAAAATATAATACCAACTTATACATAAGACATACGGGCCTAAAATAACCACTTGTACACTGAATATAGGCCGACAAGGCCATACAATCTTTTACGAACATGAAATCTATCTACAAGCCTCTAAGAATACATAATTGTCATAAAGGTCGGGACAGAGCCCCGACATACCAAACAATACATGTTGCGGTCAAACGCACACGCAAGTATACGCGGTCGTCAAGTAATCAATATTATGAGAACGATCTAGGGTTATGGGCTATCTAACAATTATATTGTATTCTTCAATTGAATTGACTAATTAATTTATCTGGTTTATTGGTAGACAAGGTTAATATTGCTCATAAGAATCTGTCGAGTTCTTACTCGCCTATTCAAGCTAACCTAACGCATATATGTCTATGGAATTACAACTAACAAGAACACATTTATAATTCCTATAAATCTATCAAGCAAGGCAATTAGGTATATCTCTATCCTAACCGCGAATCTATTCCTCGATGTCCAGGTTCAAGAACTTGCTCTACTCAATCCTATATGCAATCTAGAATTCTCACGTTCGAGTTCAACTCTAGATTCGTAGATAGTATTCAATTGATGATCAAGCAATCAAATAATTAAGTGTAGGATTAAATAAATAAACCAATATGATAAATCAAGAAAGCAAAATCAATATCCGAATAATAATAATTATGAAAGAACCATAACCCTAGAACGTGAAGTTTAAATCCACATAGACATGGTAGCCAAACAACAAATCATACAAAGAAACTTAAAAATTACAAAGTTTGGTGGAAGAAAAGATGAAACTCGGCCTCCACGGCGGTTCTGTGCTCTCCCTTGTCAAAAGTTCCTCTTCAAAAACGTTCTCTCCCCTTCAAAAAAGGTTTAGAATCCTTTTTATACAAGTTGGGACCGTCTAGAACTGAAATAACCTTGTCCCGAACAAAATAGGAAAAATCCCCGCTTCGAGCGTCCAGGGCAGCTGGCCATGGCGCAGAAACCAGTAACCTTTTCCCTTGTCCAGGTAGTGCTTTCCTCTTTCTTTCTTTATTTTGTTTCATGCATCTCTTATATCATTATATTATAGTTCATCATGTCATCTTTAATCCATTAAAAGAAGATATTTTCAATTCCAATAAGTAGAACACAATGAACTCCTTTGAATGCTTCATATGAATATTGTTTCTCCAGCTTCGCCATTTTAACTCTCAAATTCATCTTCAATATACCTACATTACACATTAACACCCAAAAAGTATAAAATTCAATAATCAAGCTAAGATGGGAATATTCAATATCAATATAATCAAAAAGCGGTAAAAATGCGAGTAAATTAATATAGAAACATATGAAAATATGTGCAACATAAATACACGTTTAAATCATAATGACCAAACAAGCAACTCTAGAGCAAATGGAGCACACCAACACATTCCGCTGAGTTAATAGCCTACTTAGAGAACTCTTCACTTGTCTATCGGGACTTGCGGCCATGGAACGCAATGTGCCCAGACAAAAGGGACGTCACTACAAATAATGTACCGAGTATGTAAGGAATGAAAATTAGTAACTAATAGACATGAGAGAAACATGGAGTAAAAGTCTCGACATGTAAGTCTGAATAACTCTGTAAATCATGACATACTCATAGTGTCATGCATATGCATATGAACGTCATGTCGTGCGTAGGTATATGTGTTCATAACATCATCAAGCCTCTGAGGGCATCCCATCATATCATATCGACTACTGTGGGCAAAACCATCAATGTATACCAGCTGATCAGGTGGTGGTATGTATATAACGCCATAATCTTTCTTATATCCCATATACATATATATACGCGTATATAACGACATCTGGTCATGGGTCAATGTGCATGTATAAATGCATGAAATGCATATAAATACATTAATGAAGTCTCTTGATACGTCATAAGACCATTATGTCTCTGATTAATATCATAAAATAAACTTTACCAACTCACGAGTTTTTGAGACCCATGAATAGATAATAGAATAATGACACACGCGAAATCAAGAACATAAGCATCTCTAGTATTTCTATGAATAGAGTCATTTATGGAAGTTATACATTTGCTCGTTTCGTTTGTATCATATGGATCATGCCAAAAGAAAGAAGAGATATCCTTAACATACTTGAGTTGATTCTCTTGACACTCCCTCTAACACACGTTAATTGCAACACAACACGTGACGGCAAGATCGGAGTAGGAAAAAATCCGTATAATATTCTTGAGAAAGATTGCACCATACTCCCTTATAATTACAAAATTTCAAGTTGCTTTGAATTGTTGAAGATCTTATCTTGCTTATGTGACTTAAGCTTGTAACACACAAATATTTTACATTTGAATTCTTATCAGATACAAGTTTGTGACTTACATCCTTAAGAATGGATAATATTCCCATGTTTTTAAGAATTATAGTGGCTTTCCTTTATTAAATGAATGTATGACTCATATTCTTAAGAATGCTAAGTCTCACACCTTAATCTTACCACATAATATAGTGACTTAAGAGTCACAATCCTTGGGTGGCTTTCTACCACGTAGGGGTGGGTTTATTCTTATTCAATTCTTTAATTAATTACTCAATAATTCCTTAATTAACTAGGTAATCTCCCATTACCCAATAATTAATCCATTACCCAAATCATTAAGAATTGCCTCAACTTACTTAAAATACTACTCACTTTTACATACCTTATACACCTTACTATCATGGTCATGTAGTACCTTATATGGCATTAATACATAAATGTTGGGTATTATAGCTCGGACCGTATTTTACCCCAAAATATCAAACTTTGACGAAATTCATTTTCTTCGATTTGCTTATCCTCTCACCTTCACGAATTTACTCATCACTTTTCTGAAATAACATTATGCTTATAATCTCAAAATAATCTCATTCTCGAACTTACGACGAAGCTTTAACGTATGAACATGCGGGATATAACATCTCATTTTTTGTGACGACCCAAAGGGTCATAACCTATTTTCTTATCCATTCCGAGCTTCTGAGGCCATAAAAACCTAATTTATAGTTGCCTCGATTTACGTGCGTAGTCCGGGCGCGTAGCCGGAAGCTCAAATATGAAATTCTGTGAAAATTTGCTAAGTTTTGATATTAAAATAAATAAATTGTACTTCGGTCAACATTTTGGGTAAACGGACCCGGACCCGTGATTTGACGGTCCAGGGAGGTCCGTAGGAAAATATGGGACTTGGGCGTATGCCTGAAATCGAATTCCCAGGTCCCAGGCCCGAGAAATGAATTTTTGAGTAAAATGTTTCTGAAAATATTTAAGGAAAATAAAAATAAAATTTGATTAGAAAGTGATGGTATCGGGCCCATATTTTGGTTCTGGCGCCCGGTACATGTCTTATATATGGTTTAAGCACTTTCTATAAAGTTTGGTTGAAAACAGACGTCGTTTGACGTGTTTCGGACTCAAAATGGAAAATTTGATGTTTTATGAAATTTGAAAGAATTCTTGGATTTTAAAGCTTAATTCGTGGTATATGATGTTATTTTGGCGATTTGATCGCACGGTTAAGTTTGTAGGATGTTGTTGAGTTAGTGTATGTGTTTGGTTAGGAGCCCCGAGGGCTCGGGAGTGTTTCGGAGGTGTCTCGGAGTGATTTCGGACGTAGGAAAATTTCAGAAAATTACAGAAAATTACAGAAATAGTACCCATGAACAGTAGCCATGAATAGTACCCCGTGAACAGTAACATCGAAAACATTCTGGGTAGAATGTAACTTCTGAAAATGGGACTTCGTCCCATTTTCCATTTTTAGCAAAATTGGAGCTCGGGGAGAGGCGATTTTGGGGATATTTTCACAGAAAACAACAGGGTAAGTGTTCTTAACTTAATTTTGGTTAGATTACCCAAATCTATTACTAGTTTTGGCATTTAATTGGTGATTTTAGTTGGGAAAATCTTGAAAACCCTCTTAGTTTAATTTGAAGATTTGAGGGTCGAATTGATGTCGGATTTTGGTAAAATTGGTATGGTTGGACTCGTGGTGGGATGAGGTTTCATATTCCTTAATTTTTGTCGGTTCCAAGACGTGGGCCCCATAGGCAAAATTTTAGTGCAATTTCGGATTTTAAATGGAAAATGTAGAATTTCATATGGAATTAATTCCTATAATTTTTATTGACTGAATCGAATTGTTTATGACTAGATTTGAGAATTTCGGGCACGAATTCGCGAGGCAAAGGCTTGTTGGAATTTTGAATTGGTTGCAAAGCGAGGTAAGTGTTTGGTCTAACCTTAGCTTGAGGGATTAGGAGTTGTGTCTTAATTGCTACATGTTAATTGTAGAGTACGACGTATAGGCATGGTGACGAGTATCTATACGTTGGTGTCTAGCATGACCGTAAGTCCTTATATCGCGAATGTTCGAATTTGGTTATATCTTCCATGATTAAATGATGACTTCTATATGTTGTAAAGTGCATGTGAAAGAAATGGTGATATTTAATATTTGAGGAGCGTTGGCTCAAGTTATAAAATGAATTACTAAGTAAGAAATGAAAGAAAGAGAAAGAATTATTGAATTTTTCCCTTGCGAGACAATTGTGGAATTGTTGATATATTCCTTGCCGGGAATTTTATTGTTAATTGTTGTGCCCTTATTGGAATCCCGATTATTATCTAGTTTACTTCCTTGCCCCTTATCTGTAATTGTTGTTTGGGTGAGGAAGAGTGATAAAGCACGAAGGGTGATGCCGTGTATTGTTTGATATGGTGAGGAAAGAGTGTAAAACACGAAGGGTGATGCAGTGTCGTACGATGTGTCATTCCGTACTGATATCTATTGATTATATTGTGAGAAAAGAGAGTAAAATCACAAAGGGTGATGTCGTGTACAGTTTTATTTTATATATATTGCTTGGGTGAGGAACAGAGTAAAAGCACGAAGGGTGATGCCGTGCAAATTGTTGATTCCTTTTGATACTTGTTGATATTATGACTTTGTTGTCTCCCTCTTTTATTGAATATTTTTATTTGAAACTGTTACCTCCCCACAGCATGTTTCCCCTCCCACATTGATTGGTTGCTTCCAGTACTTCCTTTGTTGTCTATATATATACATACATACTTGAACTGCACAAGTTTATTTGATTGTCTAGTCCTAGCCTCGTCACTACTTCGTTGGGGTTAGGCTAGGCATTTACCAGCACATGGGGTCGGTTGTGCTGATACTACACTTTGTACTCTTTTGCACAGATACAGGTTTCGGACAACAGCCGCAGTAGCGCGGGTGTGAGCAATCAGACTAGTGAGACACCGAGGTAGCCTTACAGGCGTCCGCAGGCCCAGCGTCTCCTCTATCTATTATTTTAGTCTGTTATCTCATTGTATTCGAGACAAACAGTTTATTATTTTCTTTCAGACGATTGTATTCAGTATTCTTAGAAGTTCGTGAGTAATGTGACATCAGTTCTTGGGTAGAGATTTATGTTGGATTCCGCATTTACATTCAGTCACTTTAAATTAAGTCTTCCGCATATTTATTTAATCCAGTCATTTTTTTATGCTATTACTAATTTTTGATAAAAAAATAATTTATAAAAGATAAAAATAGTTAAGAGTTGGCTTGCATAGCTCTCATTAGTAGGCGCCATCACGGCTCTCGAGGGTGGGAAATTCGGGGCGTGACAAGTTGGTATCAGAGCTCTAGGTTACATAGGTCTCACAACTCACGGACAAGCTTAGTAGAGTCTGAGGGATCGGTACGGAGACGTCTGTATTTATCCCCCAGGGGCTACTGAGTTAGGAAAAACTTCACATTGTTCTTTCTTGTCGTGCGGTTTTGTTTATCAATGCTAATTGAATTTCTACTCTGTTCTTTCGCAGATGGCGAGAACACGCGCTTCCTCATCTACCGCTCAGCAGCCCGAGCCCCCTGCAGCAGCTCCCACGAGGGGCAGAGGGCGAGGCCGAGGCCGTACTAGAGGTCGAGGTATGGGCAGAGCTCAGCCCAGAGCAGCAGCACTAGCGGTGGAGCCTCATATTGACTTTGATGATGAGGTTCCAGCCCAGGCAATTCCAGTGGGCCTAGCTCAGGTCCCAAAGGGGTTCATTGCCTCCCCAGTTCTTCAGGACGCTTTGGTCCGATTGGTGAGCCTCATGGAGAGTGTCACCCGAGCGGGTTTGCTTCTAGTAGCACCAGCCACTTTTCATGCTGGAAGAGGGGCCCAGACTCCTACTACGCGCACTCCGAAGCCAGTAGCTCCCCAGGTTTATGTTCCATTGGTTCAGCCAGCTATGGCGGTTCAGTCGGGTATAGTGGCTCAGCCCGACGATGGAGCGGCTATGTCCGTTGATGCCTTGTGGAGATTGGACAGGTTTACCAAGCTCTTCACTACCACTTTTAGCGGTGCATCTTCTAAGGATCCCCAGGATTATCTAGATAGTTGTCATGAGGTTCTTAGGAACATGGGCATTGTTGAGACCAATGGGGTCGATTTTGCTGCATTTTGCCTATCTGGATCCGCCAAGACTTGGTGGAGGGATTATTGCTTAGCCAGGCCAACCGGGTCGCCATCTTTGTCATGGGAGCAGTTTTCAGCGTTGTTTTTGGAGAAGTTTCTCCCCGTTACTCAGAGATAGGCCTATCGGAGGCAGTTTGAGCACCTCCAGCAGGGTTCCATGACGGTCACTCAGTATGAGATCAGGTTCATTGATCTAGCTCGCCATGCTCTTATCATACTCCCCACTGAGAGAGAGAGGGTGAGGAGGTTTATTGATGATCTTATTCAGCCGATTCGTCTTCAGATGGCCAAGGAGGCCGGGAGTGAGATCACATTTCAGGAGGCGACCAATGTGGCCCGCCGAGTCGAGATGGTTCTGTCACAGGGAGGTGGTTATAGGTCGGATAAGAGGCCCCGTTACTCAGGTAGATTTAGTGGTACCTCGTTTGGAGGTAGAGATTCGTATGGCAGAGGCCATCCTCTCAGGCCCTTCCAATCAGCTCTCTAGGTTTCCCATGGTACTTCAGGTGGTCGTGGTTCTCACACGCACTATTTTGATTAGCAGCCTTACAGTGCACCACCAGCTCCTGTCGGTGCACCGCCGCTTCAGAGTTTCAGAGGTGGTCATTCAGGTCGACAGGGTCAGCAGCCGAGAGTTTGTTACACTTGTGGTGAACCAGGTCACATTGCCAGATTTTGCCCTCGAGCACCGGGTAGTTCTCAGCATCAGAGTTCTCGTGCCATGGTACCGGCACCAGGTGTTCCACAGCCCGCCCAGCCAGCTAGAGGTGGGGGTAGAGGTGCTAGAGGTGGAGGTAGAGGTCATAGAGGTGGAGCTCAGACCACCAGAGATGGAGGCCAGCCAACAGCAGGTCGTCCCAGAGATATGGTTCAGGGTGGTGGGGCCCAGCCCCGATGCTATGCTCTTCCAGCCAGGCCAGAGGCTGAGTCTTCAGATGCAGTCAGTACAGGTACTATTCTGTGTGATAGAGAGGCTTTAGTGCTATTTGATCCAGGGTCTACGTATTTGTATATGTCCTCTTATTTTGCACCGTACTTGGTTCTGCCTAGTGATCCACTGAGTATTCCTATTTATGTGTCTACACCGGTGGGTGATTCTATTGTGGTCGATCGAGTTCATCATTCATGTATTGTGGTGATTGGGGGTCTTGAGAGCCGTGTTGATTTGTTGCTTTTAGATATGGTCGACTTCGATGTTATATTGGGGATAGACTGGTTATCACCTTACCACGCTATCTTGGACTGTCATGCCAAGACTATGACCTTAACCTTATCGGAACTGCCCCGTTTAGAGTGGAGAGGGACTCTTGGTCATTCTACCCGCATTGTTATTTCGTATGTGAAGGCTCGGCGTATGGTCGAGAAGGGGTGTTTGGCTTATTTGGCTTATGTTCGTGATTTCAATACTGAGGTCCCCTCCATTGATTCTGTGCCCGTGGTTCGCGAGTTTCCTGAGGTATTCCCTTCAGACCTGCCGGGTATGCCACCCGACAGGGATATTGATTTCTGCATTGATTTGGCTCCGGGCACTCAGCCCATTTCTATTCCGACATATCGCATGGCCCCGCCAGAGTTGAAAGAGTTGAAGGAGAAGTTGCAAGACCTGATTGAGAAGGGTTTCATTAGACCCAGTGTTTTGTTGTGGGGTGCGCCGGTGTTGTTTGTAAATAAAAAGGATGGTTCGATGAGAATGTGCATTGATTACCGGCAATTGAACAAGGTTACAATCAAGAATAAGTATCCACTGCCGAGGATTGATGATTTGTTCGATCAGCTTCAGGGTGCCAAGTTGTTTTCCAAGATAGATTTGAGATCTGGCTACCAGCAGTTGAGGATTAGGGCATCTGATGTCCCTAAGACAGCTTTCCGCACTCGGTACGGACATTATGAGTTCTTGGTTATGTCATTTGGGCTGACAAATGCCCCAGCAACTTTCATGGATCTGATGAACCGAGTGTTCAGGCCGTGTTTGGACTTGTTTGTGATAGTCTTTATTAATGATATTCTGATATATTCCCGCAGCCAGGAGGAGCACGAGCAGCACCTCAGAGTGGTTCTTCAGACTCTGAGGTATAGTCAACTATATGCTAAGTTCTCAAAGTGTGAGTTCTGGCTGAGTTCAGTTGCATTCCTAGGTCATGTTGTATCAGCAAAGGGTATTCAGGTTGATCCGAAGAAGATTGAGGCAGTCAAGAACTGGCCTAGACCAGCATCAGCTACAAAGATTCAGAGTTTCTTGGAATTGGCAGGCTACTATCATCAGTTCGTGGAGGGGTTTTCATCCATTGCAGCCCCAATGACCAGGTTAACCCAGAAGGGTGCCCAGTTCAGATGGTCGGACGCGTGTGAGGTGAGCTTTCAGAAGCTCAAGACAGCTCTGACTACGACACCGGTATTGGTTTTGCCCACAGGTTCAGGGCCTTATACAGTTTATTGTGATGCTTCTCGTATTGGGCTTGGTGCAGTGTTGATGCAGGGTGGCAAGGTCATTGCCTATGCCTCGCGACAGTTGAATATTCATGAGAAGAACTTTCCGGTTCATGATTTAGAGTTGGCAGTCATTGTTCACGCATTGAAGATTTGGAGGCATTACCTGTACGGTGTGGCATGTGAGGTGTTCACAGCTCACAAGAGTTTTCAGTATTTGTTCAAGCAAAAGGAGTTGAATTTGAGATAGAGGAGGTGGTTGGAGCTATTGAAAGATTATGATATCACTATCTTATATCATCCGGGAAAGACCAATGTGGTGGCTGATGCTTTGAGCAAGAAGTCGGCCAGTATGGGCAGTCTTACTTATATTCCGGTCGGTTAGAGGTCGTTTGCTTTGAATGTTCAGGCCTTGGCCAATCGATTTGTGAGGTTGGATATTTCTGAGCCTAGTCGGGTATTAGCTTACACAGTCGCTCGTTCTTCATTATTGGGGCGTATCTATGATCGGCAGCTTGATGATCCCCATTTGTGTGTCCTTAGAGACATGGTGCAGTGTGGAGGTGCCAAGCAGGTGACCTTAGATGATGATGGAGTTTTGAGATTGCAGGGGCGAGTTTGTGTGCTTAATGTGGATGGGCTTCAGGAGTTGATTTTAGAGGAGGCCCATAGCTCCAGGTACTCTATTCATCTGGGCACCGTGAAGATGTATCAGGATTTGCGGCAGCATTATTGGTGGCGTAGAATGAAGAAGGATATTGCTGCATACGTGGCTCAGTGTTTGAATTGTCAGCAGGTTAAGTATGAGCATAAGAGACCCGGTGGTTTGTTTCAGAGGATTGAGCTTCCCGAGTGGAAGTGGGAGCGTATCACTATGGACTTCGTTACTGGACTTCCGTTGACTCGGAAGAATCTTGATGCAGTTTGGGTCATTGTTGATAGGCTGACCAAGTCAGCGCATCTCATTCCTGTGGCAGTCTCCTATTCATCCGAGAGGTTAGCTGAGATTTATATCCGGGAGATTGTTCGCCTTCATGGTGTGCCGGTATCTATCATTTCAGATCGAGGCATGCAGTTTACCTCGCATTTTTGGAGAGCAGTTCAGCGAGAGTTAGGCACCCAGGTGCAGTTGAGCACAGCATTTCATCCTCAGACGGACGGATAGTCCGAGCGGACTATTAAGATATTGGAGGACATGCTCTGAGCTTGTGTTATTGACTTTGGAGGTTCATGGGATCAGTTCTTGCCTTTACCAGAGTTTGCCTACAATAACAGCTACCAGTCGAGTATCCAGATGGCTCCTTATGAGGCTTTATATAGTAGGCGGTGTCGATCTCCAGTTGGATGGTTTGAGCCGGGAGAGGCTCGGTTGTTGGGTACAGATTTGGTTCAGGAGGCCTTAGATAAGGTCAGGATCATTCAGGATAGGCTTCGTACAACTCAGTCCAGGCAAAAGAGCTATGCAGATCGTAAGGTTCGAGATGTGGTTTTCATGGTTGGTGAGCGGGTATTGCTCTGAGTGTCGCCTATGAAGGGCGTGATAAGATTTGGGAAGAAGGGCAAGCTTAGCCCTAGGTTCATTGGTCCATTTGAGATTCTTGATCGAATGGGAGAGGTGGCTTATAGACTTGCATTGCCGCCGAGTTTATCAGTCATGCACCCAGTTCCATGCTTCGGAAGTATCACGACGATCCATCCCACGTGTTAGATTTCAGCACTGTCCAGTTGGACAAGGACTTGTCTTATGAGAAGGAGCCGGTGGATATTCTAGACTCGCAGGTCCGTCAGTTAAGATCCAAGAGTTTCCCCTCTGTTCGTGTTCAGTGGAGAGGTCAGCCTCTTGAGGCTTCGACCTGGGAGTCCGAGTCCGACATGGCTGTTATCCTCATCTATTCCCCGACTCAGGTACTTCCTTCTTTTGTCCGTTCGAGGACGAACGGTTGTTTTAGAGGTGGAGAATGTGACGACCCAAAGGGTCATCACCTGTTTTCTTGTCCATTCCGAGCTTCCGAGGCCTTGAAAACCTCATTTACAATCGCCTCAATTTGCGTGCGCAGTCTGGCGCGTAGCCGGAAGCTCAAATATGAAATTTTGTGAAAATTTACTAAGTTTTGATATTAAAATAAATAAATTTGACTTAGGTCAATATTTTGGGTAAACGAACCCGGACCCGTGATTTGACGGTCCCGGGAGGTCCGTAGGAAAATATGGGACTTGGGCGTATTCCCGGAATCGAATTCCGAGGTCCCATGCCCGAGAAATGAATTTTTGAGTAAAATTATTTTCTGAAAATATTTAAGGAAAATGGAAATAAAATTTGATTAGAAAGTGATGGTATCGGGCCCGTATTTTGGTTCTGGCGCCCGGTACATGTCTTATATATGGTATAAGCACTTTCTGTAAAGTTTGGTTGAAAACGGACGTCGTTTGACGTGTTTCGGACTCAAAATGGAAAATTTGATGTTTTATGAAATTTGAAAGAATTCTTGGATTTTAAAGCTTAATTCGTGGTATATGATGTTATTTTGACGATTTGATCGCACGGTTAAGTTCGTAGGATGTTGTTGAGTTAGTGTATGTGTTTGGTTAGGAGCCCCGAGGGCTCGAGAGTGTTTCGGAGGTGTCTCGGAGTGATTTCGAACTTGGAAAATTTTTAGAAAATTGCAGACATAGTACCCGTGAACAGTACCCATGAATAGTACCCCGTGAACAGTACCCATGAACAGTACCCTATGAACACCAGCCATGAACAGTACCCCATGAACAGTAACCCCGTGAACATTCTGGGCAGAATGTAACTTCTGCCCATTTTCCATTTTTAGCAAATTGGAGCTCGGGGAGAGGCGATTTTCAGGATATTTTCATAGAAAACAACGGGATAAGTGTTCTTAACTTAATTTTGGTTAGATTACCCGAATCTATTACTAGTTTTGGCATTTAATTGGTGATTTTAGTTGGGAAAATCTTGAAAACTCTCTTAGTTTAATTTGAAGATTTGAGGGTCGAGTTGATGTCGGATTTTGGTAAAATTGGTATGGTTGGACTCGTGGTGGGATGAGGTTTTATATTCTGTAATTTTTGTCGGGTTCTGAGATGTGGGCCCCATAGGCGAAGTTTTAGTGCAATTTCGGATTTTAAATGGAAAATGTATAACTTAATATGGAATTAATTCCTATAATTTTTATTGACTTAATCGAATTGTTTATGACTAGATTTGAGAATTTCGGGCACGAATTCGTGAGGCAAAGGCTTGTTGGAATTTTGAATTGGTTGCAAAGCGAGGTAAGTGTTTGGTATAACCTTAGCTTGAGGGAATAGGAGCTGAGTCTTAATTGCTACTTGTTATTTGTCGAGTATGACGTATAGGCATGGTGACGAGTATCTATACGTTGCTGTCTAGCATGACCGTAAGTCCTTATATCGCGAATGTTCGAATTTGGTTATATCTTCCATGATTAAATGATGACTTCTATATGTTGTGAAGTGCATGTGAAAGAAATGGTGATATTTAATATTTGAGGAGCGTTGGCTCAAGTTATAAAATGAATTACTAAGTAAGAAATGAAAGAAAGAGAAAGAATTATCGAATTTTTCCCTTGCCAAGACAATTGTGGAATTGTTGATATATTCCTTGCCGGGAATTTTATTGTTAATTGTTGTGCCCTTATTGGAATCCCGATTATTATCCAGTTTATTTCCTTGCCCCTCTGTGATTGTTATTTGGGTGAGGAAGAGTGATAAAGCACGAAGGGTGATGCCGTGTATTGTTTGATATGGTGAGGAAAGAGTGTAAAGCACAAAGGGTGATGTCGTGTCGTACGATATGTCATTCCGTACTGATATCTATTGATTATATTGTGAGGAAAGAGAGTATAATCACGAAGGGTGATGTCGTGTACAGTTTTATTTTATATATATTGCTTGGGTGAGGAAGAGAGTTAAAGCACGAAGGGTGATGTCGTGCAAATTGTTGATTCCTTTTGATACTTGTTGATCTTATGACTTTGTTGTCTCCCTCTTTTACTGAATATTTCTATTTGAAACTGTTACCTCCCCACAGCATGTTTCCCCTCCCACATTGATTGGTTGTTTCCAGTACTTTCTTTGTTGTCTATATATATGCATATTTACTTGAACTGCATAGGTTTATTTGATTGTCTGGTCCTAGCCTCGTCACTACTTTGTCGGGGTTAGGCTAGGCACTTACCAGCACATGGGGTCGGTTGTGCTGATACTACACTTTGTGCTCTTTTGCACAGATACAGGTTTCGGACAGTAGCAGCAGTGGCGCGGGTGTGAGCAATCAGACTAGTGAGACACCGAGGTAGCCTTGCAGGCGTCCGCAGGCCCGGTGTCTCCTCTATCTATTATTTTAGTCTGTTATCTCATTGTATTCGAGACAAATAGTTTATTATTTTCTTTCAGACGATTGTATTCAGTATTCTTAGAAGTTCGTGAGTAATGTGACACCAGTTCTTGGGTAGAGATTTATGTTGGATTCCGCATTTACATTCAGTCACTTTAAATTAAGTCTTCCGCATATTTATTTAATCCAGTCATTTTTTTATGCTATTACTAATATTTGATAAAAGAAATAATTTATAAAAGATAAAAGTAGTTAAGAGTTGGCTTGCCTAGCTCTCATTAGTAGGCGCCATTACGACTCCCGAGGGTGAAAAATCCGGGTCGTGACATTTTTCGAGCTTCCATCAATTTACTTATGGCGTACTTTCATGTACGAAAATATGGGGTGTAACAGTTCCGAATATATTATTTTATTATGATGATCTATGAATTTTGTAACTATATGCTAGAAACAATTGTTATAATACACACATATTTTCTTAAAAGGAGAAATAGTAAAAGTAAAAAAAAAATTGTATAAGTTATTTTTTTAAAATTGATATGGAGAAAAAGTTAAAAAAAAAAAAAAGAGGGAAAAAAATATTCTTTGCCGGTTATGTAGAGGGAAAAAAAGTAAATGAAGATTTACTATATATGAGTTATCTGTTTTTTTTATTGGATAAAAAGGGAGAATAAATACAAAAAAAAAACTGAAAAGAAATTATGGGAGAAAAAAGAAAATAAAGATAACAAATAGTTGAATGAAATTAGAAAAGGATTATTAGAGTGACTCGTAACTGTAAGCATTTAAATTATATCAAATTCAAATTTATAAAATAATTTGGATCATATTAAATTCAAGACATTAGTCCAAACAAATATTGTGGCTAGTAAATTGGGCTAAATTATTTAAATCCAATATATATGTGCAAGGTTAGTCCATTTAATTAGACTACAAATTAAATGCTAAACCCAGTTCATTAGCTCAAGATCCAAATGGCTATTAGCCCATGTTAAAGCCCATGCTCATGACACGTATTCAAGTGATGTGGCAATCCAAATCAGCCAATAAATCATGATATGTGCCAAGTGGCGTGGCAATTCAAGCCAAATAAATGAGCCAATGAAATTATACCAAGTATCAAAAAAGGGTGGCATACCACGTCAAATATTTGTCAGTTCAAACCCTCACTTGATTCAACAGTTTTAAAATTCTCTATAAGTGAAATTCTAAAATTCTCTCTATGCGAAACCCCAACATTTGCCGTAACTTTAATAAGTAAAACCCTAGCATACGATTCTGCAGTTCAAATTCAATTCCAAAAATAGTTGCCCTTGATTACAGCAAGTAACAACATTATCAGTCACCAGACTTTTCCCGCTGGTACAGTGGTCTCCACTCCATAACAGTGTTATGTCTCCGTACTCTCCTCTTTCACTCTCTATTGCTATCAATGCATCGTTGCCAAAAGTACAGATAATTTCTAGTCACAGTAAGTTAATTTACTTTTCCTTTATTACTTATTTAACGAAAGCTAATCTAAAATTTAAAAAATTGTGATCCGAATGGTGATATAAGAAAAATACAAATTTTATGGCGACTAAACTCAGCCACAAATATATTTTTCTTACCAAAAAATATTGCATAAAAGGGTTTATCATTATCATTTAAAAGGTGGGCAGACTATTATTTTCCAATCCTTAAAGGTAAATGAGGCAAAGTGAAATATTACCTCTTAATATTTGTGCATACTATATATTACATTACACAAGATTTTTAGCTATATAAGAAAATCATACAACCAAGCCATAAGGTAATTACAAATAATTTTAATAAATAAATAATAATTGATAATTTAATAAGATTAATAAATAAATTACTATACAAAATTAATGTATGCTGACAATATAAAAAATTCTTATAGTGTATTAGTGTGTATAAGTTAAATTCATTTTATTATATATTGTCAGGTATGTTAGACCTTTGGTTGAGCATTTTCTCGAAACGACGTCGTGAACCTGCTTGCGCGCTTTCTGTAATCGCGCCAGACTGCAGTGAAACAGACTGTAGCTTCCTTCTAGTCCCTGCTACAGTCATCATCATCAACTTTTTCACGCACACAATATTTATATTTCTCCACTTCAGGTTTTCCTCTGAGAGAAAATGGAAGGAGTAGGGTCTAGACTCGGTCGGGCCTCGTCGAGGTACGGTTCAGCTCCAGTATTTAGCGGCCCAGTAAGAAAATGGAAGAAGCAGTGGGTCACTTCTCAGCACAACAGCCGCCTTCGTGGCAACGGCAATGTTATTAACAACGTCGCCGGTCCCAAACTCATGCTCTGCCGTTGGACTCCGCTCTCTTCCTTTCATTCCGGCGACGAAACTCCTAAACGGAAGTTCCGTTATGCACCAGTAAGAAAAAACCGATATTTCTTTTCTACTGTTAGGGTTTAACTATCATTTTACTTTCATTTATCTCTTTTATTAATTCAAATTTTTGAATTTTCATCTTTTCACCAAAAATAATATTTGTTGGAAGATAAAACTTGTCGTTTGGATGTTTGAGAAAACTTTATCTATGGAGCAGGGGCGGAGCTAGTAAGAGGGAACGGGGGTTTAATTAAAATGAAAAATTATATTGTACGAATAGGTAAAAATAATACTTTATGATTATATATAAACTGTTGAATCCTTTATACGAGGAAAAATTCCCATGTAGTGGTAAGAGGTTCAAAAGTTATTTTAGGTCACAAGTTTGAATCCTAACCGTGACATTCTAACATTTTTTCGTATCCCTGTATATAAATACCTGCTCCGCCACGGACTATGGAGAGTTGTTAGTAGGCTAATACTAAGTAGCACCATCTTAATGTTAATGTTAGTGTTTAATTTTGGAATCAATTTTTTCTTAGACTCTGCAATTGGAATTTATATCGCTGAAGTGCAATTGAAACTTTAAAAAAAAAACAATTAAGTAAGGGAATAAAATTGGTAAAACTATTAGGATACATCAAAGCTATTTGCCCGATGGGAACAACAGGTAGCAACAACTTAGAAATTTAGCAATATAGACAACAGGGTACTATTTCAGATTGTAGATACTAGACAAAGGGGCAGAGCTAGCCTTGCGGTTGCGGTTTCGGCCAAACCCAATAGCTTTGGTTCAAACCTTATATTTTTGTAAGAAATCCTTTGAATATATACAAATTATTAATTTAGAACCCAGTAGCTTAAACTGATTGGAAAACCAAACTCATAAGCTCCACCTTTGACTAGACAGCACTAGAAGTATTGATGTTCCTCGCGGGCTTTTGTCTAGTGTTAAGGAGCAGCTTACATAATGTGTGGATTAGGTACAAGTCACGAGTTAGGACCCTACTTCAGACAAAAACCTGGTGTTACGTGGAGAAGTATGTTGCGGAAGCCAAATGTATAGAGTGTGAATAAGTCACAACTACTATACCAAAAATTATGACAACCACCAAATAATAAATAAGACAATAAAGCAATAATAAAGGGAACACCAGAATTTACGAGGTTCGGCTAATTTTGCCTACTCCTCGGACACAACCAAATATTTTATTCCACTCCAAAAATACAAGTGAAATAATACTAAAGAGAGAAGATACAAATGCCTTAAACAGATGAGAAGGCAAATGAGAGGTGTGTTTCAATCCTAAACATTAGGCCTTCTTTTATAGGGGAAAAATCCCCCCAAACTTAACTCCCAACCAATGTGGGACTTTGGCATTTTGCCAAACTTCAACAAATCTCCACCTTGGCAAAATTCCACATTTTCAATTCTCTCTCAATAACAAATTTTGGTTGTGTCTTCATCTTCAATCTTCAGTGTTCAACAATGTTGATCAAATCCAAACAATGTTGAAACTTGACCGCAGTCACCACCTTTGTCAGCATATCAGCAGGATTCTCTGTAGTATGAATTTTCTTCACCGTGACTCCACCTTCTTCTATGATTTCTCGTACGAAATGATACCGAACATCAATGTGCTTCGTCCTTGCATGATAAACTTGGTTCTTCGCTAATTGAATAGCACTTTGACTATCACAAAAAATTGTGATACCTTTTTGTTCAACACCAAGCTCCTTTAGCAATCCTTGAAGCCAAATTGCCTCTTTCACAGCATCTGTAATAGCCATGTACTCTGCCTCTGTTGTAGACAAAGCAACTGTTGACTGCAAAGTAGACTTCCAACTAACTGGTGCCTTTGCAAAAGTAAACACATAACCAGTAGTTGATCTTCGTTTGTCCATATCACCCGCAAAATCTGAGTCACAATATCCAACTACAAACTGATTGTCTTCCTGCTCAAAAACTAACCCGACATCTACAGTATTATGAATATACCGTAGAATCCACTTCACAGCTTGCCAATGCTCCTTCCCTGGATTGTGCATATATCTGCTAATAACTCCAACAGCTTGTGAAATGTCAGGCCTTGTGCAAACCATTGCATACATCAAGCTACCAACAGCATTTGCGTATGGTACCTTTGACATATACTCTCGTTCAGCTTCATCCATTGGCGACATAGTAGTACTTAGCTTAAAATGGGAAGCAAGTGGAGTACTAACTGGCTTAGTCTTGTCATCTATGCCAAAACGTTGAAGTACTCTCTTCAAATATTCCTTTTGAGATAAACAGAGTTTCTTTGAACGTCTATCTCTAATTATCTCCATGCCAAGAATTTTCTTTGCCTCACCCAAATCCTTCATCTCGAACTCCTTCTTCAGTTGAATCTTCAACTTATCAATTTCTTCCGAATTCTTGGAAGCTATCAACATATCATCAACATATAGGAGAAGATATACAAAGGAACCATCTTTAAGCTTGTGCAAATACACACAATGATCGTATTTGCTTCTCTTGTACCCTTGCCGCAACATAAACTCGTCAAATCGCTTGTACCATTGTCTAGAAGATTGTTTCAATCCGTACAACGATTTTTCAAGTTTGCACACCATATTTTCTTTTCCAGCAACTTTGAATCCTTCTGGCTGAGTCATGTAGATTTCCTCCTCCAAGTTTCCATGTAAAAACGCAGTTTTTACATCCATCTGAACTAGTTCCAAATCCAATTGTGCTACCAAAGCCAACATAATTCTAATGGAGGAATGTTTTACAACTGGAGAAAACACTTCATTGTAATCAATTCCCTCCTTTTGAGCATATCCTTTGGCCACCAATCTTGCTTTGTAGCGAACATCTACTTGGTTAGGAAATCCTTCCTTCTTTGCAAATACCCATTTGCACCCAATTGCTTTCTTTCCCTTCGGGAGATTGGCCAATCTCCATGTATGATTCTGATGAAGGGACTGTATTTCATCATTCATGGCAATCCTCCACTTATCTTCTTCTGAACTTTGGACAGCGTCTTTATAAGTAGTAGGAACATCATCAGCTACAATTGAGGTTGCACAAGCAACCGTCTCTATGAGACGAACAGGTTTCGTTATTGTTCTTTTTGGCCTGCTGGTTGCTATTGATTCAAGTTGTTGTTGAGATTCCTGAGTTGGAATCTCCTCTACTGGCTCTCCTTCCAGAGGGTAATCTTCATTTGTTTCCTCCTCTGCTTCTTGTGTAGGAAAAATAAATTTTCCCTCAAACTCCACCTGCTTAGAAGCACCTTCATTTTGTTTGGTATCTTCTGTTACCTTATTTACCATAGCAAATTCATCAAAGGTAACATCTCTGCTGAATATTACTTTCTTTGTCATAGGGCACCATAAGCGATATCCTTTGACTCCAGAAGTAATTCCCATAAAAATAGCCTTCTTTGCCCTTGGATCCAATTTTGACTCCGTCACATGATAATATGCAGTTGAGCCAAACACGTGCAAAGAGTTATAATCTACAGCAGGTTTTCCGTACCATTTTTCAAATGGTGTTTTGCCATCAATAGCAGCAGATGGTAGACGATTAATGAGGTGACATGCATATGTAATTGCCTCAGCCCAAAATTCTTTGCCCAAGCCAGCATTGGACAACATACACCGTACCTTCTCCAGCAAGGTCCGGTTCATACGTTCTGCCACTCCATTCTGTTGTGGTGTATGTCTAACAGTGAAGTGTCGGACGATGCCATCATTTTCACAGACCTTATTGAAATGATCATTTTTGTATTCACCTCCATTGTCTGTGCGAATACACTTGATCCTCCTGCCTGTTTGATTCTCCACCATCGTCTTCCATTTGAGAAAAATTCCCAGCACTTCATCTTTGTTTTTCATTGTATACACCCACACTCTTCGAGAAAAATCATCAACAAAGGTTACAAAATAGTGCTTCCCACCCAATGAAGGTGTTTTGGAAGGACCCCAAACATCAGAGTGTACATAATCCAAAATGCCTTTAGTATTATGGATCGCTGTACCAAATTTAACCCTTGTCTGTTTCCCTTTGACACAATGCTCACAAAACTCCAAGTTGCAAGCCTTTACTCCTTTTAACAATCCTTGATCTGATAGAGTTTTCAAGGATTTTCCTCCAGCATGTCCCAAGCGCATGTGCCATAGCTTGGTTGCTTCTGCCTCTTTGTCGTCACTGGATGTTACTGTCGCTGTCCCAATAACTGTACTGCCACGATAGCGGTACATATTATTATTCTTCCGATTAGCCTTCATTACCACTAGTGCACCGGAGCATACTCTCATCACTCCATTTTCTGCAATGATTTTGAACCCTTTTGATTCTAGGGCTCCCACAGAGATGAGATTCTTCTTCAAATCCGGTACATATCGAACATCTATCAATGTTCTGATCATTCCATCATGGTTCCTTAATCGTATTGAACCAATGCCATATGAGGTAAGAGGGCTGTTATCCGCTGTGTGGATGACTCCATATTCTCCTTCTTGAAATTCCATGAACCAGTCCCTGTTGGGACACATATGATAGCTACAAGCCGAGTCCATCAACCATATGTCTGATGATGTTGATGACTCTGTTGTAACTAATGAGAAGTCTGAATCATCACAATCAGCTACATTTGAATCCATAATGGCCTTTCCATTGTTATGTTTGGCCTTATTCTTCAACTTCGGACAGTCTTTCTTCCAGTGCCCTTTTTCTCGACAAAAGGCACATTCATCTTTGCTGGGTCTGGATCTTGACTTGGATCTTCCCTTCTTTGTCCTCGTTTGATTTTGAGGACGACCCCTCACAAATAGTGCTTCTCCTTCTCCGCCCTTCTGTTTTTCTCGCTTTCTTTGTTCATAGCTGTACAAAGCCGAACAAACTTCTCTGAGAGAAACTTCGTCATTTCCATGGAGTAGAGTAGTTTCAAGGTGCTCGTACTCATCAGGAAGTGACGCCAACAACATCAAGGCCAAGTCACCATCATCATAAGTTGTATCCATATTTTGCAAATCTGTAACCAACTTATTGAAACTGGTGATATGTTCATTCATCGTGGTACCAGGAACATAGGTGAAGTGAAACAGTCTCTTCTTCATGTACAATTTATTTTGACTGTTTTTCTTCAAAAATTTATCCTCCAGTGCTTTCCATAATTTACTTGCAGAAGTTTCCTTTGTGTATGGATATTTCTGCTCTCTAGCAAGGTAGGATCGAATGGTACCGCAAGCAACACGGTTGATAATTCTCCAATCTTCTTCTCCAATAACATCTGGTTTCTTTTCTTCAATGGCCAGATCTAGCCCTTGTTGAAAAAGGACATCTAGAACCTCGCCTTGCCACATCCCAAAATGTCCGGACCCGTCAAATATTTCGACCGCAAATTTCGCATTTGACACAATTCTTGTCATAAGCGAAGATGCCAATGATGACGTATTGTTGACACTTGATGTAGATTCTTCTTGTTTATTGTCTCCCATCTTTGACACAAATATTATTTAATAGCTGACGACACAAATCAAGATTATTTCCTTTCTGGTGTGGAAGATCAGACTAAGCTGCAACCACAGAGCATACTCAGACAGAACCTTGACTCAGTTACCAAGATAAATCTTTTCTGATGTGGAAGATCAGACTATGCTGCAACCACAGAGCATACTTAGACAGTACCTTGGCTCTGATACCAATTGTTGCGGAAGCCAAATGTATAGAGTGTGAATAAGTCACAACTACTATACCAAAAATTATGACAACCACCAAATAATAAATAAGACAATAAAGCAATAATAAAGGGAACACCAGAATTTACGAGGTTCGGCTAATTTTGCCTACTCCTCGGACACAACCAAATATTTTATTCCACTCCAAAAATACAAGTGAAATAATACTAAAGAGAGAAGATACAAATGCCTTAAACAGATGAGAAGGCAAATGAGAGGTGTGTCTCAATCCTAAACATTAGGCCTTCTTTTATAGGGGAAAAATCCCCCCAAACTTAACTCCCAACCAATGTGGGACTTTGGCATTTTGCCAAACTTCAACAAAGTACAGAGGGGGTGAGGCCATCGTCCACCGAGTTTCGTGTGACACTGGCCTCAGGGATTTCTCCATTATATCAAAAGAACAAGTAGTATCGTTCTAGCCAATCAACAAAACAGAAGTAAACGTAACAAGACTTCTGATGCTTGATATTGCAAAAGCAGTGTTCCTGCCAAAGCACATTGATAGTTTATAATGCTCATTTAGAATTTACATATTCGTCTATTTCAATGTCTACCTAGAAAAAACCCCAAATGGTATCCTAATGTCACGGTGTATACTTGAGTTATGTTTTACAGAACCGGGTCATTTAAAAGGTAATTACAGGTAACCAGTGGCGGAGCCACATTCAACCAAGGGGTGTCGATTCGCCGGCAAATTACACTGCATTGCTAGATAATTTTTTTGTTATATGTATATTTATTATACGTTGACTCCCTTTCACTTTTTGGTATATTTAATTTTTTATATTTTGACACCTCTTGGTGAAAATTCAGGCTCCGCCACTGCAGGTAACTCTAGTCTCTATGTAATCACTGCTTACTTACCAATAACATGGATTAATTAAATTACACTAATGCTGTAAGCATCCTATTGCAAAAAAAAAAGTTGAGAATTTCCATATACATGGCTGCAAATGCAAGTATAAGGTAACCATGAAGTAGGAGAAACATTCAAAACTATCCCCTAGAAATGCAACTGCACATTAGGTGTATAATTAAAATTCATTTCATTGCGAACCCCTTCTCTTTTTTTTGTGCCGGAAAGATAGCTGTCGAATTTAAATGTTTTGCTAGAATGTGGAGAATGATTTATGTGGGACCATATTTGTTGCTTTGGTTTTGGTGGGATTGCAGCGAGAAATCTGCTGAGATTCAGTCTTATTATAGATGGTAATTCTAACTTTAGGACTTTGCTTGGAACTAGAAAAGAGAAGGGAATGGAAGGAAAAAAATACAAACACTTTCCGTACTTCTTAACAATATAAAGAGAAAGGAAGAAGAGAGTAACAATTTTTGGATCCACTAGTTTTCTCCCTATTGTCCTCTATTTTCCGTCTTTGTATTTGTCCCTTCCTTTCTCTTCCATTCCATTGTTACTGAAGATAGGGCTAAGCTTCATCAAGTTAGAACTTTTAACTGAAATTAGAATGCCACCAATAAAAAGAAAAGAATTAGAATGTTAAGGCCTGGCATTTTGTAGCATTCTTTTACAATGTGCAGGATTCTCATAATATCAGATTTGTTCCTTTTTTTTTTTTTTTGGTTAAACTTCTTTCTCCTATGATATCTCAAATATGCAGATTGTTGACTTAGAAGAAAAGAAAAAGGAAGCTCTTGATAATGAAGCTAAAATAAGGAAGCGAAATCAAGCTATCACAAGTTCAACATCAAACGATAACATCTTGAAGAAACAAAGCATCAATGATATCTTTGAGGAAGATTTTGAGGTGATATTTTGAGCTTTGTTACCTTTTAGAAAAGCAGTTGCATTTCTGTTGTCATTATTGTTTGTTATTTTATTTTTTCTTCTCTATACTTTTCTTTGCTCTCCTTTACTCAATTATATCCTTATCCTTGACCAAACTTGGATAAGCGTTGATTTACTTGAATGTAAGAAATATACCTACCCTAGATGCAGTGATAAGAAATATACTTTGCATGTGATCACTTTCAATCATCATAAAATCACACATGTAACTAAAGATCTATGTAGGACATGGGTAAATTATTTCTGACGGCATTCTCTATTTTATCTTCTCTGTGTTGCTTGCACTTTCTGTTGAATGTAATCATTTCTAATTATATGTCCAATTGTATAAGTATGCCGTCATCTTAACATCTGTTCTGTTTATGCCATATTCATTTTGTGGATATGTTGGACTGCAACATCAGTTCTAACGTAATATTGTTGGTCATATAACCATCCTATAGATTTTACCTTTCACATTTATATGTATATTTCTACCGCATAGCATTCCTGTGGGCACATTTTTATGTATCTTTCTACCGCATAGCATTCCTGTGGGCTGTGGCACTTCTCGTTTCAGTCATTCTGTTTTCATTCTATGTGGCATATCTTCGTCTAACTTCTCATTTTTCATTCCATGTGTTATATCATCATTTAACTTATCATTCTCTCAAAATATTGAATTGAGACAGCACAAGAGCAATCCACATTCCACAGACAATAGATGTAAACTGTAAATCTTACTATTCTTGCCTATTGTAGCACAAAGTTTCTTGAGAAATGGAAAGATCTCTAGAGTCAATCGAAAATGAGAGACTAGACTTTCTAGATCATTTTAATCTCCGGGAAGAGAAATTTCTAAGTTCTTTCAACTTTTAGTTTTGCCAAGAGTCTTTCGGAAACAACCTTTCTACTCCCTCGCGCACTCACTACCCTTCCCAGACTCCACTTGTGAGATTGTTGTTGTTGTTGTTTCAACTTTTAGTTTTACATGGATAGACTAATATATAGGTTTGAGCCCCTTCTAACGTGCAAGTTTTGTTTGGACTCTATCCAAGATGAGAAATACCCTAAAATTTTCAGAATACAAGTTTTCCTTTTTTCTTTATAAAAAAGAATTTTCAGAATACAAGTGAGAAAAACCCCCATATATACAGCACCGGAATATTTGGTCTCAATTCACTCCTGCATGCATGTAACTCGTGCTATATATCCCCAAAGCTTCTTGATCTCCTTCCTTGCTTGATATGAATTCTAAGCATTCATTGTAGCGACGAACAAATCAAAGAAATTAATCTTGTATCATAGCACCATCTCTTTCTAAAACTAGTGTTATACAGAAATTCATTTGTTAAAGATTCGACTCCCTCTCTTTTATGGATTTAGTATCAGTTTTGTTAAAGGTTCCCCTTCTGTGCATTTCAGGAGCTGATGACAGATCAATCCATTTGCAGTGAAAGCCAGCTAAATTTTGACTTGTGCTTCGAAGGCTGTGATTGAGAAGAATAGTAGCTGCTGCTTATTTTGATGGTTGACGACTCCACTTGTTGTTACCATGCCTAACTTAGATCTAGTGGTAGTTAGGTCTAAACCATTGTACATATAATATAACCCTCTCCTTTTCCATGCTTAACTTAGACTATAGTTGTATTTAAGTAGAAGTGATTGTAAATACAACCCTCTATTTTCTTGAGGACTTGCTTTTGATACTGTTTTAACTTAGATTCTGGTTGTAAAATCAAGTAGAAGTGATTGTAAATATTAACCTCTAGCTTCTTTTGAGGACGTAATTGCTTGCATCACAGTCGGTGTATTTCCCTCTTACTTTCTCTTTTGATATACGTACCTTCCTGGGGCTAAGGAGAGTGCATCACACTCACATTCACACTAAATTAAATAATATAACCTTAAAAAATTAAGAATTTAAATTGATAGTGCAATCACTTAAATATGGTTAAATGACATACATATTCTTACCAAAAAAAATAGGACACATTTTAAAAATAAATGCTTTATTGATTAAACACTAAATACAAATACTGAGGGGAGTCTTGGGAGTCTGTTTAAACAGTGATCCGAAGTCGTTTTTACCGCAGACTATGAGTTATATGCTGCTAATATTTCAAGGAAGTGTAAGCACGCATTTTCAACAAAATTCTACAATATTGTATGGCAGAGATTGGTAAAACCATTGCACATTGAGATTGTGCTAAATTCAATTTCAAAATTTAGAAAATGGAAGTTAAGTACCTTTTACTAGAATATCGACAATCCAAAAGACAAGTCCATTGAAAACAGACACTACTCGGTTTAAGGCTCGAGCTGTAATTTCCTGGAAAAAGGATATGCTCACTCCTCATACGGAGTTCCCAACGGTATAATACCTCTAATTTGGACAGCGCAATAGGGATGTCATTATTAACCAACGAATCACGTGATTGTTTCGACCACTCCGACGACACAATCCTAGAGTAAACTTTAGCAAAACAAAAAGATTTAAGATTAATAAAGAATAATAGAAGAAACTATAACTTAAGATCTGTGCGACCCACCGCTTCCCCTGGAGGATCTAGAACTTGATTCCTTTTCAAACTTGAGGGCTAAAATTGATCTCCCGATTTCACCTTGTTACAGATTTTCCAGCTCCAAAACCTTGGCTTGTGACCCACCTGTTTAAGATTCAGTGCTTTGATCCGCCTGTGTACTCTCCACTGCTACTGTCACACCAACTTCAGCTGGCCGAATGATTCGCTCATGTAAGGTGTACCCCGACTGCAACAAAAAGTACAATCACGTCTGTTACACATTTAATTTCCAACAAAAGGGATGCCTAAAGAACGTCCTAGATTTGCAATAATCAACAAGGATCAAGTGAATGAAGATTGAAATAGCAAAGACTGCCGCACTGAGAAGAAGTTCCTAACAAGATACCTTGAGACAAACTGCTACCATGCCAGGAGCCTTCTTAGGATCGGGTACTTGGAATATTGCATTATGCTTATTTGGATCAAATTGTTCATTTGTAGGATCATACTTTCCGACACCAAATTTTTTGAATACCTGAAAAGTAACAAAGAGCCGTAAACCAAAAGACGCAACTGAGAAAGATATAATGGAGAACCTCCTCACAACAACAATGGTCTTTCAAGAAAAGATCACCAAGAAATAGGAAGGATTTCAAATGTAAAACAGCGCCCCCCCCCCCCCCCACACACACAACCCCCAAAACCCCCCGCGGGAAAAAATGTAATTCAGTGCACAACAAAAGCACCCCTGAATTTATTGAATGCATTCTACTGGGATTTTCTAATATCCAAAAATGACTTGGAGCTTCTCTTCCAGCTGCATGCGCATATATAGTAAACCCTCTTCGTTGCTTCTTCATTTCAGAAGCTAGTTGGGGCATTTAGCAGAAGTGAATGAGCAGCAATGGATTCTTTCTTTTGCCAAGATATGTTGGCTTTTATACGGCTTTGAAGAGTAATTTTTGGAACTAGCTTGTTGAAATTTCTAATCATAGTGTTTCCCGAAAGACCTAAAATTCCTTATACTGTAACTTATGTTTGTAAATAAAAAGGAAAAAAAAAAGTAGTACGTGCTTCGTAGACAAACAGTCTACCAAGCGGTAAAAGAGGGAAATAAACCATGGAATGTATTTGGGTGAAAAGGTGTACCTCGGCAAGCTGTTTATCAGTTATTTCAACACCTTCCAGTAGTGTTTTCAGAAGTGGCACAGCTCCTGCAGTATCCTTAGATTCATCAATTTTGGAGAAGCTCTCTTTTACAACAGAAGAAGCCCGACCCAAATTATCAGAAACATCTAGAAGCGCTTTCACGAAATTCTGCAGCAGCATTTATGCAAAAGATGAGAGCAAATTACAAGTAACATAATATACTAACAAGTAGATGCATGACTCTCTGGCAAAGGATGTGCCTAGAAAAACTAACTTGAATGGCAAACTTCTTGGAGTTTTCTGCTTCCCGTTTAGTTCTGTTCGTGACATTCTCCATCTCTGCATAAGTGCGAAGAACTTTGTCCTGCATTTTCTGAAACTCATCATCTTTAATCTTTAGGAGTTCTTCCTTCTCAGCCACAAGTTTCACCAAGTCATCCCTAGAAAGGTCCTCTGTATCCAAATCAGAATCAGAATCAGAAGACACAGTTTGTTTAGTACGTCTTCTCCTTCGTTTGACATTTTCATTCATGTTATTATTGGATGCCATATCAGAACCTGATTCATCCTTCTCATCTTGAACCTGAGAATCAGCAGAAACTGAAGCTTCACAATCTCCCTTCACTTTTGTGCTTCCTGGGTCACTTTGAGACTGAGATGTCTCTTTTTTATTAGGTTGGGGAGATGCAGAGGATGAAATTCCAAATCGTTGCAAGGCAGATTCATGGAATAGAGATACCTGATCAGAAAACCGCCATTAGCAGAACCGACAATATTTATGTGAACATAGAAATTAAACAATTTTGTCTTTCGACGGGTAGAGAGTAGCGTATACAGTTAAACCTCTCTATAACAACATCCTTTTATAACATCACTTCACTATAATGGCCATGTTATCCTCGGAACTGATTTTTTATGTTATATTTTACTTCTCTGTAACAACCTTTTACCTATAACAGCAACATCCATCTTTATAACAATATGCTTTTTGTAAAATTACCCCTCTATAACAACCATGTAGAATCTCTATATTACCAATAATAACTCTAGAGAATTTGACCAACTATATTGAAACTTTAATGCACCACTTATGAATTATGATAAAAGAATATTATGTTAAACATACTCCCATAATAAAATTTCATTCAATTCCATTAAAAGATATGCTTGTATATTTTCAGATACCCTTTTACTGAAAGTTTAAGCACAAATCTTCATCAATTTAGGTGTTATATCGCTAGTAAGAGATTGAAATCTACAAAACAAGCTACAATTATAGAGTTCTTCCATTATTCTTGGAAAAAACTACTTTTCAAGTAGCTTTAAAAAGTGTGTTTTAGAGTTTAAATTTTTTGTACACTTTATTATGGATTTATTAGTAATGTATTAGCTTCCTATTTAATTAGTAATACGCATACAATATTTTAAATTCAAATAATCTTTTTTAGTCTTTTATATGCAACATTAAAAAGAAAAGTAAATGATTCTTGGATAATTTTTATCTATAACAACTGATTTATATTTAACCATCAAATGTTGTTATAGGAGTATAACAACCAGTCAATATAAAAACCAAAATATGTCAGAACCAACGAAGCTATTATAGAGAGGTTTGATTGTACATAATTCCTCAAGGCATCAAGTTAGCAGAATGTCGAGTTTACAACTTGAGCAAGTTAAAAGAAATATAGAATTATCAAGATACAATACATTATTTTGATTACAGCAAAAGAACAAGTTAGCAAGGCAACTATTTTTCACTTCATGTTTGCCCGGATATCCTTCGAAAACAGATCCTTCCTCCTATTTTATGATGAAAAACGACGGTCATGTGCTCATTTTTCTCTCAATAGTTTTCCTGATAAAGAGAGGAGAACAGTTGACTGAAGATGATGCTTTTATGAATTTTTTGTTGTCGTGAGAGAATTCAGAAAAATAAAGAAAACAAGTATGATCGTTTAACTATTCATCATCTCAGCTACTTGGACTGATTTTAGGAACAAAAGAGGAAACGAGAGATATTTCAACTCAGTAAAACCACTTTCCTTTTCTCCCTTAAACTGGAGACAGTTCATTGAAAAGGAGTCTATAAGATCTTTACGGCACTTATAAGATATATTTTTGCACATATTCCTTTTGCCACTAATCCCAAATTGAGGAGGTGAACTTCACCTTCTGTTCCTACTAAATTACATCCGCTCCATCCTCTTTGAATCCTTCAGCACAGAGACATCGTCACTTCTCCTCTCCAACACCACACTTGGCTGCTTATGTGTAAAGTAATGCACCCACTGAACATTTTACCGATTTAAAAAGTCGTTACTGAACCGCAATTTCTTTTCCCCCTAACTGGAATATATTATAAGCTATACTGATGAACTATCATTTATAAGGACATTTTATAGCTAAAGGTTAACATGTTACATCTCCTTTCTTAGAAGTCAAAATCATTTTGAACTTCTTTTCTCCATATAGTAAACAATATGAGGTTTCTAATACTTCCAATTATTCAATTAGAGTTCAATCCCAAACTTAACAAAATAAAAAATAAAAAATTTCTCATCTACCTAAGCACTGGTTGGCAGCATTATGCAGGAACTTAGTGGAATAGCCAAGGTGCACACGAGTTGAATGTAGCAAATAGACACCACCATTATAAACAAAAAAAGGAAATATCAAACTTGAAACTAAAACAATTATTAAACATAAGTTGCCAACTTCATCAAAGAAAAACAGCAGCTAAAGTAAGACCTACCCCCTCTATTCCAATTTATGTGGCAAAGTTTGAATAAGCACAGAGAGCTATTTATGTGGTTTTAAGACTTTGAAACTTATGATCTTGTGGCTATAAAAGTTTATCGTTAAGGGTAAAATGAGATGTTTAAGTTTAATTTTTCCACATTAAAAAAGCTTCATTCTTTTTACAATGGACTAAAAAATAAATGTTTCCACATAAACTGGAACACAGGGAGCATATCATATCCTCGACTAGTATCCAAAAAGAAGCCTATGATACAACTAGATTACGATTGCCCCTTAAACCCCAGCAAAACCCTACACGAAAAATCTACGAAAAATGTATTTTTTTAAAAAGAATTTGGCACAAAAATCAAACCTTTTCTTTAAAATCACGAAGTGAGTGGAACTGAGATGCAAGAACGGGAACGTGCTGTTTCCGTTGCTGTTCTCGAGAATAAAGGAGCACCGAGCTGCGGCACTGATTTAATATGGCTCTCGGGAACCGAGATGAAATTCTGCTCACCAACATCTCCAAATTCGGTTTTTCGCTTTAGATTTCAAGGGGGAAAAAAGGAGACAAGTTGAAATGAGAGCTATGAATTGCAATGGCGGTAGGACAAAAGAGCAGAGGAAAGGGTTTTAGGAAGAGAGAGAAAATGAGAGAGGTGGCCGTGTGGCGTGCAGAGAAAGAAAATTGCGAATTGTCGAAACAACCCCTGTCTTGGTCGCGTCATAATACTATTCGGTCTGGAATATTGTGAATGTAAGAGGATGATTGGGTCAATTTAAGAATACTTGCTCGTTTTGCCGTTGTTTTGTAGTTATGCAAGAACCAACTAAACCAGCTAAACCGGCCGGGCCAGCCCGTTAACGACCCGATTCAATCCGTTATTGCCCGGGTCAACTCGGCCCTGTAAGAGGTGCGATGGAATTAGTGGTGGGCATCGGTCGGTTCGGTTCGGTTTTGAATATTATCGGTTTTGCCTATCGATTATCGGTTTACAAATATCATAACTCGATAACCAAACCGATAAGATATTGGTTATCGGGTATCGGTTAATCGGTTATTGATCATTATCGGTTCGGTTATCGGTTTACCCGATAAGGTAAAACTAAAATTAATAGTGTTGATTGCTGAACGTTTGTACAAAGTTTACTGGAAGCTGCTATATATTGTGGCAGAAGCCGCAGAACGCCAGAACTACAAGCATTTGATGAATTTAAACTTCAGTTTAAACTGCACATAAACTGCACACAAAGCTGCACATAAAACCAACATTTCTCACAATAATTTCAGTTTAAAGTTAAACTTCTCACTGAATAATTTCAGCACACAAAGCTGTACATTTTTTGCCTCAAACTAAACATACCCAGTACGACAGTACCTCAATTGCCTGTGCATACAAAATGCAAACAACTCAAAATTCCAATCTAACAAAAATAGGAGATAAAAAGATCCCAACTTTCACAACCCAAAAACAGATGTATACACAGTAATGTCCAAACTCCAAAGTAATAGTTCAAACACATTAATAACAATGCAAAGTAGTAGCAACCTTAGGATTAACAAGTCCAAAGTCCAAACATAATACATAAAACAAGATGACAATAACTACATCTTACTTTCCACCATCTATCATCACCTTCTTCAATCCTTTCATAGTGACTCCAAACATGTGAGATAGCTTTGAGACCACAAAGTCGAGTCATGGTTACACCTATTAAACATAACAAGAAAATATATTAAGCAAGTAATATTTGTAATCATACTATGTGTTATATAAGTTGAATAATTAACTTACCAAAGTTTTAACTTACAACTATCTAAGATTCTACATATCATCATCGCAGGGTTCGTTTCCAAGATTGGCAAAATCTATGATAATATATATTAACAAGTCAAACAACAAAAATATTAAATAAACTATTTATAAAAATAATATACAATCAAACAAATTAAAATATTGCTACCTTGTTCTAGTTGCTCGAGAACATCTAAATCTTCCTCAACACTTACAGGTAATGGCTCACTTCGAAGCCAATCTTGAAGGCACACGAGAACTTCCACCAATTTAGGAGTCAATGAACTCCTAAATGAATCAAGAATACGCCCTCCAGTGCTAAATGCACATTCAGATGCAACACTTGAAATAGGAATAGATAATACATCCCGAGCCATCTCAGCAAGAATGGGGAATCTAGGTGAGTTTACTTTCCACCAAAGCAATATATTACCGTCTTCTATTTCATTTTCAACTTCTTCTGTAAGATATTTTTCCAATTCTGATTTAGAATCTGAACCTCCAATCCCAGCTTTATGTCTTTTTAATTCTTCAAAGAAAGAACCAAAAGATCCATTTGAAGTTTCCATTGTGTCCAATGAAGAGTTAGATAAACATGAAGAGAGACGACAAACTTTATCTTTTGAATAAGACTTTACATACTCATCAAACAATGAAGTCATGTATGTATGCACTCCCTTCGCGATAATTGGCCCTTTCTCTTCGAACATCTTCGCAAGTGCAAAACTAATAGAATCAAACTTGTACCGAGGATCCAAAACACATGAAATGAAAATTATTTTGTTCATTTTTTCTGGATCACCCCAATACTTATCAAATTTCTCCTTCATCTTCTTTGCCATTGAACCCAACAAAACATCTTCATTTAATATCAATTGTTTCAAGTAAACAGCAACTTCACAAATTTCAAGAAAATGATGATTTGATGTAACATAAAGTGAGCCAGATACCTTTACAGTAAGCTTATAAAAGATTTCAAGAAATTTTGTCAATTTCTTTACATCCTCCCAATCACTACTCAAAAGTGTACCTGCAGGACTTCCATTTACAATATCAACAAACTCAAGATGATGTGACAAGCCAATATCATGATCAACATATTCTAAAATTGCACTCTCATATTCAAATAGCCCTGTTCAACATCAAGTATGTAGAATTCCACCTTGTAGGAACATCCAAACATAAAGATTTCCTAACTAGATTTCCTTCATCACAACATTCCTGAAACTTTTTCCACCTAGCAGGAGACTGCCTGATATATCTCACTGCTTGCCTAATACGTTCAATAGACACAATTGATTCTTTTATACCATCCTGAACAACAAGATTCATAATATGAGCCATACACCTCACGTGAAGGTGCTTACCATTCATAGAATTGGTCCCCCATTTAGTTAACTTCTTAGAAAGCTCCTTCACCGTCACATCATTTGAACTAGCATTATCAACTGTGATAGTGAAAATCTTTTGTAGCCCCCACTCTTTCAAACAATTAACAATACTATTTGCCCAATAACAAATAGTAAAGGGTAGACTAGTAAATTAGTAAACCCTTATTGGGTTATCGATTTACCCAATAACAGAATTGATAAACCGAGCCCAAACCGATAACCCAATAAGAATTTTTTTTACCCGTTACCGAACCATTAGCCCAATAACCCAATACCGATAACCCAATAAGTAATTAACGGTTCGGGTTATCGGTTTTACCCGATATATGCCCACCCCTAGATGGAATGGGTTGTATATGGGGGTTGGTCCGGACAGGGGCGGGCTTTTTTTGTTACCGGTGCACCAGAGCCTGGTCAGCCTGGTAAGGAGTTACCGTTTCCTTATCGAGGTCCAGCCCGATAACAGTAATTTTTAATTATAAAAAAATGAATTTTTACATTCCTATGTCATATAGTAAACGACATTACACTACATACTTAACTTTTAATATAATTACCTTTTGTATACCTATGTATCATTTTAGGTTTTTAATGGTATTAATTAGTCTCCTAATTTTACTCAACCGTATATTCACACTCCCCCAAGTTTCTCTCTCCAAATCCCCACGATTTCCTCTTCAATCACCCACGATTTCCTCTTCTAAAACCAGCGAAACTATGTAACCCCTCCACAATTGACAACCATTAAAAAGTTTTGAAGCTTTGAATTCGAATTTGAGTTTTCAAAAGACATTGTTTGTTTGGATTGGATGTTGCTGCAAAGAATTGAGAATTCTCTCTACGTCTCTCTCTATCTCTCAATCCCAAATTTCTGTAATATAAGAGGAAAGGAAAAGAGAGCAGCAATTCCACCATTGACAGCCATTAAAAAGCTTTGAATTTGAATTTGGGTTTTCAAAAATCATTATTTGTTTGGATTGGGTGTTGTTGCAAATAATTAGGAATATAGTTTGGAGTTTATATCTCAATTTTGAGGGGTTTTGGTGAAGATTAGACTTGGTTTTGGCTGAATTTCAGATTGAAACTCGTCGAAGAAGAAGAAGAATAAGACATGGCATACATTATATTGCAGAAATGGTAGGAAAATTGTAGAAAAAATATATTCTGTTGTTTATTTATTTTTCTTTTATTCATTTAACTATTGTATAAAAGTTGAACAACATTTGTATAAAAATTATATTTAAGTGGTATTATATTGTATATGTATATGAGTTTGTATGTAAGTTTTATGTTATTGTAGTTGTACTTAACTGAGTGGAAATAATGTGTGAAAGTTGTAGAAAATTGTAGATAAGTTGTATTCCTCTATAATGAGAGATGTTGGCATATCAAGTAGCTTTAGTGTTCCAGACGAACATGCATGAAAATAAAGATAAATTCTGTTATGAACAGTTTGTAGAAATTTTGTAGATAATTTGTAGAAACATTGAAATTCTGTATTTCATATTAATTTTTCAAATGACATGTAGTTTTATTGTAGAATAAATGTAGAAATTTTGTAGATATTGTAAAAATCCATAATAATATATGTATTTTACTCTGACATGTAGTTTATTTTGTAGATAAAGTGTAGGACATTGATATACAACCAGAATTTGATAGAAAATGTAACAGCACAAACCTGCAACTGTGTTCTCATTGGTGATACTCAATTCCATATTGAAATCACGAACAGTTATACATAGCGGATATGATCCTAACAGCTTGTTTGGATGGTTGTTACACGTCGTTTCATAATGTATCGTATTGTATTGTACTGTATTGTATCGTTTGATGAATAATGTTTGGATAGATTGTATCGTTTGACGTTGTTTCATGATATCATGAACCAACAATATGAAGAATAAATTTGAAATATTATAAAGAAAAATTATAATACGGGGTAAATTTATTATATAAACAGGTAGGGTAAATAATAAAATAAAATTATTTAATTAATAATGAAGGGTGAGATGAGCAACTAAAACAAACATCGTATTTACAGTAACAATACAATACAATACAATAGGCAACAACCATCCAAACAAGCTGTAAGTTTTTGTTTTCCTTTTTCGTCTACATGTATACACAACTACAATATAATACCACTTAAATATAATTTTTATATAATGTTGTTCAACTTTCATACAATAGTTAAATGAATAAAAGAAAAATAAATAAACAACAGTCTACAATTTCTGCAATATAATGTATGTCATGTCTTCTTCTTCTTCTTCTTCTTCTTCTTCTTCTTCTTCTTCTTCTTCGAGTTTCAATCTGAAATTCAGCCAAAACCAAGTTTAATCTTCACCAAAACTCCTCAAAATTGAGATATAAACTTCAAACTATATTTTCAATTATTTTCAACAACACCCAATCCAAACAAATAATAATTTTTAAAAATCCAAATTCGAATTCAAAGCTTCTCCATAGCTTTAAATGCAAGGCGGTCCAGCCAATCAACTCGCTGAATCTTCCCCCTCTCGTACTTATTGACCAGTTTTTCCAAACGCTCCAACTCCCCATGTTCTTCCTTGGGGACCTAAGGGTAGTCAACCTTGGTGAGCAAGTAGAAAATTTTCCACAGCAAGTCTCTTGCGAATAATATGAAAAACATAGTCGCTAATTTGAACGAAACAGACAATAATTATTAAGGTGCGTGATTTGCGTTGTAGAAGATCTGGAAGAATATTTAATTCCCCAATTTTAGCGTGCCTAAATAAGGAAGCCTACAGCTATAATGATTCCTTATTTAATGAATTGTCTATATTTTGTAGAAATACTATTAGCATGCGGGTAATATGCAAATTATGAACATATTTGGTAATATAGTTTCCTATATGGTATAAGAACGAAAATTTCCCATAAAAAAATGACCATAGCCAATGGTTAAAATCTAGGAAGACTGTTGGCCGACGGCTCTTTTTGGCAAAAATGACCATTTCGGCCTGCACCATTAGAAAAATAGCCCCTCATCTATAAATTATAATTTTAACTTCTTAAAAAAAATAGCCTTCCTCATCTTCATTTTTTCTCACAACTTGCTTTCTTCATCTACTCTAATTCTCTCTTGACTATTGAATTGCTCTCAATTAATTGTGGTTCCTAGTTTTATCAATTTTATTTATGGTAGTCACTATATAATTACAATTATCAAGTAAAGTGAGCAGGTTTTCAATTTTCAAATTTAGTGTGGCATCCCGGTTCCCTCGTTCCATCTCTTTCTCTTCTTTGATGTTTATTTTTACTTTATTATTTAGAATTAATTTAGTTCCCATAATTTAGTCTTCATAATGAATATATTTAGAGCAGTCAAAAAAGAGTGTACTAGTAGGGATGGTACTAGTAAGAGTTAAAAAAAAAAGAGGTGGTTCTTCTACTAGCTTTACACGTGTTTCTGAAAGTTTACCTGAAAATATAAATGTAGACTATGAGCAACTACAAATAGATTATGGTATATATAATAATTTAGATAATATTGAGTCACCTGATAATTTTGAAATACAACCATCTGCACCTGATACTGCTAGTCAAACTACTAGGGGTGACGGTCGTGGTTGTATGGGTAGGCTTCCTCTCCCTATTAAGAAGAATCGAAGATTGATAAGTAACTGTTGGAATTTTTTTCTTTTTTTTATATAAAAATCCAAGTGTGGTCGACCAATGGCAAAAATATAATTACTTCAATTATGCAAGGTTAAATTGGAAAAATGGATAAAAATGAAATGTTTTACTTGCCCACTGCTTGCTCACTTCAAGTTTCCATTCCAATACACTCACGGTAGGTCTAGAAACATCAGTTCTTTCATCTCTTTTCATGGAGAAATGCTCTTTCAATTTTTTGCTCTAATTTTCTTCATCTTCTATCACGACCCCAAACCGGCCTGGTCGTGATGGCGCCTCTCGTGAAGACAAGGCCAGCCGACACAACACTCACCTTAACCCTTTAAGCATTAAGAGTTATTTTTAAGTCTTTAAATTAAACAATGTTTCATAATAAAATCCTGAAATAACAGTGCGGAATAAAATACCAGCCCGACATCGGGGTGTCACTAGTCATGAGCAACTATCAAGGTCTGAATACAATAAAAGTCTAAAAATTTACTAAATACAGTAAAACAATGAGGGGAAGGAAGCGGTGCTGCGAACGTCATGCAACCACCTTGCTAACTCTGATGACTCCGCGGCTGAGCTATCAACACCCGCTACCGGGTTTCGATATACCTGAATCTGCACACGAGGTGCATGGAGTAATGTGAGTACTCCAACCCAGTAAGTAATAAGAGTAAATAAAGGCTGAGCAGTAGGAAACAATGAATCCACATTCACGTTAGGCTCAATAAACACAACAGGTCTTCAAATCATAATACGAGTCAATCTTCCCTTTTAAAATTCAACCTTTAGTAAAAATCATTTTAAAATACTTTCCAGCAGTTTCGGTAGGGGTTCAATACCATTTAAGATAATAATAGAGATTAAAGCCATAATCGGCCCCTCGGGCAAAACATAGTTTGTAAAATAGCCCCTCGGGCAAAATAGTAATCATAAACACTTCATAACTTAAAAATCTCAGTGGAAATAACCAATGCCAAATCAGTGATTAATTTCTGAACATCTCATAAACCCCAGTTTAAATAAAAGTTGTTTTAAAACATTTGTTCAACTTTCCGACAGAGGCTCAATATAAAGATGAGTGAAAACAATCGATAAATCAACATATTCGATAGAAATTCACTTTAAAGAGGAGTGAAATCAATAAGTCCATAAACAGGCCTTTCAGGCAAAAACATCACTCATATGCATGTATATATCTATCTCCCCTCGGGCTAGCCTCTCTGTCACTCGTGACTCAACTCTTATCAATCAGTACTCGCACTCAGCATTCACGCTCAATTGGTACCATATAGTAACCGATGCGGCGTGCAGCCCGATCCGTATATCTCTCATAATAACTGAAATCAAAGTAACCGCTGCGGCGTACAACCCGATCCATATAAATAGTCGACTGCACTCACTGGGGGTATGCAAACTCCGGAGGGGCTCCTACAGCCCAAGCGCTATATTGCTGCAGCGCGCAGCCCAATCCATATAAGTATCGCTACGGTGTGCAGCCCGATCCATATACATATATATATATACATTGCTGCGGCGTGCAGCCCGATCCATAGATATATAATCCTCACAACTAGACCTCGGCCTCTCTCAGTCATTAACCTCACCATCAGACTCTCAGTCTATCTCAGTCATCAATCTCATAATCAGACCCTCGGTCTATCTCAATAAAATAGGGAACTCATCCCAAAACAATTTCCATATTTTAAGAATATAGTGATAAAGCCAGATTTGAGCAGTAAACATGTAAAACATGACTGAGAATATGATTTCAAACAAATAGAGTGAGGAAAGATAGTAAAAATGCCCCTAAGGGTCTCAACAAGTCAGCACAAGGCCCCAAACATGGCATACAACCCAAAAATATAATAATGTCAAACAATTAACTATCAAATACGCATTAAAATATTTGTTCGGGATGGACTAGGTCACAATCCCCAGTGGTGCTCTACCCCACGCTCGTCATCCAGCATGCAAGTCACCTCAAAGTAACACAACGACGTATAATCCGGGGTTTCAAACCCTCAAGACAGTATTTACGATCATTACTTACCTCGAACCAGCTAATCCTCTAGCTCGCGATGCCTTTGTCTCTCAAATCGACCTCCGAATGGTTCTCCAAATCCCCAATCAAAATCTCAAATTCCCAAGCCCTATTTCTTCCATTTTTAGCAAGAATTCAATGATTTTCTAGGTGGATTTCACAATATAAATGAGTTTTAAGTACAAAATTCTTACCTCCAAACGTTTCTCCTTGAATCCCTCTTCAATCCCCTTCAAAAAGCTCTCAAAATGATCAACTATGGCTGAAAAATGGACCCAAATCGCGGACAAGAGGACTTAAAAACATTCTGCTCAGGCTTTATCGAGGTGTACCTTGCGTTGTGCAGGTTGTACATCCTCTTACCATTTTCCCTGTTGTACACCTTCTGTTAAAACACCTATAACTCCTTGTGGAAATATCCAAATGAAAGATCTTCAAGTCTAGTTTTTAAATATTCAAACCGTTTGTCATTGGATATTTCCACAAGGAGTTATATGCGTTTTAACAGAAGGTGTACAACAGGGAAAATGGTAAGAGGATGTACAACCTGCACAGCGCAAGGTACACCTCGATGAAGCCTGGGCAGAATGTTTTTATGTCCTCTTGTCCGCGATTTGGGTCCATTTTTCAGCCATAGTTGATCATTTTAAGAGCTTTTTGAAGGAGATTGAAGAGGGATTCAAGGAGAAACGTTTGGAGGTAAGAATTTCAGACCTAAAACTCATATATTGTGAAATCCACCTAGAAAATCATTGAATTGTTTCTAAAAATGGAAGAAATAGGGCTTGTAATTTTGAGATTTTGATTGGCGATTTGGAGGACCATTCGGAGGTCGATTTGAGAGACAAAGGCATCGCGAGCTAGATGATTAGCTGGTTCGAGGTAAGTAATGATTGTAAATACTGTCATGAGGGTTTGAAACCCCGGATTATACGTCATTGTGTTACTTTGAGGTGACTTGCACGCTGGATGACGAGCGTGGGGTAGAGCACCACTGGGGATTGTGACCTAGTCCATCCCGAACGAATATTTTAATGCGTATTTGATAGTTAATTGTTTGACATTATTATATTTTTGGGTTGTATGCCATGTTTGGGGCCTTGTGCCAACTTGTTAGGGGCATTTTTACTATATTTCCTCACTCTATTTGTTTGAAAGCATATTCTCAGTCATGTTTTACCTGTTTACTGCTCAAATCTGGATTTATCACTATATTCTTAAAATGTGGAAATTGTTTTGGGCTGAGTTCCCTATTTTACTGAGATAGACCAAGGGTCTGATTGTGAGACTGATGACTGAGATAGACTGAGAGTCTGATGGTGAAGTTAATTACTGAGAGAGGCCGAGGGTCTAGTTGTGAGGATTATATAACTATGGATCGGGCTGCACGCCGCAGCAATGTATATATATATGTATATGGATCGGGCTGCACGCCGCAGCGATACTTATATGGATCGGGCTGCGCGCCGCAACAATATAGCGCTTGGGCTGTAGGAGCCCATCCGGAGTCTGCACGCCCCCAGTGAGCGCAGTCGACTATTTATATGGATCGAGATGTGCACCACAGCGATGCATGTATAAGGCTGCACGCCACAGTGGTTACTTTGATTTTAGTTATTGTGAGAGATATACGGATCGGGTTGTACGCCGTAGCAGTTACTATATGGTACCAATTGAGCGTGAATGCTGAGTGCGAGTACTGATTGGTAAGAGTTGAGTCACGTGTGACAGAGAGGCTAGCCTGAGGGGTGATAGATATATGCATGCATATGAGTGATGTTTTTTCCTGAGAGGCCTGTTTATGGACTTATTGATTTCACTCCTCTTTAAAGTGAATTTCTATCGAATATGTTGATTTATCGACTGTTTTCACTCATTTTTATATTGAGCCTCTGTCGGAAAGTTGAACAAATGTTTTAAAACAACTTTTATTTAAACTGAGGTTTATGAGATGTTCAGAAATTAATCACTGATTTGGCATTGGTTATTTCCACTGAGATTTTTAAGTTATGAAGTGTTTATGATTATTGTTTTGCCCGAGGGGCTGTTTTACAAACTATGTTTTGCCCGAGGGGCTGATTATGGCTTTAATCTCTATTATATCTTAAATGGTATTGAACCCCTACCAAAACTGCTGGAAAGTATTTCAAAATGATTTTTACTAAAAGTTGAATTTTAAAAGGGAAGATTGACTCGTATTATGATTTGAAGACCTATTGTGTTTATTGAGCCTAACGTGAATGTGGATTTATTGTTTCCTACTGCTCAGCCTTTATTTACTCTTATTACTTACTGGGTTGGAGTACTCACATTACTCTCTGTACCTCATGTGCAGATTCAGGTATATCGGAACCCGGTAGCGGGTGTTGATAGCTCAGCCGCGGAGTCATCAGAGTTAGCAAGGTGGCTGCATGATGTTCGTAGCACCTCTTCCTTCCCCTCATTGTTGTTACTGTATTTAGTAAATTTTTAGACTTTTGTTGTATTCAGACCTTGATAGTTGCTCATGACTAGTGACACCCCGATGTTGGGCTGGTATTTTATTCCGCACTGTTATTTCAGGATTTTATTATGAAACATTGTTTAATTTAAAGACTTAAAAATGACTCTTAATGCTTAAAGGGTTAAGGTGAGTGTTATGTCGGCTAGCCTTATCTTCACGAGAGGCGTCATCACGACCAGGCCGGTTTGGGGTCGTGACAAGTTGGTATTAGAGCCTAGGTGACATAGGTCTCACAAGTCATGAGCAGGTTTAGTAGAGTCTTGCGGATTGGTACAGAGACGTCTGTATTTATCCTCGAGAGGCTGCAGAACCTTTAGGAAAACTTCACACTCTTGAATTCTTATCGTGTGTCCTTTGATTCAGCTTGAAATGTAACTCTTTGAATTCCTTCCACGCGTTCATATGCGCGCATGAACACTCAGTATCAGATGTGCCTTGATGGCTTGTGATTCCCCGATCGAGGGGCGAGATGTGATCTCTGTGAGTTTGATGTTGGGCCAATCTGGAGTACTTGAGGCCGAATATTTGCCTATGGCTTGAGCACCGAGGTGCTGATTGTGCGAGCAAGTATTTTTGAACTTATATGTTCGGTAGTTTCCCTATTAGTGGGAGTGATGGCTGGATAACTATGTGATGAGTATGTTAGTACTGCGAGACGTATCCATCTTGATTTGAGGTATAGCCCCGAGTTATGGGTGTGCAAAGAGTCTTTTCATGTGTCCTAGTTGGGAGTGAAGTAAATTTCAGGTTGCGGTATGAGTTCAGACTCAGGAAGACTAAGTGACTGCGTAATGGTTATGACGGTGGAAGGTATACATAAATGTTAGTTTAAGGTGAAGAAGGTGGGTTATCTCATGCGAAGTATTCTGAGGTTGTACAATCCTTATGTGTCTGTTAGATTTGCGAGTGAAGGATATGTGTTGCAACTTAAATTGGGTCGCTTAGTGAGTGGGTGTAACTGTTGCGAGAGTGAAATGCGAGATTTGCAGAAGAGTTAAAATTCTAGATGATCTGTGTTTTCACAAGCTTATAAAGGATTTGAGTTTAATCTCATTATGGTATCATGGCATCAATAGAGTATAATCGTTATGAGTTATTGAGATTGTGTTGATCTATGGCTTCGAGCCAAGTGGGGGAGTCCGCTATTGAATAGTTGATTGCACGGTTATGTGCTCTAATGGTTCCAGTTTGAGGCGTATTTGTGAATCAGTTATGGCTCGAGTAAAGGAAATTTCAATAAAGGTTATGTTATGCTTTATGGGTGTACGAGAATCGGGGAATGACTTGAGTTGTGGTTGGTAAGGAATGCTCGGTGTATAGGGCAGGACGTTGCTTGGTTATATTGAAATGAGGTCACATTCTGCAGTGTCAGAGTGCAAATAAAGCACATGTTGTTCGGTTCGTTTAATCAATCTAACTGCGGTTTGAGTAGAGTGGACGCCTCTAGAGAATGGTCCTATTGTGTTCCAAATTTTACATGCAATAATTGGAGGCTTTCAAGTTATACTTATGGATAGAGACAGAGTTTTCCTTGGAAGACGTCAAGACTTGTGGTGTTTTCTATATTAATTGTGGGATTCTATGTATTAGTATTAGGAGGTAATGGATTTAGATCCGCAGGAAGTTCTTCAGAGCGAAGTATTTCGAATATGGTGCTTTTGGGAATATTTAAGAGAGTATTCAACGGCTTATGAGCCTTAGACAGTGTGGTTTTATGTTTGGGTCTCGTGTGGTAATCCTGGGTTGAGAAATTGTGGTGCTATAGCAAGAGAGAATATCAAGTTGAAAATGAATCATAAGGAAATTTAGATAGATGGAATAGTTTGATAGTAGACTGAATCGGTATAGTAAGGATATGATTAATTCCGTGTGTGCAGGTACAGGTGTCCCTGAGGTGTAGAGCGAGCTTTCCTGCCGTTCAGTTTTTCATCGGAGTTATCGAAGTAGCTGCATGGTGTCCGCAGACCCGATTTCTCCTTCTATCTTTCTTTACTATTCTGCATTTCAGACATATTTCTGCATTAGGCTGTTGAAACCTTGTATTAGAGGCTCAGACTTGTGACACCAGATCATTGGGCATTTGTAGAGATTTCATTATGACCTTCCACATGTTTCAATCTTTTATTTCAGACTTCTACTTATATTAAATTGGTAGCTATTTCTGAAAATTAGTAATGAATTCTAATAAGAAGTGATTGTGAGTGGTAATTGGTCGGGCTTACCTAGCATCGTGTTGGAGGCCATCACGACCGAGATTGGGGTCGTGATATCTTCTTAATTGGGTGGTAATTGATAATGGATTTCAGGCCTCTTTGGTTGTAATTTCAGTTGATTTCCAACTGCCCATTTATTAATTATATAATTTTTATAGTTCTTGAATGAAGATTTAATGATGCCTTTCGCCATTCTTACCGTGTCAGCTTAAAACCCATGTGCCTACTTCTATTCTCTTATTCCCATTTGGAATATCTCTTTATTTGCTTCTGTATGTTTGGGGATTTTATCTTGCAGTTGTCTTTAAGGTTCAATTATAATTTTCTTTTTTGCTGGGAGCTTTTGAATTATTTCTTTACGAAATTTTTGTTTGTGTATGTTTTTTATCTATTCCAGAAATTTGCAGGGATGAGAGGTCCTCTTAAGGGTTTATCAAATTTATTTTTTATTAACACTTTAATGGCTTTAATTGCATCTGAATTATCAAAGTGAGGTTTTTGAATTGCTTTGGTAGCTCTTTCCTTTTGTCTTATTGTTTTGTAATATCCATTTATGAAATATTTCCTCAGGAATTACTTATCGTTGCTATCAGATTTCTTATCTCCTCCTTGATTCTTGACGTTTTGTATTAGGTAAAACCTTAAGTCGAAGCTCTAAATAACCAAAATATATGATTGGAGTTCATCCTAAAGATTCACCTTTCCGCCTGTAAGCTACTTTATCATGTCTTTTATTTTTGGAGCCATCAGTCAAACTTTATATGCCTTTAAGATTCTGATGCTTTTGTATATAATGTAAAAGAAGTTTCTGAAAAAGTTTGGACATGTTTGTGAAAAATGATAACCAAACTTCATCTCTTAGTCATAAAGGATCATCAATGAGTTTCATTTCATTTGGATAAATTACCTGTATATATTTTAGTTATACTTGAGGTTGGAGATTCTCTACCATAAATATTTTAAAATGAAATGGCATGTTTATGCATTTCATGTAACTTAGAATTCAAAGAAGTTCTATAGATACTCATATTAAGCAAATATAGTTAGATTCCCTTTGTTTGATAGTAAGTAGAAAACTATGTAGGTGTATTATTTTACTAGACCCAAGTGAGATACATTTGACCTAAAAATGTGCAAGTTTTTTATCATCTCAATTTTACTCAATATTTATTATTTATTGTTTCCTTGTTAGCTTTGTCATGATAAGAAGGAATAATTCTATTAAGTTGCATTTTGTTTTAATTTTGTTCTCTTTTTTCCTACCTTTTTATGTTGTAATAATATATTGATGAGTATGTTATTAATTTTTTTATTTTTTTTTAATTTTAGCATAGTGTTAGTATCCTTCATAATAAATGAGAGGATTGATGAGATTAGTTGGATGTAAGAAAGATCTTACAACTTGGCATGCCAGAATGAAATAAAATAATGAAGGTTGAAGTATTCCAGGCAATGTTGATATTTTTCATTTGAGGCAAGTGGCTGAATTTTATATGCCTTGATATGATGAATTAGTATTTTAAGTGGGTTCGTCAAATAGGTACACGTATGAGTCTACTCAGTTATCTTTGGAATTTATCTTATAAGAACGTATGGATCACTTTAAAGTTAGTTTGGAAGTTCAATTGAATCGAGAGAAATTGCTTTAATTACTAGGAAAAGTTTAATTTGAAGGATCATTTGGACAAAGTATATTTTCTTCAGTGTTAGGTATGGAACGGAAAAATTATTGAACACAAAGCAAAGGTCTCTAAATAAGTAAGTAAATCATGTTTTTTTTTTTTTTTTTAAATACATTATGTTAGTTTAATATTTTTCTTCACTTTGAAGGGAGCCTTGGAGCAAGTAAAATTGTTTCCGTGTTGCCTATAGTATAGGTTATGAGTTCGAGTCGTGGAATCAGTTGTGAATGCTTACATTAGGGCAGGCTGCCTACATTGTGTACGACCCTTCTCTTGACAATACGTGAACGCAGAATGCTTTGTGCACCCCGCTATTCGTAGATGCCAAAAGATATATGTCAGCCTCTTTTTTTTTTTGCCAAAAGACATATGTTAGCCTCTTTTTTTTTTGCAAAAAGATATATGTTTGCCTCAGTTGAAGAGGAAATGACTGCTTCTGATAAAAGGACCTCTATATGCTGCTAAAGTTCTGAGATTATTCTAATGTTAACCTTTTAACTTTAGATGCCGAGAATTTGTATCTTGTCTCAAATAAGAAGACATGACTATTTCCCTCTTTTAACAAAAAATAACTGGGACATGACTTATTCTACTATAGAAGAACCTCTATTTCTTCCTAAGTTGCGAGAATTTTCTAATTCCATATATTTTGTGTTGCCTCAGTTGGAAATTAGACGAAGTTCTACATTCTTTTTCGCGTAAAATCTAATGCTACATTGATATATCCTGAGCTAGGACTCATCGTGGCAATTTATTTCAGGTGTTCCTTTAGTTTGGAGATTCTAGTAGTCAATCATGTTTTGCAAATTATGTTACATTTCTCATAAGCCGCTCAAAATAGTTCACCACAAGAGGGGTAAAAGCTTTATTAATTTTTTGTGAATTGTACATATTGTTCCAATGGCAGGTAGATCACCTTCTACTTATATAATGTTATTGCTCTAAGTCAACTACATTTTATCTCCTTTCAGAAAGTGTGAGTTCAAAATAAATTACTTTCAATAGTAGTCGAAGAAGATACATAAGGAGTTGCTAATTTTTTTCTTGTGTGTGTGGATGTGATGACCCGAAAGGTCATCACTTGTTTAAAAAGATAAAATTCTGTATTCCGAGGCCTTAAAAATCTCTTTTAGCATTACCTCGATTTGTGTGCGCAGTCTGAGCGCGTAGCCGGAAAGCCTATATGTGAAAATCTGTGAAAAATAATAAGTTTTGACTATAAAATGAGTTAATTTGACTTCGGTCAACGTTTTAGAGAAACGGACCCGGACCCGTGATTCGACGGTCTCGGAGGGTCCGTAGAAAAATATGGGACTTGGGCCTATGCCCGGAATCGAATTCCGAGGTCCCAAGCCCGAGAAATGAATTTTTTAAAAAAAATTATTTTCTGAAATTGTTTAAAGGTTTTGGAAATGAATTTTGATTAGAACGTGTGGGTATCGGGCCCATATTTTGGTTTCGGTGCCCGGTACATGTTTTATATATGATTTAAGATAATTCTGTGAACTTTGGTAAGAAACGGAATCCGTTTGATGTGATTCGGACCTTAAATGCAAATTTGATGTTTAAAGGAGTTTTGAGAAATTTCATTGATCTTGAGGTTTAATTCGATGTTCGTGATGTTATTTTGGTGATTTGAGTACACGAATAAGTCCGTAGGATGTTTTTGAGGTTGTGTGTATATTTGGTTTGGAGCCCCGAGGGCTCGGGTGAGTTTTGGATAGGCCACGGGGTGCATTTTTAACTTAGAAAATTGCAGGTTTTCAGCTGTGCATAGCAGGCCTGCAGGCTTCGCAAATGCGAAGCCTGGCTCGCAAATGCGATATCGCAAATGCGAGCGGCTTGTCGCAATTGCGAAGAAAGCCCAGGCCAGCTCCCTCTCGCAAATGCGAGATTATCTTCGCAATTGCGAAGTTTCCTATTTGGCCGGTGGTCGCAAATGCGATGATGTGGTTGCAATTCCCAAGTCGCAAATGCGACATGTTGATCGCAAATGCAAAAGTCCAGTTTTCCCTGAAGGGTTCGCAAATGCGAGCCCTGTTTTGCAATTCCCAAGCTAGCAGAGGTCGGGGTTCGCAATTGCGAACCCCTGTTCGCATTTCCTATACTTGCGACCTGCAACTTTATACTTAGACGATTTTAAACCCATTTTTCACATATTTTCAAAACACAAACTCCTTTGGGAGATTTTCCAAGAACAACTCTTCTTCCAAATCGATTGTAAGTTAGTTTTAACTAATTTCCTTCAATCATTAATATCTTTTAACATGATTTCAACTTAAAATCAATGATTTTCATGGGGGAAATTGGGTGTTTTGGGTAGAATCTAGTTTTTTCAAAAATTGGGGATTTGGACCTCGATTTGAGGTCCGATTTAAAAACAAATTATATATTTGGGTTCGTGGGGGAATGGGTAATCGGGTTTTGGTTCGAACCTCGATTTTGACCATGTGGGCCAGGGGCAATTTTTGACTTTTTGGGCAAAACTTTGGGAAATTCATTTTCATGCATTCAAATTGATTCTCTTAGCGTTTATTGATGTAATTAAGTAACTTCTGACTAGATACGAGCGAATTGGCGGAGGAATCGAGGGGTAAAGCTATAATTGAAACTTAAGTTGTGTTCGAGGCATCGAGGTAAGTGTTTGGTCTAACTTTAGCTTGAGGGATTAGGAGTTGTGTCCTATTTGCTATTTGCTTCTTGTTGAGTACGACGTATAGGCATGGTGACGAGTATCTATACGTTGGTATCGAGCATGACCGTGAGTCTTAAATTGAAATTTGTTGTGTTCTTAAATGATACTACATATGCTTTAATTAATGATTCTCGATATTGAGCAAGGATTAAGTTTGTTTTCGTGGAAATTACTGATGATTGAGTATTGGTGTTAGCTGAGATGAGTAGGAATTGGGTTAAGATTGGTTATAGTTGTTTCTCCCTTGCCGGGACGTATGTACTTTTACTATCGAATCCCTTGCCGGGATAGTGTAGTTTATTGTTGATCCCTTGCTGGGACTCTTGGTATGGTTGTAGTTAAAGGTATATACGTTATATTGGATCGGATTGCACGCCGCAACAATGTTATATTGGATCAGGTTGCACGCCTCAACAATGTTATATTGGATCGGGTTGCATTCCGCAACAATATTATATTGGATCGGGTTGCACGCCGCAACAATGTTATATTGGATCGGGTTACACGCCACAACAGTGATATAAATGGATCGGGTTGCACGCCGCAACAGTGTTAAATGATAAGGATCGTGTTGCACGCTGCAACAGTGTTATTATTGTTTTGTTGTAGATCTTGAGTTGTTCTCTTATATTACTCTTATGTTTCTACTGGATTTGATATTTCCCCCGCAGCATGTACCCCCTCCCATGTTAATTGTTTACTCCTGTTTATTTTTCCGCTGTATATTATATAACTGCACAGGTTTATCTGGAGTCTGGTCCTAGCCTCGTCACTACCTCACCGGGGTTAGGCCAGGCACTTACCAGCACATGGGGTCGGTTGTGCTGATGCTACACTCTGCACTATGTGCAGATTCCGGAGCAGCTCTTGGGCAGTAGCACTTGGGGAGCCAGCCTTCAGTCTAGCCAGAGATCCCGAGGTAGTCCTGCAGGCGTCCGCAGGCCCGACGTTCTCTTCTATTTTAATATGTACTCTGTTTTCATTAGATTTCGAGACAGATAGTATTTCCTTCAGACATTTGTTGTAGTAATCTTAGTCCGTCCGTGAATGTTGTGACACCAGATTCCGGGTAGAGGAGTATATTGGCATTGTAGTACTGGCTTGGTTATATTTTAGATGTTTAAGTCTTCCGCTTGTTCTGTTTATCGTAAATATTTAAATTTTGATTACCTGTTAATTCAAATTGTTAAAAAGGATTAGAATAAAAGAGTTAGTAATTCCTACGTTTCGCGGCTTGCCTAGCTTCTACGAGTAGGCGTCATCACGACTCCCGAGGGTGAAAAATCCGGGTCGTGACAGTGGAATATCAAGTGTTTTGGGAAGTGCAAGATATGTAGGGAGCACCGTTGTTTCTAAATGCTGCTTTATTCTTTGAGAGTTGACCTTTCTTTAGTCTTTCTGGTTCTTTAAATTGTATCTATAGAATTATTGATAAACTTCAATTCATGACTATTTCAATTTGCATTATACTTGTTTCATGTTTCACATATCCAATTTTCTGGCAAAGTTATGACTAGGGATAAGTTTTCCAACACATTGAATGATCATGCATTAATTTATGCTGTATGGGAGCATTCATATAATTTTAACTGTGCTGAGAAGCACTTTTGGAATAGGATTAATGCACTAAAAGAAGAATATTATTTCTACCAGATGGCCAAATAATATCCTTATCAACTATTGTAATGGCTTAAATAGGTGGTCATTGATGCATTTAATATTGGTGTGCAGGTTAAATTGGATGGAGTAGGATGTGAGCTTTGTCTCTTATTAACTCTGTGAGTGCTGTCTCTTTATCAGCGCACATTTACACAAGGAAACCTCATATTTGTTAAAGTTCAACTCTTGAAAATAAATTGTATCTCTTGTAAGTCTCCCATAAGTAAAGATATATATTTGTTTGTTCGTGTTTGATGATCAACCGTTTCAAGAATTCTGTGACATGATCTTTTGTTCACCTTAATCTTTTGCATG